>NC_136068.1:636223394-636911689 GCF_964261635.1 Lissotriton helveticus | reverse complement strand
GCAAAACAGGAGGCCAGCTCTACTCAGGCCCTTGGAGATTCAGAGACACAGCACACAGCAAAGTCTCTTTAGTTCAAGCAGGCAGGGTCACAGCACACAGCAAAGTCCCTTTCTTCTCCTCAGTTTCAGTCAGACAGCAGAACAGGTCAGCCCTTAGAGCACACAGCAAGGCAATCTTCCTTCAGTTCTCCAGCAGTCCTTCTTCCAGCAGAGGTTCCTCTTGATTGTAGAATTCCAATTTTCTGTTGTCAGGGGTCCTTCTCTTATACCCAAAAAGTCTTTGAAGTCCTTTGAAGTCTTTGTGCAAGTGGGCCCTGAGCCCGGTCTAAACCAGTTCTGGGTGTTGCTGAGGCACTGGGGGTTTCCTGGCTTCCTTCTTCCTCTCAGTATCAGGGACAGAGGTGACAGTCGCCCAGCAGGGGGGTGGAGCCAGCATTGTGGTCAGGCAGGCACAGCCCTGTCACTATCAGGTGTGATCTCCTCCTACTTCCCTGGCAGCAGATGCTGCCTTTCATCCACGAGCTGACTCAGACAACCTCCTGGGGGCTCTGCAGCCCCTGTCACACTCAGGCCAGACAGTCAATCCACAAACAGGCCCAGGCACTCTGGGCCAGGCTCACCAGCCAATCACACGCCAGGCACAAATTACACAAATATGCCAACTTCTCAAAGTGGCACTTCTAGACTAGACACAACCATGCCGCATACACCATTACGCAGCATTCAATCTCACGAGTTCGCACATATCAAACTCGACCCTGCACTCCCCACACGTCAGGAACTACCATGGGCATACATATTCCCCATTCATTCCTATGGGAGGGCAGGTCACTCACCATACATACACAGAGAGCTCACGCACTTTACACTGTACCACAGTGAAAAAGTGCGCAAAGGCCTAAAATCACCAACACCAGGTCACAGAAACAGGCTAGGAAAAAGCAAAAAAAAAGTTTCGGGGTGAACCTGCCAAAAGGGACAGGTCCAACACAACCCCCTTCCAGTCAAAACGCAGGGTAGACCAATCACTCCACTGATGGGCTTCCTTGCTTTGGGCGACAAAACACGGACACGGGCCCGCACGGCAGGGACACCCTCCAGTTTTTCGCCACTCTGAACTCACATAGATTTCTCTCAACAAAAGCTCTCTGCCACAACCAGGGTACCCCACTGGTACACACTAGTCATCCACAGCCAGGACCAGGCCCTAGGCCATCCAATTATCACAGGTCCTAACCAATCCACAGAGTGGGGGGCAGTAACCCTTGGCACACATTAGCCATTCTCCACTCTCTCTCTTAGTGTAGCTACAACTACCACTGATCCTTCAACCCTGGGACCATACCCTCAGGCTGACCAGAGGTCACGGGCAAGAATGCCCCACCCTACCTCTACTTCTGGGTTTCCGCACCCTCACAGCGAAGCACTCACCAGAACACAATTCTCCTACCAGATCAGGACCTCACTCCATCACTGGTCTACCACCTGGAAACTATTCCACTTCTGAGGTACAAAGCACACAGCACAGTCCCTCTTCAAGCAGGTGGGGGGGGGGGGGCACAGCACACAGCAAAGCCCCCTTTCCTCTACCTTAGTAGAAACAACAGACTGCAGGTGGGCCCCAGAACACACAGCAAGGGCAGCCCCCTCAATCTCTTCAGCTGATCTACTTTGGCAGAGATTCCTTCTTGACCTGGAAGCTTCCTAATCTCCCAACCTAGGATCTAAACCCTCAGGTTGCACCGGGGTCAGAAGTACACCGTCCCTCTGCACCCCCTTCCAGAGTTCTGCACCCTCCACTTAGGAGCGGTACTACCCAACACCAGGACCGCCGGAGTTCTGGTTACCAACACTCCCCGTCCTCTAGACACAGGAAGATCCTCCTCAAATGACCTGTAAGTACAGCCTAGGCCCCTGACCTGGCGTTCCCGGGGGAACCCTCCAGGCCCAGAGACAGGGTTTCGGGCCAACGTGGGACACACCGTCCCACACTCACTCCGCCTCCACTGAGACAGGACGTGAGTCCCTACACCCCTACCATCCCAATGGGACCTCGCTGGGCTACACATGAACCTATTCACCTACACAGGATCATCAGATACACAAGCCACTACTTTTAGAATCACTCCCTAATGTCTCTGCAAGACATCTAGCACACCGCCAGAAATCCACCTTCTTGTCTAGTGCCTCTGCAGGACCTCCTGCACACCACCAGAGGTACACCTCCCGTGCCAGCTCCTTTAAAAAAACTTACACAACTCCTCCAGTTCAACACACCACTCATCCACACACTCCCCCTCCAGACTGGCGAGACGGTTCCTCACTGCACCTGACTCTCAACCTGTACCCCTCTTACTGAGCACCAGGCACCATACTCTGGGAACTGGGAATGGAACTTCACGCACTGGACACATTTAAGCTGCCACCACTGGATCCTACCATACTGAGGAATCCAGACACACACACACTACACTCAGGGGATAACCACCCTCCCAGGCAAGCCATTTCTCCTCCACACTCCCTCTCTTCCATCTACCCACACAGGGACAGGAACAGGATTGGCCACTGGACCCAGCAAGGGATTCCTAATCTATGGGAACCTCCCCCTCTACTGGCGTCCCGCCCTGTCACTTTCTCTCATCTGCCACTAAACATAAAGCGCAGGAACACAATTTGAAAATGACTCTTGAGGAAAAACAAAATCACAAACAATAATCCCAAACATGTCACTATCTGAAAAATGCAGAGTTTTGTAATGTAGCCAGTTGTCGCTGTGGCACTGCGCAAACACAAGTCCAAATCCGCACCGCTGACCAACAATGTTAGAACTGGCTATTTCTGGTAGGCTAAGACTGACGCCAAAGCCAGGCAGAAACCACCATTCTAGTCAGGGCAAATGAGTCACACGCCAAGATAACCCCTGCTCACCCCCTTGGTAGCTTGGCACGAGCAGTGAGGCTAAACTCGGAGGCGATGTGTAGAGCATTTGCGCCAGCACACAACAGCAACAACATCCTAGGCACACCACAAAAGGAACTCCACACAAGGTTATATTAAAATAACCTTTGTATTGTCAAAACACATCAGATAGAAATCACACATGTACATTGTGCCAACTGGCACGGGCAATATTCAGAAGGGATTATTTACAAGACAGGGCCACATGGGCCACTGTCAGAATCAACACATTTCGAAATAGTACTTTGTAGATCATAGAAAATAAGATATAAAACAAAATAACAGTTATGAATCACATCCAGTAACTACTGGGAACAGGTAAGTACCACCTACGCAACCCTAACCACCTTAGGAGAATGTCACGCAGGGGACCAGGACCTCACTAGGACCACCTGTACTAAAAAGAACAACCCCCTAAGTATCACACAGCATTTAGGGGTATAAGCACAACACATTACACATGATGCATGAAAACACATTCAGCGGTGTAGTAAAGGGAAACACATGATGCATAAAACATTCAGAGGTGTACGGACAACCACCTAAGTATCACACAGCGTTTAGGGGTCTGGGAAAGAACACATTACCCATGATGCATAAATATACATTCAGAGGAGTAGTAAAGGGGAACACAGGATGCATAAACCTACACATTCAGCGGTGTTAAGAACAAAGCACATGGTGCAATGAAAATACATTCAGAGGTACCAGAACAATACAATAGCGAAAAAATCACATGATGTCTAAAAACATTCAGAGGTGCAGGAATAACACATGATGCAAGAAAACACATTCAGAGGTGCAATAACCCTACAATTGCGCAAAACTTACATAAGCCACCACCTGTGGCAGTTCCTAGGCCAACTGGCCTTGTTGGGGCTAGGACGCCCTGTGTCTCAATGTCAGGGCCTAAACGGTGCAGCTGCCCACTAATTGCTGGGCAGCTGTGTCATCAGTAAAATTATGGCACAGGCTCTCATTAGCCCTTGAGCAAAATTGCGCCACAAGGTAGGAGCCACACCAGCTCTTGAACAAATATGCCCCCATGACCCTCTTGGGGCTCGTCCACAAATTATCACTAGTCACCAGAACAAGCTCGTAGGTTGCAATCACAGGTAAACTGATTCTGGGGTCACTTTAGCGCTACTGCACTGTAGCGCTCTTTTCTGGCCACCTCACCCGCTCTAATCGGCGAGATTTCACACTAGGCGGTAGTCCCCGGGTCCCCCGCGCTCTGCGAGGCTCTCGGGGGTTGAGATATGCCCTTAGGTGCTTCACGCGCTCTCAGCGCTTCCTGCCACTTCTGCCGTACTTTACAAATGCCCCACACAGCGCTCCGCGATGCTCCAGGCAATCGGCCCCCCTCTTAGGGACCTCATGGTCAAGGCTTCACCGAAGTGTGGACTCACCAGGATTCGGGCTGGGCGCAGTGTCCCCTTTCGGGCAGGAGGTCACTCGGCGCTTCGGGGACCCACGGGACAGCTTCTCCGGTGCAGGGCCTCCTCGAGCAGGTCACAAGCGATGGGCCAATCCCAGTGCAGCCCTTGCGGCGAGCCCCCGGTGACGTTGGAGCCTCTGCGGCCGCCTCGACCAACCAGTGCGCGACTCTCCGGGACAGGCCCACAGCAGCGGCCAATCAGAGTGCGACTCTTACCGGCAAACCCTCTGTGGCAGCCAATCAATGCGTGGCCCCTCCGGTGCTTTCTCCGCGGCTCTGGGGATACGAACCACAGCTCTTGATCAATGTCAGGCCCCCGGGCCGTGGCGGTGAGATGCGGGCATCACGGCCACCACCACACACGTGCCGATGAGCACGTCGATCCCCCAATACGGCAACCGGTACCAGCGCGGCACTCTCACTCGGGTCAGAGAGCAGCCTGCGCGCTACACGGGGCAAATGGCAGAAACTCTGTCAGACAGCCCACGATCTTGACGGCACACAGCAGCTTCAGGAGGGAGGGGCACTGCAGAGTCTTTTAGTCTTTAGCAACCTTTCTGTCCCTGGGTTGCAAAACAGGAGGCCAGCTCTACTCAGGCCCTTGGAGATTCAGAGACACAGCACACAGCAAAGTCTCTTTAGTTCAAGCAGGCAGGGTCACAGCACACAGCAAAGTCCCTTTCTTCTCCTCAGTTTCAGTCAGACAGCAGAACAGGTCAGCCCTTAGAGCACACAGCAAGGCAATCTTCCTTCAGTTCTCCAGCAGTCCTTCTTCCAGCAGAGGTTCCTCTTGATTGTAGAATTCCAATTTTCTGTTGTCAGGGGTCCTTCTCTTATACCCCAAAAAGTCTTTGAAGTCCTTTGAAGTCTTTGTGCAAGTGGGCCCTGAGCCCGGTCTAAACCAGTTCTGGGTGTTGCTGAGGCACTGGGGGTTTCCTGGCTTCCTTCTTCCTCTCAGTATCAGGGACAGAGGTGACAGTCGCCCAGCAGGGGGGTGGAGCCAGCATTGTGGTCAGGCAGGCACAGCCCTGTCACTATCAGGTGTGATCTCCTCCTACTTCCCTGGCAGCAGATGCTGCCTTTCATCCACGAGCTGACTCAGACAACCTCCTGGGGGCTCTGCAGCCCCTGTCACACTCAGGCCAGACAGTCAATCCACAAACAGGCCCAGGCACTCTGGGCCAGGCTCACCAGCCAATCACACGCCAGGCACAAATTACACAAATATGCCAACTTCTCAAAGTGGCACTTCTAGACTAGACACAACCATGCCGCATACACCATTACGCAGCATTCAATCTCACGAGTTCGCACATATCAAACTCGACCCTGCACTCCCCACACGTCAGGAACTACCATGGGCATACATATTCCCCATTCATTCCTATGGGAGGGCAGGTCACTCACCATACATACACAGAGAGCTCACGCACTTTACACTGTACCACAGTGAAAAAGTGCGCAAAGGCCTAAAATCACCAACACCAGGTCACAGAAACAGGCTAGGAAAAAGCAAAAAAAAAGTTTCGGGGTGAACCTGCCAAAAGGGACAGGTCCAACACAACCCCCTTCCAGTCAAAACGCAGGGTAGACCAATCACTCCACTGATGGGCTTCCTTGCTTTGGGCGACAAAACACGGACACGGGCCCGCACGGCAGGGACACCCTCCAGTTTTTCGCCACTCTGAACTCACATAGATTTCTCTCAACAAAAGCTCTCTGCCACAACCAGGGTACCCCACTGGTACACACTAGTCATCCACAGCCAGGACCAGGCCCTAGGCCATCCAATTATCACAGGTCCTAACCAATCCACAGAGTGGGGGGCAGTAACCCTTGGCACACATTAGCCATTCTCCACTCTCTCTCTTAGTGTAGCTACAACTACCACTGATCCTTCAACCCTGGGACCATACCCTCAGGCTGACCAGAGGTCACGGGCAAGAATGCCCCACCCTACCTCTACTTCTGGGTTTCCGCACCCTCACAGCGAAGCACTCACCAGAACACAATTCTCCTACCAGATCAGGACCTCACTCCATCACTGGTCTACCACCTGGAAACTATTCCACTTCTGAGGTACAAAGCACACAGCACAGTCCCTCTTCAAGCAGGTGGGGGGGGGGGGCACAGCACACAGCAAAGCCCCCTTTCCTCTACCTTAGTAGAAACAACAGACTGCAGGTGGGCCCCAGAACACACAGCAAGGGCAGCCCCCTCAATCTCTTCAGCTGATCTACTTTGGCAGAGATTCCTTCTTGACCTGGAAGCTTCCTAATCTCCCAACCTAGGATCTAAACCCTCAGGTTGCACCGGGGTCAGAAGTACACCGTCCCTCTGCACCCCCTTCCAGAGTTCTGCACCCTCCACTTAGGAGCGGTACTACCCAACACCAGGACCGCCGGAGTTCTGGTTACCAACACTCCCCGTCCTCTAGACACAGGAAGATCCTCCTCAAATGACCTGTAAGTACAGCCTAGGCCCCTGACCTGGCGTTCCCGGGGGAACCCTCCAGGCCCAGAGACAGGGTTTCGGGCCAACGTGGGACACACCGTCCCACACTCACTCCGCCTCCACTGAGACAGGACGTGAGTCCCTACACCCCTACCATCCCAATGGGACCTCGCTGGGCTACACATGAACCTATTCACCTACACAGGATCATCAGATACACAAGCCACTACTTTTAGAATCACTCCCTAATGTCTCTGCAAGACATCTAGCACACCGCCAGAAATCCACCTTCTTGTCTAGTGCCTCTGCAGGACCTCCTGCACACCACCAGAGGTACACCTCCCGTGCCAGCTCCTTTAAAAAAACTTACACAACTCCTCCAGTTCAACACACCACTCATCCACACACTCCCCCTCCAGACTGGCGAGACGGTTCCTCACTGCACCTGACTCTCAACCTGTACCCCTCTTACTGAGCACCAGGCACCATACTCTGGGAACTGGGAATGGAACTTCACGCACTGGACACATTTAAGCTGCCACCACTGGATCCTACCATACTGAGGAATCCAGACACACACACACTACACTCAGGGGATAACCACCCTCCCAGGCAAGCCATTTCTCCTCCACACTCCCTCTCTTCCATCTACCCACACAGGGACAGGAACAGGATTGGCCACTGGACCCAGCAAGGGATTCCTAATCTATGGGAACCTCCCCCTCTACTGGCGTCCCGCCCTGTCACTTTCTCTCATCTGCCACTAAACATAAAGCGCAGGAACACAATTTGAAAATGACTCTTGAGGAAAAACAAAATCACAAACAATAATCCCAAACATGTCACTATCTGAAAAATGCAGAGTTTTGTAATGTAGCCAGTTGTCGCTGTGGCACTGCGCAAACACAAGTCCAAATCCGCACCGCTGACCAACAATGTTAGAACTGGCTATTTCTGGTAGGCTAAGACTGACGCCAAAGCCAGGCAGAAACCACCATTCTAGTCAGGGCAAATGAGTCACACGCCAAGATAACCCCTGCTCACCCCCTTGGTAGCTTGGCACGAGCAGTGAGGCTAAACTCGGAGGCGATGTGTAGAGCATTTGCGCCAGCACACAACAGCAACAACATCCTAGGCACACCACAAAAGGAACTCCACACAAGGTTATATTAAAATAACCTTTGTATTGTCAAAACACATCAGATAGAAATCACACATGTACATTGTGCCAACTGGCACGGGCAATATTCAGAAGGGATTATTTACAAGACAGGGCCACATGGGCCACTGTCAGAATCAACACATTTCGAAATAGTACTTTGTAGATCATAGAAAATAAGATATAAAACAAAATAACAGTTATGAATCACATCCAGTAACTACTGGGAACAGGTAAGTACCACCTACGCAACCCTAACCACCTTAGGAGAATGTCACGCAGGGGACCAGGACCTCACTAGGACCACCTGTACTAAAAAGAACAACCCCCTAAGTATCACACAGCATTTAGGGGTATAAGCACAACACATTACACATGATGCATGAAAACACATTCAGCGGTGTAGTAAAGGGAAACACATGATGCATAAAACATTCAGAGGTGTACGGACAACCACCTAAGTATCACACAGCGTTTAGGGGTCTGGGAAAGAACACATTACCCATGATGCATAAATATACATTCAGAGGAGTAGTAAAGGGGAACACAGGATGCATAAACCTACACATTCAGCGGTGTTAAGAACAAAGCACATGGTGCAATGAAAATACATTCAGAGGTACCAGAACAATACAATAGCGAAAAAATCACATGATGTCTAAAAACATTCAGAGGTGCAGGAATAACACATGATGCAAGAAAACACATTCAGAGGTGCAATAACCCTACAATTGCGCAAAACTTACATAAGCCACCACCTGTGGCAGTTCCTAGGCCAACTGGCCTTGTTGGGGCTAGGACGCCCTGTGTCTCAATGTCAGGGCCTAAACGGTGCAGCTGCCCACTAATTGCTGGGCAGCTGTGTCATCAGTAAAATTATGGCACAGGCTCTCATTAGCCCTTGAGCAAAATTGCGCCACAAGGTAGGAGCCACACCAGCTCTTGAACAAATATGCCCCCATGACCCTCTTGGGGCTCGTCCACAAATTATCACTAGTCACCAGAACAAGCTCGTAGGTTGCAATCACAGGTAAACTGATTCTGGGGTCACTTTAGCGCTACTGCACTGTAGCGCTCTTTTCTGGCCACCTCACCCGCTCTAATCGGCGAGATTTCACACTAGGCGGTAGTCCCCGGGTCCCCCGCGCTCTGCGAGGCTCTCGGGGGTTGAGATATGCCCTTAGGTGCTTCACGCGCTCTCAGCGCTTCCTGCCACTTCTGCCGTACTTTACAAATGCCCCACACAGCGCTCCGCGATGCTCCAGGCAATCGGCCCCCCTCTTAGGGACCTCATGGTCAAGGCTTCACCGAAGTGTGGACTCACCAGGATTCGGGCTGGGCGCAGTGTCCCCTTTCGGGCAGGAGGTCACTCGGCGCTTCGGGGACCCACGGGACAGCTTCTCCGGTGCAGGGCCTCCTCGAGCAGGTCACAAGCGATGGGCCAATCCCAGTGCAGCCCTTGCGGCGAGCCCCCGGTGACGTTGGAGCCTCTGCGGCCGCCTCGACCAACCAGTGCGCGACTCTCCGGGACAGGCCCACAGCAGCGGCCAATCAGAGTGCGACTCTTACCGGCAAACCCTCTGTGGCAGCCAATCAATGCGTGGCCCCTCCGGTGCTTTCTCCGCGGCTCTGGGGATACGAACCACAGCTCTTGATCAATGTCAGGCCCCCGGGCCGTGGCGGTGAGATGCGGGCATCACGGCCACCACCACACACGTGCCGATGAGCACGTCGATCCCCCAACACGGCAACCGGTACCAGCGCGGCACTCTCACTCGGGTCAGAGAGCAGCCTGCGCGCTACACGGGGCAAATGGCAGAAACTCTGTCAGACAGCCCACGATCTTGACGGCACACAGCAGCTTCAGGAGGGAGGGGCACTGCAGAGTCTTTTAGTCTTTAGCAACCTTTCTGTCCCTGGGTTGCAAAACAGGAGGCCAGCTCTACTCAGGCCCTTGGAGATTCAGAGACACAGCACACAGCAAAGTCTCTTTAGTTCAAGCAGGCAGGGTCACAGCACACAGCAAAGTCCCTTTCTTCTCCTCAGTTTCAGTCAGACAGCAGAACAGGTCCGCCCTTAGAGCACACAGCAAGGCAATCTTCCTTCAGTTCTCCAGCAGTCCTTCTTCCAGCAGAGGTTCCTCTTGATTGTAGAATTCCAATTTTCTGTTGTCAGGGGTCCTTCTCTTATACCCCAAAAAGTCTTTGAAGTCCTTTGAAGTCTTTGTGCAAGTGGGCCCTGAGCCCGGTCTAAACCAGTTCTGGGTGTTGCTGAGGCACTGGGGGTTTCCTGGCTTCCTTCTTCCTCTCAGTATCAGGGACAGAGGTGACAGTCGCCCAGCAGGGGGGTGGAGCCAGCATTGTGGTCAGGCAGGCACAGCCCTGTCACTATCAGGTGTGATCTCCTCCCACTTCCCTGGCAGCAGATGCTGCCTTTCATCCACGAGCTGACTCAGACAACCTCCTGGGGGCTCTGCAGCCCCTGTCACACTCAGGCCAGACAGTCAATCCACAAACAGGCCCAGGCACTCTGGGCCAGGCTCACCAGCCAATCACACGCCAGGCACAAATTACACAAATATGCCAACTTCTCAAAGTGGCACTTCTAGACTAGACACAACCATGCCGCATACACCATTACGCAGCATTCAATCTCACGAGTTCGCACATATCAAACTCGACCCTGCACTCCCCACACGTCAGGAACTACCATGGGCATACATATTCCCCATTCATTCCTATGGGAGGGCAGGTCACTCACCATACATACACAGAGAGCTCACGCACTTTACACTGTACCACAGTGAAAAAGTGCGCAAAGGCCTAAAATCACCAACACCAGGTCACAGAAACAGGCTAGGAAAAAGCAAAAAAAAAGTTTCGGGGTGAACCTGCCAAAAGGGACAGGTCCAACACAACCCCCTTCCAGTCAAAACGCAGGGTAGACCAATCACTCCACTGATGGGCTTCCTTGCTTTGGGCGACAAAACACGGACACGGGCCCGCACGGCAGGGACACCCTCCAGTTTTTCGCCACTCTGAACTCACATAGATTTCTCTCAACAAAAGCTCTCTGCCACAACCAGGGTACCCCACTGGTACACACTAGTCATCCACAGCCAGGACCAGGCCCTAGGCCATCCAATTATCACAGGTCCTAACCAATCCACAGAGTGGGGGGCAGTAACCCCTGGCACACATTAGCCATTCTCCACTCTCTCTCTTAGTGTAGCTACAACTACCACTGATCCTTCAACCCTGGGACCATACCCTCAGGCTGACCAGAGGTCACGGGCAAGAATGCCCCACCCTACCTCTACTTCTGGGTTTCCGCACCCTCACAGCGAAGCACTCACCAGAACACAATTCTCCTACCAGATCAGGACCTCACTCCATCACTGGTCTACCACCTGGAAACTATTCCACTTCTGAGGTACAAAGCACACAGCACAGTCCCTCTTCAAGCAGGTGGGGGGGGGGGGGCACAGCACACAGCAAAGCCCCCTTTCCTCTACCTTAGTAGAAACAACAGACTGCAGGTGGGCCCCAGAACACACAGCAAGGGCAGCCCCCTCAATCTCTTCAGCTGATCTACTTTGGCAGAGATTCCTTCTTGACCTGGAAGCTTCCTAATCTCCCAACCTAGGATCTAAACCCTCAGGTTGCACCGGGGTCAGAAGTACACCGTCCCTCTGCACCCCCTTCCAGAGTTCTGCACCCTCCACTTAGGAGCGGTACTACCCAACACCAGGACCGCCGGAGTTCTGGTTACCGACACTCCCCGTCCTCTAGACACAGGAAGATCCTCCTCAAATGACCTGTAAGTACAGCCTAGGCCCCTGACCTGGCGTTCCCGGGGGAACCCTCCAGGCCCAGAGACAGGGTTTCGGGCCAACGTGGGACACACCGTCCCACACTCACTCCGCCTCCACTGAGACAGGACGTGAGTCCCTACACCCCTACCATCCCAATGGGACCTCGCTGGGCTACACATGAACCTATTCACCTACACAGGATCATCAGATACACAAGCCACTACTTTTAGAATCACTCCCTAATGTCTCTGCAAGACATCTAGCACACCGCCAGAAATCCACCTTCTTGTCTAGTGCCTCTGCAGGACCTCCTGCATACCACCAGAGGTACACCTCCCGTGCCAGCTCCTTTAAAAAAACTCACACAACTCCTCCAGTTCAACACACCACTCATCCACACACTCCCCCTCCAGACTGGCGAGACGGTTCCTCACTGCCCCTGACTCTCAACCTGTACCCCTCTTACTGAGCACCAGGCACCATACTCTGGGAACTGGGAATGGAACTTCACGCACTGGACACATTTAAGCTGCCACCACTGGATCCTACCATACTGAGGAATCCAGACACACACACACTACACTCAGGGGATAACCACCCTCCCAGGCAAGCCATTTCTCCTCCACACTCCCTCTCTTCCATCTACCCACACAGGGACAGGAACAGGATTGGCCACTGGACCCAGCAAGGGATTCCTAATCTATGGAAACCTCCCCCTCTACTGGCGTCCCGCCCTGTCACTTTCTCTCATCTGCCACTAAACATAAAGCGCAGGAACACAATTTGAAAATGACTCTTGAGGAAAAACAAAATCACAAACAATAATCCCAAACATGTCACTATCTGAAAAATGCAGAGTTTTGTAATATAGCCAGTTGTCGCTGTGGCACTGCGCAAACACAAGTCCAAATCCGCACCGCTGACCAACAATGTTAGAACTGGCTATTTCTGGTAGGCTAAGACTGACGCCAAAGCCAGGCAGAAACCACCATTCTAGTCAGGGCAAATGAGTCACACGCCAAGATAAACCCTGCTCACCCCCTTGGTAGCTTGGCACGAGCAGTGAGGCTAAACTCGGAGGCGATGTGTAGAGCATTTGCGCCATCACACAACAGCAACAACATCCTAGGCACACCACAAAAGGAACTCCACACAAGGTTATATTAAAGTAACCTTTGTATTGTCAAAACACATCAGATAGAAATCACACATGTACATTGTGCCAACTGGCACGGGCAATATTCAGAAGGGATTATTTACAAGACAGGGCCACATGGGCCACTGTCAGAATCAACACATTTCGAAATAGTACTTTGTAGATCATAGAAAATAAGATATAAAACAAAATAACAGTTATGAATCACATCCAGTAACTACTGGGAACAGGTAAGTACCACCTACGCAACCCTAACCACCTTAGGAGAATGTCACGCAGGGGACCAGGACCTCACTAGGACCACCTGTACTAAAAAGAACAACCCCCTAAGTATCACACAGCATTTAGGGGTATAAGCACAACACAGTACACATGATGCATGAAAACACATTCAGCGGTGTAGTAAAGGGAAACACATGATGCATAAAACATTCAGAGGTGTACGGACAACCACCTAAGTATCACACAGCGTTTAGGGGTCTGGGAAAGAACACATTACCCATGATGCATAAATATACATTCAGAGGAGTAGTAAAGGGGAACACAGGATGCATAAACCTACACATTCAGCGGTGTTAAGAACAAAGCACATGGTGCAATGAAAATACATTCAGAGGTACCAGAACAATACAATAGCGCAAAAATCACATGATGTCTAAAAACATTCAGAGGTGCAGGAATAACACATGATGCAAGAAAACACATTCAGAGGTGCAATAACCCTACAATTGCGCAAAACTTACATAAGCCACCACCTGTGGCAGTTCCTAGGCCAACTGGCCTTGTTGGGGCTAGGACGCCCTGTGTCTCAATGTCAGGGCCTAAACGGTGCAGCTGCCCACTAATTGCTGGGCAGCTGTGTCATCAGTAAAATTATGGCACAGGCTCTCATTAGCCCTTGAGCAGAATTGCGCCACAAGGTAGGAGCCACACCAGCTCTTGAACAAATATGCCCCCATGACCCTCTTGGGGCTCGTCCACAAATTATCACTAGTCACCAGAACAAGCTCGTAGGTTGCAATCACAGGTAAACTGATTCTGGGGTCACTTTAGCGCTACTGCACTGTAGCGCTCTTTTCTGGCCACCTCACCCGCTCTAATCGGCGAGATTTCACACTAGGCGGTAGTCCCCGGGTCCCCCGCGCTCTGCGAGGCTCTCGGGGGTTGAGATATGCCCTTAGGTGCTTCACGCGCTCTCAGCGCTTCCTGCCACTTCTGCCGTACTTTACAAATGCCCCACACAGCGCTCCGCGATGCTCAAGGCAATCGGCCCCCCTCTTAGGGACCTCATGGTCAAGGCTTCACCGAAGTGTGGACTCACCAGGATTCGGGCTGGGCGCAGTGTCCCCTTTCGGGCAGGAGGTCACTCGGCGCTTCGGGGACCCACGGGACAGCTTCTCCGGTGCAGGGCCTCCTCGAGCAGGTCACAAGCGATGGGCCAATCCCAGTGCAGCCCTTGCGGCGAGCCCCCGGTGACGTTGGAGCCTCTGCGGCCGCCTCGACCAACCAGTGCGCGACTCTCCGGGACAGGCCCACAGCAGCGGCCAATCAGAGTGCGACTCTTACCGGCAAACCCTCTGTGGCAGCCAATCAATGCGTGGCCCCTCCGGTGCTTTCTCCGCGGCTCTGGGGATACGAACCACAGCTCTTGATCAATGTCAGGCCCCCGGGCCGTGGCGGTGAGATGCGGGCATCACGGCCACCACCACACACGTGCCGATGAGCACGTCGATCCCCCAACACGGCAACCGGTACCAGCGCGGCACTCTCGCTCGGGTCAGAGAGCAGCCTGCGCGCTACACGGGGCAAATGGCAGAAACTCTGTCAGACAGCCCACGATCTTGACGGCACACAGCAGCTTCAGGAGGGAGGGGCACTGCAGAGTCTTTTAGTCTTTAGCAACCTTTCTGTCCCTGGGTTGCAAAACAGGAGGCCAGCTCTACTCAGGCCCTTGGAGATTCAGAGACACAGCACACAGCAAAGTCTCTTTAGTTCAAGCAGGCAGGGTCACAGCACACAGCAAAGTCCCTTTCTTCTCCTCAGTTTCAGTCAGACAGCAGAACAGGTCCGCCCTTAGAGCACACAGCAAGGCAATCTTCCTTCAGTTCTCCAGCAGTCCTTCTTCCAGCAGAGGTTCCTCTTGATTGTAGAATTCCAATTTTCTGTTGTCAGGGGTCCTTCTCTTATACCCCAAAAAGTCTTTGAAGTCCTTTGAAGTCTTTGTGCAAGTGGGCCCTGAGCCCGGTCTAAACCAGTTCTGGGTGTTGCTGAGGCACTGGGGGTTTCCTGGCTTCCTTCTTCCTCTCAGTATCAGGGACAGAGGTGACAGTCGCCCAGCAGGGGGGTGGAGCCAGCATTGTGGTCAGGCAGGCACAGCCCTGTCACTATCAGGTGTGATCTCCTCCCACTTCCCTGGCAGCAGATGCTGCCTTTCATCCACGAGCTGACTCAGACAACCTCCTGGGGGCTCTGCAGCCCCTGTCACACTCAGGCCAGACAGTCAATCCACAAACAGGCCCAGGCACTCTGGGCCAGGCTCACCAGCCAATCACACGCCAGGCACAAATTACACAAATATGCCAACTTCTCAAAGTGGCACTTCTAGACTAGACACAACCATGCCGCATACACCATTACGCAGCATTCAATCTCACGAGTTCGCACATATCAAACTCGACCCTGCACTCCCCACACGTCAGGAACTACCATGGGCATACATATTCCCCATTCATTCCTATGGGAGGGCAGGTCACTCACCATACATACACAGAGAGCTCACGCACTTTACACTGTACCACAGTGAAAAAGTGCGCAAAGGCCTAAAATCACCAACACCAGGTCACAGAAACAGGCTAGGAAAAAGCAAAAAAAAAGTTTCGGGGTGAACCTGCCAAAAGGGACAGGTCCAACACAACCCCCTTCCAGTCAAAACGCAGGGTAGACCAATCACTCCACTGATGGGCTTCCTTGCTTTGGGCGACAAAACACGGACACGGGCCCGCACGGCAGGGACACCCTCCAGTTTTTCGCCACTCTGAACTCACATAGATTTCTCTCAACAAAAGCTCTCTGCCACAACCAGGGTACCCCACTGGTACACACTAGTCATCCACAGCCAGGACCAGGCCCTAGGCCATCCAATTATCACAGGTCCTAACCAATCCACAGAGTGGGGGGCAGTAACCCCTGGCACACATTAGCCATTCTCCACTCTCTCTCTTAGTGTAGCTACAACTACCACTGATCCCTCAACCCTGGGACCATACCCTCAGGCTGACCAGAGGTCACGGGCAAGAATGCCCCACCCTACCTCTACTTCTGGGTTTCCGCACCCTCACAGCGAAGCACTCACCAGAACACAATTCTCCTACCAGATCAGGACCTCACTCCATCACTGGTCTACCACCTGGAAACTATTCCACTTCTGAGGTACAAAGCACACAGCACAGTCCCTCTTCAAGCAGGTGGGGGGGGGGCACAGCACACAGCAAAGCCCCCTTTCCTCTACCTTAGTAGAAACAACAGACTGCAGGTGGGCCCCAGAACACACAGCAAGGGCAGCCCCCTCAATCTCTTCAGCTGATCTACTTTGGCAGAGATTCCTTCTTGACCTGGAAGCTTCCTAATCTCCCAACCTAGGATCTAAACCCTCAGGTTGCACCGGGGTCAGAAGTACACCATCCCTCTGCACCCCCTTCCAGAGTTCTGCACCCTCCACTTAGGAGCGGTACTACCCAACACCAGGACCGCCGGAGTTCTGGTTACCGACACTCCCCGTCCTCTAGACACAGGAAGATCCTCCTCAAATGACCTGTAAGTACAGCCTAGGCCCCTGACCTGGCGTTCCCGGGGGAACCCTCCAGGCCCAGAGACAGGGTTTCGGGCCAACGTGGGACACACCGTCCCACACTCACTCCGCCTCCACTGAGACAGGACGTGAGTCCCTACACCCCTACCATCCCAATGGGACCTCGCTGGGCTACACATGAACCTATTCACCTACACAGGATCATCAGATACACAAGCCACTACTTTTAGAATCACTCCCTAATGTCTCTGCAAGACATCTAGCACACCGCCAGAAATCCACCTTCTTGTCTAGTGCCTCTGCAGGACCTCCTGCACACCACCAGAGGTACACCTCCCGTGCCAGCTCCTTTAAAAAAACTCACACAACTCCTCCAGTTCAACACACCACTCATCCACACACTCCCCCTCCAGACTGGCGAGACGGTTCCTCACTGCCCCTGACTCTCAACCTGTACCCCTCTTACTGAGCACCAGGCACCATACTCTGGGAACTGGGAATGGGACTTCACGCACTGGACACATTTAAGCTGCCACCACTGGATCCTACCATACTGAGGAATCCAGACACACACACACTACACTCAGGGGATAACCACCCTCCCAGGCAAGCCATTTCTCCTCCACACTCCCTCTCTTCCATCTACCCACACAGGGACAGGAACAGGATTGGCCACTGGACCCAGCAAGGGATTCCTAATCTATGGGAACCTCCCCCTCTACTGGCGTCCCGCCCTGTCACTTTCTCTCATCTGCCACTAAACATAAAGCGCAGGAACACAATTTGAAAATGACTCTTGAGGAAAAACAAAATCACAAACAATAATCCCAAACATGTCACTATCTGAAAAATGCAGAGTTTTGTAATGTAGCCAGTTGTCGCTGTGGCACTGCGCAAACACAAGTCCAAATCCGCACCGCTGACCAACAATGTTAGAACTGGCTATTTCTGGTAGGCTAAGACTGACGCCAAAGCCAGGCAGAAACCACCATTCTAGTCAGGGCAAATGAGTCACACGCCAAGATAACCCCTGCTCACCCCCTTGGTAGCTTGGCACGAGCAGTGAGGCTAAACTCGGAGGCGATGTGTAGAGCATTTGCGCCAGCACACAACAGCAACAACATCCTAGGCACACCACAAAAGGAACTCCACACAAGGTTATATTAAAATAACCTTTGTATTGTCAAAACACATCAGATAGAAATCACACATGTACATTGTGCCAACTGGCACGGGCAATATTCAGAAGGGATTATTTACAAGACAGGGCCACATGGGCCACTGTCAGAATCAACACATTTCGAAATAGTACTTTGTAGATCATAGAAAATAAGATATAAAACAAAATAACAGTTATGAATCACATCCAGTAACTACTGGGAACAGGTAAGTACCACCTACGCAACCCTAACCACCTTAGGAGAATGTCACGCAGGGGACCAGGACCTCACTAGGACCACCTGTACTAAAAAGAACAACCCCCTAAGTATCACACAGCATTTAGGGGTATAAGCACAACACATTACACATGATGCATGAAAACACATTCAGCGGTGTAGTAAAGGGAAACACATGATGCATAAAACATTCAGAGGTGTACGGACAACCACCTAAGTATCACACAGCGTTTAGGGGTCTGGGAAAGAACACATTACCCATGATGCATAAATATACATTCAGAGGAGTAGTAAAGGGGAACACAGGATGCATAAACCTACACATTCAGCGGTGTTAAGAACAAAGCACATGGTGCAATGAAAATACATTCAGAGGTACCAGAACAATACAATAGCGCAAAAATCACATGATGTCTAAAAACATTCAGAGGTGCAGGAATAACACATGATGCAAGAAAACACATTCAGAGGTGCAATAACCCTACAATTGCGCAAAACTTACATAAGCCACCACCTGTGGCAGTTCCTAGGCCAACTGGCCTTGTTGGGGCTAGGACGCCCTGTGTCTCAATGTCAGGGCCTAAACGGTGCAGCTGCCCACTAATTGCTGGGCAGCTGTGTCATCAGTAAAATTATGGCACAGGCTCTCATTAGCCCTTGAGCAGAATTGCGCCACAAGGTAGGAGCCACACCAGCTCTTGAACAAATATGCCCCCATGACCCTCTTGGGGCTCGTCCACAAATTATCACTAGTCACCAGAACAAGCTCGTAGGTTGCAATCACAGGTAAACTGATTCTGGGGTCACTTTAGCGCTACTGCACTGTAGCGCTCTTTTCTGGCCACCTCACCCGCTCTAATCGGCGAGATTTCACACTAGGCGGTAGTCCCCGGGTCCCCCGCGCTCTGCGAGGCTCTCGGGGGTTGAGATATGCCCTTAGGTGCTTCACGCGCTCTCAGCGCTTCCTGCCACTTCTGCCGTACTTTACAAATGCCCCACACAGCGCTCCGCGATGCTCCAGGCAATCGGCCCCCCTCTTAGGGACCTCATGGTCAAGGCTTCACCGAAGTGTGGACTCACCAGGATTCGGGCTGGGCGCAGTGTCCCCTTTCGGGCAGGAGGTCACTCGGCGCTTCGGGGACCCACGGGACAGCTTCTCCGGTGCAGGGCCTCCTCGAGCAGGTCACAAGCGATGGGCCAATCCCAGTGCAGCCCTTGCGGCGAGCCCCCGGTGACGTTGGAGCCTCTGCGGCCGCCTCGACCAACCAGTGCGCGACTCTCCGGGACAGGCCCACAGCAGCGGCCAATCAGAGTGCGACTCTTACCGGCAAACCCTCTGTGGCAGCCAATCAATGCGTGGCCCCTCCGGTGCTTTCTCCGCGGCTCTGGGGATACGAACCACAGCTCTTGATCAATGTCAGGCCCCCGGGCCGTGGCGGTGAGATGCGGGCATCACGGCCACCACCACACACGTGCCGATGAGCACGTCGATCCCCCAACACGGCAACCGGTACCAGCGCGGCACTCTCACTCGGGTCAGAGAGCAGCCTGCGCGCTACACGGGGCAAATGGCAGAAACTCTGTCAGACAGCCCACGATCTTGACGGCACACAGCAGCTTCAGGAGGGAGGGGCACTGCAGAGTCTTTTAGTCTTTAGCAACCTTTCTGTCCCTGGGTTGCAAAACAGGAGGCCAGCTCTACTCAGGCCCTTGGAGATTCAGAGACACAGCACACAGCAAAGTCTCTTTAGTTCAAGCAGGCAGGGTCACAGCACACAGCAAAGTCCCTTTCTTCTCCTCAGTTTCAGTCAGACAGCAGAACAGGTCCGCCCTTAGAGCACACAGCAAGGCAATCTTCCTTCAGTTCTCCAGCAGTCCTTCTTCCAGCAGAGGTTCCTCTTGATTGTAGAATTCCAATTTTCTGTTGTCAGGGGTCCTTCTCTTATACCCCAAAAAGTCTTTGAAGTCCTTTGAAGTCTTTGTGCAAGTGGGCCCTGAGCCCGGTCTAAACCAGTTCTGGGTGTTGCTGAGGCACTGGGGGTTTCCTGGCTTCCTTCTTCCTCTCAGTATCAGGGACAGAGGTGACAGTCGCCCAGCAGGGGGGTGGAGCCAGCATTGTGGTCAGGCAGGCACAGCCCTGTCACTATCAGGTGTGATCTCCTCCCACTTCCCTGGCAGCAGATGCTGCCTTTCATCCACGAGCTGACTCAGACAACCTCCTGGGGGCTCTGCAGCCCCTGTCACACTCAGGCCAGACAGTCAATCCACAAACAGGCCCAGGCACTCTGGGCCAGGCTCACCAGCCAATCACACGCCAGGCACAAATTACACAAATATGCCAACTTCTCAAAGTGGCACTTCTAGACTAGACACAACCATGCCGCATACACCATTACGCAGCATTCAATCTCACGAGTTCGCACATATCAAACTCGACCCTGCACTCCCCACACGTCAGGAACTACCATGGGCATACATATTCCCCATTCATTCCTATGGGAGGGCAGGTCACTCACCATACATACACAGAGAGCTCACGCACTTTACACTGTACCACAGTGAAAAAGTGCGCAAAGGCCTAAAATCACCAACACCAGGTCACAGAAACAGGCTAGGAAAAAGCAAAAAAAAAGTTTCGGGGTGAACCTGCCAAAAGGGACAGGTCCAACACAACCCCCTTCCAGTCAAAACGCAGGGTAGACCAATCACTCCACTGATGGGCTTCCTTGCTTTGGGCGACAAAACACGGACACGGGCCCGCACGGCAGGGACACCCTCCAGTTTTTTGCCACTCTGAACTCACATAGATTTCTCTCAACAAAAGCTCTCTGGCACAACAAGGGTACCCCACTGGTACACACTAGTCATCCACAGCCAGGACCAGGCCCTAGGCCATCCAATTATCACAGGTCCTAACCAATCCACAGAGTGGGGGGCAGTAACCCCTGGCACACATTAGCCATTCTCCACTCTCTCTCTTAGTGTAGCTACAACTACCACTGATCCTTCAACCCTGGGACCATACCCTCAGGCTGACCAGAGGTCACGGGCAAGAATGCCCCACCCTACCTCTACTTCTGGGTTTCCGCACCCTCACAGCGAAGCACTCACCAGAACACAATTCTCCTACCAGATCAGGACCTCACTCCATCACTGGTCTACCACCTGGAAACTATTCCACTTCTGAGGTACAAAGCACACAGCACAGTCCCTCTTCAAGCAGGTGGGGGGGGGACACAGCACACAGCAAAGCCCCCTTTCCTCTACCTTAGTAGAAACAACAGACTGCATGTGGGCCCCAGAACACACAGCAAGGGCAGCCCCCTCAATCTCTTCAGCTGATCTACTTTGGCAGAGATTCCTTTTTGACCTGGAAGCTTCCTAATCTCCCAACCTAGGATCTAAACCCTCAGGTTGCACCGGGGTCAGAAGTACACCATCCCTCTGCACCCCCTTCCAGAGTTCTGCACCCTCCACTTAGGAGCGGTACTATCCAACACCAGGACCGCCGGAGTTCTGGTTACCGACACTCCCCGTCCTCTAGACACAGGAAGATCCTCCTCAAATGACCTGTAAGTACAGCCTAGGCCCCTGACCTGGCGTTCCCGGGGGAACCCTCCAGGCCCAGAGACAGGGTTTCGGGCCAACGTGGGACACACCGTCCCACACTCACTCCGCCTCCACTGAGACAGGACGTGAGTCCCTACACCCCTACCATCCCAATGGGACCTCGCTGGGCTACACATGAACCTATTCACCTACACAGGATCATCAGATACACAAGCCACTACTTTTAGAATCACTCCCTAATGTCTCTGCAAGACATCTAGCACACCGCCAGAAATCCACCTTCTTGTCTAGTGCCTCTGCAGGACCTCCTGCACACCACCAGAGGTACACCTCCCGTGCCAGCTCCTTTAAAAAAACTCACACAACTCCTCCAGTTCAACACACCACTCATCCACACACTCCCCCTCCAGACTGGCGAGACGGTTCCTCACTGCCCCTGACTCTCAACCTGTACCCCTCTTACTGAGCACCAGGCACCATACTCTGGGAACTGGGAATGGGACTTCACGCACTGGACACATTTAAGCTGCCACCACTGGATCCTACCATACTGAGGAATCCAGACACACACACACTACACTCAGGGGATAACCACCCTCCCAGGCAAGCCAT
Organism: Lissotriton helveticus; assembly: GCF_964261635.1. NCBI lineage: Eukaryota > Metazoa > Chordata > Amphibia > Caudata > Salamandridae > Lissotriton > Lissotriton helveticus. The sequence continues at coordinate 636,889,323 of NC_136068.1, read as the reverse complement.
TTCTCCTCCACACTCCCTCTCTTCCATCTACCCACACAGGGACAGGAACAGGATTGGCCACTGGACCCAGCAAGGGATTCCTAATCTATGGGAACCTCCCCCTCTACTGGCGTCCCGCCCTGTCACTTTCTCTCATCTGCCACTAAACATAAAGCGCAGGAACACAATTTGAAAATGACTCTTGAGGAAAAACAAAATCACAAACAATAATCCCAAACATGTCACTATCTGAAAAATGCAGAGTTTTGTAATGTAGCCAGTTGTCGCTGTGGCACTGCGCAAACACAAGTCCAAATCCGCACCGCTGACCAACAATGTTAGAACTGGCTATTTCTGGTAGGCTAAGACTGACGCCAAAGCCAGGCAGAAACCACCATTCTAGTCAGGGCAAATGAGTCACACGCCAAGATAACCCCTGCTCACCCCCTTGGTAGCTTGGCACGAGCAGTGAGGCTAAACTCGGAGGCGATGTGTAGAGCATTTGCGCCAGCACACAACAGCAACAACATCCTAGGCACACCACAAAAGGAACTCCACACAAGGTTATATTAAAATAACCTTTGTATTGTCAAAACACATCAGATAGAAATCACACATGTACATTGTGCCAACTGGCACGGGCAATATTCAGAAGGGATTATTTACAAGACAGGGCCACATGGGCCACTGTCAGAATCAACACATTTCGAAATAGTACTTTGTAGATCATAGAAAATAAGATATAAAACAAAATAACAGTTATGAATCACATCCAGTAACTACTGGGAACAGGTAAGTACCACCTACGCAACCCTAACCACCTTAGGAGAATGTCACGCAGGGGACCAGGACCTCACTAGGACCACCTGTACTAAAAAGAACAACCCCCTAAGTATCACACAGCATTTAGGGGTATAAGCACAACACATTACACATGATGCATGAAAACACATTCAGCGGTGTAGTAAAGGGAAACACATGATGCATAAAACATTCAGAGGTGTACGGACAACCACCTAAGTATCACACAGCGTTTAGGGGTCTGGGAAAGAACACATTACCCATGATGCATAAATATACATTCAGAGGAGTAGTAAAGGGGAACACAGGATGCATAAACCTACACATTCAGCGGTGTTAAGAACAAAGCACATGGTGCAATGAAAATACATTCAGAGGTACCAGAACAATACAATAGCGCAAAAATCACATGATGTCTAAAAACATTCAGAGGTGCAGGAATAACACATGATGCAAGAAAACACATTCAGAGGTGCAATAACCCTACAATTGCGCAAAACTTACATAAGCCACCACCTGTGGCAGTCCCTAGGCCAACTGGCCTTGTTGGGGCTAGGACGCCCTGTGTCTCAATGTCAGGGCCTAAACGGTGCAGCTGCCCACTAATTGCTGGGCAGCTGTGTCATCAGTAAAATTATGGCACAGGCTCTCATTAGCCCTTGAGCAGAATTGCGCCACAAGGTAGGAGCCACACCAGCTCTTGAACAAATATGCCCCCATGACCCTCTTGGGGCTCGTCCACAAATTATCACTAGTCACCAGAACAAGCTCGTAGGTTGCAATCACAGGTAAACTGATTCTGGGGTCACTTTAGCGCTACTGCACTGTAGCGCTCTTTTCTGGCCACCTCACCCGCTCTAATCGGCGAGATTTCACACTAGGCGGTAGTCCCCGGGTCCCCCGCGCTCTGCGAGGCTCTCGGGGGTTGAGATATGCCCTTAGGTGCTTCACGCGCTCTCAGCGCTTCCTGCCACTTCTGCCGTACTTTACAAATGCCCCACACAGCGCTCCGCGATGCTCCAGGCAATCGGCCCCCCTCTTAGGGACCTCATGGTCAAGGCTTCACCGAAGTGTGGACTCACCAGGATTCGGGCTGGGCGCAGTGTCCCCTTTCGGGCAGGAGGTCACTCGGCGCTTCGGGGACCCACGGGACAGCTTCTCCGGTGCAGGGCCTCCTCGAGCAGGTCACAAGCGATGGGCCAATCCCAGTGCGGCCCTTGCGGCGAGCCCCCGGTGACGTTGGAGCCTCTGCGGCCGCCTCGACCAACCAGTGCGCGACTCTCCGGGACAGGCCCACAGCAGCGGCCAATCAGAGTGCGACTCTTACCGGCAAACCCTCTGTGGCAGCCAATCAATGCGTGGCCCCTCCGGTGCTTTCTCCGCGGCTCTGGGGATACGAACCACAGCTCTTGATCAATGTCAGGCCCCCGGGCCGTGGCGGTGAGATGCGGGCATCACGGCCACCACCACACACGTGCCGATGAGCACGTCGATCCCCCAACACGGCAACCGGTACCAGCGCGGCACTCTCACTCGGGTCAGAGAGCAGCCTGCGCGCTACACGGGGCAAATGGCAGAAACTCTGTCAGACAGCCCACGATCTTGACGGCACACAGCAGCTTCAGGAGGGAGGGGCACTGCAGAGTCTTTTAGTCTTTAGCAACCTTTCTGTCCCTGGGTTGCAAAACAGGAGGCCAGCTCTACTCAGGCCCTTGGAGATTCAGAGACACAGCACACAGCAAAGTCTCTTTAGTTCAAGCAGGCAGGGTCACAGCACACAGCAAAGTCCCTTTCTTCTCCTCAGTTTCAGTCAGACAGCAGAACAGGTCCGCCCTTAGAGCACACAGCAAGGCAATCTTCCTTCAGTTCTCCAGCAGTCCTTCTTCCAGCAGAGGTTCCTCTTGATTGTAGAATTCCAATTTTCTGTTGTCAGGGGTCCTTCTCTTATACCCCAAAAAGTCTTTGAAGTCCTTTGAAGTCTTTGTGCAAGTGGGCCCTGAGCCCGGTCTAAACCAGTTCTGGGTGTTGCTGAGGCACTGGGGGTTTCCTGGCTTCCTTCTTCCTCTCAGTATCAGGGACAGAGGTGACAGTCGCCCAGCAGGGGGGTGGAGCCAGCATTGTGGTCAGGCAGGCACAGCCCTGTCACTATCAGGTGTGATCTCCTCCCACTTCCCTGGCAGCAGATGCTGCCTTTCATCCACGAGCTGACTCAGACAACCTCCTGGGGGCTCTGCAGCCCCTGTCACACTCAGGCCAGACAGTCAATCCACAAACAGGCCCAGGCACTCTGGGCCAGGCTCACCAGCCAATCACACGCCAGGCACAAATTACACAAATATGCCAACTTCTCAAAGTGGCACTTCTAGACTAGACACAACCATGCCGCATACACCATTACGCAGCATTCAATCTCACGAGTTCGCACATATCAAACTCGACCCTGCACTCCCCACACGTCAGGAACTACCATGGGCATACATATTCCCCATTCATTCCTATGGGAGGGCAGGTCACTCACCATACATACACAGAGAGCTCACGCACTTTACACTGTACCACAGTGAAAAAGTGCGCAAAGGCCTAAAATCACCAACACCAGGTCACAGAAACAGGCTAGGAAAAAGCAAAAAAAAGTTTCGGGGTGAACCTGCCAAAAGGGCCAGGTCCAACAAGGATCATAGTATCCTACAATTTTACATTTATGTGAATGTTGTTTTATCTTTGCTATAGCCCATCTTCCCTTTTTATCAGACCTAGACTGGATCAAATGTATCTCTGAATTAGATTTAATCAATATAGCAACCCCTTTAGTAGAGGTCTGTTGTGAAGAAGTTATCACCTGTTGAATCCATTTTTTTTTCATGAAGATATCTCTTAATTCTTGTTCAGTGGAATGGGTCTCTTGTAAAATGAATATATTTTCAGGTGCGTCTTTTAAGTACTGAAGGATTCTCTCCCTTCTATGTTTGACTCGTAATCCGTTCACATTCCATGATAGAATCATGATATATGATACTGTTGCTACCCTACCTTGTGCTATTTGTCCTGACAAAGGTATAAGCAAAAAAAGTTAGAATCTGGCGACTTGGACATTTTTTTTTCCCATCTTCCCCACCCAGTGCTCCCACCTCCTCTCCCCCCCCCACCCTTGAACCTCCCGTGCTCCCCTGGAGAACCCCCTCCTTTTCTTGGCCTAGCTTGGCCATTGAGACTCCTTCGTCCGGGAGTATCGTGTGTTTAAGTTGTGAGTGGTGGGAAAAAAATACAGCTAACCGTATATAGAAAAAAATTAAAGAGATATGATAATAAAGATAGAGAATACCTAATTTAGAGTCTTTAGTAATTTGGATGTTTACTAGCTTGTTCTCTCTGATTACCATCTGTAAGTAATTGAAGGTATTCCTCTGCCTCATCTAACCTTTTTAGAACTTTCATTTTATTTTTATACATCACTTTCAGTGATGCAGGAAATTTGAGCTGAGCAGTAGCGTATAGTTGCTTAAAGGGTTCTAGCAGTTTACCAAGCTCCCATTGCCTAGATGCTGTAATGGAGGAGACATCAGATCTGATCTGGTAAGAAAATCCATCCGACAAGAGTTCACTAGTTCTTAAGGTTCTATTAAGGATCTCCTCTTTTAAAGTGTAAGTCTGAAAATACACCAGGATCTTTCTTGGTATGCTTTTGTTCGGATTCAGCCTAAATGGATCTCTGTGAACTCGCTGGATATCTTTTATTATTTCTTCTTCTGATACCTCTAGCTCAATAGTTTGCTTAATCAACCTAGCCACAAACTCCTTAATATTGCCCGCCTCTGCCCCTTCTGGAACTTTCAGAAGGCGCAGATTATTTCGTCTCTGCGCATTTTCTAAGGACTCCATTTTTTCCTGGAGTCCTTGCTCCCTTTGTCTGAGATCCTCAAGCTTCTTATTATGCTGGGTGGCAAGCTTTTTTAGATCTACGACTGAGGACTCCAGTTCAGAGGTTCTGGTGGATAATGCATCAAATTTCTCTTTTAACTCCTGCTGATTAGTTAGTGTGGCTTCAAAACCACTTTTTACCTCGTAACTCGGAGCTTTTAGCATTGATATAACTGACTGATCCATATTTTCTGCGTTCACTGGAGCCGTGGATACGTCATCCTCACTGTTTATGTTCGTTGTTTGAGCTGATTGAGCTGATACTTGAGCTGCTACTTCCCCCTCTAAATAAGGTTCAGGTTCCTTATCCTCACTATATGTGTGATATTGTTTGGTGGTTTCTGCTGGCCCTGTGGTTTGTTCCGGCACCGGTTCCATCTCTAAACCTTCTAAGGGTTGATATCTGTTGGAAGTCGGGACACCTTTTATAGACGCCTCGGCCGAGACCTCGTCGGACTGTTTAAGTTCCTAAACTGTAGGTACAGTTTTAAAATATGCCTTCAGAGACGGAGGTGGCTTTAGGCTTTCAGCTGTCTTCTGTGCTTTTAATTTTTTTTTCCAGTTCTCTTTAAGGATTTTGCCTTAGTTTTAGCTAACGATGGGGAATCTGTTGACAGATTTAACGTATGTTGTTTCCCTCCCCTACTTCTGAGGGTATATCCCAAATCCTGGGAACCTAATGGCTGTTTTTCTGACATATACAAATCAGGATTTGAGGACGCTAAAGAAGCTGAGGAAGCTACTTTGATGAAAGTCTTACTTGACCCATTGCATTGTGGGATTAGTAGTTCTGATTTAGTGTTTTCAGTGCTTTCAATACTTCGATATCTATAACCAGCTCTTCTTCCCTTCTTCAACTCGTGCGCCGCATATACCCATCGCATCAACCCTTGTTTTGGAAACATAAGAAGATCCTACCTTATGAAATACATAAAGAAGTCTGTGCAAGAAAAGGAGTAACTATGCGAATAATCCTCTCCAGACTCTCCAGACTGCCTCCAATGCCGCTTGTCCAGCAGGGGGAGTGATACACTGCTTCCCGCTACACAGCTAGTCAGTCCGCTTGCAGCACAAATTACTGTGGGCTAAATTAAACATTCACCGTCACTGCCTGTCTTCTCTCCGTGGCCGGCTTGCGCTTCAAAGCCCCCACCTTCTTCTGTGCTCCGCTTGCTCCGATGCCGGTGTATGTTTGCCTGGAGCCATCGGTGCCCGCTTCCCGTCCATTAAAAGCCACTACAGAGCCGTTACCCTATTGTTCCGTGACTACGGCCTTATGCAATTCGTCCCCTCTGGAAGCCAAAAGTTCAATTACGCTACTCCTGTGCATTCGCGGCTATCACTCAGGGGGCTGATTTCGGCATTCAGTTTCACGCTACCTCCACTCTCGCCATTCCTTCCGCAGTGCCGAACACCCGGACCTCCCGAGTCTCGCGACTAGCCACGCCTGCTAGCCGCCATGTTCTCCAGATGTTCCTGCTATTCTTGAGGATGAATGGAAATCATCATATAAAGATGATACCACGCTTACAGTAGTGAAGGAGAAAATCCAGAAGGGTTGGCCCAATAAGTGTGGGAATCTGCCTTATGAGTTGCAGCCTCATTGGAATGTAAGAGAGCAATTGTCCATTGTAGGTTCCAACATGTTTAAATCTGACAAAATAGAGGGGCGTGGCCAAGATGGCAGCGAAGTAGGACGTGCTTCCTTGTCCCTCCGTCGCCGCCTGACACTTAGCTTTGTGTATCGCCCTGCCTAGTGCCCATCCACGCTGGAAACGGTGCGGCCCTGTGTCCCCACGCTGTCCTGATACCACCGGGGGCCCTTTTTTTGTGATCTGTGCAGCAACCAAGCAGATTTGTGCACTGCGGCCCTGATTGACTCCAGGCCCGGCGAGCCTCGTGGCAGGGAGAGCGGAGGCCTGTGCCTGGCAGAGCGGCGCCTCGTGGCTGAGCGCGGCTGGCCCTGTGAATGCGGAGCGGAGTGTGACGCTGTAGCTGGGGCGACGGAAGGGATGGGCAGCTGCTGTTGAGCCCGGAGCCGCGCTGGTTGCTGTGCGGCGCTGCAACCTGACCGGGTGGAGCTGGTGTGTTCGGGGCTGGTCGGATGCCCACCGAGGCGGCGGTGGTTGAGACCCCAGTAGGGCGGGCGTGTGCTCCCGTGCCGCTAGGACCCGGGTGGAGGCCGCCCTCACTTCACGACCCAGCCCGCATTGGAGAGAGGTGAGGAGCAAGGAGGCAGCTCTCGGAAGACCTGGGACCCCGTCCGCAGACCGGCGGACGCGGCGGACGTGGCGGACGCGGCGGAGCGGGGCCCGCGTGGGTGGAGCTGGCACTGGGGCCCCAACACTGGGGGCGTGTGCGGCTTTTCTCTCCCAATCCCGGCTGCCCTTTGGTCTCGGTGGCTGGGGACTTTGTTGGCTGGACAGGGCCGGCTGTCCTGGGAGTCAAGCAGCGCTGGGAGTGGTCCCGGACATCAGCGGGCGGCTCTTCCCCCCTAAAGGCCCATGGACCATGGCTCTGCTCGAAAGACTGGAGGGGGCCTTATGGGGGGGCTGGGCTGATATCGATCCGCAGATCGGCGAGGGGGCCCTCTATTCAGGAGGCTTTGGGTGCGGCCGCTTCTGTGGGCGGGCCTAGACGAAGCCTGGTGGTCTAGTAGCTGACTTACTCCCGGAGCCCTGGTGCAGCAGTGGAGCGCTGGTGGGGGCGGACGGCAGAACCTAGCACCTTGTTGACTTGCACAATAGTTGTGGTCTGTGTCGACGCATGACCCCCCCATTCGGCGGAGTCTGGGAGTGTGATTGGTGCCTACCCTTGGACAGACCCCTGCAGTGGTGTGCCTCTTGACCCTTGCTTGTGGATTGGGGCCTGTGAGATTTGTGCGACGGGGTGCAGAGGGCCCACCCATGGATTGTGACCGGGCGATCGGGGAGGGCTTTTGAACTTGCCTTTCCAGTGCTGCCCCTCTCCCCCTGGTGATTGGCTACTGTGGCCTGAGACGACGACTGGGCCTCTGGGATGCTGATCGAGGCCCTGGGAGAGTGGTGGTCCTGCTTCCCCCCCCCTGGGGGGTGAGAGGCCTTGGAGGTCCTTTGCGGTGCTGAGCCTGCGACTGGGGGTGAGCACGTGGGCCCTCGGCCGGGTCACCTGAACGTGGGCTGTGCCTCTGCCCTAGTTCCGTGCATTGGGGCGCGGGTCCCCTCAAAGGGCGAGATGGCGGCGGCCAGAAATCGGAAGGATAAACCCCTCAAGGATCTACCCCAGAAGGTGGCGGGGCCGACTACCTCTCCGCCCGCTGACAAATCCCCACGCTCTGAAGACAGTGAGGCGCCGGCAACCAAGGCCTTTATGTTAGAATTGTTCTCTGCCATTAAGGAGGACATTTTAGAGCTCCGCTCACAACTTACGTCAGATCTGGGCGAGATGAGGCGTGATGTGGACTCTGTGGGGGAGCGGGTGGCGACCCTTGGGGAACATGACCTAGGAACGGCAGAGCACATCCATCAACTCCAACAAGATGTGCTCCACCTCACGGAACAGAATCTGGGCCGCCAGGCACACGCCGAGGACTTGGAGAATAGTTCTCGGCGGAACAATATTAGAATTAGGGCAGTTCCGTGGAAAGGTGAGGGGGATGACCTCAGCGAGTATGTGGGGGCACTTTTCCGCCAGATCCTTGGTGAGGAGGAGGTCCAGGACATTCATTTGGATCGTGTCCATCGTGTCTGTCTGCCACGTAGGGCCAGGGCCCCACCCCGGGACATACTGGTGTGTGTCCATGGTTTTCAGCTTAAGGAGAGGATCCCCCGGAAAGCCTGCGATCCTAATCGCATACACTTCCGCGACCACCATCCTGTGCTTTTCCAGGACCTGGCGGCCTCCACTCTCGTCAAGCGTAGGGAATTTAAGCCCATCACTAATCACTTGAGGGAGCAGGGTATTCCCTACTCGTGGGGGCACCCGTTCCGGCTAATCTTCAAGCTCAATGGCAAGCTGGTCCAGGTCCGCTCATTGGAATCGGCCTTCGGCATCTTGTGACGGGAAAGGGCCGCTTTCACACCTAGAAAAGGCAGGTTGCCTACTAGGCAGTGCAGGTGCTCCACGGAGTGACAACATGTTGGGAATCCCTCTTCCGCTGCAAAACTAGACTTGTCCGCGAGTCTACTGGAGAGGGGGGCTGCGGTTGCCTCTGTGGTCTTGGTCACCGACACATCTGGGGTCTCTTGAGGTCCAACGGCTCGGCACTAGCTGGGTCTGCAGCTGGCGCCGGAGGCGGACGTTTCTCCCATGAAGTGTGGTGGCACTCCTATGTCCTTGGGCGGAGGTGTGTCCTGTATCAGGAACTGGGAGTGTGAAATGAAGACGTAATGTTCATCTGCTATTGGAGCCTGTTTAACGGTCTGTTGTTTTTTCTTCTCTTTTGCGAACTTTGAGTCCTTTGTCCTATGGGGTTTTCATGTGATTGGGGCTGGGTGGGGTGGTTTGGTTGGGGGTTTGGGGTTGTTTTGGGGGCTCCGCATCAGCTTTTGGGGGACCTGGGCGAGGATCCGGGGAGCAGTTGAGGCAATGTGGTACAGTAGGGGCTTCGGAGATGGGACGTGCATCGGCTATCTATCCCTCTTATTGATATGGTGGGTAGGGACCTAAAGGTAGTGAGCCTCAATGTTAGGGGTCTAAATAGCCCAGTTAAGCACGCTGCTATCCTCTCCCTCCTGGAGAATACCGGAGGTGGTGTGTGCCTGTTGCAGGAGACTCACCTCCTGATGTTAGGCGCATGGCAGACAAGCGGTTTCCGCTACAACTTTGGTCCTCAGGTCCGACTAAAAAGCACGGGGTGGCCATTCTTTTTAGCGCGCGTGCGCATTGCAAAGTTACCTCACAGGTGGTGGATATTAAAGGTAGATTTTTGGCTGTTCGTGCGCAATGGGGGGAGATGCAGTTTACAATAGGGTCTATTTACGCCCCAAATGTTAAGCAGGAGCCTTTCTCGCAAGCGGCCCTCTCACAAGTGTTGGCGTCGCCGGACGCCCTGATTCTTGTGAGTGTTGACCTGAATATTGTAATGGACTCGGGAGCGGACAGGTCTGAGCAGAGGTCCCACCGGGGGGGGGCAATGTCACAGGAGGGGAAGCAGTGGCTCTTGGAGGGAGGGTTGCATGATGTATTGCGCATCCAGCATCCCCAGGAGCGCGATTATACCTACTACTCTGCAGCCCATAAGACGTACGCGCGCTTAGACCATTTCCTGACCACGTCCTCTCTTTTGCCTCATTTATCGGCAACCGACATTGTGCCGCGTTCCTTGTCGGATCATGCGCTCATCTCAGTTTTACTTACTTCCCACGGCACTCGGCCACCACCGCTGTCTGGCTGGTGCCTCCACGACTCCTTGCTTCATTCAGACTCGGTGGTTGCGAAGATACGTGACACTGTTACCCACTATCTTGCTGATAATGAGGTAGGGGATACACCCCTAGCATCGATCTGGGAGGCATTGAAATTAGTAGTGCGGGGAGAATTTATAGTGCTTGCAGTGACGTATTCCAGACTGCGCAAAGAGAAGCGTGCTGAGTTGGAGAAGGAAGTTAGTGGCTTGGAGGCGATCCATAAGAGGACTGGGGCCCGAGGGTCTGGAGGGAGTTGGAGACGAAAAGGCGCATGCTGAAACACCTTGACCTTGATAGGGCTGCGCATGCTTTATTGCGCTTGCGGCACAAGTTCTACTTCTGTGGGGACAAAGGGGGAAGGATACTTGCACACAGGTTGTGGGCGCTCACTAAATTAACCACTATCCAATCCATTAGGGACCCTCAAGCAACAGAGCAAACCACTGATGCCGCCATTGTGGGTACCTTTCAATAGTTCTATCAGACCTTATATAGGAGGGAGGGCACGGCCTCTGGGGGAATGGCGGACTATCTGGCGTCTTGCGGCATTACGCCCCTCTATCAGGAGTCGGCGGAAGCTTTAGACGCAGCGATCCACATCGAGGAGGTCATCTCTGCAATCACGCGGTTGAAGGTAGCTAAATCTCCGGGGCCAGATGGCTTCTCTGCCATATTTTATAAAACTTACTGCGTGGAGCTGGCTCCTCTTTTAACCCGCCTTTTTAATTCCTTTCTTGATACAGGTGTGGTGACTCCGTCCATGGCTGAGGCGGCGATCACGGTCATTCCTAAACCTGGGAAGGCCCCTAAAGATTGTGGTTCGTATAGACCGATCTCGCTGCTCAATATTGACGCCAAATTGTTCGCGGGCGTGTTGGCTGCGAGACTTAGCCCCTTAATGGACGGAGTTATTGAGCCGGATCAAGCGGGATTTATCCCAACTCGGCAAGGGGGGATAAAACCAAGCGGTTGCTCCACCTCATGTGTAGAATGGGACTATCTGTTCGCTGTTCTGAGGGCATTCGGGGTGGGGGACAACTTCCTACGGTGGGTCCAGTGCCTCTATGTGGCCCCTAAGGCGGCAGTGCGAGTGAATGGCTGTAAATCAGCCCTTTTCCCCATTACTATTGGAACGCGACAGGGATGTCCCCTTTCCCCGTTGCTCTTTGCGCTCTATATGGAGCCCTTCGCCCAGCGCGTTCGGTCCAACATCGGTATCTACGGGATCAAGTTTGGTGCTGATACTCATAAGATCAGCCTGTATGCGGACAACGTCATTCTGTCATTAACCCAACCTCACTCCTCCCTGCGGTGTCTGTTGGTGGAACTCCTCGAATTTCAGAGGGTAGTGGGCTTTGAAGTTAACTTCTCAAAATCACAAATTCTTAACATCTCCGTCCCTGCGCAGAAGTACAGGATCTGCGGCAAGACTTTGCCTTTCAGTGGGTGCATTCAGACATTCCATACCTGGGTATCCGACTGTCCCCATCTATTGCTAAAACGGTGTCCCTTAATTACAGCTCGCCTGTTGAACATGTCGCCAAAGCCCTAACAGACTGGCCCCGTCTCAAATTGGCCTGGTATGGGAGGCTGGCTGTGGTAAAAATGACTGTACTCCCACGTATACTGTATCTCTTCCAAATGCTACCTTTGAGTCCCCCACCAGGCACTCTGCGGAAGCTACAGGGGCTCCTCAATAGGTTTTTATTGAACAACAAGCGGCCGCGGCTGGCGTTGTCCATAGCTACTACCCCGAAGGCGGCGGGTGGGCTGGGCTTTCCCTTGTTGACGGCGTACTTTCAAGCGCCCTGTCTTCGTTACATCGTAGAATGGAACAGGACCCTGTCTAGCAAGCATTGGAATTTTATGGACCAAACGGTGGCGGCTTGTAACATATGGCGGGAATTGTGGTTGCCGCGCAAGCATAGGGCATGGGGTCTTTATTCTTCCCCGGTGACTTCCCCGACCCTAAAGGCATGGGACCAATTGGTGTAGCGCAAGGGGTGGACTACTTTCCCCTCCCCTATGACACCTATCGTTGATAACCCGGACATTCCGCCGGGATGCGCCTCTCCAGTCTTCCATCAATGGCGAGAGGAAGGGTGTAAGAGGGTGGGCTCCCTCTTTGACCTGGATGGTCTGATTCCATTTGCCCGGTTATGTGCAGAATACTTCCAGCTGCCAGAGGCCGACGCTTTCCACTATTCGCAGGTGGCGCATTGGGTGACCCAACCAGCCAATGTTGCCTCTATGTCTCGCCCCTTGACGGAGTTTGAAAAATGCAGGGCCGGCTCTAGGCATGTGCAAGCTGTGCACCTGCACAGGGCCACCAAACCCCAGGGGCCACCACGCCAATATATATCCTTAATATATTAATCCTCTGAGGATGGATACATATTTGCGTAGTGGCCCCTGGCAGGGATTTGGCGGCCTCCGGCTCTGTTCCACTTCTAAACACCCTGACCCCCTACCTATGCTCCTTGCCCAGGGCCACCATGAGCCTAGAGCCGGCCCTGAAAAATGGTTAGTCTGCAAGAAGGACGACCGCAGGATCATCTCGGAACTATATGCGATGATTCTGAGCCATCCTAAGAAGCAGCGTACGAAAGCGCAAGTCCGCTGGGAAATGGAGCTGGGGCGTCCGTTGACGATAAAGGAGTGGGAGCACGTTTTCTATCGCGCACATTACACGGCTTCTAACACTGCGGATACCGAGTGGCCTACAAAGTGGCGGCCTATTGGTATTATACTCCAGCGCGTGTCAAGGCATGGGATGTTACGAAGTCAGGCCTCTGCTGGCGGGGGTTTGGCCTTTCAGGGACACTGGTTCACTCGCTGTGGCATTGCCCGAAGTAGGGGCGGTATTGGAAAATGGTATTGGATGAGTTAGATGATGCGTTTCAGATTACATTCCCCCGGATGCCGGAGCATGTGCTGTTGTGGCTTCCCCACCCTAAGTTCTTTCCCTTGCGCTTGCTGAGGGGTAGACAGGTTGCCTTGGCTTTGCTGGCTGTGAGGCAGGTTCTATTGGCGCAATGGGGTTTCCCGGCCTTACCTGACCCCCGAGATTGGATTAAAAGGCTTTGGCACATTCTAGCCATGGAACGGCTCTCGCTGGGCATGGATGGAAAGGGCTCTGAATATGCAAAGCTCTGGGGTGCGTTCTTACAACACTTTTCTAAAGACCTTCGAGAAGTGACATGCCCGAAGTATCTACAAATCTTGCAACTCATTCCTTTAGAGCCTAAGGGGGTTACGTCTGCTGTTTGAGTGCTGCTTGGTAGATCTGGCAGATCCTGGAGGGTGAAGGTTGTAGGTAGAAGCTGATGCGAAGCGGGGTGGGAAGGGGGCGGTTGGCAGAGGGAGAGGGGAGTTGGGGGTCTTTGTTTTTCCTGTTTGTTCTCTTACAAAAGCGGTGGTTAAAGCTCAGACGGGGCTGCTCTTAGAGCTTATTCATCTACGCAGGGTCGCCCTCCGGGGTGTAGGCCTAGACGCTGTGTCATTGCTGTGAGAGTACGCCCTGCCGGCAAGTTGATGTAGGCAGCTGGGCTGTGTACCAAGATGCTTTCCCGCATAATAAAAATGATTGACTTTAAATCTGACAAAATAATACCTACTGAAAACCTCAGAAAACGTATATGTGATCTGGCTCATGAAGGCCATTTGGGGAGTAGTCTTACGAAAAGCAAATAACGCTCTGGTTATTGGTTCCCAGGCATGGACACCCATATTGAAGAATTAGTGTGGCAGTAGAATAATTTGTTATTAGGATTCTTTTAGAATGTTCATTTATGTGTTCTCTATTGAACTTTCCTATCCATGCATCCATGCACTGTTTGTGTAATTCTTTGAATACTTGTTTTGGTTCCATGTTCTAAAGACCAGCCCAGCTTCAGTTACACTGCTGATCTTCAGAAGGTGGATGCTCTAATAAGCTACTCTTCATCTTCATAAAGACTCTACTTGGATTTAATTGGAATTACTACATTATTGGAGACGCTTTGGGATTTTTTAACCACATCAAACCCCTGAAGCATCCACATGGACAGTATTTACGATTTTCAGAATTTTCTCAACTTTTATAGCAGTTGGGGGAATTTGTTTCTATGTTTCCTGTGCCTGCCTTCTACTTTGTTGGATTATTGAGCTGAATAAGGGGATTCTTGCTCATCTTGGCACGCATTATTTTAATGTCCTTCACTTCACTTGATCTAGCTGTCCCCGCTATGTACTCTTCGCGTTTTGGATTTGGAGCGAGCTTTCATCAAGTTTCACGAAGATCTTCATAATAATTCTGAGTGTTCAGGCGCGTGCATTCAGCCGCGCTGTTATTGTTAAAACACTCATTGTCCTATCTGGAATTAAGGGCAATCTTTGGAGGGATTTACTTCTCCGCTTGTTTCGGCGATTTGGGCAAGGAGAATATCGCACTTTCTGGAAGTGTACGTGCGCGCAGTCAGCTGCGCTGTTTTGGAGGAGAATATCGCACTTTGTGGAAGTGTACACGCGCTATTTTTACACATTTTATTTCGGAGATGCGTGTTTGTTTTCAACTGGTCGCGTTGTTTTTTCTTGAATAAATTCAACGGAACTTACCGCTTCGCCTGTTCGAACTCTGATTTGTTCAACCTTCGCTGCCTTCGCTGCCTTTGTTCTACCAGCATTCCGTCGAACTTTGCAGCAGAGTGTAGAACTTCGAAGCGGGGCATCACGTCCTTTCCTTGCGTGTTTTAGTGACATGCACACCTCATTATTTCACAATCAACGTCATCACACTTTTGGATAGCGTTATTACGTTCTCAGTGGCCATTTTGTTTTTGGTTACCTTGGTAACTTGGTCTACGATTATCTGTTTTAGACGCAGACAATTCGGATTAGATGTTTGCATGGCTGTTTTACTACTTTTGGTAGATTTTCTTAATACTCATTGAATATTTACAGTAATATTTATATTATTGTTATTATAGTTTGATAGGTTTACTTTACTATGAGTACTGGTTGTGGCAATCCTCCACCTCCTTTTTATTTAGGACCCAATCAACCTAGTATGAAATGGGAAAAATGGCACAGGCAATTTAATAATTACTTACTAGCTATTAATGGTGAAAGTTTTAGTGCCAAAAGGAAAAAAGCATTACTTTTAAATACTTTGGGTGGTCATGCTGAAGATGTTTTTGAGCATTTACCACCATCTCCTACTTCAGCTGGGATGGAGAGTGGTGATTATGATTGTTTTTCTGAAGCAATAGATAGGTTTTTCAGTAAACCTCTTTTTAAGTCTATTATTGTTATGGAGAGGTACAATTACTTAATGAACCTGTGGATACTTATGTCGAATGTCTTAGAGTTTTAGCAGCTGAGTGTGATTTTGGAGATCAGGTAGATAAATATATTCGAGATCAATTAATTAATCTTTGATCCAATAAAAAGATTCAAGAGCAATTTTTAAGGCAACGCAATCCATCTTTACAAGAAACTATTCAAATTGCAAAAAGTGTTGAATGTTCTATTATTTCTTTTATTACCATAAATGTTGGTAACATTTCCACTGGTGTCGCAGCTGTTAATTTAAAAGGCTTGAATGCTAAATCTTCTAATTTTAGAAACAAAACTTTTAAAACTACTACTACTACATCACATAATCCAGTTAGGCAATATCCTAATTCTGGAAAACTATTCTGTAATTGTTGTGGTTCCAAGTCACATTCATTTCAATTCAGACATTGTCCAGCTAGAGGTAAAGAGTGTTTTAAATGTAAAAAGATAGATCATTTTGGAACATATTGCCAATCTAATAGGAGAGTAGCTATTTTATCTGACATAGATATTGAAGAAGAGGTGCCTACTGAACCTACTTTTGAGAATAAAATTCTTTCTTATTACAGAAACTCATAAGTTAGGTCAAGTTTCTCACAATGATAATGACATAGGGGCATATTACCAAGGGTGGCGGTAAGCAATTATCGCCGGTTTAGTGGCCGTTTTCGGCCGCTAAGCGGCAATAATTCTATCGCTCTATTAGCAAGCTGTCGCTAACTGATGTTAGCGACAGCAGTGGCGTAACTAGGGTTAGTGTCACCCGGTGCGGGTAACTCATGGTGTCACCCCCTCACGACTTACCGCATGGACCTCCTCCGCTCCGAGTCCGCCAGTGGACACAGTTGGTAAGTAACGTTTGTAAATTTAACCGCCTTTGGGACCTTATAAGGATATTGTGCTGCATAACTAAATACTTATAAGTTCCCAAAAGCGAGACCTATTGGCTATGCCAATGCTTGTTTTTTGCGTTAGCCGCAGTTGATCAGAATCGGCAACAAGCACTGTCAAAGTCAAAAGATCAGCTACCACTTTCAAAGGTGGGACCTCTTGGCTTTGACAATTTTGATTTTGTCTGTGGGTGGGTTTCGGCAAAATTCTAGCATGGAAAACAAAACAGGCTTAATTATAAAAAACAAATGAATTGCAAAATATGTGTAATGAATTAGGGTTATGATTAAATGCTATGTTATGAAGGAATGTTGACTAATTGGATTAAGGTTTACATTTGTGTGGGAATTGTTGTTAGGGTAAGGGTCTGGCTTTGATAAGAGACCGAATTAGTCTGTAATCTGTATTTGTAAAGTGCAAGTTTGGCCCTAGAGGCATCTTGCCACTTAATAGCAGATGTTTGTTGGTACTCATTTTATTGACCTCAGATGGATGAAAGGCTGGCTGGACCTTACAGACCTCGAACCTGTTATCAGGAGGTCAAACAGATTTCTGTATTGGATGCCTTATTTCCAAATTATTTTTTGGGAACTAAATAAGTAGGAAAAAGGTTTTTCACACAACTGCACAAATTGTAGGTGTGAATCTATGATGCCTACAATTTAGTAGGTGCGAGTCTGCATCGTTTTGGAGTGAGTTATACTAGAAATGAGAGTATGTTGGTGACAGTGCCTAGGGGAAAACCGGTCTTTGTCTATCCTTATTGATCTAAGAGCAGTAGAGTGCCCTGGGGATAGAATGCGACGAGGCGGCATCATCTCAGTGCTCAAAGACCTCCATGTCCTAAGGTTGCATTAGAGCAAGCTATCCATTAACAAGTGACAGGGACCAGAGGGCCACAGGGTGCTCTAATGATGAAAGCCAAAGTTCTTTAATTACACCAAAGTAATTTCAAATATAGTGCAAGATACATATACTTGTAACTTTGTCCTAATGTGGAATTCATTTTAATACCGGTGAGGAGAACATTTCTGATAAAAGATGCCTGAATAATCACTGTATAAAAAAAATAATCATCCTGTAACTTCTAAATATATTGTAACTACTTTTTCTTCTTAGCAATCCTCACCATCCAGGCATATATCACATCCAACACCCTTAAATCCACCCTCTTAAAAGATTCAAAATATTGCATTAGAGAACAGGTTATATAAAAAGTGCAAAGGGTCAAACGCCAGCTCATATTGTTTAACTGCACAACTCTTTCATTCATGTATTGAACGTTTCATCCTCTATTCAGTTCAGTTTTAAAGTTTAAAAAGCCTTTGTATACAGAAGAATAAAAATGTAAGAAAGAACAGAAGTGTGCCTTAGATACACCAACATCGTCCTCCATACAGCTCAGTTTACTATTTAAAAATTATTCTGATAAAAACAAAATGGTATGAGAAAATAAAAAAATGCCCAGTGCCGACTCTATGAATTGAACTTATGTCTCCAATTCGCTAACTGACACATAACTTTGATGATGATATGGAGGGCTTTAGATGGCAACACACTATTTTAAATCGCCCAGTTTGTCCTTTACAATATCAAAAATGTGCCCAGTTGGTGACAGAGTCTTATATTGTCACATCTCTCCACTAGAAGCATCAGTTTCTTCACCTGATGAATCCTAAACTCTCTAAAGACTGGAAGCAGCATTTTTTTTCCTTATTTGATCAAACGTGCTAAATATAATCACTCCACTGTGTTGGTGGCTGGGCCCCTACCATAGGGGTTCTGGAAATCGCCCTCAGCACTCCCCTGCCGAGACTGTCTAAGTGCGTGGTGGTGGAGGCAGTGGCGCACGTCAGAGGACTCAGCACAGCGCGGGGGCTGGCCCAGGGCCGTCATTGGTAGCGCTGTAAGACTGACGGCCCTGGGACCCACAAACTGGGTACGCCGCCGCGCATCGCACCATCTTCACTACTATGCTAGGTGGTGCGTGCGTGGCGTGCGTGGCTGCTTGCACTGCAGTATTTGTTGCTTGTAGGCAGATTGGTGTCACACCATGAAGATGGTGTCAGGTAGGTGTCACCCGGTGCGGTCCGCACCCCCCTAGTGACGCCGCTGAGCGACAGCTTTTAGGCGATAGTGAGCAGTTTAGGGCCCGCTTTGCATGTCAGCGATATTTATCGCTGATGACATTCAAAGTGGGCGTACCCAACCAGTTAGCGACTGTAAGCAATATTTCCGCTATCGCCAAAAACCAACGCCTGCTCAGACCAGTTCTTAGCCATGTTATCCAATGGGAGGTGGATAACATGGCTACGAGCATTTTGTCGCTAATGCGTGAATATCGCTGTTTTCTCAGCGATATTCACGCATTTCGCCTGATTTTTATCGCTTTTGAGATAAACCTTGCTAATAGCAAGTTATCTCAGCGATAAAAACCGGTGATGCGCGGCAATAAAAATATTGCCGCTAACCCTACTTAGCGATAAATATCGCTATTTGTTGGTAACATGCCCCATTGACTCTGAACCTTATGTGCCTCCCATGTGTATTATTTCTGTTCAGGGTAAAGAAATAGAGGTCATGGCAGATTCGGGTTCTCCCTATACAATTATTTCTGACTCTTTCTTTTTTAAGTCATGGGAAAATAAAACTTTAGAACCTAATGATATTACTGTTTACGGTTTTGGGGGCAGAAAAATTGAAATGTTAGGGTATTTTATTTCTGACATCACTTTTAAACAAAAAAACATTTGTGGAAAAGTTTATGTTGCTGTTGATGGGTCGCAAGTATTAGGATGGAAACATCAAGGAAGGTTCAATATTACTTGGCGCCCCAATGCAAAAACACAAGTATGCTTTGTTGAGGATTTGCAAATTGTTAAAAATGATTCTAAAACAATGATGATATTACTCAAAAGGTTCTTGAAAAACATAAAGATGTTTTTAAAAAGGAGTTGGGAAAAGTTAAAGAATTTTCTCACAGAATTGTATTAAAAGAAAATGCTATTCCTTCAAAGCATAAGTTAAGAAATGTTCCATTATCTGTTAGGAATGAATTATCTGACATGATAAAAAAATTATGTGCTGATGGGGTTATTGAACCTGTCAATGCCTCAGAATGGATTTCTCCCATAGTTTTAGTTAAAAAATGGAATGGAGAACTTAGGATGTGCACGGATTTGAGGTCTGTAAATAAACAAATTGTCATGGAATGTCATCCTCTGCCTAAAGTACAAGATTTATTAGCTGAACTAGATGGTGCAAAAATGTTTAGTACTATAGATCTCAAATCTGCATACCATCAGGTGGAACTAACTGAGGACTCTATAGATATTACTACCTTTATCACACTTGATGGCACTTTAAGATATATTAGAATGCTTTTTGGGCTTTCATCTGCTGCCTCAGTGTTTCATAGATTAATGAACTGTTTGTTTGGAGACACTGATGGCGTGGTTGCGTTTCAGGATGATATTTTGATTTTTTCTGACTCAGTCGAAAAACATCAGGAAACTCTTGACAAAGTTTTGTCTGTGTTGGAAGATAAAGGTATGACCATTCAACTTGATAAGTGCAAGTTCTTTTCTTCTGAAGTTGAGTATCTAGGTCGCATGATTGATGGCAATGGTATTTTTCCAAAAAAAGACCTTCTGTTGTCAATTAAAAATAGGAACAACCCTCAGGATAAGGACCAATTTAAATATTTTTTAGGATTATGGGAATATTATTCTATATTTGTTCCTAAATTTTCTGACATAGTTCTACCATTGAGATTATTGCTAAAAAATGGATGTAAAATTGTATGGACAAATGAGCATTCCCAAGCAGTTAGTGCAATCAAATCTGCTATCATTGGTTGTAATCCTTTGTCTCCCTTTTCTCCAACTGCCCGAACATTATTACTGTTGATGCAAGCGCTACTGGACTGGGTGGGTGCTGTGTTAAGCCAAATTAAAGCAAATAATGAAGTTACTATGTTACTATTGCTTTCGCATCAAGACCATTGTCACTTGCTGAGTCAAAGTACTCTACTATTGAAAGGGAAGCTTTAGGTTTCTCTTGAGCAGTGGAACATTTTAAAACTTATTTGTGGGGCAAATCATTTAAAATTAAAACGGATAATAAACCTTTAATTTCTCTGTTGTCTAACGATGGTGTTGGGCGAGCATCAGACAAGCTAGTTTGTATTCCTGCTAAACTCTACGAGTACAATTTTGAGATTATTTATATTCCAGGGTCTCAAAACATGAGAGCTGATTGTTTATCTAGATTGTTACCTGATTCTCCTGTTCCCAATCAACTCAAATGTTTTGAGGAATGTGTTGTTGCATCTGTTGATGACATGGTGCGCTCTACCTCTCAACTCATTTCAAAGGAGGAATGGTCAAAGGCAATGGATTTAGATGAGAACCTCAAGTTGGTACACAAGTATATTGTTGACGGTTTGCCACTTGAGAGAAATCTTTCAAAAGAACTTGCCGTTTTTTTGAAAGTTAGAGATGATCTCCTGATAAATGAAAATTTGATTTTAAAAAGTGAATTTTTTGTTCCTCCATAAGCTATAAGACAAAACATCATGTCCATTGCTCATTTGGGTCATTTAGGTCAATCCAGCACTATTTAAAAAGTTGGGGATTTATTTTGTTGGCCCTATATGGACAACTGTATTATTAACTTTGCTCAAACTTGTACTCTTTGTGCTGACTCTGACAAGGTAGTGAAACCACAACATTCTGAGGTAGTGGAAATTGAAGTTCCTGACACTCCATGAAACAAAAATGTGATTGACATATTAGGTCCTTACAAAGGTATATCTTTACAAAAATTGTATATATAGTAGCTATTGATTATTTTTCTAAATGGGTTGAATAAAAATGGGTCACCCAAACAGATTCTTTATCTTTTGTTAACTTTCTTATAGACACTTTAAAAAAAGAAGGTTTACCTTCAATTGTTGTTTCTGATAATGGGACACAATTTACATCACATGTGTATAGTTTTTTTTTTAAGAATGCCAATATCAAACATATTAAAACTGCTTTATATTCTCCTAACATGAATGGTCTTGTAGAACGGTTTACAAGACTTTAGTTGAGGGGATTCAATTGGCCATCAAAGCTTGTATTGATGTCAAGGCTCATATAGTGCGGATTTGGTTTGGTCTTATTTATGTACTCCACATTGTACCACTAAATTTTCACCTTTTGTCTTGTTAACCCCTTCGCGCTCATGACGAGCTGAGCTCGTCATGAGTTGTGCCGCTCGCACGCTGATGACGAGCTCAGCTCGTCATGTAACGCGGCTTTTTGAAAAAAGCCGTGTAGCGCAAAAATAGCCGCCGCACGCATGCGGTTAAAAGGTAGGAAACCGCGACAAGAACTTTCCCTTTCATGGACCAAATCTTGTGATTCCAATTTACCAATGAGCAAAATTTACAAACGAGCTAAACAAAACTGTAATGCATCAAATAAATTGGTTTCTCCAAGAGTCCTGCTTTGCAAGTAGGTGACAAAGTTCAAATCAAATTTCTCAGATGTCTTTGTTATCCTTAAAGTTGGTAAGACATCTGTTCTTTTAGATAATGGTTCTTGGTAGAATATTAAAAAAATTACCAAAGTTAATGCATCTATTTCTAAAGTATATGCATGTTCTTCTGATCCAGATTTTTCTAGTGATTTTGTTGTTTTGGAAAAAGGAATAGGGTCAATGTGTCATTCTAATATTGATTGATTGATTGATTGATTTTAAAACTTATATAGCGCTTACTGTCACCCCACGGGTAACCTGGCGCTTCAGACTACAAACTGAGCCACGATTGAGTAGGTCGCACCTGCCAGAGCCTAAATAGGGGACTCAAGCTAGGCTTTAGGAAAGAGCCAGGTTTTCAGGTTTCTGCGAAACTCTGTCAGGGCGCTAATCTGTCTAAGGCTCTGGGGAAGTCCATTCCACAACCGAGCACCAGCCACACTGAATGCTCTACCTCCTAGCCTGGCCCGTTTGAACCTAGGCACCGGAAGTTGGGCGGCACTGGACGATCGAAGCAGCCTAGTGGGTTGATACCAGGAGAACCTTTCTCGCATAGGAACAGACCCTAGCTCATGTACCGCTTTAAAAATCAAACATAGGGATTTAAAGCGAATACATTCTACCACTGGTAGCCAATGCAGCTCTCTCAAAGCCAGTGTTGTCGAGGAGCAGCGTTGCCAGCCAAGGGCAAGTTTAGCTGATGCAGACTGGATTCTTTGGAGCCCCAGCAGAATGTATAGTGGGGCCCCCAGATACAAGGAATTGCAATAATCCAGCCTGCTACCCACTATACTACTTATTACCAGTGGGCGCGCTTCTATAGGTAGCAAAGGAAGTATTTTACGCAGCATACGATTTAAGGCAAAGCAGACATTGGCGGTCTAATTAGCCTGTGATTCCATCTGGAGATCCTTGTCAATCAGCACCCCCAGATTACGTACTCTGCTTGCCGGGGTCAGTGGTTCCTCCTTTGGGGTAAGCTTAAATTCAGAGGAGAATTGTCTAGGTGGCCTACCCGAGGAACAATAGACCACCTTGGTCTTTCCTGCATTAAACTGAAGGGAATTTCTACTAAGCCAGTTGGCTGTCTTCCTCATGCATTCCTGAAACAGGTCAACGGATACTGCGTTGTCACCTTCCAGAGAGAATGCCAGTTGTGTATCATCCGCGTAATTGACTGTACAGACTCCGGCAGACTTTATAATGGGAAGCAGGGGCTGCAGATAAATATTAAATAAGATTGGACTGATCGCAGAGCCCTGCGGCACCCCATGGATGACTGATGATTTACTGGCCGTGAAAGGAGCTAGTGTTACCACCTGGTGATGTCCTGCCAGGTAGGATTGTAGCCATAGCTGTGCCCGCCCCCTCACTCCCAGATTCTGTAGTCTTTCCAGTAGGATGAGGTGGTTCACCGTGTCGAATGCGGCCGACATATCGAGAAGCACTAACACAGTCGCATTCCCGTTGGCGGCACGCATCCGCAGGTTATCCAGCATTGTGACCAAGGCCGTCTCCGTCCCGTGGCCAGGGCGGAAGCCAAACTGGTCTTTATCAAGTAGGAAATTCTCCTCCAGAAAATGCGACAGTTCCCTGCTAACGGTTTTCTCTAGGATCATCACTGGGTAGGGCAGGAGAGAAATAGGCCTGAAATTGGCAGGTACTGAAGGATCCTGGGAAGGCTTTTTAATCAGTGGAGTCACCACTGCCAGTTTCCATTCCTCTGGGACCTCTCCTTTCTCCAGGGACTGATTACATATCTGCCTCAGCCAAGGAAGAGTGTCTCGGCCAGATGACTTCCATATTCTGGAGGGGAAGGGATCATTCGGTGAGCTTGAGGAGACACTCTCGACCAGACTATCACATGCAGCTTTTGGGAGGGTTTGAAAAATATTCAGATATACCGGTGGTAATTGATCTTCAGCTCCCGTCTGTACAGAATTAAGTTGTTCATCCTTGTTATTAGCAGTGAGACTATCCACAATCTTAACGATCATGTCTTGGAAATGTGTGGCAATTTCATAGCAAAGTTTTTGAGATGCTGCCACTTTATTATCCATACATTTAGGGGTAGACAAAGCCTTAGTGATTTCAAAGAGGGCTTTTGTCCCATTAGATGCGTGGGCAATTGAGCTGGCATAGAAGTCGGCCTTGGCCTGAAGGATGCTTTCCTTACAGTGCAGCTGTCTCCGTCTTAGTTAAATTTTATCTTCCTCCCAATACCCCTTCCTCCATTTCCTCTCCGCCTTCTTGCGAAGCATGCCGAGCTGTTTCAGCTCCTCATTGAACCAAGGCACCGTAGCTTTCCTTTTATTTTTTATCCTCTTCATGGGGATTACCTGGTCTAAAATGGCAGATATATGGTTTGTATAGAGTAAATAGTTCTCTTCTACCGATAGCATGGGGTCCAAGTGTGTGACCTCTGGGTCAAATACTGGGGGTCTAATCTGACCCAGTTTCGCCCATTCCCTCCCTATCCTATAGGACCTTTGCTGACCTTCACTGTCCCTCAAGTGCACCGTTCTGGTGCTAAACAGGACTAGATAGTGGTCTGACCAACTCTGAGGCATTACATTTAGTAGCCTCGTTGTGGCTTCTAATATTGATGTTGATGCCATTAATCCTGTTTCTTCTTCAAGTTCACCATCGCATGTACTTGTTGATAACCATACTTCTTCTTCTAGTTTGTTGCCCATCTCCAAGAGACAGAAACGCCTACCAAAGAAATTTGAAGATTTTGTATTATTTAAATAATTTCTTATCATTAAATTCTTCTTCATTTATTTTGTAAGTAAGGAGGATATGTGGTAGTAGAATACTTTGTTATTAGGATTCTTTTAGAATGTTCATTTATGTGTTCTCTATGGAACTTTCCTGTCCATGCATCCATGCGCTGTTTGTGTAATTCTTTGAATACTTGTTTTTGTTCCATGTTCTGAAGATCAGCCCAGCTTCAGTTACACTGCTGATCGTCAGAAGGTGGATGCTCTAATAAACTACTCTTCATCTTCATAAAGACCCTACTTGGATTTATTTGGAATTACTACATTTAGTAAAAGGTTGTCATGCATGTGGAATCAGTGACAAGACTAAATGCACCAGAGGAACACCCCTTGAACCTGTACAAGTTCCCATTAAGGGGCCTTTACAAATAATGGGGTTGCAAGAAAAATTCATTCTAGTGTTAATTGATTATTATTCCGAATGGATTACCATCAAGTTTGTCAACAAGATGGACACCAAGACCATTACAATTTTCCTATCAGACATATTTTCCAATGAAGGTATACCACATAACCTTATTACTGATTATGGGGTTCAGTTCGTGTCAGAAGATTTGAAAGAATTTTTGGTCAGCCTGGCCATAAAACACATTTCTACCCCGTTGTATTGTCCCCGTGCAAATGGGTTGGTAGAATGCTGCAACAGAATGATAAAAGACGCTTTATAGCTGGCTATAGTTGCTCACAAACCCATAATCCAACCCATCAAAGACATGATTTGGTCGCATGCTATAACCCCTAACAGTGTAACCGGCTACTCCCACGTTTTGTCTCCTAGGAGGGCGTAAACCAGGATCCATACTTACGCCTAATTGGTTGTTTGAGGACAATACCGTTGTGTGTATCAAGAAAAATATTCAAGAGAGGATCCTGTGCCATCAGAATAGATACAAACAGGAGTATGACCTTAGATGGAGAACCAAGCCATGTGATTGGAAAGTTGGCCAACAAGCATTGGTTAAGAAGCCTGCTTCCAAAGCAAGTAGATACAAAAAATGTTATGATCTAGAAGAGATAAGTGATGTTGGTAGGAACATAGCCACCATGGCAGATGGTAGGAAGTGGAGCATGGACAGACTGGTTCCATTTTCTGTTCAAGCCACGAGCAACAAGCCAAGAAGTGTGCCAGGCGCAGGATCGAGCAGTCTGGACACTAGACGGAGTGAAAGAAATGTAAGATCTCCGGAATGGCAGAAAGACTATGTAATGAATTAAGCTGTATTTTATCCTTTAGTTTGGGTAATTTTCTATGGAAAGGAAGATGTGTTATAATCTTGGTGTTTTTTACCTTTCTCATTCCGCCTTTTCTTCCCTTTGGTATATTCCCTTCTCCCCCCCCCCCCTGTTTCTATCCTCATGGTTCTGACCCACTCAGAGAGGGCACGATAGAATGTTGGTGACCTCGGTCATCTGACAGGAGCCAGAGGCAAGAGGAGTTAGAGGCGAGAGCTAGAAACTAAATAACAATAAACGCTTCGTCTTACCTTATTTGGCGTGGACTGTATTTCTTAACAAACCTCTAATGAAGCTGGCAACTATGTGCATCCCTAGCCTAGATGCTGTATCGGTTGCCCACCATGCCAAGATCGGTTTGTTTATATGCCCTGAACTTCTCAAATGACTAATATTGAGAATCCATTTCTCCAACTGATTCAGAAGAATCTTTGTCCCTGTTAGAATCAGGGTGTGCAAAATTGCGAGATTTCAGCTTGCAAAATTTCAGAATTTGTATGTGAAATTTCAAAAAATCGAATTGGTGGCCTCACATGACTGTTCGAACGTCACAGAAGACATACAAGGGAGTGATCCAGGACCACATGTTTTCAGCAACACGTTTAACGATCAAACCAGTCTCTTGCTGAAAACAAACTGGGCGAAATTTTGCTACATTTCACCACCACAATACTGTGGAATGTTGTGAATTCTCACATAACGTGAAATGAACACATTTCTTGAATTTCCTAAACATAATAAATATCTTCCAGAGGCCTAGTTGGGATGGTTTGACATGTAAATATTTCTTAGGCTTAGAAATCCCACACAATCTAACTATTTCTTGACATAGGAAGGTCCTTTTGGCTGGATTTGGGATATGTTTTATACTTAACCCATTCGTAGTCAAACGAGTTACAGGAATATTATTCTGTCAAAGAGCAATTGACCTTATTGTTTATTTTCAGCCTCTACAAGTTACTCTTGGGGCTCTTTATCCCCCATATGAGATCAGATGTTTCTTAAAGAGATTACAAAACATGTCTAAGACTTGTATGATAGTTACATTTCTTTTTTTTAAGTTTGAGTTTATTGAACAATAGAAAAAGCATAAAAGATAGAAAAACATAGGAGAAGAAAAAACAGTCAAAAAGATAAATCATCAAAATATACAATCATGGGGAAGAGGGATAAATGTGGTACCATGAAATGAACGAATGAGAAATATGGTTACATCAGAAATCAAATAACTGAAATGACAAAGTAAGCATAATAAGTTACAAAAATAGGCAGTTAATACTAAACAAATTTAAGGTGGTTTGCGTACCTCAGTGGAGTAAGCATCATGAGTAACGGATGAGGGGGCAGATGAGGAGAGGTAAGTCACTAAGGGGAGCCAAAGGAGATCTCTCTTAATTGCTAAGGAAACAGGGGAAACAAAATTAGTGTCTAATCTATGATTGAAGCAGACAGCATTCCACCATGAACGGAAAGAGACATTGGTGGCTTGCTTCCAGTTGGACGTGATATGATGGAAGGCTATGGCAATTAATAGATCAAGCAGGAGGTAATGTCTCTGTGACTCTGGAAGTGCTGGGGAGAGAGATCCCAAAAAGAGGTGAATAGGGGAAAAGGGGATGCGAAATTGAAACAATTTCCGAATTTGTAACCAGACCAGCTTCCAAAAGCGAAGAATGGGAGGACATTCAAAAAGCATGTGTTTCAAATCTGCATCAAGGTACGGACATAACCCACAAGTGGGGGAAGTGTCTGGTGAGAAAGAGGATATAGTAGAGGGAGTTAACAGGGTACGATTATAAACAAAATATATAGTTTGGGTTGTATTAGCAGCTCGAGAGGTTTTATGAATTTTAGTCCAAAGTTTGTCCCACAGAACAATCGACCAATCTATAGAAAAATCCCGTTCCCAGGCCAACTCAATTTTCGATTTGGATCTATCATCAGAAAAACGGGCTGCGTTGTAAAGGAAGGATGCGGAAGGGGAGGCATCCAGTACTGTAGCAATAGAACGACAAACAGGGGGGATGGGATTGAAAGAAGGCAAAGAAGCAATATAAGACAAAAGAGCGGGTAGAAGCGCTTCATATTGTGAGCGTGAGCTAGCGGGTAAGGAAAATTGAGACCGAAGATCTAAAAAAGTGAGAGGTACATTCTGAGAAACGAGTTGCGAAATCCAACTAAGACCACGGGAATGCCAAGATTTTCAAAAGAAAGTACGGTTACGGAGAAGAAGTTGTCTATTATGCCAGATTGGTTGTTCATGTATCGAAGAAGCAGAGGGATAGGAAGATGATAAATAGGGAGAGAGCAATTTACGAGAGTGAGAGATAATAGGATTGCGAAGGCTAGTTAGAGAAGAAGTAAAAGATAAAAATTCACGGAAAGCAAAGGGGGAGATAAAAGAAGCTTCAATCGATAACCAAAGAGGAGGATGGAAAGGGAGATCAGTGGAGAGCCAACGAGCTGATTGTTTAAGGGAGAAAGCTCGATGGTAGGCTTTAAAATCAGGGAAACGAACCCCTGAATGAGACTTGTCTTTCCGCAAGGAGGCAAGCGCAATACGAGGTCGTTTGCCTTTCCACAGGAATTTCAATAAGATAGAGTCGACTTTTTTAAAATAACTGTCAGGAATACGGATTGGGATCATGGAAATGGTGTATAATAAAAGAGGTGAGAGCATCATTTTGGTCGAATTTAGACGGCCCCACCAAGACAAGAAAAGGGGATTCCAGCATGCAATGGCAGAGTCTAGTTTCTTGGAGACATATTCAAAATTGAGTCTCAAAGTATCCGACAAAAGAGGAGCAAACCATACACCCAAATATTTAATTTTAGTCGGCTGCCACGAGAATCCTGAAATATCAAAAAGGTGTTGAATTTAAAGGAAGGATTTCGCACTTATCAACGTTAAGTCGATAACCTGAAACAGCGGAGAAAGAAGAGACGTGATGTAAGCAGGAAGGCAGGGAGGAGGATGGATCAGAGCAGTAAAAGAGAATGTCGTCAGCGTAAACCGAAAGTTTGACTTGTTGAGAAGCGAAACGGAAACCAGAAATAGAGTCATCCTGTCGAATTTTGGTAAGGAAGGGTTCTAAGGCCAGAACAAATAACAGAGGGGAGAGAGGGCAACCCTCTCGAACGCCCGGTTGAAGATTAAAATAATCTGAGATTGCACCATTGACAAAAATCGACGCCTGGGGGCTAGAATAAAGTAAAGAGATAAAGGAAATGAATTTGGGAGGCAAACCTGTCCAAGAGAGAGCCTGAAACATAAAACCCCAACCAATTCTATCAAAAGCCTTCTCCGCGTCAAGAGAAATAACGGCCAGGGGAAGATCAAGAGAAGAAGCTTTGCTGAGAATGTTGAAAAAGACCCTGGAGTTGTCGGACGATAAGCGACCTTTTACGAAACCGGATTGTTCTGGACCAAGTAAATCGGGCAGCAAGGGATCCAATCGAAGAGCTAGGATTTTAGCCAAGATCTTGTAATCGGTGTTGACCAAAGAAACAGGACGGTAATTTTTACAAAGAGAATGAGCTTTGTCGTCCTTGGGAATTAAGCAAATTAAGGCCTGCTGAAAAGAGCCACTCGAGAGACCCGAAACTAGGAAGGTTTGAAATATAAGTAGAAGTTTTGGCAAAAGAAATTATGCGAAATGACTATAAAACTCAAAAGTAAACCCATCAGGGCCTGGGGCTTTGCCATGACGGAGTTTGGAAACTGCGTGAGCAATCTCAGACAGAGAGATATCAGCCTCTAAAGACCGGAAATTCACATGAGCCGCAGGGGGAGGGGAGAGAGATTGGAAATAGGAAAGAATAGCATCAGATGTAGGGACAGTCTCTGGAGTGTATAAATTCTTGTAAAAAAGCATAAATTCGTTAAGGATGTCTTTGTCTTTAAACAGGGAGTTACCAGTCGATGATTTAATTGATTCAATTCTCGATCGTTCTTTACGAATTTTTAAATAGTTAGCAAGTAATTTCCCCATTTTGTTTTGACCACCATAGTAACGCGCATTACATTTCAATAATAAATTGGAAGCGGCATCGGTGGTAAATTTATTAAAGGACATTTTGGCCTCAATTAGGTCCTTAAGAGATGCCTCAGAATTCGAGGAGTGATAGGCAACTTCTAGCTGCTTAATTTTAGTCAGAAGAAGGGAAGATTTGGCCTCGTTAGCTTTTTTCTTGCGGGAAACAAAATTAATAATAAAACCTCGAGAAGCTGCCTTAAAAGAATCCCAAACCATAACAAAAGAGGATTCAGGGGTGTGATTGAGCAGGAAGAACTAAGATGCAAATTTAGAGAAGTCTGCACAAAAAATAGGGTCAAGGAGAAGTGAGTTGTTAAACCTCCATCTGCCAGAGTGGGGGTAGAAAGGAATGAGGTCAATATCAATAAGTACAGGGGCATGGTCAGAAATCAAAATAGAACCAATATTGGAGTGAATAGCATGTTGGGTTAGGGACTTGCTAAGAAAGAGATAATCAATGCGTGATTGAGAGTGATGTGCAGGGGAGTAAAAACTAACAGCCTGATTCATGTACAGGCCATTTTGCGTGGCCCTAATAGCGAATCATAGCGACTCGCTATTGAGGACACGCAAAATGGCATTCATGTAGGAATTGCTAATTAAATAGCGATTCCTACATGTTCTTTATTTGCGAGTAGCAATTTGCTACTCGCAAAAACTCCCCATTCATTCCTATGGGCCAAGAGGCCCATAGGAATGAATGGGGAGTATCCCTTAATTGCGAGTAGCAATTTGCTACTCGCAAATAAGATAGCGATTTTAAGGGTGCCAGGGGTGTCCAAAGGACACCCTGTAGCACCCCTAAAAAGCACATTTGAACAGGTGTTGCGCACACACATGTCCAAAGGACATGTGTGTGTGCAACATGCAACTTAGGAAAATGCTTTTAAAAGCATTTCTCTGAGTATTTGCTATTTACCGAGAGGTCTGACCTCTCGGTAATAGCGGCCCCAAAAGTGCAAAATCGCAATTTTTTTTGTGTCATGAATAGCATTTGAGGAATCTCTATTAGAGATTCCTTAAATGCCATTCCTCGCAAATATGCGAATTCTTACATAGCGATTTTTGCATTTGGGATTGTGAATACCAAATGCAAAAATCGCACTCGCAAAGGGCCAGATTCTCAGAATCTGGCCCTTTTGCGAGCGCTATTGGCTACATGAATCAGCCTGTAAATTCCCTAAGATCAGGATGACATAGTCTCCAGATGTCTACTAGGGCATGGTTGTGAATGGTTTTAGTGAACTGAGAGTGCATCTTAGAGGGAGAGAATTTGACTTTAGAGTGACGATCTAGGATAGGATCAAGAATTTGATTGCAGTCGCCACAAAAAATTATGTATTCATCAGTGAGGGTAGAAAGTCTTTCAGAGATAAATGACCAAAAAACCGTATCAACACCTGTAGGGGCATAAACATTAAAAAACACAATAGGTATCTTATCAATATGTACTTTAACTATACTCCACCGACCATGAGCGTCACAATCGTGAGAAATAACAGAGACATTTAACTTTTTGTGAAACAAGATCAAAACACCACCCTTCTTATTATCTGTGGGAGAAAAGAAAACATGCCCCACCCAACAACGTTTAACTTTTAAGGCTTCCGCCTCTGATAAATGAGACTCTTGCAGAAAGGCCACGTCAGTTTTGAGTCTTGCAAGATGTGACAGTACTCTTTGTCTCTTAATTGGGTTATTTAAACCCTTAACATTCCAGGTAGTTACACGGAATGAGAAAACCAAGAGGAAATATAAAGCAATAACATGCTTACAAAGTCAATAGAGAGAAGAATATGAAAGTAAGAATCATAGCAGAAAAAAGAAGAGATGGTAATGACAGGTAGAGAGAGAGAGAGAAAGACGGAGGAAAAAAGGAAAAGAGCAATGTTGAAGAAGAAAAACAGTAAAGAGAGATACAGAACACAAAGACAGTACAAGTCCAAAACAGACGACTGAAAAACATACTTACGGGACAAAACGTGAAAAGGGGGATGATGGCGCCAGAGACAACGGTAACAACAGCGAAAGCAGCAGCCGCAACCAGATCTTTGCCTACAGGGCAATAAAAGGCAGTATAAAGATCCAATGAAAGAACAACAGGGAAGAATGATAGGGAATGAACCTATAAGGAGGGAGGTAAATCGAAGGGTAATGAAAAGTGGTAAGAACAATAGGTGAATAATAAAAACATTACATTGAGACAAGGTTCACAGGATTAAAACAATTCAGGACTAGTACTAATCAGGACCCATTATGACCAAGCAAGTGTAGTCAAGTAGCTCCGGAGGTGTCCATTGCAGTCGCCCCATGGCGTCGGAGAAATTCTTGCAGAACAGCAGGATCCTCAAATGTTGTGGTTTTTTCCTTATAGGTAACTTTAAAAAGACAAGGATGCAGGAGACCATATCTGGCATTGAGAGCTCTCAGCTGTGGACGCATATCAAGGAATCTTTTCCGACGATCAGCAGTAACCTTGGCAACATCCTGAGACAAATAAAGACGGTGGCCCTCCCATAAGATTTGTTTTTTTACCTTGGCTGCATCCAGCACTTGAAGAAGATCCGTGTATTGCAAGAACAACATGATGATACCACGAGGTCTAGATGATACTCTGGGACCTAGACTGTGGGCTCTCTGTATGTTAACGGAAGATAGGGCCGGTGCATCTAGAACTTTCATCCATTTATCCTGCATAATTTGTAGAGTCTGAGAAGTTGTTTCCATAAATGGTCTGAGAGCGCGCAACTCTTCCAGAATAAGATCCAGAGAAGAAGGAGAAGGATTGCTATCTGGAGGTGGAGGATCCTTTTTAAGGCGCTTAGAAGACGCCAGAGTGGTCGGGAGTTTGCTGCCATTTTGAGTTTTAGAGATTGCTCCCAGATGGGCCTCAGACTTGGACCTCATGCTCTCCTCCATATCCTGCGAAGGGGAGTCAGAATCTGAATGAGTGACCCCTTTGATTGTTGTAGAAAGTTTCAGATTCCGAAGCTTCCCCATGTATGAATAGTAGAGAAAAGGGCGAGATTATGATGCGTTGGCCGCCCAAGATCAACACTGATGAAGAAAGTCAATTGAATGCAGAAGACATAGGCAGCGTAAAAACAGGAGTCCAGAGATATGCAATCGACTAGAGGAGACAAGGAAAGTCAAAAGATGGAAGAGTTGTCATAGAAGAGAGGCACCATACAGACTGGGAGGGTCAAGAAATCATCATAGTCAATGTATGGAGAGGGCAAGTATGATGCTCGTCACAAAATGGCGGCTGAGTGAGAAAACACCAAGCAATAGTACTGACTGCGTTGGTATAGGTCCACTGCGCACTGGAGTGAAATAGACAAAACACAACTCCCTACGACTAAGCACTTGCAAGAAGATAATTGCTGTAAAATTGGTCGTAGTATCTCAGCTGAGAGTAGTAGGTTGCATTAATGGCAAGTAAATGATTGCGGTACTGAGAGCAGAGAGACCACTTTGTGTAAGGGACCAGCACATTTTAAAAATGAGAGAGAGTCAGGTGTCAGTAGAAAGCGGCCGGGATTCCAGAACCGGAACCGCTTTCTGAAAAGTGTTGTAAATAGGATTCTAGCTCTTCACTTTAGTGTAGTCTGTCTTTTATATTGTTAGCCAAGTGTACCATCCTAGAACACCACCAATGTTCTAGCAAAGTGTTCTGTCCGTGCTATGAGTCCAATGCTGGTCAGTTGGTGACTGGTCAATGTTTTGCCACTAGCTGTTTTCCTGTGCTACGAATAAACCTCATAGATGTTTTCTACATCTTGTGTTCCTGTGATGATTTTATCTACAGCATTTTGGCGAGAGCTGGGAGTCTGACCTGTCTTTAAGGAACAAGGAATTTGTAGCAGAAGAATCCACCTTTATTAAGGATTCTCAGAATTAAGAAGCAGTGGCAGAACGAAGTAAGGACTCATAGCGTGCAAAGGAAGATTGTGACACGTAATCTCATGAATGCTGAGGAATGAAAATAAGGAAAAGCAGAGCGAATTTACCGCTTATCCCGTGAGCCAAGCGTGAGCGCTAGTTTGGAGTGTGTTCTGACATCGCATTTCAACTGACTTGTACCGTGCTCTGTTTAAGCTTGAAACCAGCGCAGGGGTGAGTATACAACCAGGGAAAGGCTCACCTCCTCCTAGAAGCGTGTGCGGAGCATATCGCTGATAATGAAGGCAACTCGAAGGATAGCTGCAGCACAGCTCGGCCCACAAGAAAAACCGCCTCAGGAACAGCAAATGGCGGCCGGAGCCGCGGAGAAACGGAGTCAGTCAGGCGCGATGGCAAAACAGCTTGGAAACGGTGGAAAACGGCAACATTAGCCGCACAGCATCGTGTAGGCGTCCTGGGTGTATTTCCGGCTCGAAATACCGCCCGCCAGCAGTGGAGAAGTGTCACAGAGCGAAGTCTGTCGCAGGAGCTCCACCGCTAGGCCGCAGCCACGCCCCGATAGTTACATTTCTAATAATCTTTTACTGGAAGTTCCTTTAGTTATCTTCATGCGCTGGGCTTTTGCAGCACACTCTGTCCCACATCTTACCATCCACTCACAGGCCTGTCCATTGAGTTTAATCGCGCCCCTCAAGGTGGGGAAAGGTTTCTTCAGAAGCATTATATATCCTATGATGCCTTTATTTTCCACTACTTGTGTGACAGAAATACAATCACCGCCAGCAGATTCTGCCACATTTTGATGTTGGACTAGTGGTTTTGGGAACAAATGACAGAAATCATCGGGTCCGATTCACCAAGATAAACTAAGGCGACAGTCTAACTTTACACCTTTCGGTATTCACAAAGGGCATTTACGAGTAGTAAAGTTAGACTTTTATCTCAGTTTAACTTAAGTTCTAGTCTCAAGTTTACCTGAGACAAAAAGTCTAGTCTCGGTTAAACTTAAGGCCAAAACTTAAGTTAAACTGGACAAAAGTCTAACTTTACTACTCGTAAGTGCCCTTTGTGAATATCGAAATTCATAAAGTTAAACTTTCGTCTCAGTTTACCTTAGTGAGTCATGCCCATCGTTTACATCGGTAACACCGCCATCTCTATCTGGCAGCACAAGTCTGTCATAAACAGCTCAGAGAAATACTGGGACATATCTGGTTTTAATAAAATGGCACCTAATATTACCACTCCATCTCAAAGAGTAACGGAGATGTGTCTGTAATGGTGCAGACCGGCAAAAATGTCTGGTAATCTGAATAGCAGACATTTTTCTGGTTCCGCTGCATTATTGGCAGCTTCTAGGCTGGTGGAAGGAGAATCTGCCCATAGTATTGTAAGCCTTGTGGCTAGTTCCCTTCTTTTTCACTAGCCCAGATGGCTTACTAGCCTTCGTGATCCCCTCTTAATTGTGCCAGTGCAAGATAAACAGCCTCAATTCTTGTGCAAGGGAAGTCCTGGATGCACAAGCAGTGAAGTTGGATGATCTACAATTTTACACTAGTGACTGTGATAGATTGGCAAGGGATTCGACTTTTGGTGTTTGATTGGAGTTTTCATGAATATAGTTTACAAGAGTACTTTGATGTTTGGAGGTTTGCCCATGCTCGATTATTAAAGGGTTCATATATAAATGTATGCAGAGGAAATATTTTAGGAACCTGTGAAATTAGTGGCTTGTTCTGGAAGCTTGTGATAAACTGTGTGCCTTTTAAAAAGTTGCCTGGAGTAACCATTCAAAATGTGACTAGTCCACAAAGGTTTGCATTTGTCACCTGGAAACGAGGAGTACATTTCAGGCAGTGTTAAAAAATGTCTCACTGGTAGTTGAGAACTGAAGACCCTTCGTCTCTGAAGTGCCGATCAATCATGCAGTCAATTTAGCCCGCAATGGAAATCTCGCGATCGCCCTATAGGATGAACAGCCTCTGTCTACCAGGTGGGAACTGGTTCTCCTCATCTTCTTCTCAAATGTTTTTCTTGGCAGAGCCCAGTGAGGTCCATGCCAGGCTCAGTGTGTGCTCCTCAGAGGAGCTTCCAAGACAGCTGACATAATGACATGATGTCAGACGGGCTCGGTCTGTCGGTATCTGTTGGAGGTAGAACTTGGTCTGTCCTACTCGCTGTTTCTATAAGAATTTTAAAGAGTCTAAGAAGGACCGCCCTACCTGCAGCAAACCACCCTGATACAGACAAGGGGATGAGCAGGATATGAGGATGGCACCCCAAGAAGCTCTGGCCACAAGTGATGCAAGAAACAGCCAGGACCTGCAGGACAGTGCTGCAGCAGCCGCGTGACTGCACCGCTAACACCATTGGGCTATGGAAAAGGGTCGTGTTCAGTAAGGCCTCTTCTGAGGCCTCCTAGCTGCTCCCTTGCCCCCCTCAATTATACTCGCACTTGGTGCACTCCATGGAGTACAGACCAGAGAGGTGCGTATATCCCCATTCCAAAGGGTTGATTTATCTCACGCATGAGTAGTCTGCCACAAGCATATGCCATGCTTGGTTGTCTAAAGCCCTTTTCTATGGGTTGCTCCTCTGCTGCTCCTGGGTAGACACTAGAAACATACAATGGTCGGATGGATATTTCCCATTCCTATGGGTTTCTCCTCTGCCACTCCTGGGTGAACTCTTCAGAGCCTATGCTATGTCTGTGGTTGCCACCCCTTTCTCTTGGTTTGGTCTGCGCTGTTCCTGGGTGGGCCCCAGACCCTATGAGAAGTGGGCGTGTACAGAGCCATTCTATGCTATGACTGGAGACACAAGGGCTGCTCCTCTGCCTTGCAGCTTGGCTCCTCATACACTTTGGCTGGCCGTGTGAAGGCCATTCCTGCGAGGGGCACCCCGCTGTTCCTGGGCAGACGTTCAGAGCATATGCGAAACCTCCATGTGTGAAGCACATTCCTATGGGTTGCTCTTTATTCGCTCCTGGCTAGACCCTCCAATTATATACGATGGCTGCATGGTTACCGCCCTTTCCTTTTGGTTTCTCCTCTGCCAGCCCTGTGTGGACTCGGAGCACATACCATGGCTAACTGTTTAATGCATATTGCTATGGGTTGCTTCTCTGCCATACCCGGCTGTTCTTTTCAAAGCATGTTTTATGACTGGGTGTATATTCCCATTCCTACATATTACTTCCTTCTGCTCCGAGGTGGACTTAGACCATATTCCATGGCAAGATATCTTTTGCACAGTCCTCTGGTTTACTTCTCGACCACTCCTGGGTGGGCTTCAAGGAGCATATAAGCATATACTATAGAGCAGTGTTTCCCAAACTGTGGTCCGCGGACCCCCAGGGGTCCGTGACACATTCCCAGGGGGTCCGTAGGCAACAGTTTTAAAGGCACAGAAACATTTCTTGTATAATTAGCAGCTTTCCAGCAACAAAAAAAGTGTCAAGAGAATGCCAGTGATTAATATACCTGCTGGAGAGCAGGAGAGTTGTGTTCAGTGGCAGCTTTGATTTAACTAATGTAGCACAGAGGGTTAATGTGCCTACTGCAAAGAACGTGTAACATGCATCTTAAAAAGCAGCATTTTATGTGCCTAGGTTCGTGGTTACTGCTTTTGTCAAAGAGATTATTTTGTTACTGTGCACTTCATAAGTGACAATCGTAATCTAGCAGAGGGACCTATAAACTGCCATCAAAGAACTGCTTGCAAACTGCATGGTACCAGTTAGTAACTTATATTTTGTCCCAGTTATTCATTATCCTGATGCTGCTAAAAAGATATATTAGGGTGGAAATACATTTTTCATGTTAAAGTCAATGCTAGCCACTGTGTTATGGTCTGAATCCTGAGTTTGTGCTTTTCCAGACCAAGCACTCTTTAAACATTTTATATACACACTGATTTACATGTGTGATTCAATGTCTCTATATGTGTGTGATGTAAAGTGCTCTGACATCCTACAATGGTATGAGAGATGCTACAAAACAAATGAAAAACATGTGACAGAGGGGCTATTACTTCAATATAAAATACTAAGGGCCAGATGTACGATCTGTTTTTATATGCGAACCCGTTTGCGCGTGCAAAAACCTATTGGGCCATGTACATAGCCTATTTCGCGAGTCGCAATTTGTTTGCGACTCTCTAAATAGGTTTTGCAACTTGCTATTTGGAAGGGGCATTCCCTTCCAAATAGCGAGTCTCCAAACCATGTACAAATGTTTTGCGGTCGCAAAACGATCACAATTACCACCTACTTCAAGTAGATGGTAATGCATTCGCAAATGGGAAGGGGTCCACAGGGACCCCTTCCCCTTTGCAAATACATGCAAAATTATTTTTTTAGGTCGGGCAGTGGTCCCAGTGACCCTTAGAAAATTAAATGAAAACATTTCATTTTCTTTTTTTTAAAATCCATGGTAAACAGGCTGCATTTTTTTTTAAACTGCTTTATTTAAAAGCAGTCCGAGACATGGTGGCCTGCAGAGCCCAGCAGGCCACCATCACTGGAAGGGCTGGCATTCCCAATGGGCTCGCAAATTGCGAGAGGCTCATTAATATTAATGAACCTCGCAATTTGCGAACCCATTGGGAATCCCAAACAGTGTTAAACACACTGTTGTACATTTCATTTAGCGACTCGCAATTTGCCACTCACAATGTGTCACCAATTGCGAGGTGCTAAATTAAATGGTCGTACATCTGGCCCCAAAATCCTTAGCACTTTGAGTGTTTGTTTTGTGTGCACACGTGTGTATTCTTTTTCGAATGACTGTTTTAATGTTTGAAATGTAACTCATACAAATTGCTTGGGGGTCCCCGGCTTCCAGTGGTGACTCAATGGGGGTCCTCAGGAGTCAAAAGTTTGGGAACCACTGCTATAGAGGATGGAAGATTGTACCATCCAAGGGTAAAACATTTGACCTCTAGTGGTTTTCCTCGGTTACATAGCCATTGAGGCTTAGACTTTATAATACAGACTACTCTGAAGGTAGGAGGTATCCACATACACAACCAGGTCTCTTACACTGTTCGCCCACACCCATATTTACAAAGCTACACAATTGCTGCAACACAGTATGGCCAGTTTCTGCCATACAGGCATGATACCAAAACTCTTCCCACAAAGGCCACACTGCACTAACACAATTTATTTATCTTATGTGTAAGCAGACATCGCTGACTTCTTTTCCCGTAGAATAAAATACAGGATGCGAGCGCAGCTCTGGTTTTCCTGCATATTGAAACATTTGCCGAATTGGTGAAATGATAGGCATACACTTTTGCACCAGTAGCACTCTCACAGATTATGGGACTACCTGCCAACAAATATACTTCGGCATCTAGACAAACTAGGAAGATATATATAAATGTCAAGTACAATACAATGTAATGCAATGCAATGCAGTACAATGCAAGACAATACAGTACAATGCTATGCAATATAATACAATACAATGCAATGCAATATAATACAATACAATGCAATGCAATACAATACAATGCAACACAATATAATACAATACCATGCAATGCAATGCAATACAATGCAATGCAATACAATACAATGCAATGAAATACAATACAATGCAATGCCATACAATGCAATACAAGACAATACAATGCAACACAATATAATGCAATACAATGCAATGCGAGACAATACAGTACAATGCAACGCAATATAATACAATACAATGCAATGCAATGTGATATAATACAATACAATGCAATGCCATGCAATGCAATGCAATACAATGCAAGACAATACAATACAATGCAATACATATAATCAAATGCAATGCAATACAATGCATTACAATGCAATACAATGCAATGCAAAACAATACAATACAATGCAATACAATGCTATACAATGCAATGCAAGACAATACAATGCAACACCACATAATGCAAAGCAATACAAATACAATATAATGCAACGCAATGTAATACAATACAATGCAATGCATTACAATAGAATACAATGCAATACAATAGAATGCAATGCAATACAATGCAATGCAATACATTACAATGCAAGACAATGCAATACAGTGCAATGCAATGCAATACAATGCAATGCAATGCAATACAATACAATGCATTACAATGCAATGCAATACAATACTATGCAATGCCATACAATGCAATGCAAGACAACACAATACAATACAACAGAATATAATGCAATACAATGCAATGCAATACAATACAATGCAATGCAATACAATGCAATAAATGCAACGCATTGTAATACAATACAATACAATGCAACAGAATACAATGCAAATCAATGCAATACAATACAATACTATGCAATACAATACAATGCAATGCAAAATAATAAAATACAATGCAATGCAACACAATATAATAGAATCCAATGCATTACAATGCAATGCAATACAATGTAATACAATATAATACAATGCACTGCAATGCAATACAATGCAATGCAATGCAATACAATACAAGACAATACAATGCAATACAATACAATGCAATACAATGTAATACAATACAATACAATGCTACACAATATAATAAAATACGATGCAGTGCTATACAATACAATGCAATACAATACAGTGTACTGCAATGCAATACAATACAGTGCACTGCAATGCACTACAATACAGGGTACAACACTTTTGCACAATATAAAGAACATCACCTCATCAGCATTGGATCACTGATACTATTTATTTGTTTAATTCACTGTGTGTTGTAAAGCGGCAGTGTGTCGCGTTTCGGACACTCCGGAACAATTTGAAATCCTCGAGAGTGAAGGAGACAGAGAAGAAGAGAATGGGCGCATCTAAAATGGGAGCACAGGCGAGATTGACACTAGGTGTTTGCAGTACTGAGCTGGCAATTGTGGGAGACTAGGACAGGAGGCAGGTTGTGACCAGGGGCAGTGGGGTGGTGTTTCCCAGAGAGGGACTGGCCTCTAGGGCACTCAGAGTGCCTCTTGGGCTGGTCTGATAAGTGTGTGTGTGGTCCATTTTTTGGCTTTCCGTCTGCCAGTTTTAAGGTAGGTCTACCTGATATTAAATCAAACATTGTCTGCAGCAAGCTCCAATTCATGCAGTCTTTCATTACTTGCAAGACACTTATTCAGCGTGTGTTTACAAGTTCAAAACTGTCACGATTTGAAAACATCTCCACTTTTTTAGCCATCTAGTTGACTAATGGGGCCCCTTTTATTTTGGTGCCATGGTCTATTTTCTGTCCAAGTCTGACCCTGGTATTTCCCATCCGGTCTCTAGTTTCATGCAAGAAACCAGACTCAACCTACAATTCTGCTGTTTAAAATATTATTTGATTTTGAACTAAACAAGGATAGAGGGAATAGAGAGTGAGCAGGGGCTGAAGAAGGAGTTGATTGTAGCACAGAGGACAGATGGAAAGGGGAAAGGATCAAGTCGGTCTTACTCCCTCTCTCGCCCTTATGGATACATTTACTCTCTGGCCTGAGAGCTGATGGGGAATTGTGGGAGAGCCGGCTTCCTACCAGGTGGGACCCACTTGTTTCCTTAAATGGTCAGAGTAGGACATAGACATTTGATGGAGAACTTGTGAAGTATGTCAATGTGGAGCTAAGAATTATAAATTTGCACACAAACTAGCCCTGACAATATGTAATCAGGGGCATAACTTGGTCAGTAATATTCGGGGGCATGAGTATCATATTTCCCGACCATCACACTGGTATATAATATTAAAATATATTTTATGACAAGCAGGGCGCATGAGAGGGGCTTAAGAGGCAGTGGGAAGGGAGAGGAATACAAATTAATAGGAGTGCTATGTGGAAGAAACACAATATTTGATCAAATAAACATTTTTAGAGCCTTCAAAATAGAGTTGAGGGAGAGAGTGTGTGTGTTTTTGTCAGTGTGTGTATGCAAGATTTAGGGTGAAATCCCACAGACACCTCACTATACCCAACTGAAATTACCTGTACCCAATTATTCATCTCAAAATACAATTTTTAGGGTGGCATAACACCCCAAACACCCCCACTGAAGCTACTCCCCTGATAATGATAGTCGATATTCTGGAGCTACTGTTTTTACAGTAGGATATTCAGAACTTGATATTGGGGCAGGAGTGTGTGTGTGTGTGTGTGCGTGCATGCGTGTGGGTGTGTGTACACGCAACACAGAGACAACTCCAACATCATATGTTGCCAGGAGCTAAGGACACTCAGGAATATGAGACGAGCCCTCCGAGAAGTGTAACTCCGTGGCACTCAAGGCTATGGGAGTTGGAGCATATTCAGGGTGTGAAGGGCAATGCACCCAGCAGCGCTGGTCACTACACCATATCGTGCACGTAGATGGCATTTGTCCAAACTGTGGAACACAGACCCTCCTGCTTTCCACCCTCTACTAGGGAGCTGGCTCTGCTCCAACCCTGGGATGTTCTGTGGAAGTCAGTGACGTCCAAGGCAGGGGCTGTTGCCCCCTTTCTTGGTGTCTAGGCCTTTCTCTCTCTCTGGGATGACAGATTCTTGGCTCATGGAGCAGCTCTGACGCTCAGCTCTGTTTGCTCGTCCTATATCCCTTGGAGACGGCTTGGTACTGTGAAGGAGAAGTTAAATAGGAGCCCTGTGTCTATCCCTTTTCAACACTCCTTAGACCAACAACATGCAGGATAAGCTGAAATATAGCCTTCAACATCAATTCACTGAGACGAGCCTCCTTCCGTCTCTAACACTGGGACCTGATCTCGCAGTGAGGTCCTGCAAAG
This sequence comes from Lissotriton helveticus, assembly GCF_964261635.1. Lineage (NCBI taxonomy): Eukaryota > Metazoa > Chordata > Amphibia > Caudata > Salamandridae > Lissotriton > Lissotriton helveticus. The sequence continues at coordinate 636,846,777 of NC_136068.1, read as the reverse complement.
ACTGTCTTGGGAGGAGGAGCAATTAGTCAACATTTTCATGTCCACTGCCTACCACTAACTGATACCTCAGCTCCTTCTTTAAGTACAAGAGGCCCTTAGCTTTCCACCCACCTTGGTGAACTCAAACAATTGGCACTCAGTCATGTCCTCCCAAGACGTTGAATCAATCGGCCCGATCAATTCTTTCTTTACCACTAACTGACGTGCTGCCAATGTGCACAAGTAAGCAATGGCCCAGAAAGAAAGTCAATTCAATGTCCTTCCAATGGTGACTTCCCATTGGCCAAAACCCTTCTTTTCAATGGGAGCCCAGTTATATCAATTCTTTCTTATCCCCTAGCCAAGGCTACACCAATGAAGCTTGGCCATGGCCATCATCCAATCTACCAATTCCACCTAGGAGGCACACCACAAGGCTGGGCATTCAATCTCAGCCGTCAAGTAAGCCTGTGCTGCTAGCGGGAGGGCTTTGCCAGAGACTCTTGTCCTGGGGCGCAGCAGCACCATTTTGGTGGGGTGGATATGAAAGCTGAAATCTTCTCTCACCCTAAAGATGACCATGGGTTGCATAGGAATGGATGTTCAACGTCCCCTTCCCCCTCCTCAATGCACATAAAAACACACACTTCTGGGGTGATTTTTGAGAGAGAAGTCACAGATTTTGTTGACATAGACACTGAGATTCCTCTCAACACAAGAGGAGGTCTCTTCATAGTGAGGTCAGGAACTGAATGGGCATGTAGTCTAAACTCTCCACTTACCCCATTTCGAGAGGCCAAAGACAGGATCAGCATGGAGACTAATGCCTCTCTCGTTCTAGAAGCGGCCCCTCCGCAAAAGCGGCCAATGAATGGATGGGCATGGAGTGTAATTAAAAATTCCCTCCTACCCCTAGAGAAGTTACTGCAGGGGAGGCCAAAGGGGCCCGATCATCGTCTCCGACGTCGATACTAGCTATGCCCTTTGGAGCCCGATTTCTAACACGGAACTGCCCTGTGTGAGGTGACCTAGGCGAAGCCCGGCAAGCCAGCGGACACTGCCGTGGCTCGCTGGTGGGCTGCCTTCATGCTACCTTGTCCCGGGCCGAAAAGGCATGCGAAAGACAAACACCGCTGCAGCCCGCAAAAATGTCTCGTGGGCCTGCGAGGTTTTAGAAGACAAGCCAGACAGAGATGCTGTGGTGAGAGCGAAGCCTGTTCGGGGGCGCGCGTCCGGGGCGTTCCTCGGATGAGAGCAGACCCCTCTGGGTCCAGTGTGCCTAGGTAGCTTAATCGAGGCCGCCTAATCTGTTTCATGCAACATTCGAGTGGCGACCCACAAATCTGCCGTTTGACGTATTATTCGAGTTTTAAAAAAATCAGAGGAGCTGTACCGTGGAGTTAATGTCAGGGTTAAACAAAGGTAAAAAAACAGTCTTAACACCTTGCATTATGGGACTTATATTTTTGCGTTTTCAAACCTAAATATGGGCCTCCAAGCTCTGGCAAACAAAGTGCAGATGGCTAAAATGACAGGACTGGCCTTAACAGACACAGCATGGGCCGCTCTGCTGCTGTGATGATGGGTGGGTTGTGGGGGTCCGCAGACATTCCCCCCTTCCATCCCTCCACTATCCTTCTGAATCTAAATAACTGACTAACATATCCACCACTCAAATTACTTTCATATTTCGCTATACTAATTCACCACTAATCCTTTATGGGTTCTGGAGTACCGCGCTACTCGCCAAAAAAGCGCATTGACGACTCGTCAGGGGTAGTAAGTAGCAATTACAATACAATACAATACAATACATTTAAGGCGCTGCTTAAAACTGTTTTATATGCGAAGAGGCTGGCCAAAATGGAATTTTGGAAGCCCTTTCCAAATTATGCAAGGATGTATTATTTTAACGGCAGTGGGATGCGGATGGCTCTAGGATTTCTCTCATATATTATTTTCTTTAAAATATGGAAAATCCAGAGTCGAGCCACAGAACTGCCTCTGTGGTGGAGGGAGGGCCGTTGATTGACGGAATGCTGTTACTCATACAGCTGTGACCCTCCACAGATAGCGTCTCTGTATCGGCCTTGGTTACGTCTCTGTCACAGGTTTTACTAATCACCAGCGGTAACCAGGTAGTGATTGTTTTGGAACTGCAATGATTGAACGCCATGTTTGCTATGCCAGTCACTCTCATTCGCCAGACCAGATACTCACCTTTCACGACCCCAAGCCCACTGCCAATGGGACGGGAGACTAGGAACCAGGCCATGGAAATCATGGTGTTGGAGCACGTGGAGTAGGTAGCAGGGTGGAAATGCTGGGTTTAGTTCAGTTTGCGTTTTCTTCCTGTGTTTTGGGGCTTGACCCCTCCTTGCACGGCATCTGACAAATCTGGCGTCCCATAATGTTCAATGAAGTGATAATTTTCCTGTCATTGGGCAAAGAATAGGGTGACCAACCGTCCGTAAATTTTACGGACTGTCCGTAATTTGGACCTCACATCCGTTGTCCGCGAGGATCCCTTTTACGGACGCCTTTTGTACGTAATTTTGGGCCTTGCAGGAAGCAGAGCTGTTCCCCTGGGAGAGGTCTCAGCTCCCTGATGGGGCCGCCTCCTTCTCATCCTCAGAGCACAAGAGAAGCCCCACCCGCCCATTATCTGCCCGCCTGCTCATCACTGACCGGAGCTGCTTCCCCCCCCCCATCCCCCTCTTGAAACCCCCCCCCCCCCCGGGTGAGTAGCGCGCCTGACACTTCCATGTTTGATTGATTGTCATTCTGTGTGCCGGCTGATTGCCACATACAAAATGACAATGGGCCAGTTAGGGCTGTTATAGCATGTGAGGGGCATCCTCCTGCCTTGGTCTAGGGCAGGGCATTCTGTTATGGTTAGAAGGACGAAATGTACAAAACAAATATACAAAGTTACATATTTTTACCTTAGGTGTTTTAAGCCACACCCTTAATTACATCAGACACGCCCCTTGGAGAGACCCCTAGTTTTTTCATTCCACTGAAAGCCCTGGAAACATCACCCTGTCACAGTCACCTCACTTCCTGGCACTGTGCATCATGCATGACTCATGACTTCCAAGTTTTCAGATTGCCTATGTGCAGGGGCATAGTGAACCCTCCATCACCCCTTGCTTTCGGAACTACAGCGAAGGTGAAGTTCTTGATGGGCCTCCTCTGTCTGCAACTGGATGGGTGGGTGGATGGCAAGATGGGTGGCTAAGTGGAAGTGGGATGGATAGAGAAAAGGAGGATGGATGGATGGATGAGTAAAAGCATGAATGAATGATTGGCAGAATGGATGGGTGAATGGGTGCATGGATGAGTGAGAAGGAGAATGTAAAGATGAATGCGTGAAAGAATGCATACATGAGTGAAAGGGAGGGTGAAGAGCTGGAAGAAAGGATGGATAGATGGATGAGTGAAAGAGTGAACGGGTGGACGGATGAGTGACTGGGTGGATGGATGAGTAAGTGAAAAGATGGCTGGATGGGTGAAAGGGTAAATGGTTGGATGGATGAGTGAATGGATGAATGGGTGGAAGAGTGGATGTATGAGTGAAAGAATGGCTTGGGTGAAAGGGTAAGTGGTTGGATGGATGAGTAAATGGATGGATGAGTGGAAGAGTGGATGTATGAGTGAAAGGATCGATTGGGTAAAAGGGTGGATGGATGATGGATGAGTGAAAGGGTGGATGAAGGGATGGATGAGTGAAATGTTGGATGGAAGGATAGATGAAGGATAGATTTGCAAATGGTTGAAAAGGTTTGAATATGGATGGGCACACAGATGGAAGGCCAGAATGAATGGTGAAAGACTGAATGATGGACGAAAGAATTAATAGATGACAGAATATAAATTTGAAATGGTGGATATCAGGGGTTTGATGGAAGGATGAGTGGCTAGATCTTTGGACAAGAGTGCTCTTCTGGGGAAGGTGGTGATGACTTACTTCACTTTCTTGGTGCCATAAGAGCTTTAGTTCAAAGTGGGAGGTATTTCAATTTTCTGGCTACTCCCTTGCCTAAGTGTTACTATTCTGTATTTGCTGTGCGCTTATGTGTGGGATCTATACATCATGCATATGACATTTTGAGTGACACCCAACTGCTACTTGAATGTTACACTAGTAATTATAAATGTTTGCATGTTTTGTTTTAGATGTAAGGTTTTAGGGAGAGCCTCATAGTGCCACAAGCTGTTCTTGACATGTATATTCTGTTTGTAGCAATAGGCAATGCATCAAAAATAAACTATGTAATATTGCATAGACAGTGCCTTCTTTAACACCTTGAACGCTATGGGGATTTTTCCCCTGTGCTGGAAAAGCAGCAGATGCACTTTACATGACGAGCTGGGCTCGTCATGAGCGTAGCAGGAGGCTACTGCATGACGAGCCCAGCTCGTCATGAGCGTCGAAGGGGTTAAGAAAGTTGCAGGATAAAGCACCTTTGTGACTTTTATCAGCTTGTGCAATTCTCTGCGAAGCCCCCATAAGCAAAGTCAGATTCCATATTTTAAGTTCCACTTGCTGAAACACCCATAATGCGTTCCCTATAGTGGGTTCATCACAGCAATCCTCTCTTTAGTTCACCTATGCGTGCTATATCACAATGGCACTCAGATATGAGATGCTAGTAACAAAGTCTTTCTGAGAAGATCTTCCTGACCACTTCTCTCACCAAACATGCCTGCTCAGGACCATGAGTTGCAAACAAAATATCAGACTGGACAACCCAGTGCAGTAACCTTATAAATAGTGATTATTATCATATGAAATATCACAAAAAGACCTGCACAATTGCACAAAGCTGCACGCATACCAACAACACGTGAAGTGCACGATTGTCTCAACCTAATATAAACTCATTTTGACTTGAACTAAAGTGGTTGTCTATTTACTATCTTTTATACTATCGTGCAACTTCATCTAATGTGTCTGTAGAACTTCCTAAATTTGCACCCAGGCCAGTCGATCACCCTAGCAAAGAAGCCTCCCTCCTATGCATGTAACAGCTCAATTCTTACTGTTACATTGCTCGGTGTAGGCCCTCTCAGCATGAATTGCCATCCTAGCACATCTTTGAAAACCGCCTTTGTAATTACTCAGTCTTTTCTTCATGTTTTTCCTTGAAGCTTCCTTTAGTGGCTTCACTGAAAATATTAATCACTTTAGCACCCTGAGACTCTTATATTTGTGTATTACAAATGATTGTCACAGATGGACAGCCACGTTCCTCTTCGCTTTCGTCTGTTGGTTGTTCCACCATCCTTTTAAGACAAACATTGGCAGTGCCAATTGGTCTGGCGCATGTCTGAAAGTCCACCTTATTTCTTAGGCACTCAATAAGTCATCATACAAGCACTTTGTCACTCATCTTTGAACTTATGCAACCATTCATCCATCCACTGGCTCATTCTTGCATTCACCCTTTGAAAAACCTCAATAAAACACATACAATTGCAATGAATTAAGCAAGATAAATACAAAGACATGTTGCTTGCAATAGCAAAACTAAACACAGCAGCAGTTGTCTATCCTGCAGTGGTATTGTACTTAGTATTTTGTTGTTTTAAAGTTCCTGCATGGCGCCACATTTAAAGCCAACATGTTAGCCATCTTGGAATGGTAAAATAATGAGACAGGCTATCTAGTCTGTGCCCAGAACAGACCTACGGGAAGGGGCGGTGGCATTGCGATAATTTTTAAAAGCATATATAAGTGTACTCTCAACCCTACATGTGTAACTAATTGTGAGAGTGCGACGTTTAAGGTGAGGGTTTCTGACACTTTTACCCTTACGGGTTTGCTGGTATATCGCCCTCCTGGGCCAGTGAGTGCCTTTCAGGACTCACTGGTGTCGCTCATCTCGCTAGCTCTTCGATCAGCAAACTTTACTGTGTTGGGGGACCTCAACCTCCACCTCGAGCGTTGTGACGCACCCTCCATTCAAAAATTTCTAGGTGACCTGGAGGCATGCCAGTTGTTTCAGCTAGTCAATGGGCCATCACATCAGGCAGGTCATCTTTTGGACCCAGTATTCACTAACATCCAGGAAGTTAAAATCACTACTCCTAGTCCCCTTAGCTGGACTGACCATTTTCCAGTTTTTATTTCAATTGACATCCCAGTCGGCCGCAGGGATGCGCCTCCTCCTTTACGGTGGAGACGCCCGTGGAATAAGCTGGATAATGGCCTGTTTGAAACCAGACTGAAAGTATCTTGCCCAGCCTGGCCTAGTAACATCGATGAGGCCGACATAGCCTATAGGGAATGGATAAATGAATCGCTTGACCATTTCATCCCTATTAAACTATCAAGGCCTAAGCGTGTGCAATCCCATCAGTGGTACTCTGAGGCTCTTGCAGACAAAAAAAGGCAATGTAAGCTATTGGAGCGTACTTGGAGACGATCATATGATTATGTGGCTAAATCCAACTTTAGATCTGCCACTAAAGAATATCATAAACTCATTAAAGCATCCAAAGCAAAATACTACTCTGACTTGATCAACTCCAGTACCAACCGCTCCAAAACTATCTGTGCATTAGTGAAGGATCTGACCAAGGCCCCGGAAGGTCCAGGTAATTTGATAGCGTCTGATGCACAGTGCGAAGAGCTGTCCTGTTTCTTCCTGGACAAAATAAAAGGGATTTATAACTCTCTACACTCCAACGGCCATACTACGGCTCCTGGCTCCACCTTAGGTCCTATTTCTTCTCTGTGCCCGCTTCAAACCTTACCATCTATTGAATTGACAGAGATGAAATCTCTGGCCTCCAGGATTAAGTCGGACTCCCCGGATGATCTGGTAAAACCTGATCTATTTAGAGCCCTCCAGGAGACTATCTTGTGGGAGGGACTAATGCTGATTAATAACTCTCTTCAGTCAGCAGCCGTCCCCAAATCCTGGAAACATGCCAAGGTAGTTCCCCTCCTGAAGAAGCCAACGCTGGATCCCGCTAGGCCGGAGAGTTACCGGCCTATTTCCCTACTTCCATATCTTGCTAAGATTATGGAAGCTCATGTGAACTCCATTCTGACCACTCATCTGGAGTCCAACGGAATTCTGGATGAGTCTCAGAATGGTTTCCGTGCCAAACATAGTACGGAATCGGCTCTTTTGTCGGTCACGGAACATCTAAGGGAGATGCAGGACCAGGGCGAGACTTCGTTTGTGATTCTGCTGGACCTGAGTGCGGCCTTTGACAAGGTCTCCCACAGGATCTTGTTAGAGCGACTGTGGGAGATCGGAGTCAGAGGGAGTGCCTTGGACTGGTTCTCGTCTTTTCTATGAGACCGTTCCTTTCAGGTGCATGCCCCGCCGTTCTCATCCAATAGGCACCCTGTGGAGTGTGGGGTCCCGCAGGGCTCTGCGCTTAGCCCCACATTGTTTAATGTGTATGTCCGCCCTTTGGCTGTGTTGGCTCGAGATCGTGGAATTAGGCTGGTATCGTATGCTGACGATACTCAGCTTGTTTTCACTATCTCCAAGGACATTGAGCTAGACCAAATCAAATTCCAGGAAGACATCTTGGCCATCTCTAACTGGCTGTCCCAGAACTGTCTCCAGTTAAACTCCTCCAAAACAGAGGTACTTGTCATTGGCAAGGAAACTCAGAGTTGGAGCCATCATTGGTGGCCCTCCATATTAGGACCTCCACCTATTCCTAAGGAGGTAGTAAACAATCTGGGTGTGATGTTGGACAGCTCGCTCTCTTTAGAGTCACATGCCAAAAAAGTGGCGGGCACCTGCTATGGCCGCTTGCGGGCTCTTAAACCCATTCTTGGCTTCTTTGAGCCTCCCACTCGTCAAGTCATAGTCCAGGCGGTAGTCTTATCCCATCTAGACTACTGCAATGTTCTCATGCTGGGCTCTAACCTGACAGTGATTAACAGACTACAGAGAGCTCAGAATGCGGCTGCCCGTACTTTGTTTGCCTTGCCTAAAACCTGCCATATCTCCCCGATTCTTAGACGCCTGCACCGGTTGCCTATAAAGCGCATCCAATTTAAAACTCTATGCACGACTCACAGAATCTTGTATGGCTCCGGTCCACGAATTCTGCAGGGACTCTGTACTCTTTATGCCCCTACACGCACTCTCCATCAACGGATCTATCTCTGGCTGGCACAATTAAAATCCGAAGAAGTAGAGCTGGTGGCCGCTCTTTCAGATACCTAGCCCCGAAGCTATGGAATTCGATCCTCCTAAAAACTCGGGCCACCACGAATCATATGCTCTTTAGAAAACAGATCAAAACCTGGCTGTTCTCCTCTTTCTAGCTTTCTCTCACTGGCCGCGTTCTTGCATTTCTTGTTATGTCCATAAGCGCTGGGACGCCCCGTTGCTGGGGTAGCCATGCGCTATACAAGCAAAATTAACATAACATAACATAACATACACTTTGAACAACAGAATTCCACAATGGTTGCTTGGTTTAGAGAAAGTGGCCATGTAGCGCACAGCAGATAAAATGAGCAGCAAGCAAGCAGCCCATTAACACTGTCAGGGAAGCTTTAGTATCCTCCTAAGGATCATTAACAGAACAGAGGAGAAGCAAAGAAAGGGGAATTAAAAACAACAGAGTTGGACAACCAGCTCTGATGTGGAAGTGCACTAATTTACAGGTGGGTGTGTACATGTGATCAGAAAATGCTGTGATTCACAGGGCATGAAATGAAAGCTAGCGACTGGTGTGGACTGAATCACTACCCTAGACCGTATACTATCATGGATGTAAGCAGAGAGTAAATGACAGACAGACCAATGGCAGAAGAGGGCTGACCCAAAGGCTGCCTTTGTATCTCTAAAGATATGTATTTATCTATATGGATGTTTATAGTTATTTTTATAACTACAATATACAGGCAGACAGCTAAGCAGGTCAGACTATCCAGAGAGATTCTACCAAGACCGGCGCTGGGGAGAGAAGCTTTTCGGTAGCTATATGGCAGCTATTGGCTTCTAATGAGCATGACAAGGCACTAAAAGTTGTTTCCGAGGGAGAAGAATCATAACGGCAGCTCAATATATTTGGGACAGCTTAATATCCCCCTGATTAAACAAATTAAAGGCTGTGACCACGACTGTGACGATTGCACCATTAGGAGCTCACCTGAGGACTCTGGGTTCCCTCATCGGCTTCTCTGTTATCTGCTTTTTGTGTAGTGCTCAGCGCTCGGAACCGCCGGGCCAGGTTTCGGGTGCCTGGGTGAAGGGAGGAGGCGAAGGGGTCCTCGGGCAGTGTCTTGGCTGGGATTGTCCTGCGGAAGAAGCCCTCATGGCTCCTAAGAACGCCAGAACCACCGCTGCAGCTAAGGTGAGGGCTGCAGCAGCGGCGGCAGCAAGGCAGGCTCGGCGTGAGGACGCCGGGGGCGAGAAGCAGGCGGCCAGCACTGAGGCGGGTGCAGGGTCTAACGCTGATAATCCTGGAAACGCTGGAAGCGCTGGAACTCCTAAACGGGGAGCCACTGTGTCAAGGAGAGGGAGCACGACCGGCCCCACAGTGGCTGACCTCCTTCGACGAACACCGGGGGGAGTGCTTCCGGGCCAAACTGAGCAGAGCAGGCTAGGAGAGAAGGTGCAAGATCGAGCAGCTCTGCAAAATTACTCTGTTAACGTTGAACCAGCAGAAGCACTCAATCATAAAGTAAGTGGGGTCTTGTCTACAGGGGGAATGGCAGGAGCAGACTCTGTTAACATAGTCACCCAGAATAAAATGGTGGAAGATGCCTCCCCTCCTCTGTCTATCCCCCAAAAGGTAAATACCAACAATAATATAAATGCTGATAGGGCGGACAACGCCAGAGCAATCTCTGTACTGGTACCCGGGCCATGCTCGGAGGAGCTCCCGTCTGACACAACTGGACGGGACAGGATCAAGCATAATTTACCTGGTGACACTCTCAGTGCAAATGAATCAGCTAACCCTACTGCCTCCTAGACCAAATTATTAGACAAAGTGACTGAAAGAGATTAATTGAGCAATACTAGAGATGTTGACACAGATGTGGAAAAGGACCCAAGTGACTTCTACTCTTTTTCTGACGATCTTGAGTGGTCCGACGAGACATGCTCTATATCGACTGAGGGGAGCGATAAGGATAATGACACAGGGACCCAAAAGACTGTAGTAAGAAGGAAAAAGGGGCACCATGGAGCAAATGATCTGGCATGGGATTACACCCCTTCAACACAGCTCACGGTTCAACAATTAACACAACATACGCCGACAAGTTCTGTACAACAAACTGGGGGTTCTGACTCCACAGAGCCACCCGCTGATCCACCTGCTACTTTGGACACAGTTATGGAAACAGTTCTCCAAGCAATTGCAGCACATAGGGAAGAGACTTCACACGATGAGCGTAAAGCCCAAGCCGCTCTCTGTAAGGTGCAAGGGGTGGTGAGTAGATTAACGAAAACAGTGAGCACATTCGGGGACAGAATGGCTGATCTTGAGTCTCGCATTGTATCCAATGAAACCGAGATTGCGGCAAATCATGAGCTAGTCGAGTCACATGAAGCGGAACTTACAGATGTAAGGCGGAAACTTGAGGATTTTGAAAATCGCCTCCGGAGAAATTATCTCCGTGTTCTTGGTGTCCCAGAGTCAACAGAGGGGGAAGATGTACGCTCTTTCATCATTAAAATATTTCGAGACTCTTACCGGAACTATCTAATTGATATTGGGACTCAGAAATACAACAAGCCCACCGGGTGCCCATGCATACTAAACAGCCTCTGAGATCCGGGGGCTATCCACGCGCAATCCTAGTCTACATTGGCAATTTTTTGCTCAGACAGGCAATATTCGAGAAGGCTAGGCCAGAGGCAAAGCGAGTTAGTGGGAATATCTCATATTTTGTCCGCCCCGATTTCTGCCACGCCACTGTTGAAAGGAGATAGCGTCTTCACCAGTTGATCAAACCTTTCCAGGAAAAGAAAGTGGTGGCATACTTGAACAATCCTGCCCGCCTTAAAATAATTAATGGGGCAGAGACAAAATTCTTCACATCTGAAATTAAAGCTAAAGAATACCTAGAAAGTCTCTAATTAAGTTCTAATTTAGTCTTTTGTAGGATATATTTTGATATGAGTAGGCTACGACTCGATATATTGTATAAATTGCATAATTGCTACTCACAATAAGCTCATCTAGCGCCGGTCCTGGGAAGCACACTCATCAAATAGACTCTCATGGAGTCTAATTGCCTCACTTGGGGTGTTGGGGGGGGTAATAGTAAGAGGGGGGTTGACAGTCTGAAGGGCGGGGAAAGCAAAGGAGAAAATGGCAACCTCATATGCATACTGAAATTCTTAAAACTAATAAAGAGAGTGTTAAAAAAAGGCTGAAGAGATAACCTGGGAAGCAAACTGTAAAATGCTATGGGGAGGATAAAAATAGGCTCTTGGAATGTGGCAGGGCTCAACGACAGAGCAAAGAGAGCTAGTGTGCATGAATTAATTAAACAAGGGTCCGATGATGTACTTTGCTTCCAGGAGACCCATATTGCGTGGGAAGACAGGGATTTGTTGAGAATGCCTGGATATGAATTGCTAGCAAACACTACACAAACCTCGAAAACTTGTGGTGTAGCTATTTTTGCCAGGAGATTTCTAGGACATGCCAAACGTAAGCTGGTTGACGCCTCGGGTAGATGGGTCATTATTGAGTTAGAACCTGGTTTTACAATCTGCTCAGTTTATGCTCCTAATCTTGACGACGCACGCATATTTGAAGATCTTGAATTAGAGCTGGCATCTTGGCCTAGGTTATTGGTTTTGTGTGGTGACTTGAACATCTCTTTAAATCACGTAGCAGTGCCTCAAAACCAGTATATGTCCACCTATACGGGAAGAAAACCAAGAATGTTCAGAACATTATCTCAACTTAGTGAGAGCTTGGATCTAACAGATATTTGGGCTGCTAAGCAGCAATTTGATCCAGGTTACACGTATATTTAATCTCCTCACAACAAATATGTTCGAATTGATTATTTTTGGGTTGTAAGAGACCATGCCGTGAGTGCTGAGATAGATAGAAGTCCTAAAACACTCTCGGATCACAATATGCTTACCCATACTATTAATGTAACGAATCTTCACAGGCCCCGTTCATCCTGGACATTCGATAGGAAACTCCTTGTTAACAGAGAGTACATAGACCATATAAAGACCTGGACGCAGGGGTTCTTTGATTGTAATCAATATAGTGCATTGAGGGGTATAGTGTGGGACTGTTCTAAAGCCGCTCTTAGAGGAGAGACTATGAGTTTCGTTTCTAAACAAAGGAAAGAGTCAAACCTGGTTAATCAACAACAAATGCAAGAATTGGCCAAAGCTGAGCAAGATCATACAGCTGACTTAATAAGAGGTAAGGAAGGTGGATAATCACTACGTAAACTGCTAATTCTTAAAGCTACGATTAATAGCAGGATTAATCAGAAGGCAGCAGAAACCTTTCAAACCAGTCGTAATAAAGTATACAAAGACGGCAAAAGGTTTGGAAAGCAATTAGCTCTGCGTACCCGTCAAAAACAGTCACTCAATAAAATTTCCAGCATCAATTCAAATGGCAGGGTATATACCGAACCTAATGATATAATGGATGTTTTTTAAGACTATTATAAAAACCTGTACCGTAATGAGAAGACCCTTGAATTAGAAGAAATTAGAGAAACATTGCGGCTTTGGTTAATGGATTGTGGTTCGAATAATATTCTAGATCCGACCACTAGAGACGATTTAGATAAAGACATCACGCTAGTAGAATTGCAACTAGCCCTATCGGAATTAGCATCTGACAATGCAGCAGGTCCAGATAAGATACCTCTCGACCTTTATAAAATCTTGGGCGGAGTCTTCACACCTTATTTGTTAGATCTATTTATAGGTATTCAGGGGAATGGTAATACGCCTGTAACTTGGAAAGAAACCAATATAGTAATATTTCTCAAAAAGGGCAAACCCTTAGATCTGCCCACCTCATACCGCCCGATTTCCCTGAATAATTCAAACTCGAAAATGTATGCGAAGGTCTTGGCCAACAGGCTCAGGAGGGTTATAGAGCGTCTTGTCTCCCCGTGGCAGCATGGCTTCATACCCCATAAAAGAACCACGGATCATACCCGTAGGGTTATAGCATTATTTGACATCATGGCTGCGACGGGGGGCAGGATGTCTATGATCCTCCTTGATTCCGAAAAGGCTTTCAATCGAGTCTCATGGAAATTTCTTTGGGCAGTATTAGAGCACAACAACTTTGGGCCTGGCTTCATTAAATCCGTCCAAGCAATGTATCAAAATCCAATTGCTAAAATCCAGACTATGGGCCTAGAATCTGGAACGTTTAACATCCTAAGGGGTACAAGACAGGGGTGTCCCTGTTTCCCGATTCTGTTTGCCCTTTACATACACCCCCTGATTTTGAAGCTATTGGCAAGTGTGACAATAAGACCTATTATTATCGACACGTATGAAACTAAGATACTCGCCTATGCCGATGATGTGGCGGTTGTAACATCAAACCCCACTGAAGCAATTGAAAATATAGAGGACATTCCTCATTCTTTTGGTAGCATGTCTGGATATTCTCTGAACCGTGAAAAAACTGTTTTTATATGCACAAACAATATTATATTTAATGATTCCAGAAGGGTAGCCAACGCAGTTTATCTAGGCGTATCTATTTCTACACAGATGGAAAATATTAATAAACTTAATTATGACCCCCTGCTCGATAATATAAAAAAGGACCTTGCGAGGGTCAATAGTCTTCATCTATCAATAATTGGTAGAGTAAATTTTGTCAAAATGAATATCCTCCCTAGGATACTTTATCTGTTTTACTGCAATCCCGATAATAGCTGAGGATAGGATGATAATGGCCCTTGAATCACAAATATCCAAATTCACCTGGGGGTATGGTAAAATAAGGAGATCTATGAAATATCTCTCTCTACCACAGGAAAGAGGGGGTTTGGGCCTCCCAAATATAACCTTCTATTTATGGGCCACTCTTCTCCAAGGGATGTCTTCTCTATTGAATATAACTCCAATTAGCAACAATATAATTGGTAATGGAATCCCCACAATTTACGAGCTAGCTGTGGGAAATAAAGCAAAGGGACTCTTGTTGAGGCAGTTGGAGCCCTCTTACTATAAGAAAGTCAAGTTCAAAACTATCAATAGCGCCTGGAGGGTATGGAAGAAAGTATCCAAACATATGAATATTCCTAGGATTAATAAATATACACCGCTATGGCATTCTTTTTTTGCTCTCTAGGCAAGTTAATGACGATATTGCTAAGAGGTAGGAAAGCTTGGGAGTTCTAACAGTGGGTGACTTCGTGGATTCCGAGCCCCGGGTCAGGTTTTCCAACCTTCAAACAAAATTTAACATCCCGACCTCTGACCTTTTCAAGTATATCCAAGTAAACACAATCCTTACTGTAAAACTTTCAGACACTCCACTGTCTAAAATCCCTATATTTGACCATATAGGAAAAAACATCAAGGATAGGTACACTATATGACCTAATAATGGATCAACAACAGGATGACTTGGAGAGAACAGAGTCACTCTGGGGAATTAAATTGGCCAACCCAAATGTCGACATCGATAACGTTCTTTCGCTCAGTGCTAGGCTATTTTTAACAGCTGCCCTTAAGGCCCAACTTTATAAGACTGTATACAATCTATATTATACGCCGGCAAAATTGTTCGTGTGGGGGAAAAGAACTGACGATAAGTGTCCCAGGTGTTGTATAGGTTTGGCCCACTTGCTACATATGTTCACTGAATGTTCCAAGCTAACTTCCTTCAAATCAAAAATATCTGAATTCTGGGAGAGATATTTGGACACAAAGTTTGTACGTCCCCTACCCTCTTTGTTTTGGGATATGACAATACCTTAGGACACAGTGAAGAAGAAGAAAGATGCTTGTTTTTGGGTATGGCGGTATACAGGATTATATTAGCTGCCCGATGGAAAGATGCCGACCCTCCTAATTTTCAAATTTGGTTAACCCGTTTCTTGGGGATAGTTAATCAAGAAATGGCAATTTATTCAACGAAGGGTAAAAAGTCTAGACAACGGGGTATCCAACTTTGGCAGCCTATAATCACTTGGAAAGACAGGTTTTAAAAAGTAGTTGTTATTGGAAGCTCCCCTGTGAATATGTGAATATTTTTTTTTATATATCTCTGTGGTAAAAATGTATGTGTTTTATATGTATCAGCATCTATATCTCTCAATGTTTTAAAATTGTAACATTATTGTAATTATTCTCTATTTTTATATGCATTTTTGAAGTTGCTAAATAAAAATGTATATAAAAAAAAGAGATTCTACCAAGAATTATTACAGTGCAAATCTTTTACCCCTAGGGTTTATCAAAGAGCGTGACCTTCTTAAAAATATTACTTTACAAAAGTAATCTGTGAGTTTTCATGTTACAGAATACTTGACTGCGAGCTTTAACACAGTGCAAAAACAATCCACCCATATAGGCCTCTTGGCTTTAACATATGTGTTACCTAGGAAATAAATCAGGCCAACGGCCTGTGTTGTAACTTTTCATAATAAATAGACCTATGGCATCTGAAATACCTTTTCCCAGTGAGCCACTCAGGCCAATAGCTGTTGTGATTGCCATGTCACTATAACCCACTGTCTGGACCCAAAAAGAGCGATATTGTTCTACCTTGATTGCACTAAAGAGTTCTGGGTGGACGACCAACTCTTTGTAGGGTACGTTGGAGCCAAGAAGGGGCACGCTGACTAGAAGAGGACCATTTCATGCCGGTTCATCCTCTGCATAAAAATATGTTACACCTTGGCAAAGAAACAGCCTCCGGAAGGATTTAGGGCCTATTCAACCAGGGCAAAGGTGGATACCACGGCTCTCCAGCATGGTTATCCGGTCCGTGACATCTGCCAGGCGGCCACATGAGCATCTTAAGGTAAGGAATCTACGGCTAGATGTCTCTATCAGATGGACAAGTTACTTACCTTTGGTAGTGCCTTATCTGGTAGAGACATGATCTATCTGTAGATTAGTCACCAACCCATCCATCCTTTCACACGGCAGATTAGTTTTAGTGTCAGGGCTGTTTTACTTCAGGGCCCTTCTTGTTTTTTGACAAATCCTGGTCCGTCACTTTATGGCTCCGCGCTTCTGGTGTGGAAAGTTGTGAACAGTACTGATGTCCGCGTGCCGAGGTGGCGCATATAAAGACAACACGAACATCATCACGATGACGAACCCGAGTCGACTAATGCCACCTATCGGCGCGCAAGGGTAATGCTATTAAAAATCTTCCAGGTCCACCTGACAACTGGGTAACTTGTCCAATATTGCTTGTCTAAAGGCAGGCTCAAGGGGTTCCAGAGTTAGAACAAATAACAAGTGTGCAATCGGACATCGACATAGGGGGCATATATATAAGGGATTCTCGCCACTAGAACATCACTTTTTGTGGCGTTCTGGTGGCGGTAAGCCCTTCGCCTTATTTACAAGGCAGTGTTAAGCCACATGCCTTCTTGTGAATAAGGCCCCTTTTCACACAGCACTTAGCGGAAAAGGGTCTGGCAATGGGTGTTGCAGTGGTGTTCCGCTGCAACTCCCATTGCTTTTGATGCTGCTCCCTATTTACAAAGGTGGTGTAAATATGGGGCAGTGCCAAAAATAAGACCAAGGAAAACCTGGTCTTAACTTGGTGAAATGAAGAGAAATTATTATTTTTGCACTATACAGCACACATTGAAACAACAAATAACCATTAGTGATTGTTCATGTGCAGGAAGGTTTCCCTTCCTGCACATAAACAATCATTTACAAATGACGAGTTGCAACTTCTATGTGTGCTGCACAATGCAGCACACACATAAGTTACAAATCGCCATTATGGATTATGTGCAGGAAGGGTCACCTTCCTGCACATGAACAATCATTCCCTGCAACGCAGACACCCTTGCAATATGATGCAAGCATGCCTGCGTTTTCGCTGGGCAGCTAGATTTAGCGCCAGAGCTGGGGGAAACGCAGGGTTGCGACGCTTTCTTGTGAATCTGGCACATCCCTGCGTTTTTAAACTGAGGGAGCGCTGCATTAGCAATTTTGGAGCTACACCCTGCTCTGCCAGTTTTTTGTAAATATGCCCCTGGTTGTGGTAAAGCGCACACATCATCTTTCATAAAGGGGCCTGTGATAAAGTCTCTAAGGGATTTACGTATTAAAAGAGTTATTCTTTTTTTTCGTCTTGCTGAAACCTCGAATAAAATATTGTGTCAGAAATTATAAAGGAGATTGGACAGCATCTTCACAATCTAAAAGACCCTACCTCTGCCTTTGGAATAGAACATTTCATTGCGCTTTAATAAATTCCAGTGTCAACACGCTGAGCATTTTCGCCTCTGCATATATTTAATACAAGATATGTGTGATTTCAAAGCTCTCAATTTCATAAATCTCAGCTACTGATGTATGTTCTCATGGTAACTTCCTAATATTCATACTCTCTCAGTCTTCTTTAACTTCTGGTGTGATGTTGCAGCCCTGCATTATTCTAGCTTCTGTCATAATTTTTGGTAGGTGAATCCCATTAGGAAATTATTCTTCCTTATCTGTGTCTTTGTGGTCCAAACAGTATAGCATTTCAATGGATGCCTGAAATCCTATCCTAGTGTTTGAAGCAGGACTACGTCCCATTAACAGTGTTGAAGCCTAGGAGCTGGCATTGCATTTGCCTTTGCTTTAGTTGTAATGATAGGTGTCAGGCATGGTTGTCATGCTTGCAGCTTGCTGGGGATTGCGCTCACGTCTGGTCACTACTAATCCAATGAGTATCGGATCTCTGTAAAAAGTGCTGAGTCCAAGTTATGGCTGTACCTTGCTATGTACTCAGAGGACACCAAAGGGATCAATAGAGCATTGCTTCATTTTTAGATATAAGTAATCTGAGATTCAGAGAGTGTAAAGTCAAAAAGTGTACTTTAATGCATCTGACGTCATAAGCAAATTCCCAGCCAATGCAGCAGGTGGCTTGTTGCTGATGTAGTTTATGATCCTTCTGTATTGTAAATCTATTTGATGACAGTTCTGCAATGAAGAACCTCACTTTGACCTTGTCATGAGTTAAAAAGGCAAACAAGTCTAGTATGCATAGCAGTATTTTTTTTAATTAGCAATATGTTGCAACTGTGACTGTTTACCAGCTTATATTAGCTGAATGTGTCTGCATAAACGATGTTGTTCCCTACCCATTCCCTACCCATTATCAATATGTTAATTCTTTATGCAAATTGGGTGGTCATACAAACCTTTGGCGGCAGATAATAATTTAATGTAATGCTAAACAAATTATAAATTGTCTCCACGGGAGTTCATAGTAACTTAACTCTTTGATGGCATTGCGCCAGAATTTACTTTGTATGTTGCAGCATACAAAACCCATTGGGGCACTTTAGTGTTTCTATTTTATTTCCTATCTTTGGAGGACTATTTTATGCATATGTTCACACACATACACACACACACGCGCGCACGCACGCACACACGCACACACACACCCCCGCCTGACTTCAAAATGGCAGGCACATGTACAGGGACAGGCACTTTTTTCAGAGTGGTGGTTTTGTGGCTAGATTCAAGGATATGTGGCTTAAAACTAGATGCATACTCTTTGGGGCTTACAGTGATTTTTTCTGGGAAGAAGGGAACGGAAAGCTGTGCAGGTGGAAAGGAAGGATGGCGGAATACAACAGCACTTAGTAACTAGAAACCCAAAAAAGTGCTTCACATGCAAGAAGACCCAATACTTTGGGTACCCTAACTCTCATGCGCCCAAGCACTTCTCACACCCACCTCTTACACTCGGGAGGAATCGGGGTACTCAGTCATGACAGATTACATTAATTTTCACAGGGAGAGCCGGTAGGCAGTCTTCCTGTTGGGATGTCTTAGAAAAGGCTTGTTCCTCAAGACATTTGAACATCTGCTATGAACCATTGCTGTGTGTCATGGCCTGGTCACAGGGACAATAGTCACCCATGATTGAACGAGTACCAGTTTAAGTGGATCTCCACCCCCAACAACACAGTCAAGTATGCCATTGGCAAGCAATAGTCAAAACGTGTAGAATACCTGTCAGGTAGGGTGACCAGACGTCCCAAATTTCCCCGGACAGTCCTCGTTTTCAGAGGACTGTCCCGTTTTCCCGACACTTTACCTAATTTTCAATAAATGTCCAGGTTATTTGCACAAGGATAAAGCCAGTCTGCAAAACAGAAATTAAACTACGCTCTCCTTTCAAGAGACCCACGTAAATTGATCAAATGTAGTGTTTGTTTCTTTCAGGCTGCACAGGATGGCCCCCTGCAGGGTTGCAGCAGAGGGATGAAAGAGTGAGGAGGAGAGCGGGGGTAGGAGGAGGCCCAGGGTGGAGTTCCTGCCACCGTTAATATCATAGAAGGTAGCCTTACAAATGCGAGTGAAAATATAAAGATATATCTAGAAATGCACGTGTGTATATCAGGGCTTGAGTCGGGGTACCACGCGGGTGGACGGCGTCCCCCCACTTATTTTACCGGGGGGAAGCCGTTCCCCCTGCCAAACAGCTGGACTTCACTCTTTGGCCTCTCTGGGATGAGGAGCTCGGCACCTTTCGTGCCGTCACTTCCTGTCGTGACGTCACTTCCGGTGACAGTGTCCCCCCACTTCTTTTTTTACGACTTGTGCCCTGGTGTATATCACGTGCATTTATATTTACAGGGCTTCGCAAAAACCGGGACAGACCCGGCATAAAAGTAACACGAAATACTTCAGTCCTACTTTTATGTCTGACCTGTCCCGGTTTTTGCTTCTCAAAATCTGGTCACCCTACTGTCAGGGGACTGCTGACACAATTCTCCTGCATGGGAAAACACATTGGCCAATGCACAAAGACAAAATTAGGCATAGGATGGCATCAGGAACATTTTACTGTACATCATTTGCAGTAACAATATTATTGCGTCTCGGTGGTTAATCTCGCATTTACAATACCACTGAGGGTTAGGCCTCAAACTTTTCCCCCTGGATGCTTTCCACGAAAAAGAAAAAAACACATTACTCAAAGATCACTGGGGGACCCCAAAATAAAATACAGTCAATGAGAGTAACTTCCAAGAGCATCACCAAAAGCAAAGGGTCCATCAGAAGAGGAGAGACTGACAGCCACCAGACACACAGGCCTAACTAGAATACTGCCACTAACTTCTCAAGAAGCCTAGGAACGCCGGGCTGTATGTCGGAGTAGCCTCTGGATTTCATACAGTAATCCTTTACATTTTTCAGCTTTCAGGTTGAGCCAGCTGGAGTTTATCCAATTCTTTTTAGCACCTAAGTGTAGGTTGGATATTGCTGCATGCAGTGGGTGTAGGAAACAGTTCCATGTCAAATGCGCAGGTATGAAAAACTGCACTGCAGTGTCACAGGACATGGTATAAAGGTTTGAAATATGTGTTGAAGAGGCTTTGGAACAACACCAAGTCCTATGGAACTCGTCGACCGGTTTTAGTTCAGGAGCAGAAAAAGTGTGTGAGTGAATTCTTTTGAAGTGCAATGAGAGAAGTTCCTGAAATGTGCTAGAAATTTGTGTGGCATGCCCAAGATGCTATTTACCGAACCCTGCCAAAAAAGCTCAATAAGCATAGTAGGATTTCTTTACTGTGAAAAAGGCGTTCCCTTTCTTCAGGTACTGCAGCCTCTGTGCTGCTGTCATGGTGGACACTAGCACTAGCATATCTTGGGGGATATTTTCAAAAACGTGGGATAATTACTGCAAATTGAGCTTAACGCAACTCTTCATATCGCAGTTTATTGCGGGAAAATAAAGCTGTGTTAATTAAGTATCCACAACACGGCGGTACCAAGCGATAGGCGCACGATAACGCAAAATGTCTGAGATAAAGTCAACACGATGCCGCAAAAATGCAAAACACGAACGCAAAAACAGTAGCGATGAGGCCAATCGTGATACAAAAATCAGCAAGAACCAGCGACAGGCCGGCAAGCCACACATGTCAGGTGGGAAAAATCACCATAAAAGAAGAAAAAAAAAGACAAACAAATGCCAAGCAACAGAGAAGCACAATGATTGTTGCCGGAGCAAGTTCGAAGGACAACCAGAACCCCACAAGCCCCCCGTAGGACCAGCCTGGGACCTCGGGGTCAGAGAAGGGTAAGGAGAAGAAGAGTAGGAAGAAGCAGTTCAGTCCATCATGGACCAGGTGAGTGCTGAAGAGGACAATGGAAGAGGTCAAGAGGCTCTGGAATGATGTCAAGTGCAAAACCAAGCTGAAACTCGCCAACAACCGGAAGGCAGCAATGCAGACTTGAGGTGGGAGTCCTGCACCACAGGCGGAGCTGGACGATATGGAGGAAATGGTGTCCACAGTCATCAGTGGGGAGATGGTGGCAGGAATTGGGGAACCGGATACTGCTCAACATGACCGAACACAACAGCACCAGGGTGAGTAACGAACAGGGACTGAGGTGTGGGTAAGATGGGCACAATGGCACATGTACAATTAAGTAGAGCACTTCTGCGGACAAACCATGCCCCAGCCCACAACTCCCACCAAGAGACCAATGTACCCAAGTATACAGCATCTCAGAACTGTATAAGCACAAAAGGCAAAGTCACACACTGCATGAAAGGGAGAAGGGGCACCAAAATCAGAGCTGCAGTGGTGACTCCCCGAAAATGCAGCACATACACACATAACATGCAGAGCACATCAACATTGACAACAATGTGTTACAAACCGCAACACATCCACAAAAGAACACAGGATACACAACTGGTGCCGCTTGTGTGTAGAAACTGGCCAATCACATATGGCATTGCAGGGAAATGTGAGTTAATAATGTACAAGTACAAACACACATCTGTTATGTTGCCGAAATGTCCACTGTCCCCCATCAAATAGGCAGCTCATCCCAAACAGCCACAATGTACACAGTCATGCAGTCTGTATGAAAACAATGCAACCACATACATGTGAACACATTGTTAAACTACATCTCCCCTTTACATTGCAGAGGGAGAATCAACACCTCCTGCAGAGCAGCCCAAACCCCTCTTCTCTGATGACGAAGAAGACCACCACAGATTCGGCTCCGACGCCTTCCAACAGCTTATGGAGAGCCTCCGTACCCCACTTCCAGTAGCAGGGCAGCCCAACTGCCACAAGGAGACCCCACCCCCCTGCACAGACCACACAGCAGGAAGCACCCACCACCCCAGCTGCCTCCCAGGACCCCCATGAAGAACACATGGCCTTCCAACGCCGTGTGTTGGAGTGCCAGGAGAATCTGGCAGAACAGGTGCGGGTGAGGTTCGACCGCATGGCAGCCAAACTAGATGCCATACGCCGGTGTCTATGTCGCATCAGGGATTACTCACAGTCCCTAACGGACACCCACAGTCCACTCCATGCTCTCCAATGGACCATGTCTAACATCGCTGGAGCCCTGACTCTGAGACTAGAACAACTGTCCAGTCAGAGTAGCTCTAGAGATGTCACACTGGAGTTATGACACATGAGAGGTTAATGGAGGCTAAGGAATGGACGCAGGTGGAAAGAGCGTCTGCTATGGCTTCAGACCAGCGAGAGGTAGCTGGGTTCCTCAATGACCTCAGGACCATCCTCATGGCATTGCTGCCACAAGGCCTGGCACTGATGCATGCTGCTGCTACCACTTCATCCACCTCCCTGCCCCCTGAAGTGTCAGTGCCACACAGTGCGGCAGGCATTCCATCTCCGACCACTGATGTGTCACTGCCACACAGTGCTGGAGACAGAACGCCACCACCCACACGTGAGGCACATGAAACTGCAGAGGACGAAGAAGAGGCTTGAAACCACCTTACTGGTATGAAGAAAACTGTAGCATTCATCTCCGCCATAGGGCCTGTTTCTGCTTGGTTCTGCCCTTTGCATCAACACCTTCCACTGTCCCCCGATACACTCTGCGACACTCACCTTGGACTTCGACATGCACTGCCATATTCTGTTTGATCGCCAATAACACAGCAATCAGACTGTGGACTGTACTCATCCTCTTCCTTTGGACTTGTCATTCCCTGAAGGACTCTGATTTGCCCTCCACGGGCCTAGATTGTCAGGTGGGGTTTGCATGGCCCTGTACTTCTCCAGCTGCAACACTCCACTGAATGCGCATTAAACATTCATAATCACACAGATGTGTCATGTCTATGATCTTTCAAGTGTGGAAGTATGGATGAACGTAGGCTCAGTGATTCCCCCTTACATCCATGTTGCTCATGTCGTTGGACTTGGGTCACAGGAGGACACATTGCCGAATGTGGTCCGGGTGGCGCCGACACAACAACAGAGACACACGCATTAGTTACTTCCTTGTCCAGCCCAGTACGGAACTACGCCCAGTGCCCCAGGGTCATTGTTCAAACCCTTACGCTGGACCGGCATACGCCAGGCCAGCCCACTCCGCTCACGCTCACAGTGGTGGGGGACAACGCTACATGTCCCAGGACTTCCTGTGGTGATCTGCCGATCACAGGTCTAGTTGTCAGCATGCCACAGCCACTCCCTCATGGCTGGTTTACACCCACACCAGACCCACCCAGCACACGCGTCCCAGGACATGTGACCCTGTCAATAAAATGGGCCGGGTGCACAAGCTCGACCCCATTTCCACTTTCTATCTGGGTGTATCCGTATGGTGTTAATGTGTGCATGAGGGCTTAGGGCCCTGCAACATCACATTCCCAGGGCCGGAGGTGACATGCTGTTGTCCGCACCACAATACTGAATCATAGAGGGTCCATGACTTGCGGGGCACAGACTTGGTGGCACTGGATACACTGCGGCCGGCACAGGCACACCGCCATGGGACGGTGACTTTCGGTGCACTGAGGTAGGGGCACCTTAAGTGCTAAGGAGGTGTGCAGCCTGCGATGATGACCCGCCCTGGCGGTCCGGACTGGTGACGATCGTTGTGAGCCCTGCTAGACCGCAGTGTAGGCCTGAGTCAGTGGGCAGGGCATGCCTAGTGCCATGTGGCGGTGCCTCGCGGGTCTCAGAGTTAGTGGCACCTCAAGGGCTGAGCCGGTGTGCAGCCTGGGATGATGCCGTGTGCACTGGTATGTCCTCTGCCATAGCAAAATCAAGGCCCAGAATCAAATGGGAGACCTGGTGGCCCGCGGAACGGGGCAGCATGATGTGGAGGGGGCCATGCCTGCAGGCCCCGGGCTTGGGGCTTGCACCGGCACGTGGTGGGCCCTCTTTGCGACACACCAGTGGCGAAGGTGAGCAGTGAGGCCTGGGTGCGCAGGGGTGGGCATGCACCGCTGGGCGGGGAGAGGGGCTGGGGTGCAGCAGCCTGGGTGCGCAGGGGCGGGCATGCACCGCTGGGCAGCGGGAGGAGCTGGGGTGCAGCTGCCTGGGTGCGCAGGGGTGGACAGGCAATGATGGCGTGTGCAATTGTATATACTTTGCCATTCATGTATCTGGACTCTGTTTCAGATGAGATGATCTCTTTCAGATGAGGAACCTGGTGAACTGCACTACATACCTGCACACGGTTGGAGACACACCAGTGGCAGCAGTGAGGCCTGGGTGCGCAGTGGCAGCAATTTCTCTGCCTGTCCCTCTCTTCTATTCTATGTGTCTCTCTCCCTCTCTCTTTCTGTCTTCCTCTCTCTCTCCCTCTCTTTCCTTCTTTTTCTCTCCCTCCCTCTCTTTCTATTTTTTATCTCTCTCCCTCTCTATCTGTCTTTCTCTCTCTCTCCCTCACTTTCCATCCTTCTCTCCCCGCCCTCTCTTTCTGTTTTTCTCTCTCTCTCCCTCTTTCCCTCTTCCTCTCTCTCTCCCTCTCTTTCTGTCTCTCTCCCTCTCTTTCTGTTTTTCTCTCTCTCCCCTCTTTCCATCTTTCTCTCTCTCCCTCTCTTTCTGTTTTTCTCTCTCTCCCCTTCTGTTTGTCCTTTTCTCTCTCTCCCTTTCTTTCCGTCTTTCTCTCTCCTCCCTCTCTTTCTGTTTTTCTCTCTCTCCCTCTCTTTCCGTCTTCCTCTCTCTCCCTCTCTTTCCGTCTTTCTCTCTCCCTCCCTCTCTTTCCGTTTTTCTCTCTCTCTCCCTCTCTTTCCGTCTTCCACTCTCTCTCCCTCTCTCTCTGTCTTTCTCTCTCCCTCCCTCTCTTTCTGTTTTTTCTCTCTCTCTCTCCCTCTCTTTCCTTCTTCCTTTCTCCCTCCCTCTCTTTCTGTCTTTCTCTCTCTCTCCCTCTTTTTCCGTCTTTCTCTCTCCCTCCCTCTCTTCCCGTCTTTCTCTCTCCCTCCCTCCCTCCCTCTCTTTCCAGCTTTCTCTCTCCCTCCCTCTCTTTCCGTCTTCCTCTCTCTCTCCCTCTCTTTCTCTCTCTGTATCTCTCTCTCTCCTTCGCGCTCTCTCTGTCCTCCTTTGGTGAGCGCATGACACACCTTCTTATCTGTTTTTTTGTCTTGCAGGCTGTGACCTACAGATAATGCCGAGGAGTGCCGCCATGTGTCTTCATTAATGTTCTTCTGAGTTTTTTAAATACATTTTCTTTTGGTAATTCCAAGGTGAATGTGTGATGCTCATTTTTGTGACGACACATGCATGTTACGAAATGTGAGTGTGCAACATCAGGTGGATTCTTTGGTACGTGATTTTGTGAAGTTGATGTGGCATGTCCTTGCCGGGGAAGGGGGTGCTGGGGGGGTGGTGGCGGTGGGTGTTGGGGCCCTGCTGGGGCAGGGCCGGCCTTAGGCATGTGCAAGCTGTGCACCTGCACAGGGCCACCACACCCCAGGGGCCACCACGCCAATATATATCCTTAATATATTAATCCTCTGAGGATGGATACATATTTGCGTGGTGGCCCCTGGCAGGGATTTGGCAGCCTCCAGCTCTGTTCCACTTCTAAACACCCTGACCCCCCTCCCCTCTTTACTGGCCTGCGCGCTTCGCCCCGCCCGTACCCCTCTTCCAGGCCCCCTACCTACGCTCCCTGCCCAGGGCCACCATGAGCCTAGAGCCGGCCCTGGCTGGGGCTCTGAGCTGCATAATCGTTGTTTCCCGGCATCTGTTGTTCTTCATGTGTGGCTCTGGGCTGGGCTCCCTTTTCTGGTGCAGGCTGGCGTCTGACTTTACACCAGGTCAGTGCATGTGTTAAATTCCTGCTGCTAACGCGCCTTATCGCCTGTTTTGGGTTCTTATTGCCAATAGGGCTGTTCGTTGAGAATGTTGCCGAGTGATGTCACTGCTTTAAGCACGGGAACGCCTACTCTGCATCTCATTAGCGATAGTTGCCGGGGTCATCTGTGGTGATCTTTTTTGCGGCTGCTATCGCAGGTAAACTGATGATATTGGCTGTTAGCACCAGCGTGAATGAGGTAATACATTTATCGCCACTTTGGCTGTGAGAATGTGTCGTTAACTAAGCGATAAATCCTTCAGAATATGCCCCCTTGATTTGCAGGATTAGATGTTAGATGTAGGGTTTTATTTTACTCAAGAATTTGCAAACTGCCATGGACTACCAGATCCCTCAGACCAAAAGAAGAGGCCGAAGAGTCCAGAGACATGACTGAGATAGTAAAACAGAGGTAAACCCCATTTCAGCTGTAAGGCCTTTTCTCCAGCTTCTAGTGTTGGTGAGGAATTTCCGACAGAATAATTGTAACATTTCTCCTCTGAATATCTCAATTGCCTTGATTCTCAAGTCGCAGCTGCTATTGTTGTGGCTTACTATAGGAGGGGTCAAGGAGTTTAGGCTCAGGCACAATAGTTATCACAAGAAATGTAGCACCAATGGTTCTTGGGTTTCAAGAAATACTTTTTAGATATCACAGTATCGGACACTATTGTGTTGGAGCGCTTGTAAAGTGCTTCAGACCTCTTCGAGGCTTCAATAGTCTTTCTGCAAGATGATCAGGCAAGTGATTAGGTCTCAGCCTGTGTAGGCTGTGCTTGCGCAGTCTCGCTGGGGAGATCTTATGTTTCTCAGAGTGGGGCTTGAACCCACCCCTCTTCTCCATTGGCTGGCTTCCGAAACGGAGGACAGCCATTGGAGGAGAGGGGCGTCTGTCCATTTAAGCCCTGTCTTTTTGGGATTCGGGGGTGTGTTTTTTAGTTTCTTTCTCTCCTCTTCCCATTGGCTGGAATTTTACATTCCAGCCAATGGGAAGAGGAAAGAAAGAAAAACACGCCCCCGAATCCCAAAAAGGACGGTGCGTTTCTCCAAGGCATTTCTGCTGGACCTCGGAGAAACATGGTGTTGTGGAGCGCTCCTCTCTTGCCTTCTGGAGTCACAGGTTGGCCTGCTGCTGGCGTCCATTTTGGCTCCCGACTCAGGTCGGAGCTGCCTTTCATTCCTCGTGTTTCCCTCGTGTTTTTATTTTTTTCTTCTTCCTCCAGTTGGCTCGGCTGTGATTGGGGTGGGAGGGGGAGGATCTGCTGCTAATGGTTCTAAAACGGACTTTTGGCTCCCGACTCAGGTCGGAGCTGCCTTTCATTCCTCGTGTTTTTTTAAGTTTTTTTTTTAAATGGACGCTGAGCCGCCCCACCTCCCGCAGTGTCATTCTGTGCCCAGCTTCCATGCCGCACAAAGAGCTCTATCAAACTCCCGGGGAGGAGGGCTCCAGTGCCCACTACCCCCGGACCTGCCACGTGGTCTGAACGGCCCCCACGAGGGGCACACGCCACTCCTCCCAGCGCCTAGCACTGGAGCCGCGATTTCCGCCCCTCCCCGCAGCAATGGTCCCGGGGCCGCTGCGCTCCACAGCCAAGCACCGGTAGGGCTCGCTCCGTCCATCCCTCGCTGAGCATCTGCGCTGCCTTGTTCTCCCTAGCCCCCTCTCCTCCCGCACTCTGCTCGCTATCTCCCTTGCTTCCGATCTCTGTCTCTCTCCCCACCTGTCACTTTCTCTCTCTCTCCCTGCTCTGTTGCTTTGTCTCTTTCTCCCTTCTCGCGTTCTACTTCTTCTACGCGGGATCGACTCTTCCCTGTTTTCCAAGAAGCAGACTCAGTTATAGGTAAGACTCGTCGACAGTTTTTATCTATCATGAGGAGGGAGGTGGTAAGGCTACGTACTTTATTTGCAAGTCATAATTTTCAATTGGCACGCTGTGTTATCTTGGTTGGTTATGCTGTGTCCTCGTCTGTGTAAAACATATGTGGGGTGTGTATTTTTATAGGTGAGAACAAGTGCAACAAAAAGATGTCCATTAGACTTGAGTTGTAGCCTGAATGTACATGTACGCTTGTGGGACTCTGTCCAGTGCGCTAAAGTTCGCCATATAAACAGCCATGGCAACTGGTGCTCCTTTATGTGAAATGCAGCTTGTTTTGAGTGTATGCTTCCACAAGCCCACCTGCATTTCTTATAGCACAATTGAAACGTGCTTTCAGGTCGAGTCGGTTACTTTTGGTGGTGTTTTTTATTTTTTTTTAACCTCTCATGTGATCTGAGAATGCTTTTCGTCTAGTTGAGTTAGTATTTTCATTTACCTCACAGTGGTTGAATACCTTCTCCCTTTATGCTTATCCACTCCCTGTTCGAGGCATCCTTCTTTGAGATTCACCTGAGGCCACTCTCTTCGTCCTTTGAAAGATATTGCTGCGTATTGTTTGTCCCTACTTTAAGGCCCTCCATCTAATAACATGAGGCCAGTGAAGTATCTTCATAGTGGTGTGTAATTAAATTAGAAAGTCATTGGTAAGCGAACATGGACGGAAAGTCCCATCAAATGTAATTACAAATGTCGGACACTTGCCTTAGAGACTGTGCTCATGTACCCAGTATACCATATTTTTGTGACCATTTTCCCCAGAGTCGGGATATTTTGTTTATTTGTTGCAAGCTTAAGTCTAGACAACATTTTTAATATAATGAACCATATACATTGTATAAAGTAGTGTTTTTACATGACTATTGATGATGGAGAGAATTTTCTTTACCTCTATTTCCTGTTCTCTGCTTTTTAGTGACTTCAGTATTTGGCGAAGGGGACTTTGAGACATTTAATATATCTATATTTTTTAAGGTAGCTATGTTTAAATGCTTGTCATCTGCCTCATTTGCGTGCTTTTTCTTTGACATCTAGCAGACAATACCTAACCACCTTATATTATTTATTCAGTAAGACATTATTTTTCATTCTTTAACTTGTTCGCTTTGTTGTGTATAGTTGAAAGAATGTGTGTTTGCATGTGGCCAACATTTACAATGGAGGATATAGTGTGTGAGGTTCATAGTTGAGCTCCAATTATGTTTAGCATCACATGTGCCTGGAGGTAATGTGAAAACAGAGTGAGATGCAGAACAGGCGGTGCATGTTGGCATCCACCACTTTAGAAGATGTGCATGAAGGATCATGGGTCGGAGAAGAGCCAGGCCTTTGTTACAATCTTGGGGCCTCATTTATAAGGCTATGCGTCACTTTTACGCCGCTGGTGCGTCACTTTTTGTGACGCATCAGTGGCGTAAAAAATGTGCCTTGTTGTGCCATATTTACAAAGTGACGCATCTAGGTAGATGCATCACTTTGTAAACCCCTGCGCCACATTATACCTGTGCCAGGTATAATGTATGCAGGAGCGCGTTCTGACGCAAGAAAGGGTCGTAGAAGTGACGCAGTGAAATCTATGTGATTTCACTGCGCCACTTCTAGGACACAAATGCGTCAATTTCTTACGCCTGCCTCACAGCAGGCGTAAGACTGACGCAGGCCGTTTCACATGGGGCTTGCCCCATGTGAAAGGATACATTGCTGGAGTTGCGTCACTTTTGTGACACACTCCAGCAACGCGCCACTTTTGCGCCATACAGATACGTCAGAAATACTGACCTATCTGTAACTCCCTGCGCAATGATGCGTCATACTGTAAATATGACGCATCATTTGTGGTGCAAGGAGGGTGTAGTGAAAAGTGACGCATCGCTGTTTTCACGCAGCGATGCGTCACTTTTCATAAATGAGGCTCCAGGATTCTAGATGGCTACAGATCATCCTATTTTGGTATAGAAGGGCCTGGGAAGTTTGCTTTGGTGAATTTATGTCTTATGTAGGCCTGGACGGTGCGATTTCGTGAGTTTCCCTCTAGTGACATAATATAAGTACCAGGGCTCGAGTCAATCGAGTCACGCTACTTCTTTGTTTTATGCTTTGGTCCCTTTATCTGGTTTAGTGCTGGGATGCTTCCGGGTGACTATGCGCTCTATAAATCTCCATTTATTCATTCATTCATTCAATCGGTGACAGCGTCCCCCCACTTCTGTTTTTACGACTTGTGGCCTGGTAAGTACTTGTAAGTACATAAAGCAACTTACGACTGCGCCCAGTGGTAACTTTATTATCTTACAAATCAGGTAAGTTTTGTCAATTGTTTCATACTAATCGGTAACTAATCCTGTTCAGGAACAGCATCTAGTTATTTGTTTAATTAAATCCCTGTTTCATCGAGAACGGGGGTCTCAAAATATTTTGACACGCAAAAACATTTCGTGTAGCCGTACAGAAAAGAGAGCTGTCAAAGTAAACAGGTCGACCTGAAAGTCTGAATTGTGGCAATAACCTCATGACCTCGTCAAATCAGTACATGAGCAATGTAGACTGGATATTAGCAGTGACGTCGCAGTGTCTGAGGAGGGAGAGGAGACCCTGTGGCCCCCGCCCCCCGCCCCAGCCAAGCTGTGTATGGTACCAAACTGGAGCTGGAGTTTGGGGTCACCCAGGACCATATTCCAAAATTCCTCCCCAGCGCCGGACACAGCGAGGCCTGTGTTCCTCGGACCCGTCTGGACTCTGCCTGTCAGAGCCGTCAGCCCTCAGGTGCCCTCACGGGTGCCCAGGTCAGAGGGGTCTGCACTGTTTGCAGATGGGGCCAAATATGGCGGAATTCCATTGGGTACACAGGAAGCATTATCCTGCAGGTGAAAGGCTGTCTGCTCCGCCCTGAGACAGCTGCTGCCTGTACCTGTTGGGCTGATGGAGAAAGTGGCTGTATTTGAAGAACACACGCCTGGATTTAAATTGCTTGGAAGCAGTTAGTGATAAATTCAGGGGCAAATTTACTATGATTTTGCGACAGAGTTACGTTACTTTTGTGGCGCAGCCTAGACACAAAGGGGCAGATTTACAAGCCCTTTGTGCCTCTTTTGCGCCGCCGTTGTGTCACTTTTGTGACGCAGCAGCGGCGCAAAAGATGCGCCATGGTGCGGGGTATTAACAACGTGACACATCTGGGAGATGTGTCACGTTGTAAAGCCCTGCGCCATAAGGAGGTGTTCCTGCGCAGGGGGGGGTGTTCCTGCGCAGGAACGCCTCCTAAAAGTGGCTGAGTGAAATCTACAAGATTTCACTCAGTCACTTTGGGGCCCATGCTGCGTCAAAATCCTGCGAATGCTTGAAGCAGGCGTAAGGATTGACGCAGCATTAACAAGATAGGGCCTCCCAGAGCATTGCTGGAGCTGCGTCTCGCTTGCGACGAAACTCCAGCAAAACGTCACTTTTATGGCACAGATGCGTGCGCACGCATCTGTACCGTTTTCGCCCCATGGTGCGCCGCATTGTAAATGCGGCGCATCCATGGTGGCGGATGCATGGCGCACAATAAGTGGCGCATCCCTGCTGATATGCAGAGATGTGCCACTTATTATAAATATGCCCCAAAATAATTTTTGGGATTCAATATGAAATGCAAAGCCACTTTGCGTGGTTTAATAAATATACAAAGTAATGCAACGCACTGTATAGCTCTGCCTTCCTTTACCTAGTATTGGGAAAGCATTCCATGGGTGGAGCACGGATGTTCCCATGTATCTACCCATTCATTTTGTCGCATTCCCAGATGTACTAAAACTAGTTAACCTGGGGATGCGTCAAAATGCTATGCATTACCTAGTAAGGCGTAAGGAGTGGAAATATAATTATTTCTCCTTGATCTTTCCGCTTTCCATGTGCGCTGTAGAATGCAGTGCACATAGAAAGAGGAATGCGCCTCTAAGGATTGTTTTGTGCAAAAATCTATTCTGCCTGCAATGCAGGCACCCTTGCACCAGGATTGCTCACGCCTGCAAGAGGATGTCTGGGGTCCAAGGGATCCCATCTCCCCCTTTGCACCGGTCGCTCTCAGGCGGCGCATTGACTGTGCATCACCTTATTGTAACGCAGTCAGTACACCTCCCGATGGCCTCTTTGCCTCAGCGTCTGCCTCTTTAACCCTTTCCATGCTGATGACGGAACCGCTCCGTCATCAGCTGCGGTGGCGCTGTGCTGATGACGCCACCCGCCCATTGTCATTCTGTATGTGGCTGATTGTCACATACAGAATGACAATGGGCCAGCCTGGGCTGTTAAAGAATGTGGTGGCCTCCTCCAGACTCGGGATAGGGCAGGGCATTCTGCTAGATGGAAGAAATGTACAAAAACACCAATGCTGCTATGTGAGAATCCAGTTCATCAAAAGAAGGGGGTGAAAGAAGTTAAAAAGAAGGGGTTATAGTTCTTTCACAGTCTCATCATTTTAGAATTAATGCATTTTCAAAATTATATTCAACAAAGCCATGATTGCTGCTGTTTTATTTTATGCAGCTAGAAACCATTGACAAAGCCAATTGTTCTGGCTTTTTGTAGGTGTAAAGTTACTTGCTATGTTATATATCTGGATGCAATGACAGAAGCAGCAAAATACCAGTCGGGCGGCACACTATGCTAAGCACATATTTTTAGCTTAGATGTTTTAAGCTATGCCCTTAATTACATCAAATACCCCCTTTGGAGAGACCCCCCAGTTTTATCATCCCACTTAAAGCTCTGAAACCAATACCATGTCACAGTCAGCTCATGTCCTGGCACTGTGCACCATGCATGACTCATGACTTCCAAGTTTTCAGATTGCCGTAGTGTAGGGGTATAGTGAACCCCTCCCATTGCTTTAGGAACTACAAGCGAGGGTGGAGTTCCTGATGGGTCTCTTCTGTCTGCAACTCTGCAGATAAAGTCTTAGCTCATAATTAAAGTGAACAGGTAGGTGAATGAGTAAGTGAAGCGATTGGTGGATGGTTGGATGACTGGATGACTGGATGGCTGGATGGATTAATGAAAGGGTGAATGGATGAATGAGAGGGTGAATGGATGGAAAATGAGAGAAAGGATGGATGAGTGAGTGGAAGGGTGGATGCGAGAAAAGGTAAATAGATGGATGTATGGATGGATGGGTTAAAGGCTGGGTGGATGAGTGAATAGGTGGATGATGGGCGAGTAAATGGGTGGATGGATGAGTGAAATGATGGATGGATTGATGAACTGATAAGTAAAAGGGTGAATGAATGGACAGATGAGTGAAAGGGTGGATGTAAGGATGGATGAGTGAGTGAAAGGGAGGGTAGATGGTCAAAAGGATGGATAGATGAGTGAAGGAGTGAAAGGGTGATGGATGAGAGAAAGGATGGATGGAGGAGTGAGTGATAGGGTCAATGGCCATCCATTCATGGATTCATGAGTGGATGAGTAGATGGATGGGTGGGTGGATGGAAGGAAGGATGGATGGCAAGGTGAAAGGGTTGATGATGAAAGAGAGGGAGGATGGATGGATGGATGACTGAAAGAGTGAATGGGTGGAAGGATGAGTGACTGTGTGGATGAATGACAAAGAGAAAGGATGGCTGGATGGTGCAAGGGTAAATGCCTGGATGGATGAGTGAATGGGTGGATGGAAGAATGGATGAATGAGTGTGCAGATGGATAGGTTGAAAGGGTGGCTGATGGATAATGGATGGATGAATGAAAAGGTGGTTGGAGGGGTGGGTGAGTGAAATGATGGATGGAAGGATACATGATGGATAGGTTTGCAAATGGTTGAATATGTTGGGGTATGGATGAGCACACAGATGGAAGGACAGAATGAATGGTGAAAGACTGAATGATGGATGAAAGAATAATCACACCTTGTAGACCCCATTAGTAGTAGTAGTAGTTTATTGCGTGATTATTTAAAATCATTAAAAAATTTCAAAAAACAAGTTTCACAATAAAACTGTGGTGTCACATAAAAGCATCAATGGTACATGATAAACATTTTTAAATATAAGGTGGTTTAACTAAAGTAAAAATAATGTCTTTTTGTATTTCCACCAACATAAAAAAGATGTCATTATCACAAACCGCAATTTACACATAGTTGGGGATTTTGCTGCTAGCGCTGATAAATAAAAAAACTTCCAATTTATACCAACCAATTGGTTAAAATGGCTTCTAAGTGCCTGGTACATTATAACCTTAAATGTCCGAATGGCTATTAATCAAGTTTTTTTTCTTTTTTTTTCAACCAGTGTTCATATTCACTTGATCCGCTTGTCGGAGTAGTTCCCTGATTTGGGCAAGATATTTTACACCTCGACAAGACAGAATGATTAATGAGCCCTCCATCCATCTGATCACAGCTTGTCTGTATGTGCGAATATGTAGCTCGTTAAAAATTGGTTTTAAAGAGGATTTCCTTAGTTCCTTTACAGCTGGGCACACACACAAGAGATGTATAATTGTTTCGTATGAATAACCACATAGTCGACAGTTCTCTAATTGATAGTTATGTTTCCAAGATGGCATTAAGTCCTTTGAGTAATGGATTCCCAGCGGATAGTAAATAAAGCTCTATTTTATCTCGGAGCTGAAATGGGCTGCTAGGTATGCTTGGGGTTTTGTATGAGAATAGGAATTTATTACTGTCAATGCATGGCGTCGTTTGGACAAGATGTTTTTGTCTTCCAGGAATGATTTCTTCTTGGCGGACAGATTACTGACTTTATTAAATGTTGACTTTTCTGCCATGCTCTCCCATACTACTTGGGTCTCTAGCTCCACCAGTGATTTCCTCAAATATGCTCCCCAAGATGTAGGTACTACTAGCACCATTTGTGCTTTTATCTCATCCCAGCAACGGTTGTTCAGTGTGCCCGGCTCTGATGATCGAGTTTTATGGCAGAGCTTCGCAAAAGAATTCAGGCTCCGGAACCTCTGATTTGAAGGGCAAATTCCAGCCGTACCTGTGCTGGGGATGCTGACTTGGGAATATTAAAGACGGCTTTGTATATCTTGGTCTGGAGCTTGTTCAATAACTCTGCCTCTTGGCCATGCCATGTTTCTAAACCATAAGACAGAGTAGGTAAAATTTGTGAGGCCATCACTTTTAGGAGGTGAGTATAAGCCGGACAGCTCAATGTTTTATTCAGCAGGCGAAAAGCAAAAATTAATGATTGGGCTTTAGCACTTAGATCCTGTTTGTGGTCCTTGCATGTGGTACCGCGCCCCAGTTTTATACCTAGATATTTATAGAAGGCTTGCTCTTCCACTTGAGCTCCTGTGACATACCATTTAAACTTATTATTCTTGGGGTCGACTAGGCACACCACCTTTGTTTTCTTTTTTATTTAACTCTAGATTTCCCTAGTCCAGATAAATTACTAAGCTGTCCATTGCTCTTTGCATCCCAATCGGACTCTGACTTGGCACTACGATATCGTCCGCATATGGTAAAAACGGTATAGGCTCTTTGGCCAACATTGGCGATGGCTCTTTGCTGATTGCATATGCTCGGTTATGTCTGCTAAGAACAAAGTGAACAAGCTCGGTGCCAGGACGCAGCCTTGTTTTAAGCCGTGCTGAGTGTTTATTTCTGCGGATACTCTACTTCCGTCGCCTAGTTTCACTCTGGCCCACGTTTCCGTGTAGAGGGCAATCATTGCGTCCAATAGATTGATTGGTAGCCCCCAGGTTTTTTATTTATTCCAAAGTCGAGTTCTAGTTACTCTATCAAACGTGGCTTTCAGGTCGACGAAGCATGCAAATAACTTTGTCTTCCTTTTTCGTGCTTTCTCGCTCAAAAGAGCCAAAGTTGTCAAATTTGTAGTTGTTCCCATTCCTGACCTGAAACCTGTTTGAAACTTTGGGATTATATTCTTCTCATTCATCCATTCTTGTAGGTGAATAAGTAGACATGATGCGTATAATTTGGCTTCTACGTCAATCAAAAATATCAGTTGATAATTTTCTGGCTTGCTGTGAATGCCATTTTTAAATATTGGGAGGATTATATTCCCTCTCCAGGAACTTGGTACGATCATCTGATTGTAAATATAGTTGAAAAGGGGTGTGATATAGTTTGCCCAAAACTCAGGTGCTGCCCCCTCCGTCCTTAATTTTGTTATTATTCCTTTCAATTGTTTCGTATTGATGAGATTTTCTAATATGTTACTGATGATCTCTAGCATTTGTTGAGAATGACCTTCCTGTGGTTGGGGACTAAGATGTTCTCCTTCGGGTTCTTTTAAGACCGTGGCTGCCTTAACGTGGTTATAGTCCAATTTATTGTACATCTTTTGAATATATTTAATCCACGTATCTTCTCCTATTCCGTTGTCTTGGTGGAGTCTTGAGCTCTTTGTCAGATTATTTATTATTCCCCAGAATTCCCTGCTTGTTGGCAGTTTACTTGCCCATAGTAGTTTATTCCACATGGATTCTTTATACTCTCTTTTTACCTCCCTTACATTTGTCTTGTATTTTTTCCGCATTTCCTGTAGTTTGCTGTTATCAGATTTTTTCCCTGTTTTTGCCGCCGTTGCACGGAGGCGCACCTCTCTGGCAATGCTCCTTTTAAGATCTCACAGTTGGTTGTTAAAGCATGGCTCCTTCCTGGCATCTTTCTTCATTTGTCATCCTGGAATTGCTGAAAATTTATGAATGAGAAACTGCCCTAAAAGTTGCCCATTTTTTAACGCTATTTCTTTGTGTGTCCCTAGCGTCGTCACGTAATCCTGGATTGTTTCCATTATTATGTTTGTGTCTTGTCCTCGCCACTTCAGTTTCCTCAGATTATATTTTTTGGGAAATTGTGCCAGAGACTTTAATTATTGTGTTTGAGCTAAAGTGATGTTAATCTTCATTATCTGTGGAAAATGACCGTTTTCTGGCCGTGGGAAAATTTGGAAGCAATTTATCCTAGGAAAGAGATTGTTACTAACGATGGTAAAGTCAATAATTGATTGACTCTTTCCACTCAAAAACGTGGTGGCCGCTGGTCCATCTCCAGTTGCATTACCGTTCAAGGTGATTAAACCTAGAGCTTCCAGATCTTGGATTGTTGATTTAATTCCCGGGGTATCCCTCCTCTTACTTCTGGACTGTTTACAGTTTATGAAATTACTATTAAAATCTCCCGAAATTATCAGATTACTGTGCTTGTGGGTCTTTTGTAACACTTTGATCAAGTTTACCAGTGTTAGAAATTTCGCCTTCTGTAGTTTTCTGTCTGGATGAATGTATACGTTAACTATTATTTATTGCCAGTTTAACCTATGGTATGGTGTTTACAATTCAATTTTAACGCTTGCAGCCAGTTTTCTCTCACGTCTAGTTCTTCTGTGGACCAGTCATATTTTACTGTTGCAAAAAATGATAAACCTCCCCTTGGATGCCCGAACTTTGAGAATTTTTCTGCTAAAATGTAATGTCCTGTGTAACCCGTAATTGGAACCGGTTTCATATTCCATGTCTCTTGGAGCAATATTAGATCTTGATTTTGTATAAACTACAGGGTTTCATGATCCTGACCCTTTGCTCCAAATCCATGGACGTTCCAAGAGCAAATCTTTATCAATTCCAGATGTCCTTCTACTGAACCTTGGTTGGGCCTTACTGTATACTTTACTGCATTTCCCTTGTTCCTGTCTTGGTTCTCTTTCGTTATATTTTCGGGGTCGCTCCTTGGGTTTTCGTTAGGTACGGTGTTTACTCAGAACCGTTGAAACCCAGGACCAATCTTGACTAGTGCTTAACTGCTGATCAAGGCTTGATGTTTCCTTTTTCTGTGTTGAATTATTTTCCATCATTTGCAAGGAATTTCTAGCGCTGCGAAGACAATATTTTTGGCCTTTCCCAGGCGACTGCCCCGTTTTTAATGATGTCAATTTTTTTTTTTTTTTGGGTTAAAAACTTTTATTGAGCAATCAGATAAAAATTACAGAGATGGGCCTACAACCACACGGGCTGGCCGCTAAATCGCAAAGCACGTACCATGTAGTAAACGTTAATCTCCGTGGCCAGGCCCAAATCACAGATTAAATATTGCACAAAGCATATGACAGGACACAACAGTTTTTTGTCTTAAACATTAACATAACAAACCAAAACAAGGCGAATGTAGCAATCACGTCAGCCCAGACGACAGAGGGGAAGTCCACTAATCAGGAAGATAAAGGTAAATCAATGAGACTCGGCAAGGCCGGGGGGGGGGGGTGGGGGGCAGCAGGGAGGACAGGAAAATCCTAAAAAGAATGAAAAATTTCGGGAACGTCAGCCTAGGGAGACAGGGTAACATCAGATGTGTCAACCAAGGGAGGGGTACAAATGTCTCCACGATATGCATTCCACTGACCCCAAATTTTAGTCCACGCCCTGGGTCTGCCCCTAGCCACGTAGACGGTCTTCTCTCGAAACATGGACCAGTCCATGTTATCCTCCCACACCGAAACGTCCGGAGGTCTGGATGCGCCCCAAAGTTGTGCAATGTCCCGCTTCGCGACCATGTACCCCAAGGTTGCCCATCTGGTCTGGGCCACAGAATAATCGGTGGGTTCCCACACGTTCAACAGGCATCGTCGGGCCTCAGGCCGCAGGGCAACACCAGTCACGGCAGTCATCACATCAAGTACATCAATCCAGTAGGCCGCCACCAACGGGCATCCCCAAAGTATATGCATAAAGGTAGCACTCATCCCACAGCCACGCTTACATAAGCCATCCGGGGAAAAACCCATCACAACCAGGCGCGGACCAGTTACATACACGCGGTGGAGGATCTTAAGTTGCACCAAACGAAGACGGGCGGGAATGGCCACCTCCTTATGAGAAGAGAGTGCTGACTGCCAATCCTCGTCATCTAATTCCAATCCGTCACCGACCCACAGCTCCCTAAGGCCCACCAACAGGTCGGCGCGACTATGAATCAGTTTTTTATAAATAAGGGAGATAGTACTATCAGGCAGGTGTCCATCTAGTATACGATCTTCAAGGGGGGAAGACTCGGGCAGGGTCACATCAGGAGTTAGAACTGAGGTCAGGGCATGCCGGACCTGCAGATACCGAAAAAACTCTCTATCACTCAAGTCGTATTCTGCCTTAAGGGTCTGGAATGACTTCACGCTACCTTTCGCACAGACATCACCCACCTTACATATCCCAATCATATCCCAGCGGTCGAATCCCTTAGTAGACCAGAGACACCCCAAACGTTCAGAGGCATAAAGCGGCGTCGCCAGCGTCAACCGATTCTCCCAGCCCAAACTCACATGCGCGGCGCGCCACACAGTGACTGCGATCCTGGACGGGCCCACTAGATGGCGCCCGGCCGATCTAGAATAAAGCGCTCTATTAAAATCCCCTCCCGGCAGCTGGAGTCTATCCATCTCAAAGGCCGGATCCCGACCCGGTGAATACATCGCGTGGTTGATGGCAGACAGCTGGGCAGCCCAGTAATATCTCTTGATGTCGGGGAGCGCCATGCCCCCGTCATACCAAGGGATGGTGAGTTTCGCAAGGGCAATACGTGGACGCCCGTCCCAGATCAGCTGTCTTTGAAGACTCTCGATCTCTCGGAAATAGGTAGCGGGAACGTCGTCATAA
Source organism: Lissotriton helveticus (assembly GCF_964261635.1). Taxonomy (NCBI): domain Eukaryota; kingdom Metazoa; phylum Chordata; class Amphibia; order Caudata; family Salamandridae; genus Lissotriton; species Lissotriton helveticus. The sequence goes on along the minus strand of NC_136068.1, from coordinate 636,807,047 downwards.
GAATTCTGAAGTGCGTAAAGGAACCGCGGCAAGGACATCATTTTAAAAAGGGCTGCCCTGCCCAGAGGAGACAGGGGCAGCTTACGCCAACGGGCCACATCCAGTCCAGAGCGGGGGGAGGAGATTGCGCTCGAATCGGAGTGAGGAGTCCAGCGTAATAAAGATCCCCAAATACCGGAAGCCAGACTGGACCACCTGGATAGGAAATCTGTCCGGCAATGGGGGCAAGACACCCGAAAGAACATACACGCAGGACTTAGCCCAATTAATAACTAGGCCCGAGTTAGCACCAAACGAGGTAAGAACATCAAATAAAACATTTAGAGATTTACGCGGGGAAGTAAGATATAAAAGAATGTCATCCGCGTAAAGTGAGACGCGGTCTTCAAAGTCCGGTGACCAACGGATCCCTTTGAGTGAAGGCTCCCATCGAAGCCACGCAGCTAACGGTTCCAGGGCGAGCGCAAAAAGCAACGGAGACAAGGGGCAACCCTGACGGGTCCCCCTACCAAGGCAGAAGGGGACAGAAACTCTACCGTTCACCACTACCTGCGCTAAGGGTTCAGCGTATAACAACTTCACCCAACCGATAAACTCAGGACCAAAACCAAATTTTTCAAGAGCAGCCCAAAGATAGGGCCACTCCACAGTGTCAAAAGCCATCGAGGCATCCAACGAGGCCAAAATGGCCGGTTCCGTCAGACGCCCCGCCCTCGCAACAGCACCGTGGAGACGACGTAGGTTAAGAGCCGTGTTGCGATGTGGGATAAATCCGGACTGATCTGGATGAACCAAGTCACTAATGACCGTCAAGAGGCGGGTCGCCAGAAGCTTAGCCAGGACCTTGGGCTCAAAGTTTAACAAGGAAATGGGCCTATAAGACGAACAAAGGTCCCGCGGTTTACCGTCCTTGGGAATTACGACTATCGTAGCCAGACGCTGATCATACGGGAGAACACCCCGTTCCCGGGACTCCAAAAACATGTCGCGAAGATAGGGCGCCACCTTATCAGGACGTAGCTTGTACAGTTCAATTGGCAACCCGTTCGGGCCCAAGGCTTTGCCCGAACGGAGTGAGCGAATGGCAGTAGCTATCTCGTCAGTAGTAAAAGGGGACTCCAACGATTTACAGTCTAGATCGGAGACACTGGGCAAAGCTATATCGCGCAACAGGAGGCGAGAGTCAGCAACATCCCGTCCAGACACAGGGGTATAAACCACACGAAAATACTCAGCAAAACATGCAACTATTCCAATCGGGTCCGTCACTCTCACACCATTCGATGATTGAATCACGGGCACCACACGATTCGCCCTCTCCTTCTTATCCAACCACGCCAATAATTTGCCCGCTTTGTCCCCCACATCATACAGACGACCCTGTTGCTCCCGGAACATCTGTTTGGCCGCATCCGTGACCAAAGACTTATAAGCAAATTGTTTCAGACCCAGGGCGTGGAGTTTATCAGATGTGACTTCCGACTCTAAGGCAGCCTCCCTTTCAGCAATCTCCCTCTCGAGGTCCACCACCTCCCGATCCCTCGCCTTCTTGGATGCAACAATAAGGGAAAGGGCCTGTCCACGAATCACTGTCTTAAAGGCCTCCCACAGGGATACCGCAGAGGAAACGGATCCCTCGTTGTCTAAAAAATAAGCGTCCAAAGAATTAGCCAAAAGGTTGCGGGTCTCGGGGGAGGTAAGGTACCATGGGTTGATAGGAGCAACCCGGCCCGCCGCCTCCACCCCCATCTCAAAACAAAGCCAGAGCGGAGAATGATCGGAAATGCCCCGGGGGAGGTGTCTAATCTCACGCACCGCCGGCGACTGGGCCGCAGGCATCAGGAAATAGTCCAGTCTAGACAAACTCCCATGGGCCCCAGAGTGGAAAGTGTATTGAAGCTGAGTAGGATGCATAAGCCTCCAGCAATCCACCAAGCCAAACGTGTCCAGAAACCCACCCAGCCACTGTTGGGCCGAAGGAGTATCCCTAGGGGGGTGGCGATCGTGTAGACCGGAGTACACAGAATTAAAGTCACCTGCAATGAAGAGAGTACTATTAGGGAGGTCCAACAAAACACGGCCCAAATCGGAAAAGGTAGAAGTCTGCAGGCCGGGGGGCACATAAACAGCAAATAAGGAGAGGGTACGACCCTCATAACGACCCACGAGGACAGCATACCGCCCCCGATCATCAAGGATCACATCATCAATAGCTAGGGGGAGGGAAGCCCGAACAAGGATACCCACCCCCCTGGAACCCGTGGTAAACCCCGAATGTGCGGCAAGGCGATAGCCCCACCTATTCATCGCACGACAAGTATTGCCCACCAAATGAGTCTCCTGCAGAAAAACAATATCAGGAGATAAACGTCGTAAACATTTCAACACCACACTCCGCTTAATACGATCCCCCAGACCATTAACATTCCACGAAACAAACCTCAACCCGCTACCCCCCATCCCACACAGCAACGCCGAAACCCCTCCTCCATGAGCATGACATAATAACCATCAGTAGCAAAATAAAGTCGCCTTGAGAACATAACACACAAACATCAAACTTCCCAACCACCCACCCCCCAACAATCAAGAAAACACCCCCCACCCTGCACCCCTGCAAAATGCTAAAAAGCCACCCCAACATGCAGTGTGCCTGTCGCCCAAGAACCCCCATTCTACAAAAAGATCCCGGAGGAGGAAAGGCTCTGGCCCACCCGCCACCCCGATCAAGACAGATAACGAGGAAAACACACGAGCAGTAGAGGCACTGAGGCATAGAATCCCGGAAGAGTTTACTCTATACGAGGGCCCAGGCGTAGACGAATTGTTCAGCTCTCCACACCACCCTCGGCACCACCCGGGTGGGCGTCGGATTCAGTCGCAGGAGGTCGGCCAGGCAGAGAGTCCAGCCAGTCGTTCACAGAATCTGGCCGATCAAAGAAAAAGGTTCGGTCATTGTACTCCACTCGCAGCCTGGTCGGAAACAGCATAGCGTAGCGTAACTCCATGTCCCGAAGACGCTTCTTGACACCACGGAAGCCCATACGCTGTTTCTGGACCTGTTGAGAAAAGTCCGGATAAAAGTTCACTGTGGCGTTCTCAAAGGCCACCGGGCCCTTCACACGTGATGCTTGCAGGATAGCGTCCCGATCCCTATAGTGGAAGAGTTTCGCAACAATAGGCCTCGGCGGGGCACCTGGCTTACCCTGGCCCCCCGGAACTCGATGGGCACGCTCTACTGCGAAAAATTTACTCAGTCCAGACAGAGAGAGATAGTTTTGGATCAGGTCTTCAACCAGGAGATCAACAGAGTGAGGTTCTGGATTCTCCGGAACGCCAACCACGCGCACATTACAGCGACGTGCCCTGTTCTCAAAGTCCTCCAAGCGCCGGGTCATGAAGTCGTTCACCCTACGGAGATTACCAATCTCCGTCTGTATCTCCGAGACGTCCGCCGTGAGGCTGGATGACTTGAGATCCAATGATTTCACCTTCTCATTGGTTTTCGATAAGTCGGCTCGAATCAAGTTCACATCAATGGCCACGGTGTCGATTTTGTGGGCCAAGGCCTCATATTGTTGGCCTATCGTCTCCCTCATGCCAGAAATGGCGCCCATGATGTCCTGCAAGGATGGCTCCGTTCACGCGTCCACGATGTGGTCAGCAGCACTTGGACCTGGCAGGGCGGCTCCGGTGGACCCCTTCGAGTGGGTATAATGGTCCATAACGTTAGACTGGACCGGGCCCCCGCGTAGGGGTGTCTTGGTCTTCCGTGTCTCTCGGTCCCCTCTGCCCGCCATGTTGGAAACTGCGTCACAAAGAGATCCACCAGGCTCGATGGAATGGGCACAGGAGAATAAGGCTTCGGGATCAAAGAGCCGCCAAAAGGGTACCACCAGGATAGAGCCAATCAGATAGGAGAATAAGCCAGCCAAAGGTCCGACAGCCGTCTCGTGCCCCGGACCCAGCCCAGGCCAGACTCCCCTGCCAGATGTCTCAGTCTGAGGCAGAATCGAAACCGAAACTTAAGAGGGGGACCACAAGTCCAATCCCCCTGCTGCTGTTGTTCAACTCCAAGACGGCCACAGAGCCTCACCCAGTCCCGGGCGTACCTCAAGGGCGGATCCCAAAAGTTCGAATCACCGTAACTCCGGCACCCCGGGTCAGAATCAAATACCGAAAGTTCCAGGAAGATCAGCCCAGCGTCCTCTACACAAATCCTCGTGAAAAGTCAGGATATGTTCAGGATATCATGCCGGGAGTGGCGGGGGTCCGGAGAGCGCTGTGCTCACGCGGCCATCACGGATGCCCGCCAAGCTCCTCCTCGATGTCAAATTTTTTAAGAGGCTTTAAGAATATTTCGATTGCTTATGAAGTCGTAGAGTGATTCCACAGGCTTCAAATTGTTCCTTTGATGAATAGATCCTATCTACTAGATCCTTGGAATTCCAGATTGTCAAGGTCTCTTCTATATCCATGGGGGAGGCCATTGGTCAAAATTCTAGCGTTAATAGATCGCGTGATGTTATCCCCTTTAATCCTGGTATCTCATTAAATAACAATAACAGATTCCCTCGGTTCAAAGTGCCTTGTCTTCCTTTTGTGCAATATTCTGGCGCAAATATCAATTTTAAGGGACTCTCTGTTTTGTTAGTTAGGGAATTTGTACTGACCTCTTTAACCTGCGGGTATTTGTTGAGTGATTTGTGACTTATTTGGGATTCTTGACCTACATGTTCTTCTCGAGCCCTTTCTTGTGGTGATGCCTTGAGGATTGTTTCCATTGTTCCTGTTTCCCAATTCCCAGTTTTTTTCCGTGTTGTTGTCCATGGCGTCTCTGTTGTTTGTTCTATTGATGGTAACTTACAGGCACGGCCTTTATTATTTAGGGTGATTATAAGTGGAATTAAATTGTTTTGTAACTTATTATTTATTTGGGTCTCTTATGGTTGATCTGACAAAGTAAACTTGCAGGTGCGACCCTTCATATTTCTAGTAACTGTTACCGGGGTTTGGCTAATATAATCCTCGTTTTTGGTTTTGTCCGGAGATTTTGTCGCTGATCTTTCTTCAACTCTTTACACCAAGTTTTTTACACTTTTTTACACTTGTATCTTGTACCCCTTTTTCTTGGCTTTGGTCTCTGCTGCTTTGGGGTGCTAGTTCCATATGGGCCCTTGAATTTACTACTACTTCTTCTACGTTGTTGCTCGATTGTTTTTGCTCTAGATTCTCCTTCTCAGAGCCTATCTTTTGAGCCCCTTTGAGGGCTTTTTGCTTTTTGGTTTTGTTGGTGTATTCCTGACTCGTTTTCTCTTGATCGCTTGAAGCATTTACAATCAGGAGCGGATATGTTGTGATTAGTTTGTTTGGGTCCACTGCCATGTTTAATACGTTTGAATCGGTGGTGAATGAGTCTGAAGATTCTTCTTTAAGATTTCTGCTTTTTTCCGTTGTCAAAATTTGATTGGTAAAAATGGGGTAGATTTTCCCTGACCCTGTGATGGTTTGAGTGATTTGCTTTGATCTGGCTTTCCTTGCGCGTTTTCTTTGTCTTTTGGTCAGTTTCCCGGTCTGGGAGAGATAAGTGGAAGATGATTTTTCCTCTATAAGGTTCACCCCAACGCCTTGTTTTTCCTCTTCCTCTCCTTCCCCTTTATTATTACCCTTGGTCGCTGTAATCTCTATTGATGTCTTTAGGGACTCTACTTTGGCTTCATTTTCAGCTATGGCTTGAGGTCCTTCCCTTGGATCAGCTTTATGTGTTAGCTGCACTACCCCCAATATATCTGTGAGTATTTCTGGGAGCTTGGCCAGTTTATCGATGATTGTACCACAGCCACATGTGGCCTTCGGTTGGAATTCTGAGCATCCCCTGCCATTGAGTAACCTCGTTATTGTGTCCAATTTAGCATTTATACCAGATATATGTTCTGCAATTAAGCTAATGAGGTCTATCTGCACCTCCATTTTATCAGACTGGAAATTTAGAGCCCTTCTTGCTTGGTCCAGTGCACTTAGTAAGGATTTGCTCCATGGGGCGGTTGGTATCTCTTGGGTTGGTATCCCTGGTGACACCGACTGTGACTCAATCCTACCTACCGATGAAATTGTTATAGGAGGTGACGGGCATATGGATTTGGTTTCTATTTCGAAGATTCCTTCTTTTGACTTTTCCTCTGTTCTGGTATTTCTAGGAGTTTGGTTTAGGGGATTAGAGGCTACCCTCCCTTCTCCACCTGATTTCCATTCCTTTGAGGAGGTATTTAATGCGAGTTTCCCTTGCTTAGATGGGAAGGTCGTATCCGGTTTTATTGTATTCATTTCCAAATTTTGAAGGAGATTGGCATCGGAGGAAAAAGAGAAGGAGCAAGTCCAAGCTTCGTCCGTGTTGGCTACCTGGCTGCTAGGATTTTTTGGCAGATCTTCAGTTGCTGTATTCTTATTATTTGTTTGTGGGGTTCTTCCTGTATTGTAGTTATTTCTCGGGGGGATTCGTTCATATGGACTTGTGTTATTGCAGTTAACTGCCTGCTTGCTGCAATTATTCCCTGTGGAGCTTGGTTCTCTATAAGAACTTTGCTTTGAGCTGCCTTGGGGGAAATAAAACTCTTTTTAATGCAGATGGACATGTCCTGTTGTTCTGACCCCCCTGGGGTATAGTGGCGTTTTATTTCAGATTTGTTTGGCATTTTGGGACTGATCAGACCTTGTGTCTCTTTTGCTGGAGCATAGATGGGTCCTTTAGGAAGAAGAATTTCTGTATTCCATTTTTATTGCCAAAATTGAAGAGTGTAGGTTCTGGTGTTGGTGCTGCAACTAGCTTTTCACTCGACTCCGTTATCTTCTTTTTTTTACTTGAAGGAGGTGTTTGAGCTGTTAAGGCAGTATTTTTATTTTTGTTTTACCTTGTTGCCCCCCGACAGATTTTTCCTGATCTCATCTTCCCGGTATATTTTTTTTTTGTATTTGTTATCTCTTCTTTAAATAGTTTTTTATGGGGTAGTATATTTGAGGGTCTTTATATCCTCAACATTATCTTCAGTAACATTTACTATACATTGACTTTCTCATTTATATGAGTTATTGTCTCTATATAATGTGTGTGATGTAAGGGGAACGTCGTTTACGACACAACTTTTAGCACGCAGTGCTATTACAACGCGGTCTTTAAATCGCATTCTATTACAACGCATGACTCTGGGGGGCGCTCAAGGATAGGGAATACTTTTAATTTACTATCCAACACCTTCCCTAGTGTCAACAGGGACTGGTGTTGGAATAGTAAATTGAAATATTCACTATCCAACACCCCTTTTTGTTATGCGTTGTAAAAGAATGCGTTATAAAAACCGCGTTGTTACAGCATGCGTGCTAAAAGCATGTGTTGTAACAACGTACATCCGTGATGTAACGCACTTCAACAACCTGCCCACATACTTGGGATGAGTAGCACTTTAAAAGAAATGAACTACATAAGAGAGAGGGTCTATGTGAAGATAAAAGCACTATTGGACGGTGGTAGCAACGCCGGACCGGGCATCAAGCGTTTCCCAGGGAGGCTGGAAAGGTGGGGGAGTTGTTTCTGGGGGCTGGCACTGCAAAGTTCCTTGTATATCCAGCAGTTTTCAGGCAACAATAAAAGCTGCCTTACTTATATTCAGGTGTGGTTCACCAGTATCTGGTGAGTACTGTTCGACCAAAAAAAGACCTGATCTAATACAGGACAGTCTTTGTGAGCATAACCCATGCCATATCTTGGTCTGATACTTCACAACAGCTTCCTCAATGCTGTTCAATAATAGGTGCTCCTGTCCATTTCGTTAAAATGTGTTCAGTGTCATTCCCCTGTATGTAACCCATGAAGTGCTTAATTCAAGAAAATAAAAAAAATGTGCAAAGGTTTGGAAGTGCCTCACGGAAACAACTCCTAAGACCAAAAAGTAATAGTCTTAAAAATTTCACTTTTTTTGTAAATGTGTGGAAAAAAGTGAACCAGGCACTTGGAACAATTTCCGCCTCCAACCCTATTCTGACCCCCTCATGAAAAAGCAAAATACCCACTGAATTTCGCTTCTCCAAGCTAAAAAAAGGAGCTAGACAACCACTGGCAAAACTACTAACTTTAACCAGTGCTGTGGGTATGCTCAATTTAAAAACCAAGACACACTGTCACAAACCATCAGTTTCTATGGAAGGCCAACATGTTTCATTGCCATTTAAACTTACAGCAATTTCTTCAGGGCTAGGGGGTCAGTCCTCGCCACACTGTCAATTTGATTATTTGCCAGGTAGTTGCCCACATCATGTATACCAGCAACCCCCTTTCGTGGGGATGTGTACAAGTCCACACCACCAAAGCGTATAACCATAGTTACTTTATGTCAACTGGTAAGATTCCTGCGTCTGGCCTCGGACTCCACGCATCTGGTGAGTAATGTACCTGCTGGAGCGAGATGGAAGTTTTGAATCATCTAAGGTAGCACAAAGTGTTAATATGCCTGCTGTAAAGAATGTGTACCATGCATATCAAAGAACCGTATTTTATGTGCAGAGCTCAGTGGGTTACTGCTTTTGTCGCTGAGATTCTTTTGTTACTGGGCAGTTCATAGGTTGCATATGTAATCTAGAACAGTGAGCTATGAACTGCCATCAAAGAGCTGCATGCAAGCTGGTGTGTATCACTTACAACGCAACTTTTACGTCGTAATGCTGTTACAACGCAGCTATTACAACGCAGGATCCATTACAACGCATGGCATTACAACGCATGGCATTACATCGCAGATGCTATTACAACGCATACCATTACATCGTAAGTATATAATTTATTTTAATTTTATTTAATATTATATAAATGATTTAATTAATATTAATTATAAATAAAAATAAATAAAAATATTTATTTATGTTTTTAAATATTATAAATTAAATTTATTAATTTAAGTAATTTTTTAAATAAATATGAGTATAGGAGTATATGTATAGGTGTACTGAGGTTTTAGGGCAGGGTTTGGGTTTTGGGGTACAGGGGTGTTTTTAGGTTTCAGGTTTGGGTTTTGGGGTACAGGGGTGTTTTTAGGTTTCAGGGTAGGGTTTGGGTTTTGGGGTACAGGGGTGTTTTTAGGTTTCAGGGCAGGGTTTGGGTTACAGGGGTGTTTTTAGGTTTCAGGGTAGGGTTTGGGTTTTGGGGTACAGGGGTGTTTTTAGGTTTCAGGGCAGGGTTTGGGTTTTGGGGTACAGGGGTGTTTTTAGGTTTCAGGGCAGGATTTGGGTTTTGGGGTACAGGGGTGTTTTTAGGTTTCAGGGCAGGGTTTGGGTTTTGGGGTACAGGGGTGTTTTTAAGTTAAATAAAATTAATTATATTATATTAATTACATTTTTTAATAAAATAATTAAATTAAATACATTATTTTAAATAATTTATTTTAATTACAATCAAAAAAATATTTAAATTAATTTAATTATATTAATTAAATAAAATTAATTACATTTTTTATTAAAATTAATTTAAATAAATAATTACTATTATTTTATTTAAAATAATTTAATTAAATTAAAATAATTACATTTTTTTTAAAAAGGTATACTTACCTATACTTACGATGTAATGCCATGCGTTGTAATAGCATCTGCGATGTAATGCCATGCGTTGTAATGCCATGCGTTGTAATGGATCCTGCGTTGTAAAAATTGCGATGTAACGGTCTGCGTTGTAAAATAACGCGTTGTAACATCATAGATCCATGCAAGCTGCATGGTACAGGTTACAAAGTTATGTTTCCTTCCCAGTCTTTCAGTATCCTGATGTTGCTAAAAAAGGTTTGTTATGGTAGGAATACATTCTTATAATTAAAGTTAACCCTAACCATGGTGTTATGTTCTGAATCCTGAGTTTGTGCTTCTTCAGATCAAGCACTCTTTGCCTCATGTAACATTTTCTATACAATGATTTACACACGTATGATTCATTGTCTCTGTATGTGTGTGTGATGTAAAGTGCTCCGACATTCAATACTGGTATGAGAAGGGCTGTAAAACAAATTAAATGCATGTGAGAGAGGGGCTGTAGAGAGATGAGAGGGTGATAGCGAAGGAAACATTGAAGAGCCCAATCAAAGATTACGGTATCCTGGTGCACAGTAAGGTCATCATTTACTGAGCTTTAGAATCCAAAACATTTAATATATAATAACAAATGTGATGTAGAAGGCACCATGTTTTCAGAAATTTTCTTTGGGGTGTGAAAACAAAGGTTGAAAGCTGTCAGTTTGTTTGTAGCACACAACAACTTTTAAATATCTTTAACTACACTGTGCAAATGTTTCAAAACATATCAGCAGTTAGGAAACCACAAATGGACCACTTGTTTGTAATTCAGAAGTGTGCTGGAAATAGCGTTTTAATAGGATCAAAACAATCAAGACACTTTACTTGGTGATGTTCAAATGATACACATTTGCTAAAACCACATTTCCACACATTAGTATTTGTGTACTGTATAGATTTATCAGTAAAAGTGCATGATTCCATTTTGCTTCCATTTCAATAGAAAATGTTCTGTATTTAAAAGACAGTGCCTCCTTCTGACGTACAATAATGCCTCAACAGCATATGCAGTTTCTAGTCTGTAGCACACTTATGTGCATCAATAAGAATCTGCACTTTACAGTTCACAGAAATGAAACAGCCAGATCAGTATACTAATACCAATATACAGCTAAAATAAGGAGGGCTGATATATGGCTAGCCAGGGCATGATATAGTAATGTAAAGTCCTATCTAACCACTCTGACCCACAATAATACCATAACGCTCAGCAGTCTGCAGCCAATTATAGCTCATACAGGCTGGTTAATGTAAATGTAAATGTTTTTGTACTTGTATAGCGCACAGCTACCCGCAGTGGGTTTCCCGGCGCTTGTACGAATACCGCAAGGGAACCCTTCCTGGCTTTTCCTGTGAAGTGTCCACTCCTGGGCATCCCCATGGTGCAGACCAGGCATCCCTCGCGTTGTGGGGGCCGTTGTGGAGACTAAGCAAGCTATTGCCCAGAGTTGCAGCGTGGGACCCATGATCAGAATAGGCACTGAGGCGAGAATATCCGGTCAGAGGAATTAATGAGCCCGAGACCCGCCGAGGCGGGAATCGAACCCTGGTCCCTTGCCAGAGCTCTGCATCAAGGTCTGCCTGCTCTAACCATTGAGCCACACTTTTCATGCTTAATGCTCTTACCCTCATACAAGACCTCTCCGCCATGGGTCTTATCCATCACTCAGTGCTATTCCAGCCCCTGTACAAGTCATCCCCAGCTGAACAGAAATGGAATGCTTGAAGTGATCTGACACATTAAGCTGGCCACTCGGAGGACTGCATTCTATTCCAGCACTGCAGATCCCAATTAGCTGCATCCTATGTGTGCCGCTTTACATCTCACAATGTCTATCCGAGGAGATATTCCCAACCATTTCTCTCACCAAACATGCCTGCTCAGGACTATGAATTGTAAACAAAATATCAGACTGGACAACCCAGTGCAGTAACCATATAAATAGAATATTATCATCTCAAATACCACAAAAAGACCTGCACAGTTGCTCAAAGTAGTGTGCATACTGAAAAGCTGTGAAGTGCAGGATTATTTCAACCTAATATAAACTTATTTTGACTTGTACTTAAGTGGTTATCTATTTGCTTACATATATACTATTGCGTGACCTCCTTTGATGTGTCTGTAAAACTTGCTTTTTGTCCCGAAGATTTGTCCTGAATTCTGACCTCCTGTCCTGAATTTTTGTCCTGAATTTTGACCCTTTGTCCTGAATTTTTACACTAACTTTCCTAAATTTGCACCCATGCCAGTTGGTCACCCTATACCCCAGTCTTTCCGAAGTCTATGCATGCTACTAAAACATCTTCCAAATTCCTTTTATACTAGGTCTTGCTCAAACACAGAAACAGGATGGTTATTCCGGCTGCATCCCTGTGATGTCAAAAATAACCCTCCTCATTCGTCATCACAGTTTATTTGAGGAGGCTCGGCTATTGGTTCATGTGTACTTTTGCTTATGCTTGCCTGCCAAAATGGCTGCCAGGAGCTCTCCACACATTGGAAATGGCTCCCAGTGAAGCAAAACTGGATAAGTAAAGAAACCACCTTTACACGCTTTCTAGCAAATGTTGCATTTTTCATAAAGACATTTCCCACAAAACCTGTGTGGCCTCTTATAGACATAACTTGAGTTTAGTCTCGTTCATTTCTGGTTAAATGCGTCTTACACTTCAGTGCAGTCTTGTTTATTCCTAAATACTGGCCACTCATTCTTTCGCCGAGTCTCACTTATTCTCCAAAACTTACCACCCAGACGCTTCAAATTAATCTCACCAATCACAATCACGTTTCACATTTAATTGAGTGCCTCATTCCCCCACATAACCTGCGTCATACCCTTCAATAGAGTCTCACTGACACCTCACGCCTTGTACCTGGTGCACGAACGATGTAATGTTGCCCGTGTTAGGGCGAGCCCAAGTTTGTAGCCCCTGCAGGGGTGCCAAGCCACACCCCCCTCACAACGTAGCTTAAGTGGGCCGAGCCAGCGTCCCCGCGGGCCGGCACGCAGCCGATGTAATAAATAGCCCAGGGCTCTGGGCGTGGCTCAGTTTGGTTGCTGGCCACCAAAGCAATCCACGTGTGTGCGTGTGTGATATTTGCAGGGCCCCCACTCAACACTACATGGGCGACGAGGTGGTCTCGCCACCCCGCCGCACCCACTCGTGCCCCGACGCTCTGTCCAGGAGAGCTGCCGGCTGTGTGCCCCGAGTGGCCTGCCTCGTCCCTCGGCACCTCCCACGTGGTGCTGTAGCCCTGTTGTGCGGGCGCGGTGCCACCTCCCGCCTCCGGCCCCGGCTGTGCCCGGACACCATGCGCTGTCCACACCTTTCCAGTGCTTGGCCTCATCTGCCTGGAGCTGCCGCCGCCATCCTCTCCGCCGGCCGCGCATGCCACACTGTCTCCCGGCCCGCGGAGGGGCTGCATCGCCCCCAGGGGAGCGCGTCGCCCGCTCCAATGCTTCAGCTGCCCCCCGGCCACACAACGACTTCCCTCATCTCGCGGATCCCCCGGCTGCCTGCAAGTTTGGTGACTCCGCTCCCAGCAGCTACAGGGAAAAGGATGCAAGTCCCGCGTGAGTGACTCTTGCCATTGCTCACGCATTTCACGTGGTGCGGGCCCGTTTTTGCCTGCTATACAGACTTCAGGGGCACCCTCACGTGTCCTTGACCAGAGGGCCCCACAGCACGCCCCACCTGTTGCGCCCAGCGCTAGGCGCACCCTGCCAATAGGAGAAGCCGATTCCTCGTCCACCGTGCCTCCTTTGGAACCCTTTACCGTCACCGGCCCCCCACCGTCGCAGGCTGCGAGGTGGAAGAAGTGGGTGGAACGGCAGGAGAACTACTTCTAAGCGGCGGAAAGCGCGGCCCCACGGCGGTGCGCCATGCTGCTACACCTTGGAGGTGCGGAGATACAGGACATCTCGAAAGACGTCAGGGAAGGTGGGCCACCCAGAAACTACGCCACAATACGCTACGCAATCACCGCGTATTTTGAGCCCTTCGCAAGCGCAGACTACGAGCGGTTCCTGCTCCGCCAGGCCCGCCAGCTCCCGGAGGAGTCTGTCGATATGTTCTACATGAGATTGAAGAAGCTAGCCAGCACGTGTACCCTCCCTGATGCGGACGACGAGATCCACGCCCAATTCATCCAGGGCTGCGCGTCCTCAAAACTGCGTGAGAGGGTGTTGCAGGAAAAAAACATGCCCATGCGAGAAATCCTCACGCTTGGGCACTCAAAGGAGTTGTCCAAAGCCAGAGCTGCGCATATGGAATCCAAGCCTGCCGTCGCAATCAAGACGGAGCCAGTGTGCGCCATACAGATCGACGCTCCGGACACCCGCCCAAGACCCCATCGACGAGGGACTCCCAAGCCAACACAGTCGTCGCGCAGCCGTGCCTGCACGTGGTGCGGAGGCCCGACGCCCCACAGTGGAGCCTGCCCGGCACAGGGTAAGACCTGCAGTGCTTGCGGTAAAGTCAACCACTTCGCGAGTGTGTGCCGGTCAACACGGAAGAAGAAGCAGAATGGCCCACCCCGGAGAGTGAGAACGGTGGAACTACCCCCTGGCAGCCCCGCCAGCAGTGACATGGATGACGAAGAAGCGGACACCGCCTCTGCCCATGTTGTACCGGATGCTGAACAACCTCGCGGCCACGCCGTCGGCAGCACCCATGTGCACCATCAACGTGCAGGACCAAGCCGTAGCAGCTTTGATCGACACCGGGGTGACCATCAACTTGATGGCAGCCAGGACACTGGCGAATGCCTCAGCCCTTCACCCCACCAGGGTACAAGTGTACGCCTACGGCACCGGACGCCTGCTCCGCCTGTGCAGGGTGTTCCGAACAGACCTGTCCCATGACCTAACCCACCTACAGACCAAAGTCTACGTGTCTCAGGAAGGCTCAGGGTTCCTCCTGGGAAACAGAACGGCCCAGGACCTGGGGTTAATCCACTTTGCCCTCACTGTCCAAGCCCACAGCCTCGACCCTCTGGTGCAAGAGTTCTCAAGCCTGTTTGACGTCATCGGACGCCTGAAGGGACCAGCCATTCACCTTCATATAGACAAATCAGTCGCTCCAGTAGCCCTCCGGCACCGACGCATAGCGTTCCACCTACGGCCCAAGGTGGAGGCAGAGCTGCGTCTGCTGGAACAAGCAGGAATCATCGAGAGAGTAAGCGGTCCCACCCCGTGGGTGTCGCCCATCGTTGGGGCAAAGAAATCAAAGCAGCCCGATGCGGTCCGGATTTGCGTGGACATGCGCATCCCCACTCTCGCTATAAAGCGCAAACGCCACCTGACGCCTACTATAGATGACATTATTGGGGAGCTATCCGGCTCAAAATGGTTCTCAAAGATGGACCTACGATCAGGGTACCACCAGATTCAACTCCACCCGGACTTGCGCCCGATCACCACCTTCTCTACCCACGCCGGGCTCTGGCGATACACCCGACTCAAGTTCGGAATATCGAGCGCCGCAGAGGAATTCCAGAACATCATCCAGAGCGTCCTACAGGGGCTGGAAGGCGTCTTGAACGTCAGTGACGATATTCTAGTTCATGCACCCACACTAGACGAACACGTCAGACGCCTCCATGCGGTGTTTGCCTGACTTCAAGACCGAGGCCTCACCCTCCACCGGGACAAGTGTGACTTTCTGCGCAAGGACATTAGCTTTTTCGGCTACCGGTTTTCTGACCAAGGGATAGGCCCAGATCCAGACAAGGTCAAGGACATCCACGAGGCCCCGGCCCCGACATCGTTCATGACCGTCCGCAGTGTCTTAGGTAGGGTCACCCACTGCGGGCGGTTCATAAAAGACCTGTCAGACCTCACCGGCCCTCTTCGCAACCTCACCAAATCCACCAGCACCTGGGAGTGGGGCCCGAGCAGCAAGAGTCCTTCCGAAGAACCAAAGTCGCACTCTCCGCGGACACGGCCCTGGCCTACTTTGACCCCCGGAACGAGTCGCAACTAGTGGTGGACGCCAGCCCAACAGGGCTAGATGCCGTCTTAGCACAACAACAAGCCTGTGGGGAGTGGGCCCCCGTTGCCTACGCGAGCAGAACCCTTACACCAACGGAACAGGGCCACTCGCAGATCGAAAAGGAGGCCATTGCGATCTTGTGGGGGTGCAGACACTTCCACATCCACCTATACAGACACCCGTTTGTAGTAATAACAGACCACAAGCCTCAAGCTCCGCTGTTCCAAGGCTCTTTGACACGCCCTCCCCCCCCAGATTGAAAAGTGGGTGCTCCAGCTCCAGGAATTTCAGTTTACTGTCGAGTATCGACCCGGCACCAGGAACCCTGCTGATTTCCTATCGCGCCATGCCCGCCCAGTCACTGAAGCGGAAGCGGCAGAAGCCACTGCCACGGAGGAATATGTCCGGATGGTCGATGAGACATCCAGGCCACTCCCGATGTCCCTCGATGAAGTGGCGAGAGCCACCAAAGACGATGACTGCCTTCAGATTGCCATACAAACCCTCGCATCCGGAAACTGGAAGCCCCTTCAAAGCCCGACTTCATTCCACACCCCCGAGGCTCAAGCCACGCTGAAGTCGTTACACCAAGTCCGAAATGAACTATCTGTTTCTATGGAAGGGTGTCTTTTGAGAGGACCTCGCCTCGTACTACCTGAAAGCCTCACTCAACGAGCTGCCCTCCTTGCGCACCTCGCGCACCAAGGCATCGTAAAGTCAAAATGCCGCCTTCGGAGCAAACTCTGGTTTTCTGGCCTGGACCGGATCGTAGAAACCCTCATCCAACGATGCCCCGTGTGTCTGGCCACCAGTCTGCCAAACCGCCCGGCGCCAGTAATCATGGAAGTAGGCCCAACATCCCCGTGGGAACGAGCCAGTGCTGATTTCGGGAGCCTCCCAGGTGGAAAATACATGTTCGTAGTGTTGGATGATTTCTCACGATATCCCGAAGTGGAGATTTTGTCTTCCACCGCAGCCTCAGAAGTCATACCAAAACTGGAAAAGATAATCGCCACCCACGGCCTCATTGGCAAACTACGGACCGACAACGGCCCACCCTTCAACGGCACTGAACTGGACGAATACCTGCTGTCTCACCGGATCAAACACCGACGGATAACCCCACGGTGGCCCCAGGCGAACGGGGAGGTAGAGAGGCTGATGAGGACACTGAACAAAACTATCCAGATAGCCCTGGCGGAGGGCCAAAGTCTAGAGCTAGCTCTCTACCAATTTCTGCGAGAATACCGGCTAACTCCCCACTGCACCACAGGAGTCCCGCCAAGCCACCTCTGTTTTGGTAGGGTGGTCACAGACACCATCCCATCACTCAACGTGGGCAGCGTCACCTGCCCCTCCGAGCCAGTCCATGGAGCAGAGAAAAAAGACGAACTTGGACGCGTCCCGAAGAAGGAAAGCCGCAGACAGCCCGATTGGGGTTGGTGACAGGGTGCTTGTACGGGACCGCCACCCAGGGGGGAAATTCCGCCTACCTTTTGAATTGGATCCCTGGATCATCACCAAAGTCTATGGCACCATGGTCACCGCATCCCGCAGAGGAGAAAGGGTCACTAGAAATGTATTGTTTTTTAAAAGAGCCCAGATGGACGATGGGGAAGAGTTTCAAGAACCAAGAGAGCCCGTCCATGACACCTCGCAAGGCTTAGGGGAAACGGCCGAAGAAGACACTCCCCCACTGACCTCCAGCGGAAGGAGCGACCCAGCCACCCAGGACCCTGAAGGTCTCCCGTCGACAGGAGAACAGAGCAGCCGAGACATGTCGGAGAGAGACTGTTCCAAAGACATGTTCCAAACCCCGCCGGACAGAAGTACCCAAGGCAGGTATCACCTGCAGCCCCATCCAAGGCAGTCTCAAAAGTACAGAGACTTTGTTGCCTGCTGCCAGCCACGGAAGTAAGGCGACCCTGCGCACCAGCGAAGATCAAGTAAGACCGTTCCAACTGTTTGACAATTTGCAGAGACTGTAACATGTTGTGTAGTTGTTGCTGCATTGTTCCATGGTTTTGTAATGTTTACAATTTTTGGGTAACGGCAGAATGTAATGTTGCCCGTGTTAGGGCGAGCCCAAGTTTGTAGCCCCTGCAGGGGTGCCAAGCCACACCCCCCTCACAATGTAGCTAAAGTGGGCCGAGCCAGCGTCTGCGCGGGCCGGCACGCAGCCGATGTAATAAATCGCCCAGGGCTCTGGGCGTGGCTCAGTTTGGTTGCTGGCCACCAAAGCAATCCATGTGTGTGCGTGTGTGATATTTGCAGGGCCCCCACGCAACACTACAAACGACAATAAAGCCTCTTGCGTGCTCCATCACGCGTCCCAAAAAATGCCTTCCAACATCAGTGTAATTGGAGACGAACTCCTGTCTCTTGAGCCAGCGTGGCAGGAGAGGGGGGCAGGTAAGTCATGGTCAGCAAGGCTGGTCATGACAAAGGCTGGGTGTGGCTAATCTCTTCACTCGACGTAGCAGATACCGTGAGGGGCCATGCTGTGCGTGTCACTGTAGCAGAGGGGCCAGACAGTAGCAGAGATAGCAGAAACCCAGTGAGACCAGGTGTTGCGGGTGCTGTGGCAAGGGTTTAACACCTTCGCTGCTGCGGCAATTCCGCCGCAGCGCTAGGGGGGAGGGGGGCCGCGTGGCGCTGCCATGCTCATGACGGAACCGCTCCGTCACGAGCCTCGGGCGCGCTGTGCTTGCGACGGAGCGGTTCCGTCACGGCCCCGCCTGCTCAATAGAACGCGCTGCGCAGGCGCGGCGGCGGGGCCGTGACGTAACCGCTCCGTCCATCATCCCCTTTTGTATCGCTTTGTTCGCCCTAAGTGTGGCAGGGTATGCTCAGACGTGAGTCCCTTGCTCACTTGGCCACTGGATTCAAGATAGCCTGGCTGATGAGGATTATGAATCCGAAACCGGTCCCAGGATGCTTGTTTCCGGTCCATGGAAGACATGGCTTGGTAGTTCGGGCTGGACTTTTCCCATGAGGCAAAGGGTCAGACTGATTTGCATATAGCCATATCTGAAATGGGGTGGCTGAGTGGGCTAAAGAATGGTGATGGATTAAACCCAGATCAGTTGACTGGGGGTGAGTGTTTGATTTGGTCAAACGCTCCGTCCATCATCCCCTTTTGTATCGCTTTGTTCGCCCTAAGTGTGGCAGGGTATGCTCAGACGTGAGTCCCTTGCTCACTTGGCCACTGGATTCAAGATAGCCTGGCTGATGAGGATTATGAATCCGAAACCGGTCCCAGGATGCTTGTTTCCGGTCCATGGAAGACATGGCTTGGTAGTTCGGGCTGGACTTTTCCCATGAGGCAAAGGGTCAGACTGATTTGCATATAGCCATATCTGAAATGGGGTGGCTGAGTGGGCTAAAGAATGGTGATGGATTAAACCCAGATCAGTTGACTGGGGGTGAGTGTTTGATTTGGTCAAACGCTCCGTCCATCATCCCCTTTTGTATCGCTCTGTAACCGCTCCGTCACCAGCACAGCGCGACCGAGGCTGGTGACGGAGCGGTTCCGTCACCAGCATGGAAGGTGTTAAAGAGGCCAGGTCCTGCGGCCAGGGAGAAAAGGGTCAGCTGGCCAGGCTTCGTAGCCACTGCGTCAATGGCGTACGAGCCCGCGATTTCCGGCGACGTGGCTAGCTTAATAAGGGATCTTAAAGTGAGAGAATGAGGAAGACAGAAAAACGACCTGGAATTCAGAAAAGTGAATTTATGCATTGTGGCTGTGTTGTATGAATCCCACAAAGAGGAAAACAATAGTAGAGCGATTTTTGTTTCATGGTGTATACGTCACTTAGTATGCCGGCCAGCATGTCAAGAGAATGCAGGGGGCTCGAATAGAGAATGAGTGCGTGGGATACCGAAGAATCTGTGTGAGTGGGGGGCTATTGGCAGAGAATGTGTTGGGAGGATGCTAAAAGGGTTCATGACAGGTTGAAACCCCGCAGGAGCGCCGGAATCCCAAAATCTCATTAGCGAGAGCGTGTGGGGCCACGTGAAAGACCCTAGTCATGAGACAGACAGGGCACACAGGGGACACGACCTCTCAGAGGTCAGAGAAAAGAAGGAGAAGGAAAAGGGGAACGAGGAGGGAAAAAACCAGAGTGGAGGGAGTGAGAGACTGAATATGTAAAACTATGGTAATGGTGGCGGTGATGATAAAACATGCAGACTTACACATCGAACCAATAAAGCATTTTTGGAAGGCACCGGGAATGAATTGAGAACGAATCGTGCAGAGGCAGAAAGTGAGCAAGGGGGATGAATGGAAAGACTTCAAGGGGAGATGGGAAGAGAGAAGAGTGAAAGAGTGAAAGAGGGGGAGAGGGGTATGGAGGGGGAAGGGGAGCTGTGGTGAGAGAGAGGGAGAGGGCAAAGGCGGTTTAAGGCAAGGGCACAGTGGGCAATTGCCCTGAGCCCTCACCTTTCAAGTGCCATCACTGGTAAAGTTAATCACATGGTCAGAATTCCTTCTATGATAACATCAATTGCATAAAAACTGATTTTTTTTGTTGGTCTTACTGCTTAACATGTGTCCCTAACGGCTAGGGCGGTCGACCGCTAATCTGGGGAACTGGGTTCGAGTCTCTGCAATGACGCTGAACATCCTGTGATTCTGGGCAAATCACTTAATCTCCCCGCCCCCCCCAAAAAAAATTATGAATGTGTCCTCATGTAATGCAACTGGTGCTATGTAAAGTGCTCTGATACCCGATTCGGGTCAAGTTTGCGCTACATAAAACTGTAAAAAAATATATATATATATTAGTCTGCATGCCAGGCCTGTGCAAACTCTGCCCCTGCTAACCTCTCTATGTACCTCCTCCTTTCTATGTCAACTAATTCTATTTCACTTATGTGCATCTCACTTCTCTCTCCCTAAACCTCTGCATCTAATTCTACATCTGTATGTCTATACCGTTTGTCTATCTCAGTTCTCGAATATCTCACCTTTTCTCTCTCCACCTCGCTACTGTGCTCTGTCTCAGCTCATTTTGTTCCTCTTTCATCTACGTCAACTCTCACAACCTCATCTTTCTCTTTACCCCACCTTCCTCTCCACTTCTTTCTCCATATCTCTCTGTCTCACATTTCACTACCTCTCTCTGAGCCCTGTCCCTACCTCACCTCTCTCTCATTCACTACGTAACCTCTGCATTTACCTCACCATTCATTCAGTACCCTCACTAACCTCTACTCAATTCTCCACCTCCATTCTCTCTTAATCTACCAGTTCCCTCTACTTTACCTCTCTCACTTCCTGACTCCTTTCCCGTTGTCTCTCTTTCTCTTTCTCCCTATAGTTATCACCTCTCTCTCATCTGTCATTGCACCTTCTTCTCTATTTCAACTCACCCTCCTTACTTCATGTCATTGTCTCTACCTCACTTTACCTCACAACTCTCTCTCTCTGTCACTCTCACTGTACCACAATACACCTCATCCCATTCTTTCTCTGCCTCACCTTTGTTTCTCTGCCTCACCTCATTTCTCCACACACCTCAGCACAATTTCAGCCACTGCTCTGCCTTCACCTTTCTCTCCTCTTCACTACTCCCCTTACCTGGCATGTTCTTCTCCACCTCTTCTCATGCTGACATTGTTTCCACCTCACTGTGCTCTCTACCTCACATATATCTATAATTCTCACACTGCATCACCTATCGACCTCCCTACCACTACCACTCTCTACCTCTACCTCCCTCTGGCTCACTTCTCTTTCTACCTTAACTCTCTCTCCCCCCACCCCATGGTGTACCCCACCTCACTCCCCCCATACATTTACTTCATCACACATCTAGCTCTCACTTTCTCTCCACCTAAACTCGAAGGGCCTCATTTACAAGAAATTGCCGCTCTGCCGCACTGCAAGCCCTTTGGCTGCGTCGCGCCACGGCACTTTCAAAGCACAGGGATGCGTCATATCTACAAGGATTTGCTCTCCCCTGTGCTGGCGCACAATTTTCCAAAAACGGACATATTTCTCTTCCTTCCTTTCTTTACATACTCATCCTCTTTCTGTCCCTCGGCGCCTTGTTTTAGGCTACCTTTCATATTTCTCCATCTGCCTCTACGTCCCTCGCTGCACCATTCTCCTCACCCCTCTATGCTCCTTATTCCTGTCTCCTCCCATTTTTTCTATTGAGCAGATTCAGGAACCACTGTCTAGCCAGAGAAGGGTAGACGTAGAATGGGGAGTGGAGTGGCAAGGCGGGGAAGAGAATTAAGGGGCAAACGGTTGCATTCCACCTGATGAAATGCTGAACATCCTCTCATTTGAGTTTCTGATTTGCACTTTAAAAATGTCGATTTCACGGTTGCAGTAAAAATGGCAGTTTGTGATTATGAATATCCTGCACCAAAGCTACCATTTCAAGCACTTTGGGCTTATGTCTTATTTCAATTTTATGCACTAGAATACTAAACATTCACAAAGGCTTCCTTACTTGCATGGGAGAAAAGGGCTGGTTAAAGCCAGATTCCCGCATATAAATTTCCTGAATGTAAGCAGTGAAATTATCTCACCCATCCAATCTGAAGGACAGTAAAGACGCTATGATAACTTAATTGCAAAAGGAGATTACTCAAATTGCGTTACCCTTCACTAGATCACAGAGTGAGTAGTCCAGTTTCTCTACTGCGGAATGGATTACTAAAAGAGATTTCACCGATATTTACCCTGGCACTGGAAACAGATAATTACTCTAAATAATTGTCCCTGCTTTACAGCCTTGAATGAGACTGCATTCATTGCTTCACTCTGCATCCGTGTACAGCAGCGGTTTACACTGATTAGATTAATTTGCATCAGATAGAAGAAGATTTATCATTCGTTTACAGCAGATTTCTCTGATTACTTGACTTTACATCAAGTTACAGAAGTTGTTCCTCTGATTACTTTATCATGCAACTAATTATGGACGGCGACTAACCTGATTACTTTGCCCTTCGCTTGATTGCGGATGAATATTACTCTGATTTCCCTTTCGTTGTATTACTAAAACATATACACTACTTTCCTGTACACTGCAATCGATCGAATAATATATTCTCTATTTTTGCATTGACCCTTACTAGATGTATTGTGATTATTTTACTTAGTTAAATCAAGAAAAGGAGGGAGTGTTTTAAGTGGTATAACTAAAGAGACACTGGCCCGATTTATAACCTCGTTTTCTCGCCAGGGCGATGGAGTAAAGTACTCCCTGGTGGAGGTACCACCAGCCAGATTTATACATGACCGCCAAATAGCGGTTTTATAGAGCATTGGTAGGGACCGCTGTCACGGTGATACCTGTCAATGCATTTAGCTGTTTATGCAGCTCTCCGGCAACAGAACAGAACCTTGCACCAAAATGTTTTCTTTTGTATTTTCACAATGAAAATCTCATAACTGGATATATATATTTTTTTTAGGGGAAAAGGTAAATGTTCCCTTCGCCATGTTCACTGCCCCTTACTGCCAGGGGTTTCCTGTAGTTGATGGCCAGTGAAAACTGACCTCTAATTCCACCCATCTAATTACTTTGGTCAGAATTAGCAGGTCGGCCTCCAACGGCCCTTGCTCTGCAGGGCAGTCAGAGGGGTTTAATCATGGCAGAGACAGAGAAGTCTCTGCGGTGATTGACCCAATAGTCTGCCAGCATCTAAATCGGGCGGGCAGACAATTAGCTTGGCAGTACAGATACACCATCACCGCTGCGACGGAGTATCTATACAGCCAAGATATAAATTGGCCCTGCTGTTACTGGGCCTGCATACTGAATGCCCCACTGAGAGCACCCCAACCTGTTAGTAAACATTAACTTTTTATAAAGCATGCTTGTTTGGGGCAATAGGCAAACATATATCAGGTGCATATTAGATTAAAAGCACAATATGATTAGTACGCATTATAAATCAACAATAACAGATTATTAGGCAAATTACAAAGGGGCATATGTAGGAAGGCGTTTGCGATTCGCAAACGCCGGAATTTGCAAAATTCCGGCGTTTGCGAATCGCAAACGGCCTTTTGGTATGTAGGTGCCACTTGGCAAAATAAGGAATCGCAAAAATTGCGATTTACTCAAGCATTTAAGGAATCGCAATTTTGCGATTCCTTAAATGCTATGTAGGGGTGCCTTTAAAATTGCGATTTTGGCTTAAGGAATCGCAAAATACCACCTACTTCAAGTAGATGGTATTTTGCGATTTCATGTCAAAATGCATTTTTTTAAAGAATTCAAGTTGCCATTCAAGGTGCCATGTGGCGCACAGACATGCCCTTAGGGCATGTATGTGCGCCACATGTACTTACAGGCACATTCCAGGGGTGCAACAGGTGTCCTTTGGACACCCTGGCACCCTTGGAATTGCGATTCTCAAATTGCGATTTTCTCATAGAAAATCGCAATTTGAGAATGTATCCCCATTGGCCCATAGGAATGAATGGGACACTCATTCCTTAATTGCGATTCGCAATTTGCTAATCACAATTAAGGAATTTTAGAGAATCGCAAAATTATTGCGATTTTTGTCCTACATTCCATTTTGCAATTCTCAAATAGCGATTCCTTAAAAATCGCTATTTGAGAATCGCAAAATGTGAATTACCTACATATGTCCCAAAGTTCATAAAAGATATGATTGATACATAATCCATATAATTTTTCAATCCTTCATAGATATCCAGAACATTTTTGAAGAAAATTCAAAGAAGATCCACTTGTCTTAAAAGGAGTATGTTGTGATGTTGGACTGCACTTGTTTTAGCCCTATCGCTCCAAACCTCAAGTCATCTTGGTTCTTGATTCCAACTCCACCATGTTATGAATATGGTGAAAATAAGGATGATTAATTGAACCGATATTGGTACATCAAACCAATATGTGATTCATGGGGCAGCAGTCCCACTTCCTCAGGGCTTATGAGAAGAAGGCCAATCTTTCAAAAAGATGAATTATAATACATTTATGGATCACAGCTGAATATTGGCCACTGGAGTGCCAGTTTATAGGTCCAGCATAAGGATTATATAGCTTGAAGTGCTTATATTTTCAAAGACAAGAAAGAAACACAGATACTTTGGGGTGTGATGACCTCTAAGATTTGGTAACTTGTACTCCTATATAAGAGTCTACGCAAGCAGCAGGTCGAGCAGCTACCAAACTGTTTTAATCTGCATTAGATTACAACTATTTTTTTTCGTCTCATTGATTTATAGGATGAAATATCATTTATTAATTTACTCTTCTTTTAATTACAGCATGGTTTAATTTGCCCTTTAATGGATTACAAGGAGAAGTTAGTTCAGTAACTTTACACTGCCTCATCACTGAAGGAGATTACACTGGTTATTTCCCCCATCATTAGATCACACTTGGACAAGTTCCAGTCTACCTGCTTGTGAAGTTCTCCGTCAGCCTTCAGTAAGTTAAAGTGTTCAGCTAGGCTTAGCAAGCAGTAGGTCGAGTCTTGCACCAGTTGTGGCTGAGGTGTCCCGGCATGCAAAGGGGAACACTGGCTCCAAAGTATTACATAATCTTCTCTTTGGCCCAAGGCCCAGGTCAAAGCACCGCTCCTGGAAATAAGTGACAGTGCCACAAATTAAACAGCTGTGATATAGAACACAGAGAAGTGACGTAACACAAAGTCAGATGTTTCAATGCAGCATAAAAAATGCAAGCTGTGCGATCTAAATAATATAAGTCATGAACATATCTAGATATGTTAACATTTTAATAGTGCGACATTTACCTTTGAAAATACATTTTGGTGCTGAAACCTGAAAGGTGTGAAGCAATGTGTTGGCCCTGTATGCCTGTATTAAGTCTTACCCACTCCAGCACCAAGGAAGTGTTCATCGTCTCAGTGGGTGCCGCAGCCATGGGCACTCGTGTTGCTCCAGTCATGCTCGATCAACACAGGCTGTACACCAGTTGCGCGGAAGGAGTAGCAGCACCACGCAAGCACCTGGTCTCCAAGAGCTTGCATGGCCGGCTCCAGCAGGGATCAGGGGTGCTCCCCTCTTCCTCCTCCATGGTAAGTTCAGCACCCCCCAGGGAAGGGGGGCTGATCCTGCCACTCCCAATTTGGTCCCAGCGAGGTCAATGTTCTCAGGGCGTCCTCCTCTGTCCATGGGGCAATTAAGGGGCGATTTCCTCTATATGTTTACTTAAGTACCTCACACAAGTCATCGGTCCTTCCTGAACTTCAGTTCCCACCATAGCGGCTCCTCCTCAAATACAGGGTTGCCGCTAGGCCTGGCAATGGTCTTGGCACTTGTTGGCATTGTTCACTTCCACGGCAGCTGCTCCTGGCATCCGTGGTTGACGTAACTGTGTGGTACTGGCTTCTCGCTCCCTGTATGACACTTTACTAATGGCTATCTTCACAGCAGCCCTCTCCTGACATACTGAGGTCACCAACCTGTTTCTGAACATGGGTAAAACCCGTTGGGTGCAGCTGGCGCCTCCTCACACCTCGTACTGGGAGTCCTCTCAACAGGGTTCCCCAGTGGGCCTCGCTCCCGCTAACGCTCTTCTCTCCCTTAGAGGTCACACTGGTCTTGGCAAGCAGGCAGGAGCTAGTGCTCCAGGCTCCAGAACAGGTTGTATTGGTTTCAGTGATGGCTCCTCTACAATGACGGAGTAGATTCGCCCCACTGCCTGGCTCAGAGCCTGCACATGAAAAATAAAACAATGTTCTAGCACTGCTTCATTTTTCATTTGCTGGTCGTGAGCCAGCTTGTGCAGGGAGGGACGGGCATGGGGAGGAAGAGTGCTATGTGCAGTCCCTAAGTGTGCATATGTGTTTGGCTGGCTGCCTCAGGCCGACCAAAACCCACATGCGCATTTCGGTTTCTCCAGCCCGGCTGGGCTGGAGAGCCCCATAGACTCCCTGGTCTGAGCGGAATGTCTTCCCAGCCTGCTCACGCCAAGCCCTACGTTGCTCTCATAGTATGAGAGCAGAGCGGGGATTGCACAGGGGGTCCATGACGCTGCATTAGTGTTTGCTGGGACCAGGAAGGATGAGGCGTGACACAGGAGGTAGACGGCAGCTCCAGGTAAGTAATTATTTTTTGTAATTTTTTATTATTAAAGACCCCACTGCGTTTCCCCTCCACCTGCCCTACCACCCCTTCATTGTGGTGGCCACCACTGCTTGGTTTCCCTGGGTGAAGGCAGAAGTAGTGCAGAGCTTCCCCTCCTCACAAAGCCCGTCTGGCTGCTTTGAAGATTACCATTTTTGGGGTCTCAACCTCCCCATCTTATAGTCCATTTCCAGACACCAAATGTGATTTGGGGTCTGGGTCTTTGAAGTTTTATGTTGGAGTTCTGCTTCATTTGAAGTCCACCCTTCCTTTCTCTCACTTCCTCTTGTGGTGATAGGGCATAGCTACGGGGTGATGATTTGGGTGGTGATGGGAGTGTTACACCCACCTAATAAATGGATTTTCTATTAGTTACTTGGATGCACAGACTCTCAGTTGGTTCTGCTGATGACAGGGTTGAATTCTGAACCGGGATCAGAAACACTAGTGCCACAAAATCTTTTTTCTCACAATCATTGAAGTATTTATTTAAACTGATCTCTCCTCTCTCTAGATCCGCGTACATGCATGCACATGCAGATACGCACATGTGCCCACACACACAGATAGACACACATACATTTAAAGACAGTAAGAAGTTGGGTTTTTGATTGAGTGGGGTGAAAACCCTTCTCAGGAAACAACCACAATCCCCATCAGGGTGAACCGCAAAAGTCATTGAATTAAGCTGTGATTAGCCCTGTGGTAGCTTGGTGCAAAAGTAGTCAGGCTTAAATTAGAGCCAATGAGTAAAGTATTAATGCAGCACACCAACAGTAACAAAGTGAAAACATCACAGAAGAAAAATCCCACACCATTTTACCAAAATAGAGTAAAAGGTGATGCATACAATTTTACCATAACATAATTAATCCAATCAGTAAAACCAGATATATGCATTTTAAAGGTTTAAATAAAAGTAGGGCCAATCAGCAGAATGTGCTTTAACTGTGGGTATCTGGTCACACTAGACTGAGACAAAGTCACAAGTTCAGACTGACTGCGATGGGGTGCGGTCCGGATTCAGGGACTATGTTAGTCCCACTGAAAAAGTTTCCTTCTCAAATTCAAAACTTCAGGATTTCACAGGAGGAGCTCCACTGATGCCAACTAAGGTCCAGGACCTGGGGAGAGACCTCTTGGAGTTTAGGAATTCCCTCCAGAAGATGCCAGCAGGGCTCAGGCAGGTCCATAACTAGGTTGAGGCAGAGCAAGTTGCAGAAGGCCACCTCTGCAGCTGTAGGGAAACCACTGGATATTGTTGTGTCCCTGTAGTTGAGAACAGGAAGTGAGCCACCTGATCCTTGGAGTCACTCAGGGTAGCCTGGGATGAAAGGAGTAGGTCCAGTCTTTCTTCTCATTGAGCAGGGCAGACCTCCAACAGCAGGGCAGTCCAATGAAAAACAAGACAGTCCTTCTGTAAAGTCCACAGGTCCAGGAGTGTACTGATGAGTGGCTCAGGAGGACCACCATGTATACCTGGTGCCACTCTTTGAAGTTTCCAACCCAACATCTGGCTCTGGAAAGTTCCCTCACCTGTCATTCCCCACCCAGGCTTGAAGAGGTCTAGGGTGACAAAAGTAACCCTGGGCGGAGCTGGCGGAGGGGACCAACTCCGTGGAACCCCCACTCCGCCAGCTCCGCCCACCCCCACCGCCCCTCCCAGTAAGAATGAAATAAATATGCACTAAAGGTAAAATAATAAACACTTACCTTGACTGCGGCGTCCCCGGGCTGCCGTTCTCCTCTTCCTCTGCATTTCACAGTGATCTGCGCATGCACGCGTGCCCGCACATTTCTTGCAGGGAATGCACATGTGCAGGTGCATGCGCATGCGTGGATCACCGTGAAACGCTGAGGAAGAAGAGTTAGGCAGCCCGGGGACGACGCAATCAAGGTAAGTGTTATTTTACCTTTAATATATATTTATTTTATTCTTACTAAGGGGGGCTGGAGGCGGGGGCTGGTCAACTCCGCTTCGCCGTGGAGTGTGCAGAGATTTGCCTACTCCGCATTGTCCGCGGAACGGGGAGTAGGCAAATCTCTGCATACTCCCCGGGCGGAGCGTAGTTCTTCACCCACGGTTAGACAAAGGCTGGTGTCACATTCCTTTGTGAGTGTGCTGGAGACAGCCCTTTGAAATGTAAGTGGGGCCGGGAAAAGCTCCACCGTCTCATCCTGACAGGATGGCCCTCTCCCAGCTACACCCAAGTCTTATTGTTCACTGTCTCGGCCCAACATGCATTCCTGATGGGGGAGCAATTAGCAGACAGAGGCATTTGGAAACTCCTAGAAGGACTCACAGGGACTTATGTATAAGCCCCCATGCCACAGGTGTATCACTTTTTGGGATGCTCTGGTGGAGCCGGAGCCTGCTCCATATTTACCAGGCAGCACTTATAACTTAATGCTGTGTTGTAAATATCGCCCAGGGGAGGCAAAAGGGGGGCAAAACTAGGAGAAATATCTTTATTTTTCCTTGTTTTTCCTCTTTCTATGTGTGCTGCTTTCTGCTGCACACACAGAAAGAGGAAAAAGGCTCTTGTGATTGTTTTTGTAGAGGAAGGTTTTCCTTCCTGCACAAAAATAGTCATCCTGGCAACGCAGGTGCCTGCATTGGCACATGGCAGCCCATTTTGCACCAGTACAGCAGGAAGGCCCGTGGTGCTGCCCTATGGCAAAAACTCATAAATGAGGCCCAGAAAGTTTAGGGCAGGAAATTGCTAACTTTCTAAAAGTGGCATTTTCTAAATTGTAGTATAAAATCGGACTTTACTATTAAAGAGGATTTTAAATGCAATCAATTGGAGTCCAAACATGCTCCCAATTAAATATGAGCACTTATTAAATGTAATAAGGTAACCAAATGTTATATTAGTGAAGAAGTAGGCCTTAAAGTATTGAAAAACAAAGTTAGGACACTTTCACTGTCAGGCATATACAATTTAAATACACATGTCCTACTTTTTAAATACAATAAATCCCGATCAATGGGCTATTTAGGGCCTACTTTAGGGATGGCTTTTATGTATTAACAAGCATTTGCAATGCAATAGGTCTCGCATTTGGAAAGTTTGAGCTATTGGTATTGTATATGACACATTTTTTATTTATGTGTTGGTTTTGAAAATAGCGAAATTAATAGCTTTTTCATTTACAATGCCAATAGTTTTAACTTTTGCAAATGGGACACCTATAGCATTTGTAACGCAATATGCGTTGTATTTACGGGACTTAGGTGTATTGATATTACAAATAACAATAGCTTTTATTGTTTTTAATAATTAATACTTAAATAAAAGCTATTGTAATTTATAATGGCAATAGCTTAAACTTTTGTAAATAACTTTTGTGAAGATTATGTTCAGTGTATGTTATTGTGAAGAAAATACAACAGAAGTGAAATATTAACATCTTTTTGTGACATTTGTAATACAGCTTGAAACATTGAGAGAACATATTTGAACCAGTTGTTGTTGAATGGTTGCACAGATTGATGCTGTGGTGAAGCTGAGTGATGCTGTGGTGTTCAGTGATGCTGTGGTAGCGCATAGTGATGTTACAGTCACTGACACAAGTACACACTCACTCATACAGCCACTTTTATACCCCACTGCTCACCTAGACTGGCCTTTACATACCCAGGTACTCACTCATATACCACTGGCACATCCATTCACTTACTCACACAGCTATATACACCAGCACCCATACAGCCCCTCACACATGCATTCACTAACCCATGTAGCTACTGACACACCCACTCATTCATCAATACAGGCAGTCGCACAACCCCTCACTCACCTACCCACGCAGACACACCTACCGGTACTCATACAACCAATCACCCATACAGCCACTCATGTACCCACTCACACACCCACTTAGACACCAACTGACAGACTGATACAGACATTCACACAACCAGTCACTCACCCATACATTCTCTGAGACAACTTATACAGTCAATCATGCACCCACTGAATCATCCAGACAGGCACTCATACACCCAGCGATTCACCAGAACACCTTGGTATATATATTTAACACTCAAACTCTATAAAACCAGTCAGTCACTGGATGATGTCATTGATGTAATATGTGAGGTCATAAGCAGTGCATTGCAGGGACCTGTGTTATAGAGAGCTCAGCTAACTATAACTGCTGACTTTCACAAGTTTCATACAAGTGAAAACTGAGCTAACTATAACGGCCCTGTAACCTTTGGTTTTGTCAGTAAAAAAAATAAAATAATAATAATTATATATATATATATATATATATATATATAACAGTCCAATTTGTAAAGTGAAATTGCGCACTCAGAGGAAGGTTTAAACAATCACCATTTATTGTTCCATGATACCGCTACGCGTTTCGCCACCCAGCGGTGGCTTGATCACACGATACTTTTGCCTTCTCATGAACGTGCATATCTAGACAGTGGTAACTAAACATAGAAGAGGCACTGCGCATCAGTGTGTTCGGACTGAAAACAGAGTCACCATTTTTGAATGGTTAACATATAGCCTTATATTATGGTAAGTCTATGTTGTGGATGCGTGCATCCGTGAGCCACATATGTATGACTTGTACCATTGCACATTAAATCATAATACACTCATATTGAAAAAGAATTACTTTTCTTAACATTGTAAATACACATTATTTATGTTAATTACAGCAGTAACGTTATTTTTGTTTTTGTTTTTAAACAAGGCGTTACTGAACCAGGAACCTTTCCATCTGTATTGGGTCTAGTGCCCACACCTTCCTTCCATATAGGTTTCTTAGCGGACTAGTGCCCAACTTTATACTAATTTTGTCATGTTAAGCCGAACATCCAAAACTAAAGTTGCCGAGTGGCCTATACTGCAATTACCTCCACCCCAATTACATACCAACCATCAAAGGTGTAACACCGTGCAAAAAATTATAATTATTTCTATTCAGACAAAATCTGTCTAGAGTTCATAAATCATATGGAAAAAAATTGTGCAATGTCTTATCTTATCCTGTAGATATTTCAGTCATTCGAAGAAAAGGGTAGGGAACCGTGCGCATTCAAAAAGTGAGAGTGAAATGGTCCCTTCCTTTCCTCCTGTAAATAAAGACAGAGAAAACATCCATTAAAATCTGCAATAAAAAACCGGATGCCTGATACATTTTCTACAAACATCACAGCTATATATCAAAACACAGCTTTGATTACAAAAAAACATTTCACTTAGCAAATTTTCAGTATGCTAATATACAGTTTCCAAATTACAATTTGTAATTTTGATTTTCAATTTTCATGGAGGTGGGTGGCTAGCTCCTCATCCAAATTGTGCCCTCCCGGGAATTTAGTCTCGAGTTGCATTATCCATTTTGATTCCCTTTTCCTTAGGGCCAGCAGTCTATTACCCCCTCTCTTGCTTATGTTTACTTGTTCAATTGCATAGTATTTGAGCAAGGAATTATTAGACTGATGCCTGGTTTGGAAATGACGAGCAATGGGGTAGTTAGTGTCTACATTGGTGATAGCTCGCAAATGCTCTTGTACACGTTTTTTCACCATGCACACTGTACTCCCCACATATTTAAGATGACAAGGGCATTCCAAAACATATACAACAAAGTTGGTACTACATGTTAGAAATTGTCCTATGCTGTGATTCCTGCCTGCACCTGGCAATTCTACCTCTTTGACCATTGCGCTGTTGCTACAAGCCCGGCAGTGGCCACACGGGTAAAAGCCTTTCAGATTGTGTTCCTTGTGACTACCTGAAGGGCTGATGTCGCCCTTCACAAGAATGTCCCTTAGACTCTTCCCTCTTCTATAGGTTACTAAGGGTCTATTGCTGATTCTTGGACCTATGATGTGATCTGCTTGGAGTATATTCCAGTTATCAGCTAACATCTTGGAGACTTTCTTGGAATCTTCATTGAATGTGGTAATCACTCTAATGGCAGGTTCTGTTACAGTTATAGTTGAACTTTTGTTCTCCAGAGTACTTTCTCTGGATTTCCCATTCACTTTGTTGATTGCTTTTCTCAGTACTCCCTCGGGGTATCCCCGTTCACGAAATCTTAGCAACATGTTGTTTTTCTCTATTTCAAACAGACTTTCACTGCTGCAGTTTCGTTTAGCCCTCAGTAGCTCACCATAAGGTATGCTCCACTTGAGACTCTCAGGGTGAGCACTGAGGGCATGCAGCAGACTGTTACCAGCGGTCTCCTTCCTGTGAAGTTTAGTAGTCAGCTGCCCATCCTGTACCATGACCTCTGTATCCAAGAAATCTATTCTGGTAGTGCTCAATTTGGCAGTTAACTTAACATTGTACTTATTGGTGTTAAGTTTAGTGACAAAGTTCATAGCTTCTTGCTTGGAACCACTCCAAATTACAAACAAATCATCTATGTAGCGGATCCAAGTCCGCACCCTACAAAACTCTTCCTTCAGGTTACCATCACTGCGGATCTCCTCCTCCCACTTGCCCAGGAAGAGGTTCGCCAGGCTCGGCGCAAAGCTTGAACCCATCGCCGTCCCACGCACCTGCTTGTAGAGATCCCCATTGAACATGAAGATATTGTTGTTAAGGCATATCTTCATCATCTCCACAAGCATGTGCGTGTGTCCCCGGTATGCTATGTCTCTTGCTTGCAAGTAATGCAGACAAGCTGAAATCCCTTGTTCGTGATCTATTATGGTGTAGAGAGAGCTCACGTCCATGGTCATGAGTATGAGCCCCTCCCCCCACGTCATGTTGTTGATTTTATTTAAAAAGTCCTTAGTATCCTCCAGATGGGATGGCAGTGTCGTGACGTACTCTCTTAAAAAATGATCAATATATCTTGAGATATTTTCGTTGACACTGCCCAAGGAAGACACTATGGGTCTTCCAGGAGGTTTTCTGGGATCTTTGTGTACCTTGGGCAGCAGGTACAAGATGGGCAGCTTAGGGTAATCCTTTTTAAGAAAGCAATATTCCTGCCATGTGATTAACCCCTCATTCTGCCATTTTGCAAGTTTTTCCCAAGTGCTGGTAATGCTCTGGTTGTATTCAGTAGTACTACTCTTACAATAAAAATTTGCATCATTCAGTTGTATATATGCCTCTTCTGTGTACATGTCTCTCCCCCATAGGACTACATTACCTCCTTTGTCTGAAGGTCTGATGATAGTATTATCATCTCGAGCCAAGGAAATAATAAAGTCTCTCTGAGTTTTGGACAAATTGAACTTGTGGTTCACATTATCTGCTGTTCTATGTTTATGATGCGTGAGTTCTTTAGATATCACATCATGGAATGTATCAATGTTATCGTGAGGCATAACAGGGAAAAACACAGATTTCGGTCGAAAATGAGTGCATGCTGCCCTATCCATAGGAATATCATTATGCTCTTCCATACCCCCTGCCTCTACATTTTCATCATAAATACCCCCCAATTCATACACAGTTTGTAACATATCATTGTCACCGATGGTGAGTTGTATATTGTTGGGCCTGTCACCTTCCACCATCCGAGGACTTGTATTGTGCAAGCTATGCCATTTCTGTGGCTTTAGTTTACGCACAAATTTAAAAATGTCAACTCTCGTGTTCGAATAGTTAAACAATTCTGTCGGGCAAAAGGAAAGTCCTAAACACAAAGTCATTTTTTCGCTATCACTGAGAGATCTAGCCGACAAGTTAATGATGGTTTTATTTACCGTTCTCATGTCCATCATTATTTGGCCTTTCTGTAACCCCCACGTTTGTTTCCCACGGGCTTTTTGTTTGTTGCTGCGTTGTCTGATTTTGAGACGTCTCCTCTTTGAGCGCCCCTGCCTCTTGGTCTTCCTCTTGGACGTCCTTGTGTCTGTGTTCTCTGTGGTACTTGGTCCCTCTCTCGAGTTTGTTCTTTCGTTCGACGTGACCTGAGGACCCGGAATTCGTCTAAAAAAGTGGCCTGTTTTTTGGTTACCACTATATCAGACAAGGATGCTCACTGTATTTATTGATGCATCAGTATCAGAGTCGCTAGTTGGTACTGGTTCAGGCTGTTCCTCAGTTAGGTTTGATATACTTGGCTCGTTGCTGGTGTTGCTTGTTTGTTTGTATAGATGATCATATTTCGGGCTATACGTTAGTATCCTGCCACTCTCGTAGTCCCCACAATCCCTATGCAACTTCCTTTGCTTCCGATATTTGATGTCATCCTCATATTTCTTCATTCTGGATTTCAAATCATCCCAAAATTTAGTAATACGGTTAGGATCAGGACATTTTTTAAGTTCCTCTTCCAGTTCTTTTAATTCGGCCATGATTATGTCACGATCCTCCCATGCATACTTGATAAGGATACACAGCATATTTTTTGAGCTACTTGCTGAGTTAGCTGCCCATTCCTCCAGCATTGAGGGATTCAAGGATTCGTGCGTGGGTGTAATGTAAATTCTAAGTCCTCGTGGAACCATTCCTTTTTCAACATAATCTTGCAGTGAAGTGGCCTCCCACCATTTCGATGCTTCTTGTTTTTTAAGTTTTTCATACCGCCTGAACAGCGTATTCAAAGTGTCACTCTCTGGTTTGTCTGGTGCATTTGTTGCTCCTATTTGTTTGCCAGGAGCTCTAGCAAATAGTAGTTGTGCCTCTTTCCTCCTAGCACCCTCCTCGTCCATATTGTAATCAGCTGTGTAACACTGCGTGTTACCCCGTGATCCTGCACGTCACGGAAGCACAGAATGAAACTGCCAAAATCTTGCAGTTTCCTGTGTAGTGAATGGTGATTGTAACCCCCTCCCCGCCTGAAATCGGCAGTTCCTGATGCCACTGTGTTGCTTGGTTGAGGGGCTGGTGTTATGCGAAAATCTTTAAATAAAACGGAACCCAGGTTAAATCCAGCTAGTCTCTCCAGCCGGCTATGCCAAGTGCTTTCCTGAATGTTCCGATATCTGCAGTTTCAGCCCTAAGCACACGTAAGGCTGGCCTGCAGCCGGGGAACCACCGCCCGGCGGGAAAACCGTCAGACACCCAACCGTCTCCCCTCCCGGCAGGGCAACCCCAGCACACAGCCTACCTCAGTGCTGTCCGGGCGCTCGAGTCTCCGCTGTAAACACCACCAGCTCCCGATGTGATAACATCAATCTTCCGTGTGGCCGGCCTCGGATCCCTCACGGATTATTGCAGTCGATGAAGGGTTTTTCCGGGATCCATCCCGTGGTCAGTTGGCGCAATACCGGCAGAACCCAAGCCGGTCAAAATTGATAACAGTCCAATTTGTAAAGTGAAATTGCGCACTCAGAGGAAGGTTTAAACAATCACCATTTATTGTTCCATGATACCGCTACGCGTTTCGCCACCCAGCGGTGGCTTGATCACACGATACTTTTGCCTTCTCATGAACGTGCATATCTAGACAGTGGTAACTAAACATAGAAGAGGCACTGCGCATCAGTGTGTTCGGACTGAAAACAGAGTCACCATTTTTGAATGGTTAACATATAGCCTTATATTATGGTAAGTCTATGTTGTGGATGCGTGCATCCGTGAGCCACATATGTATGACTTGTACCATTGCACATTAAATCATAATACACTCATATTGAAAAAGAATTACTTTTCTTAACATTGTAAATACACATTATTTATGTTAATTACAGCAGTAACGTTATTTTTGTTTTTGTTTTTAAACAAGGCGTTACTGAACCAGGAACCTTTCCATCTGTATTGGGTCTAGTGCCCACACCTTCCTTCCATATAGGTTTCTTAGCGGACTAGTGCCCAACTTTATACTAATTTTGTCATGTTAAGCCGAACATCCAAAACTAAAGTTGCCGAGTGGCCTATACTGCAATTACCTCCACCCCAATTACATACCAACCATCAAAGGTGTAACACCGTGCAAAAAATTATAATTATTTCTATTCAGACAAAATCTGTCTAGAGTTCATAAATCATATGGAAAAAAATTGTGCAATGTCTTATCTTATCCTGTAGATATTTCAGTCATTCGAAGAAAAGGGTAGGGAACCGTGCGCATTCAAAAAGTGAGAGTGAAATGGTCCCTTCCTTTCCTCCTGTAAATAAAGACAGAGAAAACATCCATTAAAATCTGCAATAAAAAACCGGATGCCTGATACATTTTCTACAAACATCACAGCTATATATCAAAACACAGCTTTGATTACAAAAAAACATTTCACTTAGCAAATTTTCAGTATGCTAATATACAGTTTCCAAATTACAATTTGTAATTTTGATTTTCAATTTTCATGGAGGTGGGTGGCTAGCTCCTCATCCAAATTGTGCCCTCCCGGGAATTTAGTCTCGAGTTGCATTATCCATTTTGATTCCCTTTTCCTTAGGGCCAGCAGTCTATTACCCCCTCTCTTGCTTATGTTTACTTGTTCAATTGCATAGTATTTGAGCAAGGAATTATTAGACTGATGCCTGGTTTGGAAATGACGAGCAATGGGGTAGTTAGTGTCTACATTGGTGATAGCTCGCAAATGCTCTTGTACACGTTTTTTCACCATGCACACTGTACTCCCCACATATTTAAGATGACAAGGGCATTCCAAAACATATACAACAAAGTTGGTACTACATGTTAGAAATTGTCCTATGCTGTGATTCCTGCCTGCACCTGGCAATTCTACCTCTTTGACCATTGCGCTGTTGCTACAAGCCCGGCAGTGGCCACACGGGTAAAAGCCTTTCAGATTGTGTTCCTCAGGCAGGTCCATAACTAGGTTGAGGCAGAGCAAGTTGCAGAAGGCCACCTCTGCAGCTGTAGGGAAACCACTGGATATTGTTGTGTCCCTGTAGTTGAGAACAGGAAGTGAGCCACCTGATCCTTGGAGTCACTCAGGGTAGCCTGGGATGAAAGGAGTAGGTCCAGTCTTTCTTCTCATTGAGCAGGGCAGACCTCCAACAGCAGGGCAGTCCAATGAAAAACAAGACAGTCCTTCTGTAAAGTCCACAGGTCCAGGAGTGTACTGATGAGTGGCTCAGGAGGACCACCATGTATACCTGGTGCCACTCTTTGAAGTTTCCAACCCAACATCTGGCTCTGGAAAGTTCCCTCACCTGTCATTCCCCACCCAGGCTTGAAGAGGTCTAGGGTGACAAAAGTAACCCTGGGCGGAGCTGGCGGAGGGGACCAACTCCGTGGAACCCCCACTCCGCCAGCTCCGCCCACCCCCACCGCCCCTCCCAGTAAGAATGAAATAAATATGCACTAAAGGTAAAATAATAAACACTTACCTTGACTGCGGCGTCCCCGGGCTGCCGTTCTCCTCTTCCTCTGCATTTCACAGTGATCTGCGCATGCACGCGTGCCCGCACATTTCTTGCAGGGAATGCACATGTGCAGGTGCATGCGCATGCGTGGATCACCGTGAAACGCCGAGGAAGAAGAGTTAGGCAGCCCGGGGACGACGCAATCAAGGTAAGTGTTATTTTACCTTTAATATATATTTATTTTATTCTTACTAAGGGGGGCTGGAGGCGGGGGCTGGTCAACTCCGCTTCGCCGTGGAGTGTGCAGAGATTTGCCTACTCCGCATTGTCCGCGGAACGGGGAGTAGGCAAATCTCTGCATACTCCCCGGGCGGAGCGTAGTTCTTCACCCACGGTTAGACAAAGGCTGGTGTCACATTCCTTTGTGAGTGTGCTGGAGACAGCCCTTTGAAATGTAAGTGGGGCCGGGAAAAGCTCCACCGTCTCATCCTGACAGGATGGCCCTCTCCCAGCTACACCCAAGTCTTATTGTTCACTGTCTCGGCCCAACATGCATTCCTGATGGGGGAGCAATTAGCAGACAGAGGCATTTGGAAACTCCTAGAAGGACTCACAGGGACTTATGTATAAGCCCCCATGCCACAGGTGTATCACTTTTTGGGATGCTCTGGTGGAGCCGGAGCCTGCTCCATATTTACCAGGCAGCACTTATAACTTAATGCTGTGTTGTAAATATCGCCCAGGGGAGGCAAAAGGGGGGCAAAACTAGGAGAAATATCTTTATTTTTCCTTGTTTTTCCTCTTTCTATGTGTGCTGCTTTCTGCTGCACACACAGAAAGAGGAAAAAGGCTCTTGTGATTGTTTTTGTAGAGGAAGGTTTTCCTTCCTGCACAAAAATAGTCATCCTGGCAACGCAGGTGCCTGCATTGGCACATGGCAGCCCATTTTGCACCAGTACAGCAGGAAGGCCCGTGGTGCTGCCCTATGGCAAAAACTCATAAATGAGGCCCAGAAAGTTTAGGGCAGGAAATTGCTAACTTTCTAAAAGTGGCATTTTCTAAATTGTAGTATAAAATCGGACTTTACTATTAAAGAGGATTTTAAATGCAATCAATTGGAGTCCAAACATGCTCCCAATTAAATATGAGCACTTATTAAATGTAATAAGGTAACCAAATGTTATATTAGTGAAGAAGTAGGCCTTAAAGTATTGAAAAACAAAGTTAGGACACTTTCACTGTCAGGCATATACAATTTAAATACACATGTCCTACTTTTTAAATACAATAAATCCCGATCAATGGGCTATTTAGGGCCTACTTTAGGGATGGCTTTTATGTATTAACAAGCATTTGCAATGCAATAGGTCTCGCATTTGGAAAGTTTGAGCTATTGGTATTGTATATGACACATTTTTTATTTATGTGTTGGTTTTGAAAATAGCGAAATTAATAGCTTTTTCATTTACAATGCCAATAGTTTTAACTTTTGCAAATGGGACACCTATAGCATTTGTAACGCAATATGCGTTGTATTTACGGGACTTAGGTGTATTGATATTACAAATAACAATAGCTTTTATTGTTTTTAATAATTAATACTTAAATAAAAGCTATTGTAATTTATAATGGCAATAGCTTAAACTTTTGTAAATAACTTTTGTGAAGATTATGTTCAGTGTATGTTATTGTGAAGAAAATACAACAGAAGTGAAATATTAACATCTTTTTGTGACATTTGTAATACAGCTTGAAACATTGAGAGAACATATTTGAACCAGTTGTTGTTGAATGGTTGCACAGATTGATGCTGTGGTGAAGCTGAGTGATGCTGTGGTGTTCAGTGATGCTGTGGTAGCGCATAGTGATGTTACAGTCACTGACACAAGTACACACTCACTCATACAGCCACTTTTATACCCCACTGCTCACCTAGACTGGCCTTTACATACCCAGGTACTCACTCATATACCACTGGCACATCCATTCACTTACTCACACAGCTATATACACCAGCACCCATACAGCCCCTCACACATGCATTCACTAACCCATGTAGCTACTGACACACCCACTCATTCATCAATACAGGCAGTCGCACAACCCCTCACTCACCTACCCACGCAGACACACCTACCGGTACTCATACAACCAATCACCCATACAGCCACTCATGTACCCACTCACACACCCACTTAGACACCAACTGACAGACTGATACAGACATTCACACAACCAGTCACTCACCCATACATTCTCTGAGACAACTTATACAGTCAATCATGCACCCACTGAATCATCCAGACAGGCACTCATACACCCAGCGATTCACCAGAACACCTTGGTATATATATTTAACACTCAAACTCTATAAAACCAGTCAGTCACTGGATGATGTCATTGATGTAATATGTGAGGTCATAAGCAGTGCATTGCAGGGACCTGTGTTATAGAGAGCTCAGCTAACTATAACTGCTGACTTTCACAAGTTTCATACAAGTGAAAACTGAGCTAACTATAACGGCCCTGTAACCTTTGGTTTTGTCAGTAAAAAAAAAAAAATAATAATAATTATATATATATATATATATATATATATATATATATATATATATATATATATATATACACATACACACACACACACACACACACACATATATACATACATACACTAACTTAGCTATAGGGGCTTTCAGCCAACCCTCTCATCAATTGGTCTATTATTCTGTCATTATATTTTTCATCCACCCACCGCAGCGTACAGCTTGGAACACGACAGTGAGCCAAGCTATTGGCTAACTTTACTGCTAGTGATGGCATTCTCCCCCTTCACAAGAAGTAAATCTACACACAAAGTAGTGCCCTTAAGAGTCAGTGACTACTATGGCAAAGTGTCCTTTTGAGATAAAAAATGTATTTGTTTTTAGACAATTATTTTAAAAATATTGATGTGTGGCCGATAGGTTCCACATCAATAAAGTTTTGTAAAAACTGAGAAAAACAAACAATAACAAAGCCAAAAGGCCCATTAGCTTTGCCATTTGTTTGTTTCACATTCAAACTCAGTCAAGATCACAAAACGTACTCAAACAGCTAAACACATGTCAATATTTCAAGATCAAAAAGAGGGTGATGTCAGAATACAACTGGAAATATTATCAGCATGTCACACAATTGAGAGGCAGTCAGGCAATGATGGTATGTCTGGCAAGCATTTTTTTTAAAGTAAATTTCATGGAATAGCGCCAGTGCAAGGCACACAACATTCTGCCCAGCCTGTCACTTTGTGGCTTTACTGTGACCATTGCTGAGCAGTAGTGTCATTATAAGGGAGTGATGTAGGAATAGGAGAGGGAGACAGAGACAGGTGCACCGTGTGGTAATGGGATGTGAGAGGTGTTTACGAAGGACAATGACAAGCCAATTAAAAATATTGGCGGGACGTCAAAGTCATACTCCAATGCTGCATGCCTCACAGCAGCGCATGTGCTGCACCAGCTTGACCTAAACACAGATGAAAGGAAGAGGTAGAAAAGAGACGATATCGGAGAGGTAAAGACAGATAGGGTACAGAAGGAATGAAGCGAGTGAAGAGAACTCGTTATAGCAGAAATTGGAGTGTGAGAAAGGAGGATGATGATGATTACAAGTGGAAAGGGAATGGAAGGGAAAAAGCAGACCTGGAGAAGGAAAGGTGAAAAAGGAGAGAAAAGAAAGTGGGCAAGAAATACAGAAAGGGGAAAGGAGTTTGTGAGGGGAGAGTTGAGAAAGACTGCATAATAGACAAGCACTCAGGTCCCAGCGACACTCATTGGGTTTACCTTTTTCTGTAACGGATATTTCAAATGGGACAGATGGTCTTAGGGCTTCTTCCGCTTGATGCTTTAAGTAATTTAGCAGTATTAGAGTGATCAGATTTGTTTCCAACCAGTCCGGAGGTAGGCTCTAATCCTGGCCCTGTGGATTTAATTAACTGACCAGATCGCACGCATTTAGAGGGCGTTTTACGTCTATACAGACTGTTCTTAATCTCACTCCAGTCCAGGAAAAGTATAGATTCGGCTCAAGCTTCCGATGTATAAGAACAATGTGAACAAGTAGCGGGATAACACAAGCTCAATTGACAAAGGACTTGGGCGACTTAGAGGTGAACTCACACCACACAACCACCTCTACCACCTCTGAAAATGCATACATCGCAGAGGCATAATATAATCTCTTTAAATGCATCCACTGATTAGCCCATGGAAGATGCATGAAATCTAGATGCCTGATGTTATGTGCCCTTGAGGAATAGAAGAACATGGGACTGTGCGGAGCTCCGGGGCCCCCGTGGTAGGCACGGACGGGGCCATCTGACACACTCCACATGCCGCACCCAGTACTTAGGGGGGCGCTTCCGCGGGGGTCACTGGATACACTCCCTGCAGCAAACTACAGTCGCAACACTCCTGCGAATATGAGGGGGATCTGAAAAGGTCAGACCTAGCTGGGCAGCCTCCGCGGGAGCCAGGGCTCGCACTCTGCCGCTGAACGCGCGACATGCAGGGGAGCATGGGCGGTCAGCGCCCTAGTCCCATACGACGGGCGAGCAGAGCCCTTTTGCGCATCACCCTCCCTGAGCCTACCTCCTACGCAAGCAGCCAATAGGGAGGGGTCACCTGGGAGATGGGGGCGTCCCCTACGTTATAAAGAGGCCCAGCAACTATGCTCGGCCTCTCTTTCCCGCCAGGATTCTTAGGCTCTGCGCTGATGCTGCTCTCGGCTTGCGTCGCGTTGCGTCGTGTTATCGAGGTATGTTACTTCCGACTTGCCTCCCTCCGGCCCCGTCCCTGGGCATGACCGGTGCCGGTGGTATGGGGCCCAGTGGTATCGACCACGGGGGGGGGGGGGTTAGTGGTGGCGGGTCGCGGCTAGTTAGAAAGCCGGGGGTGTGGGGGAACCAGCCGTTCCTTTAAATTTCAACGCGAAGGGATCGGGTTCGGCGGGAGAATCAATTCTTATGTAGCCGGAAGTTTAACTACTGGATTTGCCAGCATCGGACCGCCTCTGTGCTTTTCATGAGGAGGTTTCGCTGCGCTTCGATCCACCCGGTCCGCGTAGCGTACACAGGGAGAGTGAACTTCACGAGCATTTAAAACGGATAGGCTTTTACGGTGACCTATCTCCAAATGTTCCTATTTGTATTCTTTTCCTGCTAACTGTTAAGTTAATCTACAAATGAAACACACGGTAGCAGCTCGGTGCTACGAGATGTGTGCCGTTACTCAGTGAACAGGTCTTGGGTTGGCGCCATATCCGGCCATCGCCACCGGTCCTTTGTTCAGGACGCACCTTCACTCCCTGCAAGCCTGCCTCCATACATACACCTCGGGGCGAGGGGAGGGTGGTAAGAGGAAGATAGCAGTTTAAATTAAGTGCAGATAGACTAGCTTCGGCCGTCGTCACCGGTCCTTTGTTCAGGACGCACCTTCACCCCCTGCGAGCATGCCTTCATACATACACCTCGGGGCGAGGGGGGGTGGTAAGAGGAAGATAGCGGTTTGAATCAAGTGCAGATAGATTAGCTTTACCTAAGTTACATCGTTGCACCTCCTCCGTAAACAGGAAGGAAAGAGTAGAATGCCCTGACAGTATAGGCACGGATATCACAGGGTAGAAATGGGAAAGTAAACTGACCCTACACAGCCCTCGAACATGAAAAGCTGCCCACGTGCATCACTGCTCCAACTCATTTACCTTACTGTTGGGTGGTACCTGGACTGCTATAAAACTATTCATGTTACTCCATCTGAAAGAAGACAAGATTTGAAATGATTTCCATTGTTTCTAATTTTACTTGTAACTAACAAATTTAAGTTTGCACTGGGTTGGGAGGGCAGCGTGTGCCAACGTGCTGGGTTTGATCAAACGCGAGCCCCGGCCTTCCAAGCGCATGAGGTCGCATGTGCTGTGCATTCTGGGATTTGTAGTTCTGTGGCTCGGAACGCGCGCTCGAAACGTGGACTGGGTGACTAGTGGGAACATCAGGCTGCAGTGATGGGTTGCGCAGTCGTGCCATCCAACAGTAGAGTGTAGGCTGAGGTTGCGGGACTCTAGGTCCCAGAAGTGCAACGCGGCGTTGCCTCGAAACATGTAGCTGTCCAAAGACCCACATGAATGTAATGTTGCCCGAGCACAATGAGCCCGCTGAATGCGGCCCGATCAAGGGCGCACGTAACAGCCAGCAATTTTAGTTCATTAAGACCTACATGAATGTAATGTTGCCCGAGCACAATGAGCCCGCTGAATGCGGCCCGACCAAGGGCGCACGTAACACCCAGCAATTTCAGTTCATTGACTTCCCCACCCATGGCGAGGCGCTTTATCGTTTTACTATAATTAATGCACACGAGAATATCCAGCCTATCCCCTGGTACGTCGCGAGTGATTCATGAGCGATGGTCATTACTAAGTCTGTCTATAATGTGCGCGACCCCCTGTTAGCTGATGCGTGCATCAGTAATTTTCCCGAGGTCGCAATTGGAGCGTGAAATCGCGTGGCTCCTGCTTTACAAGTATTTAAGACGAATCATCCCATACTGTAGCAGTCACATTTTTTACCCTAGCGCTGCCAAGGCTTACGTTGGGTTATATAT
Source organism: Lissotriton helveticus (assembly GCF_964261635.1). Classification (NCBI taxonomy): domain Eukaryota; kingdom Metazoa; phylum Chordata; class Amphibia; order Caudata; family Salamandridae; genus Lissotriton; species Lissotriton helveticus. The sequence goes on along the minus strand of NC_136068.1, from coordinate 636,762,492 downwards.
CCCGCGACGTTTAATCTTTTAAAGGCCATCTCTTCCCAGTTTACTGCTGCGCACACACGTCTGGCGCTGGACTTGACTGATAAAAAGCCACGACTGACAGTTGGGTGACGAGGCGCATCGCAGCACTATGTGTCTTTTCTGCTTGTCATTTGCGGTCTATTTAGCAATGCTATATTCAGAGCAGGGTCTTTTGCCAAGCATCATGTTCACATGTTTGTATAGTGCTGTATATGCCATATTACAGCAGCGTCGAGGCGCTGTGTGACATATATACTAGAGTAATAAATGCCATGCAGCAATAACACATGGAAGCCTGCAATAACCGTGTAATAACTGTCTGTAATGTATGTTTAGCACTCTGGTTGAGACATCACTTCTGATCAGTAAAAAGAAAATAGTATCACTACTGTACGTCAATACTGTATTACAGTGTAGCTGTATTGTGACGTCACAGTACCCACTGCCAAAAGCAGCAGGTGGCAAGAGAGACATTTCCCAAATCACCATTGGAGCTGCTATTTAAACTATGAAAAAGAGCACTAACTTTTCAGCTTAGTACTGAAATCATATATCCCGCTACGTTTAATGTATTAAAGGCCATCTCTTCCCAGTTTCTCTCACTCCGGTGAGCACGCGCCGGCATAGGTTCATTAGAATTCAAAACCAAGCCGGCCATGTCAATAATGACAGGATGGAGTGGGGAACCCTCTATGCACTTATCCCTGCTGGCCAGAGTGATAGTGCCTGTGTGCCCCTACAACATGATGAAACTGGCACACCCTTCAGTGCGTATTTAACTTACATATAAGTCTCTAGACTATGGTACAAAGGTGTAACATGGGCACCGCACAACTATTCAGTTGTTATAGAACATCCAGTTTGGTGTGTTTACATTATTTAGCTCCGATTTTCCCTCGGGTTGCTACCATCACGAAGGCACAACTTCATTCAAGCACGGCCTAAATATTCGGGAGTTTTAATGTATATGTGCCTAACTGTGCTTAGGTTTACAAACCCTGAGCTTACAAACAGTCCTGTTGGGCATGTGTGCGTTTAATAGACGCGCCCGGCAATCGGTTTCGCGCGCTGATCGACGGTTGGGCTGCGGAAGAATGTATTTGCAGTTCTGCCCTGTAGTTACCACGTGAACTGTTCGCAGTATAGCAACAGGGCGCCATGGCTTCGGAGGGCTTTGCTAAATTATGGGACCCATTGTGCTATTCCTGGCATGGTCCAACTTCCACCACCAGGGCTTGCAGATGCTCCATAGATGATTATATTAAATCATATGTAAGTTTCAAAGTGGTATTTTGAAGTATCTTGGGTGCGCACGTCCCGGAAGATACAATTCCAGGTCCGTTCGGTTCATTAATGGCAATGCAATACTTTTGACTCGCGAAGCCAATGCTCGCCATATCTTAATTTCAAGTAAAATATGGACGAAGAAAGATGATTTCAAAACACAGTATAAACATTATGCCTCTTTCGTAAATTCATATATTATCTTGCCACTCAGGACCAATAGAAACTGTAATTGATGACACTGGAAGGTTTCATGATGGGCTTTTCTGGTGCAACCCAAATACGAGCACCTGTTTAATACGCTTGCGGGCTCAAAAGGTTACAGCTCGGAAATAGCGTGGAAACTTTGCCTCTTTCTGACAATCTATTCTATTCTCTAATACTCACATGACAATGAGAATTAGAAACCCTTCTTTTTGTTGTTAAACGCGCTGGTGCCTAATATATCCCAGCAGCTTGTTCCTCGCAGTGGCATTGGTACCCTGAGTCTCCCACATCTTGTTAATCAACCCTACCCCCTTACGCGTAGGTTCAGCACTTTACCGAACAATACTACACATATATTTAGTTATGTTATTCTATAATATAAAAGTGGGTAAGACTTATGGTCATTTCCAGTTCTAGGGATAACAGGCAATTATCGATGTAGTCCATCCCTTGAGAGCAAATGAATGATATATATCAATCTAGGCAACAAACATAATAAGAAGTCGGAAGGGACTGAGCTACAACATTGGTTTTTGTTAAAAGAGAGTACAATTTTATTCAAAGTTTATCAAACCACATAAAATAAAAATTACAAATTCACTATTTGTAATTAACACATATAACTCAATAAAATGAAAATACACAACATCATTAAAAAAGAGAAATAATCCAATTAAGTATATGGATGTACATAAAATAAACACAATTTAAGAGAGAATGTGGCAAATTTAATCTCTACGCGCGTTTCGGCGAACCAGCGCCTTCTTCTGGAGCAGCCACGATAGTTTCTAAAAAAAGAATATCATACAGGAAAAAATTATACACAATATTATTTAAATCCTAATTTATAATACATGAACGCTCTAATTTCCAATGCTATTCTAGTAGTCTCAGACTTTCCATTTTATAATGACCTAAACTCTTGACATTACAACATTTCTTTTATAGATTTCATTTCCTTGCCATAATAGTAATCAAAAATTCATTTGTATTGTTGGGATTCAAACCAGTATATATTGACCCAAATAAGTGACTGTGGTTGGTGGATATTAAGATGAACCCATTCAATTTTATCTGTAGCATTAGTCACAGAAAAAAAAGGTATATTACATTGAAATAACAATTCCTAAGGTTGGAGATGAGAAAATTTTGGATGGATATGTATTTTAAAGATTCTGATATAGATCTCTCTATAGCGGGCCATGTAACTCCTGGTAGAAAATTGTACACATGGGGCTTGAAATGGTAACAGTTGTCAATTAAAAATTATCCTAGCGGGACACATATATTAGTATTCAATGCGTTTATTCAATGAATATGGTCACTTACTTAAAAAACGGAGTATGTTACGGTAGCTTGATGAATCAATCTGGTTTATGAACAAGAAGAGTTTCCTTTCTTAATTTTTTGATGACAATTTTATATTTCCTAAAGAAATTGTTACATCTTTAAGTTTTTGCTGGATTATAATAGCTAAAGAATTGTAAAATACGAATTCTCACAATTATCGCTCAGGGAAATAAAATTACCTGAATTGAAAAAGAGGGGTTCATTTAGACCCGCCGACCGGAAACAAGACGTCGAGGCCACAAGAATATTTATTTACGTGATGCCGCAAAAATACAATCCTCCTGATGTGGGGATTTTTGTTAATGATGATTTCCTATATTTTAAAAGGAAAATATTCTACAATAAGCGTCTGTTTGAAATATAAAATCTAAAACACCAATACCTGAAACCAACTTACAGCACCATCTTCTGTTGGAAACCCATCCGTGAACTCAAATCAAAATAGGTAAACACCAATTCCTGTTCTTAAATAACCTTTGTTTTGAAATAATCATGGACCTGGTTATAACTTTACCTTGTCCCTTCATTGTCTCTTTTTGGTTTATAGTATTGTCATCAAAAAATTAAGAAAGGAAACTCTTCTTGTTCATAAACCAGATTGATTCATCAAGCTACCGTAACATACTCCGTTTTTTAAGTAAGTGACCCTATTCATTGAATAAACGCATTGAATACTAATATATGTGTCCCGCTAGGATAATTTTTAATTGACAACTGTTACCATTTCAAGCCCCATGTGTACAATTTTCTACCAGGAGTTACATGGCCCGCTATAGAGAGATCTATATCAGAATCTTTAAAATACATATCCATCCAAAATGTTCTCATCTCCAACCTTAGGAATTGTTATTTCAATGTAATATACCTTTTTTTTCTGTGACTAATGCTACAGATAAAATTGAATGGGTTCATCTTAATATCCACCAACCACAGTCACTTATTTGGGTCAATATATACTGGTTTGAATCCCAACAATACAAATGAATTTTTGATTACTATTATGGCAAGGAAATTAAATCTATAAAAGAAATGTTGTAATGTCAAGAGTTTAGGTCATTATAAAATGGAAAGTCTGAGACTACTAGAATAGCATTGGAAATTAGAGCTTTCATGTATTATAAATTAGGATTTAAATAATATTGTGTATAATTTTTTCCTGTATGATATTCTTTTTTTAGAAACTATCGTGGCTGCTCCAGAAGAAGGCGCTGGTTCGCCGAAACGCGCGTAGAGATTAAATTTGCCACATTCTCTCTTAAATTGTGTTTATTTTATGTACATCCATATACTTAATTGGATTATTTCTCTTTTTTAATGATGTTGTGTATTTTCATTTTATTGAGTTATATGTGTTAATTACAAATAGTGAATTTGTAATTTTTATTTTATGTGGTTTGATAAACTTTGAATAAAATTGTACTCTCTTTTAACAAAAACCAATGTTGTAGCTCAGTCCCTTCCGACTTCTTATTATGTTTGTTGCCTAGATTGATATATATCATTCATTTGTTTTTCCCTGGTCTAGGAACTGCATTTCCATGTACTCAGGGGGTCCTTGATAAATATTGACGCATCCCTTGAGAGCAAGCATTCAATTTAAAATGCAATAAGGACATAATTGAGTATGGAACCCTGTGGAAATTGCCATATATTTTGTGGTGTACTCTCAGGTAATTACCGTGACTCTTTCTGGGAGCTATAGAACTCCATGCACTTTATCCCTGCTGGCCAGAGCGATAGATGCTAAGTGGATTAATTTGTTCATTACGAGTTTATTTTAGTTTGCAGCAACCGTAAATGTTTAGATGGAAAGTGGATTGCCGTGCAGTGCATGTATTCGGTTTTGGACCCGATCCTTGTTTGCTGTGGAAATAGAATGACTCAGCACCCCAGCATTAGATTAGTGAATGGTTGAAGGGGTCCTAATGTCATGCTTTATTAACCGTCCTTGGCACCACCAATGTACAAGCTTATGTGTCGCTAGTGAAAGCGGCAGCATCAATGGCTTATGTGTCGCTAGGGAAAGCTGCAGCATCAAGGGTCAGAACGGTATGAGGAAAGAAGTGCCACAAGCCGCTAAGCATGGGCACAACGAATTGCCAAGTGGTTTGGGTTGTAAGAAGAAAATTAGTGACATAGTAAGGAATCATTTCAAGTTTGAGGAAGATTCCCGAAAGAGAAGCCACTTGCGTTGGAATACCACGTTAACAATATCCGGGAACAGGTGGGGAGCGGGCGAGCTCCTGTGGTTGGAGGTTGTCCCTCGCAGGGCGAGATCACCGGTAACGTTAGAACATTCCCGCAAAGAGGCTACAGATCCATGCAGTAGTTCATGGGAAGAGAGGCCTGGGTTTCATTAGGCAAGTACCAACAATACAAGAGATAACGGAAGGGTACCAGGATAAGACAGGGTGCACTGTCTAGATTGGGAGTTGACATATTCCTCCTGGACGTACAAGAGGCCCTAAACAGACCCATGAAAAGATAAGAAACGTGCATAGAACGGGGTAGCCTGAAGCCATTTAACGGCAGAATGCAACAAGTGGGAGCCACCGAGCTGCTTTGGCCAGTAATTGTCCATCGCTGGGTCTGGAGGGGAGCGAGATCGCCGGTTGCAACTGAGCAATCCCGCAGAACGGTCAACGGATCCAGGCAGAAGTTATGGGAAGTGAGGCCTGGGTTGTACCAATACAAGAGAAACCGAGGGGTACCACCACAAAGACAGGGCCACTTGCCTAGATAGGGAGTGGACATATCTCTCCCGGACGTACAAGAGGCACAAAACAGCGATGGGAAGTACAAATATGTAGCCTGCAGTAACCTCCTTTCACGTACAGAATGAGGAAGAGTTAAGCAATCAGCCTTCAGGCGAGCAAAGAATTAACGTGCAGATTCAGCAAAATGGGATAAGTGAACTAATATGATAGTCTGCAGTAACCTCCTTTCAAGTACAGAATGAGGAAGAGTGAGTAATAAGCCTTCAGGCGAGCAAAGAAATAACTCCTGAGAAGGCCAGGAGAGAATTTCTGGTGTTAAATTTCGAACTGGGGTAATCGTAAATACTTAGAACACATGGAGCTGACAGTACCCCGAGACCCCTATTATGTTGGGTAGGCGGGTTAAGAGTGGTCAAGAGACAGGGTACACTTGTCGTGATTGGGAGTGGACATATCCATCCCGGACGCACAAGTGATACGAAACAGCGAAAGAAATGATAAGTACAAGAAATGACAGGTAATAATGGTACAGTTCATTGCAGAAGGGATAAGTGATAAGTGTGCAGGTTGCAAGAGAGACAAAGTACAATTGGAGGTAAAATACTGCAACATGTGCTAGACACTCAGGCCTAGAACAAACGTAATGTAGGCGATGGTGGCACTTGTGCAAGCAGCAAAGGCAAAAAACGGTTACAAGGGAAAATACAGTATAATTAGAGGTGAAATACTGCAATACAACAGAGAACTGGGAATGACGTTTGAAGGTTAGGGCATATGCTAGTTGTGCCCTAAACAATCTCAAATAACGATCTTGCAGTGATTTGCCAGGACATTCACTGTCATGATTAGTACAGCACTGTTCATGACTTTCATAAGCCCACCACCTTGCTTGTACAAATATCACTGGTTTGCCAGTATCAGCAGATACAATAATGCAAATAGTCACCTGCAGATCCCCCGTATAATATGTCCGGACAAAAACAACGAACCGCCAAGGAATCTCTGTAAGAGGTGGGCTTTTTTAACTAAGGGCGTGGCCTAAGAACCGTATCTACAAGCGAGTCTCACATTCGCAACTTAGTCAAGGGATGAAGCTAGGATTGGCCCAGGGTGTGGTTGGCTTGGTCACCCTGCCTCGGAGGCCAAAATTCACGGCTGACTCCAGTGACCACAGGTTAACTTCCATATGCCTTGCTTGCTTGGTCGCATATCACGGGTTTCCAGCATCAGATACAGTAATGCAAATAAGCGGCCGGAAACAGCATAGTTGCTCACTAAGCAGAAATTCAGAGAAGGGTTCCAATATGACAGTCATATTTACTGCTATGCTGTGCTCGTACAGCAAGATAACGGTCTGACGACGGGTTACGCTCCCATCACTTTTGTTCCTGGGACTAATATCACTGGTTATCCATATCCATTATGTAATAGAGCAATTTGAGGCTCTAAACAGCGACCGGAAGTAGCTAGGTGGGTGGGGGGCTCTGTCATCGACGGGGGCCTCCTCCAGAGCTGTGGCGGAGTACAGGGCGATCTGGAAGCAGATGGACAGTAAGGGTACCTCTGCGGCAGAAGGATACAGTCGAGATACCTCTGCCTGGCACAGTAAGGGTGCCTGAGCCAAGCACCTGGAGCCGAAGGGGGTTCCAGGAAACAGCGTCGGCGCCCCGTTAGTCCTTCGGGCGGTCGGGGGGCCTGAACCGACCGGGGGTGTGCCTCATCGCTACGCCCTGACAGGGGGGGCGGGAGCATAACGAAATGGTAATTTACTGCACCGTCAGAGCATCGTCTCGCCGTGCAAGATGGCTCCTTAGGCATGCGGGTCAGCGAGGGGCTGCCGCATTGGATCGCCTGTAAGATGACCCACCTAACTGCTACCTGTGTTGTACGAAATAAACCTGCAGCACTGCTTTCCCCACAAATATGTCTCATGAGTTTCCTTTGGTATGTAAGTGGATATGTGCAATGCGGGGCGAGCACTGGCGGTGTGGGCACTATGCCGCTGAACGCGCGACACGCAGGGGATCATGGGCGGGCAGCGCCCTAGTCCCATACGACGGGCGAGCAGAGTCCTTTTGTGCATCACCCTCCCTGAGCCTACCTCCTACGCAAGCAGCCAATAGGGAGGGGTCACCTGGGAGATGGGGGCGTCCCCTACGTTATAAAGAGGCCCAGCAACTATGCTCGGCCTCTCTTTGCCGCCAGGATTCTTAGGCTCTGCGCTGATCCCACCCTGAACCCTGACCCAGCTGCAGAGCGGCGGGGTAAAGTTGTGAAATTTTAATGGTCATGTTTTGTGTTGCAGGCGGAGTCACAGGGCGATCTGGAAGCAGATGGACAGTAAGGGTACCTCTGCGGCAGAAGGATACAGTCGAGATACCTCTGCCTGGCACAGTAAGGGTGCCTGAGCCAAGCACCTGGAGCCGAAGGGGGTTCCAGGAAACAGCGTCGGTGCCCCGTTAGTCCTTCGGGCGGTCGGGGGGCCTGAACCGACCGGGGGTGTGCCTCATCGCTAAGCCCTGACAGGGGGGGCGGGAGCATAACGAAATGGTAATTTACTGCACCGTCAGAGCATCGTCTCGCCGTGCAAGATGGCTCCTTAGGCATGCGGGTCAGCGAGGGGCTGCCGCATTGGATCGCCTGTAAGATGACCCACCTAACTGCTACCTGTGTTGTACGAAATAAACCTGCAGCACTGCTTTCCCCACAAATATGTCTCATGAGTTTCCTTTGGTATGTAAGTGGATATGTGCAATGCGGGGCGAGCACTGGCGGTGTGGGCACTATGCGTGTGGGGTCTACCACAGCCACGCTCGGCCCCCACTCCTGCTAAATCTTACTAGAGCTGGCACTCGCTGAAACTCCCCTCGGACAGGCCAGGCTGAAACTACACAAAACGAAGCACCGATGGAGTCACAACTTCGGTTAATCCGGTACCCAATACTCCGGTGCAGCTTCGCACCCCAGCGCCCCCTTACGTGTACATGTCTATTAAATGTCGTGCATCAAGTCTGAAGTGGCAGATCACAGAAGGTAAACATGGGCACAGTAGTGCAACGGGAAATCAGCCTCGGATACAGTCCACCGTACAACTGCATGACAATATGAATGCTGTCATTTTCAACCAACTATGTGACCAGCTGGGATCTAGAGCTCTCACTCAGAAATGTGTGCTGCACGGATCTCCCACATTTAGATTGTGAAGGAATATGGGGAGAAGGACTATTGCGTCGCTCACTAGTGGTGGCGTTCTCATTATGCAAATAGAGTACTGCCTATTTATGCAATATTGAGTAAATGAATAAAAAAAAACATGCATTTTATAATTGCGAATTAAAAACGAAAAGTGTGATGCCGGTGTGCCATTTTGTATATGGGGGTCATGGACGAGCTGATGGGGGTGGGAAGTAACAGGGGGGGGGGAGCTGCACACAAGGTAGAGCAACACGGGATGGGGGCAAAGCAAATAAGACTTAGAGACAAGGAGCTCTAGGGGAGGGAGAAAAACATACAGGCAAGAGACATCAAGAGCAACATCAGTGCATGAGGAGGATCAGTTAAGGGTGAACCTGAGGGAGACAACTGCAAAACACACACACACTTAGGAGTACATAAGCAGAAAAGAGAACAAGCGCGATCCCACATTGATAAACACTATAAAAATTAGCAGAAAGCTAATAGAAGTCAATTTGCTAATGTAATACACCATTGTTCAATGCCCACAAATGTTATTAATTTTGGAGCATTCTTTGCATTTAATGGTAATGTTATAATGAAGGGGGAAAATATATATTTTTAATTGTACTAACAACGCACAATCAAAATGATTACCATTCAGCACCAGTAACTAACACGTAGGACTGATGGTGCTGCACATTTGGGCCCCATTAGGATGTCGGGCGGATTGCCTCCACCAGGGTGGCGGTGGCCACCGCCACCCTGGCGGAGGCAATCCGCCCGACATCCTTCCCTGCATTCCCCCCCGCCATATTACGATGGCGGAGGGGACAGCAGCGGTGGGAAACACCGCCCGCCTGTTTTCCGCCCCGGTCGCCTGGCGGCCGGGGCGGATAAGTGATAACAGGCATCTGACAATGCCTTTCCGTGGCGGCAATGCCGCCACGGAAAGGCAGGCGGACTTCACTCTGGGGGCCCCCTGCGGGCCCCCAGAGTGATGCACAGTAGGGGGGTGCACACAGGGGGGTACCTATGGTACCCCCCTGCATTTGCATAATGAAAGCGGCAGGCACAGCGCGGTGCCTGCCGCTTTCGTCATGCAAATGCTGCAAAGCATTTTCAGCATTGTGGCGGGCGGTGCAGAGTGCACCGCCCGCCACAATGATGGGAATACAGAATGCGCCCGCCACTGTGGCGGGCGCATCCTAATGCTGCCAACGGGACCCCCGCCCTCATGGCGGCCGGTCCCTAGTACCGTGAGGATGGCGGGCGGGCAAAGTCCGCCCGCCATCCTAATGGGGCCCTTAGTATCCTGTTTGTGAAAAAAAACACTACGAAAAACAGCTGTAGAAAACTTGCAATGTCTCTGCAGATTATCGAGAATGAGAGGCGGCAGAAACTCACGTAAATCTGGCATGCGGCACGCATGATGCAACAGCTGCTGTGTTAGAGAAAAATTTCAACCTTGATTCCCAGACAGCGGGGCTCCTGTTATTTTCGGCCTATAAGAGCCGGAGACAAAAACTCGGGTGCGTGCGCCACGTCCCAGTGAACAGGAGAGGAAAGCGTAGGTAGGTGAAGGCTGGCAGGAGCGGCTGAGGGAATAAAAGGCACTGAACGCCTTCACAATTTCAGAACAGCCTGCAGCCGTCTGACAGATTGCTAAGATTCTATATCTGATAAGGAAGGAAACCGTAGAAAAGCAAAGAAACCACATACTCTAATATCAAGTCAAAACTAAACCTAAGAGCCGCACGCGTGAGCTTCTACCGTAGGCAGCTCACGTCGCGCGGCTCTTAGGTTTCAGTTTCCAAGGCGCATGGTAGAGTCGGATTCCGACGCGCGCGAGCGAGGGGCGTGAACCAGGCTCCATGGAGCAAACAGCCAGCAGCAAAAGCGTGCTCACAAGGACAAAACTGACACTGAAAAAGCACCCGTCCGACTCGTGTCCACATTCAAGTAAGCACAAGAGGTATACTAAAGTATACAAGAGGGTCTCGATGCTCGACCTAAAAAGGGAGGGTTTGGCCTTGCTCAAACTTTATTTTGCCAGGTCGAATCAACAGTTTAAAACTGTACTACAAGCTGCAATGGCAGGCCTGAGATATGTTTTACAAGGCTACATTTAGTGGGAGGCATAATGAGTGCTCCTGCCCACTAATAGCACATAATTTACAGGCCCTGGTTACCCGTGGTATTATATAAGAGGGACTTACAAAAAATGAAATGTACCAATCAGGTGTAAGCCAATTGTACCATGTTTTAGGTGGAGATCACAAGCATTTTAGCATTAGTTAGCAGTTGCAAAGTGCACAAAGTCCTAAAAGGCAACAAAAACAATTTCAGAAAAGAGGAGGGGTGAAGGCAAAATATTTGTGGATGACCCTGCAGAGGGGGCCAAGTCCAAAAAAGACAAAGGCCTAATTAAGGCATTCGAGCTCTGATGGCTTTGCAATGACTCAATATGATGCTATCCCCACTCTCTCATCCCATTTTGGGTATTTTGTACTATGCTTTCAACTGGCACCCATGCACACAATATAGTTTTACTGGTAGCAGAGTAAAAGTGAGGTGCTCCTCTTGACAAACAAATGTATCCTGCAAAGGTCGCCTAGGCTACTTAGGCTTCAGTTCATTATAGTTTATAGAATTAACACAAAACCGAAAAAACTTGAAGTGACATACTCATACATACACTTGAGTAATAGATGCATTAACCAACTGTTATTGGAGCTTGTGGCCTACTGGTTACACACAGATCACTACAGCAGACACCCAGTCTCCTGAGCTACCTTCATTAAGACTGGAGCTCTGACTTGCAGGAGGCAAAGTATCTGGGGACAGGCAGCGACCTGCCCTGGCCTAAACCTTGCCATAATACACTGGCCACTGATGGTAATTGCACTCAAGTACCACAGCGGCCGTGCTAATGTAGAGAATGGTGGGGCTCTAGGCAACATAAGCATGATGGTGCAGGCAGCACCGTACTGATGTCCCTGTTCCATCTGGTGGCCCTGCAGGATTGCCTCATGGGAACAGTATGTGGCAGAAATACCTGAGCACAGACCATGCAAGCAGTGCAGGGAGATTCCTGAGCATTTCCAGAACCAGGGCTCTCAAAGCACAATCAATCAATCAATCATACAATCATTTGTAAAGCGCACTATATACCCGCGAGGGTCTCAAGGCGCTGGGGGAGGAGGGGAAGGGGGGAGGGGGGCGCTACTGATCGAACAGCCAGGTCTTGAGTATCCTCCTGAAGGTCAGCAGTTCTTGGGTCTGTCATAGGCTCAGTGGGAGGGGGTTCCATGTCTTGGTGGCGAGGTGGGAGAAGGATCTCCCACTGGTGGTTGTTCTTCGGATGCGCAGGACGGTGGCGAGTGAGAGGTCGGCGGAGCGTAGCTGGCGGTTGGGGATGTAGAAGGAGAACCGTCTGTTGAGGTAGGCTGGGCCGGTCTTGTGGAGTGCCTTGTGTGCGTGGGTGAGGTGCTTGAAGGATATCCTCTTGTTGGCGGGGAGCAAGTGCCGATTTCTCAGGTGGGGGTGATGTGGGCGTGGCGTGGTATGTCAAGGATCAGTCATGCAGATGCATTTTGGATGCGTTGTAGTTGTTTGATGAGATCAGACGGGGCTCCCGCGTAGAGGGCGTTTCTGTAGACGAGTCTGCTGCTGACGAGGGCCTGGGTGACTGTCTTTCTTGTATCTGTCGGGATCCATATGTAGATCTTGCGGAGCATGCGGAGGGTGTTTAAGCAGGAGGAGGAGACAGAGTTGACTTGCTTGGTCATTGAGAGCATTGAGTCGAGGATGATTCCCAGGTTGCGTGCATGGTCGGTGGGTGTCGGGGCTGCCCCCAGTGCCGTCCCCCACCAGGAGTCGTCCCAGGCTGAAGGGTTGGAGCCGAGGATGAGGACCTCCATCTTGTCCGAGTTCAGCTTCATACGGCTGGTCTTCATCCAGTCGGCGACGGCCTTCATTCCTTTGTGGAGGTTGGCTTTGGCGGTGATGGGGTCCTTGGTGAGGGAGAGGATCAGTTGAGTGTCGTCGGCCTAGGAGATTATGTTGAGGTTGTGCTGTCGGGCTACGTGTGCGAGCGGGGCCATGTAAATGTTGAACAGCGTCGGGCTGAGGTAAGATCCCTGGGGTACGCCGCAGATGATCCCGGAGGCTTTGGAACGGAATTAGGGGAGGCGGACGCTCTGGGTTCTGCCGGAGAGGAAGGAGGTGGTCCAATCCAGAACCTTGTCTCGGATCCCTGTGGCGTGGAGGCGTGGGCGTAGTGTGCGGTGGCAGACGGTGTCGAAGGGGGCAGAGAGATCTAGGAGGATGAGTGCTGCATTCTCACTGTTGTCCAGCAGGGTCCCGATGTCATCGGTGGCGGCGATGAGGGCAGTCTCGGTGCTGTGGTTGCAGCGGAACCCTGACTGGGAAGGGTCTAGGATTCTGTTTTCTTCGAGGTATCGGGTTAGCTGTCTGTTGACGCTTTTCTCGATTACCTTGGCTGGGAAGGGGAGCAGAGAGATGGGTCGGAAGTTCTTGAGGTCTCTTGGGCCTGCCTTAGGTTTTTTGGATAGGGCGTTGATCTCAGCGTGTTTCGAGATCTCTGGGAAGGTCGCGGTCTCGTGGGAGAGATTGATGACATTGCGCAGTTGGGGTGCGATGGAGCTGCTTGCTCTGTTGAAGACGTGGTGCAGGAATGGGTCTGACGGAGAGCCGGAGTGGATTGTGCTTATGGTATTGATGGTGTCATGCTCACAGGGGACGCAGCAGCGAGGGCGGTGAGGGACAACGAAGGTAACAGAAGGAAAAAGGGGCACAAAATCGAGGGGGAAATGAGTGGCACAAAAGGCAAAAGGGGCACAGAATCGAGGGAAAAACGAGTGGCACAGAGGGCAGAAGGGTACAAAAAACGAGTGGAACAGAGGGCAGAAGGGCACAAAAAACGAGTGGAACAGAAGGCAAAAGGGGCACAAAAACAAGGGAAAAACGAGTGGCACAGAGGGCAGAAGGGCACAAAAAACAAGTGGAACAGAAGGCAAAAGGGACACAAAAACAAGGGAAAAACAAGTGGCACAGAAGGCAGAAGGGCACAAAAAACGAGTGGAACAGAAGGCAAAAGGGGCACAAAAACAAGGGGAAAACGAGTGGCACAGAGGGCAGGAGGGCACAAAAAAACGAGTGGAACAGAGGGCAGAAGGGGACAAAAAACGAGTGGAACAGAAGGCAAATGGGGCACAAAAACGAGGGGAAAACGAGTGGCACAGCGGGCAGAAGGGCACAAAAAACGAGTGGAACAGAGGGCAGAAGGGCACAAAAAACGAGTGGAACAGAAGGCAAAAGGGGCACAAAAATTAGGGGAAAAATTAGTGACACAGAAGGCAGACAGGCCCAAAAAACGAGTGGAACAGAGGGCAGAAGGGCACAAAAAACGAGTGGAACAGAAGGCAAAAGGAGCACAAAAACGAGGGGAAAATGAGTGGCACAGAAGGCAAAAGCGCACAGAAATACACGAAAAACGAGTGGCACAGAGGCAAAATACAGAACACAGAAATACAGGGGCAGCTAAGAACAGAAGGCAGAACGGGCAGAGAGGCACAGGGGCAGCGGGGGGAACAGAAGGGAAAACCGGGCAGAGACACGGGGGCATCGAGGGGAACAGAAGGGAAAACCGGGCAGAGACACAGGGGCTGCGAGGCGTACAGAAGGAAAGACCGGGCAGAGAGAGCATGGGGACAGCGAGGGGAACAGACGGAAGAAAAAGGGGCATGGATCACGTACAGGCAGTGGGGGAAGACAGACAACAGCAATCACAGACACAACAATGAAAATACAGGCAATACAATAAAAGCAATAAAGCGGAGGATGAACAAACCTACCTACGGCCTACCACTGGCCACCAGGGATGAGGTGCAGGTGGTAGCCTGCGGGTGGTGGAAGGCCTCGAACTTCCTCAGCAGCTGGGGCAGGGACACACAGGCGGTGCTGTGCGGAGGGAGAGCAACCTACCAGGTGGGGTCAAGGGTCGCACAGGCACAGAGTTAGTTCCAATGATTACCTTTTCTAGGGTGCACAGACATCCTTGCCCATCAGAAGGGGTATCCTCTCACTGATACTGCACATCCTCAGAATTCCCATCTTACCCAGGGGGCATTTCCATCCCAGGAAAGGAAATCCTTGGGATTATTATCCTCCCAAGGACTAAGGACTCCTCTGAAATTCCCCCACCCTACCTTACTTGCATGGAGAGCCAGTGGAGACTCCAAACACCCCGCACCCCCTCAATCTGTGAACTAGACGGTCTTACTGCCGCCCTTCCAACCGAAATATAAAACAGGTAATTATTTCCACCACCCAGTTCTTAGTTACAGGAGTTTGGCATATCTGGCAGTGAAGGAGTGGGGCATTTCACCATCTAATTGGCACTATCTGTTCCTCTGCCTTGTAAAGGTTAGACAGGTGAAGGATGGTGGTACTTTGTGGAGGAAGGCTACTGCCCCTCTGTGCCAATGATGAAAATGGGAGATTTTCACTGCTAGAATTTATAGTTTCCCAAGCTCTCTTTGCATAGTTTTGAATGTTGTCAAGAATGTTTTTTTCAATTTTCAAAATATCGTTTTCCCTTCCTAATGAACCCCTAAAAATCCCCTCAGTCCTCTAACCCCAGCATGAGTGACGTTGTAATGGCAGTAAAGCAGGATCTGCCTCATAGTAACAACAGAGAGAAGTAAACTTGCAAACCATAAAGGTTTATTAACAAATTAGTAAAGATACGTCTCAAATGTGATCAAGTAAACATATAACATTTGTGTTCACCTTAATGCAGCATACATGAATAGGTTTTCGAGCAAGCTGAGTGTGTAGAATATTTGCGTTATTAGAAGGAATAGCAAATCAAGGTAAAGTCTAGTTTCTATAAAGGAAACTCCCTAATCCTAGCTAAGACAGTCGACAGGATGAGGAATTTCAAAAGCAGCAGGTGTCAGCAAACATGGCTTTGAAAGAGCAATGAGATGAAGGTTCTATTAAAATGAGTGGGAATGTGCTTACTCTCAAGAGTATCTCCAAGATCAGGAAATTAAGGAACATTTGGTCTCAAAAGAAAAGGAACGCATCCACCTGCTAAGGTGAACAGAGGCAAGTGATCTAACTAACTAACAAGGGGCCGATTCCAATCCAGGTCAGAAGGGCACCGAACGCGATCCGCCCGGAAAAACTACAAGCCGTACGCTTGTTTTCCGCCCGACTCGTACAGCTGTACGAGCGATCAAGTATGATGCGAGCTACGTGAAATTCACCGACCAAGTCGGTTCCGGGTCCAAACCGCTCCGTACGTCTCGTCCGTAAGCTTACCGTGCCTTGCAATGGATGCGATTTACGACCAAGCCAGTACGATGCACGCGTCGGACAGCCGGTTCAGCCGAAATTTCCGGCTTACAAAATGTCTGGTTCGTTGCCTTTGGGGATCCGCATCGGACCCCCTGTCACCCGCAGCCTTACCACTCAGACACAGGGGGAGACCCAAGGGTCTTCCCAACACAGGCGTGTAAGGTGCGGATGGCACCGACGCGTAGCCACTGTAGGGGGTGCCTTTGTGCGAGCCGTACCCATTCAGTCAATGGGAGCCAATGTATGCGCCGTACCACCGGCTCCCATTGACTTCTATGGGAGTCCGACCGAACCGAGTCCGGCAGCATGCGGCTGCATCGTACTTGCGCGGTCTGTCTGCAGGAGTCCAGCTCGGTCGGAAAACACTCCCGATCCGGCTCGGTGGGAGAGCTTTCCGACCCGGATCGGAATCGGCCCTTAAGTGTTAGAAATGGGATTTCTGGTTGGCTAGGGCATGCGCCTAAGCCAGGCAAAAACCACCACTAGGGCAAGGGAGTTACACACTGAAGGTAACCCCTGCGGTAAACAGTCAGAATATTGAGTTTTTAATGTCGACTTGCACTAATATCATGATACAAAAATGTCGACTGTTAGAATACTGTGGACAAGAATATTGAGTCTAAGGTAAGTAATATCCTTTTTTACAATATTGAAGTCATTAATATAGTTTTAAAAAATATGGAAATCATTAATATCGTTATCAAAAATATAGTTGTTGAAAATATCGTTATTTTAGTTAGTGTAATGTATTTTAGTATGTATTTTAAATATATGTGTTCTATTTTTTGTCTAAGTATTGCATTTGTTTTTAAATATTTGTGTTACATTTTTAGAAGTTATTAATTTTATTTTAAGTACATTTTGCATTTCAGTTACGTAGCAGGTTGTGGGTTTATTGGGGAATAGGGTGGGAAGTAATTTAATTATAAGAAATGTATTAATAATTTTTAGAATTTATTAATATTACTTTAATTACATTTTGCGTTTTAGTTTCATAGCAGGTTGAGGGTTATAGGGGAATAGGGTGGGACGTAATGTAATTATAATTAGTTAATTAATATATTTTTATTAATTAATATGTTTGTATTTAATATTTTATATTGTTACTTGTGATAATTAATTTATTATTAATTATTTATTAATTAGTTGTTAATTATTATTAATTATTCGGAAATTATGTTAATTGTGTCATTTTTGTAGGAGCAGGTTGTGGGCTGAGAGGGGAGTAGGGTGGGAACTAATTTAATTTTAATGCATTTTAAAAATATTTTTAATATAATATTTATTTAATGTTATTTTATAGTGATAATTGTGTGGATTACTTTATTATTAATTGTTTTTATTTTGCTTGTTAATTGTTATTAATTAATTAATCAATTGTTCATTAATTATGGTAATTGTGTCTTTTTTACAACATTGGTGGTGTCATTTTTCAGGGAATATGGTTGGAGGTAAATTATTTATAGTTAGTTAATTATTTGTTAATGAATGCTAATTAATTGATTAATTGATTAATATGCTAATTGTGGAATAATTGTGATGTGTGAGTTGTGGGGTTTATAGTTGTAAATGTTGGGAAGAATGTTTTTTAAAACAATTAATGATTTGTTGTTAATTGTTATTAATGTATTAATGTAAAGTAAGTTACGGAAATTGTGTAAATAGTTTTAGCTGTCTGTTTTGGTGTTTATTGGGGTAGAGGGTGGAAAGTAATTTAGTTTAAATAAATTAATCATTAGTTGATCATTAATTATCACTTATTAATAGATAAATATTTTTGGTAATTGTTTTTTTAATTTTGTTTGGGGATTTAGGTTCAATAGCTGTAATCTTTGGTTTTATCCCCTCTGCTATCCAACACTTTCCCTACTGTTGCACTCATTGGAGTGGGAATAGTAATTTATTCCCCTCCGCTATCCAATACTTTCCCTACTGTTGCACTTAATCTAGTGGAAAATTTAGTTGTAAAATATTTTAAATATTTTAACATTTTAATTATAAGAAGCACGAGCCAAGTGCGGAGAGTGCCGACACCCGTAGAAGAATTTGCTTTTTTACGGGAGGACAGCCTGAAGAGTCTCAGACCCAGGCAACCACGTCAGGAACGGAAGGCAGACAAACCTACAAATCAAAGAGCAGAAGGCAGAAAGACAGGAGATGGGGCAAACATAAACCAAAAGACTGGAAAACAAACATGCAGAAACAACAGACGACAATGAAAGACAAAACGTAAAGGAAAAACACAGTAATCAACCTCTCAGATATGGCACTCACAACCTATGAAGAAGAAACACTTACACTAGGCTTACCCTTCTGTAAAATGACTAACTTTGATTACACCCAGACACGTATAGATCTACACCAATGTATACGGAAACTTAAATTACGAAAGTACTTTTTCAACGCACGTGACAAAGCCCGCAACTCAAACGATGGTGAAGCTACAGGCAATCCGCCAAGCAATTGGAATGTGACTAACATGCAATTCATTAGAGAAATGGCTGAACTAGACAATTGTGAGGGAACAGAAATCATGGGCACTGGAGAAGCGGCCACTCATGCTGGCATTAACATTCAAATGACATCTCAAACTCCATTCAAGCCAAGAACAGTTTTTTGTCCACTCATGCCAAAAGACAATATTGATATTTTCTCGGATAAAGTAATCAAGGACTTGAAGAATTTAGCAGTGGAAAGTAGCAATAACTTCCCCAGAATAAGACATAACCAAAGAACAGAATATGAAACTGTGATGACAAAAATAAAAAACCGGAACGATATCATGATACGCTGGTCAGACAAAGGGGGAAATGTAGTCCTTTGGCCCCTGGAGATGTACAATAAGGAGGCAATGTCCCAACTAGCAGACAGGATTTGCTATGTTAGAATCAGTGCCACAAACATTACCAACATCCAAGAGCGCTATCATAAAAGCCTTTATGATTGGAAAATAGCAGGACTCATTGGGAAACAAGAATTTGATTTTCTGAAAAACAATTATCCATTGACACCACAACTCTACTTAATCCCGAAGATACACAAGAATGAACAATGCCCACCGGGAAGACCGATAATATCGGCAATTGCCGGACTTTTCGAGAATACGAGCAAGTTCATAGACTTCTTTCTTCAGCCACATGTGCAAAGTCTCCCAGCATACACCAAAGACAGTGGGGATTTCCTGGCGAAAATCTATGACTTAAGATGGCACAGTGACTATGTCTTTGTTACTCTTGATGTACAGAGCCTGTATACAAGCATTAGGTACAGGGATGGATTGAATGCTATCAAATATTATCTAGTAACCAGAGACATTGGGCTCTACCAACACACATTGATGCTGCTGCAAATGAGTGGTGTCTAGAAAACAACACATTTATGTTGGATAAACATTTATACAAACAAACACAGGGGACGGCCATGGGTACTTGTTTCCAGCTATGCTAATTTGCATATGGGATGATGGGAGGAGCAAGTACTCATGAAGACACACCACATTCAAATGTCAGAAAATGTGGCACTATCTTGTCGCTGCATTGATGATATTTTTGTGCTATGGAAAGGCAGTGAGGAAAGTGCACAAAAGTTTGCTGCAGAGCTTAACCAGAACACACTTAACCTCCAGTTCACTTGCATGACCAGTAAGGATTCTATTGTCTTCTTGGACCTAGCACTGTTTGTTAGCAATAACATGGTACAATCAAAACCTTATAGGAAACCAACGTCGGGCAACACAAAATTACACGCCGACAGCTTTCACCCCACTAGCCTTATTTCCAGCATCCTCTATGCAGAATGCCTCAGGATGAAACGAAATTGCAGCACTAAAGAAAGTTTTGAAAAATCAAAACAAGAGCTTTTTGACAGGCTAAGAGTCAGAGGTTACAACAACAAAACCCTGAGTAAAGCTGAGCAAAAATGCTCTACCAAAAATAGAGAAGAGCTTATCTTTAAACAACCTGCGCAACCCATACCAACCAAATCAGTTGAAACACCTAGATTGAATACAGGCTACAATGCATACCACGCACAGCTACGCAAAATCATGTACAGACACTGGCCAGTGATACGTAGCGACCCCACCATAGGACCCTCATGTGCTAAACTGCCCCAATTAACATTTAGACGGGCTAAATCGATGAAGCACGAGTTGGTGTCCTCGCAAAGAGAAGAACACACTTTGGTTCAAGAGCACAAAAGGCTTTCACAGATGCACAAAGGTGAACAACCTTTACAACGCAACTTTTACCACGCACTACCATTACAACGAAACTTTTACAACGCAAATGTATTTACAACGCATGTTATCACAACGCATGTTTTTACAACGCAAGTACCTTTACAACGCAAGTACCCTTACATCGTAATTATTATGTTTATATATATATATTATTGATATTTTTAAATAATTTTATTAAATTTATTATTTTTTATTGTAGTAGTTTTTTATTTATTGTAATAAAATTTCTATTTTTTATATTAAATATATTAATTTGAGTATTTAGAAATAATACTGTAGTATTAATATTTAATAAAAAGTATTTATTGTATTAATTATGAAAGTGTATATAATTTAATATTTATTGATTAAGTTGAAAAATAAAAAATATTATTATTATTATTATTGAAATTAATTTATTTACTATAAAAATGGTAATTAATACTGTAGTATTTTTTATATATTTATACTGTTAATATTAATGTAAATTATATAATTAGTATAAAAATGGAAATTAATACTCTAGTATTTTTTTTTTATTATACTGTTAATGTAAATGTATATTAAATATTTAGTTTAAAAATGGTAATTAATACTGTAGTATTTTTTAAATTATATACTGTTAATGTTAATTTAAGTTATTAAAGTTTATAAATATTGTAAGAAGTATTTCATAAATTTAAAATTTTAAAATATTATTATTGTATATGAAATATATAATGTATATATTGAATTTTTTATTTGGAGGAATAAAAAGTTAATTAAAATGTATTATTATTATTATTTTAAATTTAGAATAATTAAATTATTAAAACATTAATTAAAAATATTACAAAAATTAATAAAATATTTTATAGGTTAAAAAAAAGATAAGTATAATTTTTATTTATTTATTGAGTTGTTACATTATTTATTATTAATTTTAGAACAATTGTTCCCACGATTTTGCATTGATTGTAATGGAAGCAATTGTCCTTCATTTATTTCCATAGCTGAAGCTGTTCATTCCGCGGAAATGAAAAGGAAGGTGTTAAAGAAGAAGAAAGGGGTTGAATAGAAAAGAAAAGGAATAAGGATGAAGGTAAGTATGATATATCATTAATTTTATAGTAGAAAAATATGAAAAAAAAGTAACGCTAAAATAAATACATTAATACAATAAATATACCAAAGTTTCTTTTTTGGTATTTTTTTATTCCAAAAATAGAGAAAATTTGCATTTATTTTTATTGATTTTTTAAAATTTTTGTAATTTTGTTAAATGTAATATACGATTTATAAAGAATAATTAATATAATCTATAAAATACAGTATTAAATAGTCCATTTTCTATCTTTGCAGCTTTCTATGACGTATTCGCGTAAACGTAATCGAAAGCGGACATTTTGAAGAGCATCGATGCAGGAAGCAGCTGGAAGCTGATCTACGTCCAGGTAGGAACATTTCTAACTTAAAAGATACGTGTTTAACTTTAAAAAAATACATATATTCTAAAGAAAGGATAAGGAGAGGTTGCCGTTTTAGATTTTAATGTTAAATTTGTTAAATAACATGTCGACGATCGTGTTATTAGTGTATGCCTATGTCGGGTCGCGAAAAGTATATGTTTAGAATGAAATGAATGCAAATTGATTTGTTTTACATTACAATTTTCTTTTATGTTATAACTAAATAGTAAATGCATTTTTTTCAAAATTGAATCTAGTTCCTTTCAACTATAAATTTGAAAAATGTTGAAAGAATATTAATGGAAAATGCTTCTTAAAATTATTACTGTTATTTTGGTTAGGAACACTATCGAGAAATAATTTTGTTTGTATGCATTGTTTCTATAAAATTGTTATGAATGATATATTTTATAATCTGTTAAAGTTGAAGGAATTATTTGTTTACTTTCTATTGGTTGGTCACTTGGTAAAATGATATTCTTTCGGCTGTTACAAATAATATAGCAGCTGGTTTGGTTTGGTGAATATGTTTTGATTGATTGGTAAATTTCTTTTGAATATTAAAAAAATTGCAAGTTATTTTTGGAAACATTTCAAACTAGCTAGGATTGTATAGAGAGAAAATGTTTTTGTAGGAGGTAGAAAACTATTTTGGATGTTATTATAGAACTTTTATATTTTGAAAAAATATTTTTTTTCAAAGATTTCAAAATGCAATTGAGTGTGAGATATTTTTAAAAAGAATTTATATTCTTCTTTTGGAGATTGAAATGATTTATTATTTCAATACAGATAGTTATGCTAGTTTTTTATGCAAACTAAGGTTTTCATTTCCAACAATCAATGAAAGGGGGTATTTGAAACACATCAGATATAAATTGATGTCCAAAGTTATTTGATATTTTTAACCAAATACTATTTAAATTTTAAGAAGCATTTAAATAATTTCTTATAGTTGAAAGATTCGTAGATAAGTTGTTGGTTAACTTGGAATGGTTTTGTAAAAAATGATACTAATTATTAGTTCATTTGAATTTGGAAATTTTGGGGGTTTTCAGTGTTGTACATAAAAGGATTACGTATAACTTGAAAAAAGAGAATAATATGAAAAAATAAAGTAGGCAGACCCGATAGAAATTTTTGGTTAATTTATAAAAAATATATATAATATAGACAATTGTAATTAATGTGTTATAACATTTAGGGCAAAGCAGGAAAGTAAGGTCAAATGTTTTTATTAGAAACATAGAATGTTAGCCACATTTTCGAGGTAGTCCAGAGCCACACACAACGAAAACTGTTGCAATATACCCAATAGTCTTTCAGACATCTCCTTTGTTTTTTTTGTAACTCGTGGGTTTAGACTACCACTTAATGCTTGGGAAAGTCTCATTTCTTGGAAACTTTGCTCCTTCTTCAAAGTTTCCAAAAATGAGTAGAAATTAGGGTGAGGTTTTCCAATTGTATGATTGAAGGAGTTATGCCATCCCTCAATGGCATTATTTGTTTTAGCTTCTCCCTCTAAACAGCTCGTGTAACAGTTCCACCACTCCACATGGAAACGTGGCTTCCTACTGCGACCTGATCTGCTTAGGTGCCCAATCCATGTGTCTTCAAAATAATTTAGGATGGGTGCCAATTTGTCTTCATTTTGATTGTAATATTCTGATTCAGTAATGGCAGTGTAGTACTCATCTACACTATTGGGAGGAACAAAACAAAGTGCTGTTAATTTTTTTAATTCAACTAGAAGTTTGCTGTCAGTGGACTATTCTGTAACCAGGGATGTTTTCTGTAATTTACGCCAGAATGCCTGGGAAAAATGAAAAAAACACCCCTGAATTTGGGTATCCGTGTACATTTTACTGATCACATTGATCATGCTCAATTCAAAATCTATTATTATTTTCCAAGGACTTTTTGTTGTTGTATTTTTAATAACTGATAAAAGTTCAGTGTAGGTTGCAGAAGTCTTATCAGGCAGCAAACTATATACTAAGGGGATCACATTATGGTTAATTTTAGCGTGAATTGTGTAAATTTGGTAGAATGGATGGGGTGTACTTTTAAACGTCCCATCCATCATCCAAATTTCACTGTTTTCTAACTTTACAAGGTTGCGGGGAGTACTAAAAATTAATATACGTTTTTGAGGGTTTTCATTGTCATGGAGAAGGAAGGGTTCATCAGCAAAAGAAATAGTAAGTTCATGTGGAATAACAATGTCAGAAAAAGTATGAGGTGTTGTGGTTTGAGTGTTACTTGCCTGCTTTTGTCTTTGAATAATTCGTCTCAAATTAGGAATTATAGGCATATTACTAGCAACATGAGAGGGGACATGTTGTGCAACCACTCTTAAAATGGATCCTGTGGAATCATTGGAGGGGCTTGCTAGTTCTTTCATCTCGTTAATAGTTTCCCTTACATCAATCTCCATTGCAGAGGCAGAGGGGTTGTGATCAGTAGTTTTTACAATAATATCATCATGGGTAACCGCTCTGCCGCTGCAATGGGATGTGTAGTATTGCACACACCTCCAATGATTTCTAGGAAAACTTATCCTTTCTTTAGCATATATGTATCCTGCATGGTTAAGTAGTTTGTTTCCTTTTCTGGATTTGATGTAGGAGGCTCTTTCCTGAGTAGACATTATCTGTTGGGGGGAAAAAATGTTTTAATAATGTGTTTGATTAAACAAAAATGTATAGATTTTAATTTTTACAGTTTTTTTACATCAGAATTTTTCTAACAATTAAACTACAACATCCCACACTTTCCCTACTGTTGCACTTACCTGGAGTTAGAATAGTAATTGATACCCCTACACCACCCCACACTTTCCCTACTGTTGCACCTACTTGGAGTTAGAATAGTAATTGATACCCCTACACCATCCCACACTTTCCCTACTGTTGCACCTACCTGGAGTTAGAATAGTAATTGATACCCCTACATCATCCCACACTTTCCCTACTGCTGCACCTACCTGGAGTTAGAATAGTAATTGATACCCCTATACCATCCCACACTTTCCCTACTGTTGCACCTACCTGGAGTTAGAATAGTAATTGATACCCCTACACCATCCCACACTTTCTCTACTGTTGCACTTACCTGGAGTTAAAATAGTAATTGATACCCTCACACCATAGTACACTTTCCCTTGCATTATGTGTTTTATATACCTTTTAGTTTGGTTTCTTTCTTTGTGGTCTGGTTTCTGCTTTTATTTTGTTCTCTTGGTGGACTTTTGAGTTGTTGCCCTTTTCAGATATGGATTGTTATTTCGTGATCAGAAGATTTTTGTGAGTTTCTAAAAAAATGAAGAAAGAAAGAAAAGGAAATGTTATTCAAATGCAAAATGTTTATGATGCAGTTAAAAATGTCAACAAAATTGGGTATAGAGGAGGAGCCAAGCTCGCGAGCGTAATGGTCGCCTTTTAGCTCGGCTCCGTCAGCCCTCCGGCCTGACTCGTATATCCTGCATTATATCCTGTCCGGAGACGACACGTTATCGAAGAAATGGGAACATAACATTTCGCTCATACTCACCGTTTGACCCCGAAGCTCCGACGTGCTGCGGTTCCGAAGTTGTGCCCCCCGAATGGACCGGGGCCTCCGTGGAGCCTGGACCGGGACCTCGCCTATGGGATCCGGCCTGGTGTTGCTGTGACTGTCGCCCCCGGCCGAGAGAGTGAGCCACTGGTGAGAGCCGTTGTGCGAACATCCCGGTGATCCTGAGCCGGGCCAGTCCTGGTGGCCGTGAGGCTGACGCGGGGCGCGATGCTCCGGGGACTGATCATGTGAAGGGGTCCCCCCCGCCGCTGCTGCGTCCGGCGACCCTGGACCCTCGCGCCTGGACTCTGCTTGTGAGGAGCGCCAGCATTAATATAGGCGGACCCTCGCATTGGGCGAGTGTCCTTTCTGCACCGAGGCCGCCATTGCTGGGAACCCCCCGGAGCTCTGTAAAGTCCTACATTTTTGGACTGTCTTGAGAGTCGCGGAGGGTGGTGAGGGGGCTGACTTCACAAAATGGCTGCCGACTATCTGGAATATGGATCACCTCGTGGCGGCGGACTTGGGTTGCCGGACTGCGCGGGGGCCTGGACTTGTGTGCGTGAGCCTACGATTGGAGATGTCCTTGATGCCCTGAGATCCTTGCACGCGTCCCTGGCCCCCGATGCCCCTCTACGCTTGTCGCGGTCCGCCGCCATCTTGGGTGGCCGCTTCTTCATGCTTCCCTCTTGTCTTGGTGCTTCCATCGCCTCGCCCCCCTCGGCTGTTGAGAGGGCTATTACCGCTGTTCATCGACCATTTAGTGGGCCAGTGGCTTTGGAACTCCCTGCTCTTCGACGTAATGAGTTCGGGGACTCGGATATCGTGCCGGAGCCCGGTCCTACTTGGGTGCCTGAGAAGAATGGTGGACTGCTGCCTGTTTCTGCATCGATGAGTTCGTATTTCTACATTGCAGGGAAACTTCCGCGTTTCCGAACAGCGAATCTGAACTCCTGTTTTTCACCGCCCGTGCTGCTGTTGCTGATACATTTAGACTACCTATTTGAACTTTTGCTCACTTGCGGGTTGATTGATCCCCCTTGTCTACGTCTTCATCGTACTTTCTTTCCATTGTGTGCTTGCCTCGCATCGAGTAGCTCACTTCACATTGTCATGTGGTGGGTGGGATTTGTGGTTAGGAAGGGCTTGGGGTGATGTGCACGACTCCCGGTGGATTACTGGTGTACGAACTCGTGGTGCAGTTGCTTATGTTCATAGTGCGGTGGGAGGTCCCCCCCTGTAAGTTTTATGGCGCTCGAGATCGTGTCGTTCTGGCTCATTCGTAAAACGATTGTAAGGTTGGGCGGAGGGCTGTGGCCGACCGTATTTGTTTCTGCCCTCTTGCTCCTCCCTCCCGTTTCTTTCCTTTGTGTTCATGTCTCTTTTTGTCTCCTTACTCTTCCTTCTTCTCTCTACTGCATTTCGGGTTCTGGTTTAGGGCGACAGGCACGCTGTCTGAAGGGTAGGCCGTAGCCTTCTACAGGGGTGCAGGGTGGGATGGGTGGGTTGGGTCTTCTTTGATGTTCACTTTCCTCAGTTCTATGGCCCTTTTGTATCTCTTTATAGGAGTGCAGCGTCTGTCCTTGCCTTCCGTGGTATGATTGGGGTGGGGTCTGTAGCGTCGTTGATCTTCTTATAGTTCTGCTGTTTTCCATAGCGACTACCATACCCTCCTCGTTGCTATTACTCCTGCTCTCTCCTGCGTTCCCCGCCGCGGGACGCATGTGTCGGCGTGGCGTTCTTCTCTTTAGTTTGTGTTTTCAATTCCCTCTCTTCCTCTTTTTTCCCATCTTGTCTTCCTCTTTCCCCCCCCGTCCCCTCTTTCCTCCCTTCCCTTTTCACCCAAGTTCAGTATGACGGGTTAGTCTTGGTAAGATATCCATCCGATCCCTTTGTTCTGGTTCTGATGTGCTATTGGGTGGTGGGCATGCAGTGCTGATAATGATCGCATATTGATTGTGTTTAACGCATCTGTTTTTATACCTATGTATATTGTGTTGCCTCTCCTGTATTGCGGCCCTATACCCCCTTACTGTTGCTGAGGGTTTGTTTGGGGAATTCGGATTCTTCTACGTTGACACTGAGCCTGTCGTACTCCTTATCCCCATATTATAAAATTAACCTTCTCTGCTCCTGTTTACTGGCCGCCTAGATCTTCTGTGTTTTCCCCTTTCTAGGATTGTATTGCTCATGCTCCTTAATGATTGATTCTGCAATGCTCGCTCTGGATCTTTTGACTGCTTTCCGTATTGTGGCCGGCCAATTTGGTTGTAGGCCTAGATTTGTATATCCTTTTGATACGAATAAAGGTTTTAAAAAAAAAATACATAAAAAAAAAAAAATGGGTATAATTTAATTTATTGTTTACAGTGCCTTGTATATGATGCTAACCTTTCCATGTTATAGAATTTTTCACACGTTGCAATAGTATTTTATTCCCGTTTAGCATTAAACAATTTCTCTAATGCTGTACTTACCTGGAGTTAGAATAGAAAATATTACCCCCCTACACCATTTCACATTTTCCTTACTGTTGCACTTACCTGGAGTTAGAATAGTATTTGATACCCCTACACCATCCCACACTTTCCCTACTGTTGCACTTACCTGGAGTTAGAATAGTAATTGATACCCCTACACCATCCCACACTTTCCCTACTGTTGCACCTACCTGGAGTTAGAATAGTAATTGATACCCCTACACCACTGTTTCCCAAACTGTGGTCCGCGGACCCCCAGGGGTCCGTGACACATTCCCAGGGGGTCCGTAGGCAACAGTTTTAAAAGCACAAAAACATTTCTTGTATAATTAGCAGCTTTCCAGCAACAATAAAAGTGTCAAGAGAATGCCAGTGATTAATGTACCTGCTAGAGAGCGAGGAGAGTTTTGTTCAGTGGCAGCTTTGATTGAACTAATGTAGCACAGAGGGTTAATGTGTCTACTGCAAAGAACGTGTAACATGCATCTTAAAAAGCAGCATATTATGTGCCTAGGTTCGTGGTTACTGCTTTTGTCACAGAGATTCCTTTATTACTGCGCCCTTCATAAGTGACAATCGTAATCTAGCAGAGGGACCTATACACTGTCATCAAAGAGCTGCTTGCAAACTGCATGGTACCAGTAAGTAACTTATGTTTTGTCCCAGTTATTCATTATCCTGATGCTGCTAAAAAGATATTTTTGGGTGGAAATAATATTTTTATGTTAGTCAATGCTAGCCACTGTGTTATGCTTTGAATCCTGAGTTTGTGCTTTTCCAAACCAAGCACTCTTTAAACATTTTATATACACACTGATTTACATTTATGATTCAATGTCTCTATATGTGTGTGATGTAAAGTGCTCTGACATCCTACAATGGTATGAGAGATGCTACAAAACAAATGAAATACATGTGACAGAGGGGCTATTACTTCAATATAAAATACTAAGGGCCAGATGTACGGTCTGTTTTTATATGCGCGAATAGGTTCGCTAACCCGTTTGCGCATGCAAAAACCTATTGGGCCATGTACATAGCCTATTTCGCGAGTCGCAATTTGTTTGCGACTCTCTAAATAGGTTTTGCAACTTGCTATTTGGAAAGGGCATTCCCTTCCAAATAGCGAGTCTCAAAACCATGTACAAATGTTTTGCGGTTGCAAAACAGTCACAATTACCACCTACTTCAAGTAGATGGTAATGCATTCGCAAATGGGAAGGGGTCCCTTTGCAAATGCATGCAAAATAATTTTTTAAGGTCAGGCAGCGGTCCCAGGGACATCTGCCTGCCCTTAGAAAATAAAACGAAACTGTTTCATTTTCTTTTTTTTTTTAAATGCCCAGTAAACAGGTTGCATTTTTTTTTTAAAACTGCTTTATTTAAAAGCAGTCCGAGACATGGTGGCCTGCAGAGCCCAGCAGGCCACCATCGCTGAGAGGGCTGGCATTCCCAATGGGCTTGCAAATTGCGAGAGGCTCATTAATATTAATGAACCTCGCAATTTGTGACCCCATTGGGAATCCCAAACAGTGTTAAACACACTGCTGTACATTTCATTTAGCGACTCGCAATTTGCCACTCGCAATGTGTCGCCAATTGCGAGGCACTAAATGAAAGGGTCATACATCTGGCCCCAAAATCCTTAGTACTTTGAGTATTTGTTTTGTGTGCACACGTGTGTATTTTTTTCGAATTACTGTTTGAATGTTTGAAATTTAACTCATACAAATTGCTTGGGGGTCCCCGGCTTCCAGTGGTGACTGAATGGGGGTCCTCAGGAGTCAAAAGTTTGGGAACCACTGCCCTACACCATCCCACACTTTCTCTACTGTTGCACTTACCTGGAGTTAGAATAGCAATTGATACCTCTACATCATCCCACACTTTCCCTACTGTTGCACTTACCTGGAGTTAGAATAGTAATTGATACCCCTACACCATCCCACACTTTCTCTACTGTTGCACTTACCTGGAGTTAGAATAGTAATTGATACCCCTACACCATCCCACACTTTCCCTACTGTTGCACCTACCTAGAGTTAGAATAGTAATTGATACCCCTACACCATCCCACACTTTCCCTACTGTTGCACCTACCTGGAGTTAAAATAGTAATTGATACCCCTACACCATCCCACACTTTCCATACTGTTGCACCTACCTGGAGTTAGAATAGTAATTGATACTCCTACACCATCCCACACTTTCCCTTCTGTTGCACCTACCTGGAGTTACCATAGTAATGAATACCCCTACACCATAGTACACTTTCCCTTGCATTATGTGTTTTATATACCTTTTGGTTTGGTTTCTTTCGTTGTGGTCTGGTTTCGCCTTTTATTTTGTTCTCTTGGTGGACTTTTGAGTTGTTGCCCTTTTGAGATATGGATTGCTATTTCGTGATTAGAAGATTTTTGTGAGTTTCTAAAAAAATGAATTAGGAAAAGGAAATGTTATTTAAATGCAAAATGTTTATGATGCAGTTAAAAATATCAACAATATTGGGTTTAATTTACATTTTTGTTTACAGTGCATTTTATACTATGCTAAACTTTCCATGTTATAGTATTTTTCAGACTTTGTAATAGTATTTTATTCCTCTACAACATTAAACAATCTCCCTATAGCTGCACTTACCTGGAGTTAGAATCGAAAATATTACCCCCTATACCATCACACACTTTCCCTATTGCTACACTTATCTGGAGTTAGATTAGAAAATATTACCCCCTACACCATGAATCTTTTATTTACTAACGATTAAATTTAAAAAATATCAGTAATGTAAATAATAAAATATTTACCTTCTTTAAAAGTTGACTTTTCAATTTTCAAAGTAGAGAATAGATGTTTATTTTATCGAAATAGAATTTCCTGTGGAAATTAAAAGAATTATATATGGTATAAAAATGTATTTCTGTTTCATTTCTTTAGAATACTATTTTTAAAGAAATCCAAAAGTACCTTCAAAATAATCTTGAGGAGGAGTATTGTTTTTGTAGCAAAATCCAATTTTTCTACAGTGGCCTTTTTCGTAGCAGTTTATAGTAGTTCGACTAAAAAAAAAAAATAAATAACATTTTTGATGTGTGTAAAATAATATATGTCTACTTCATTGAAAATATTTTTAAATAAAACACAATTTTATTTAGATTTTACTATGCTTTTTAAATGTATGGTATTTTATTTATGGATATATGTATCCTTAATTATAGTAATATTTTGGTGTTTTATTATTATCTTTAAATAGGTAAAAGAAACTTAATAGGGGCAGCATTTTATTTGTGTCTAGAAAACATTGCAGACATTAGTTAGTAACTTACTTGTTTTACGAGAAATAATGCTCCTGATATATAATCGGGTATTATCTTCACAAACAGGTCAGAGGGTCAGCTTTTGGCGTCTGGTCTCTCTGGGAGTTGAGAATCAACTGTTTTAAAAATGGTGTCTTGCTCGTATTTATACGTTTTTCACAGTGTCATTGTTTTTTTGAAGAAACACAGCATTGGCATTCTTTTTTTAAGTACGAATTACTTATGTGGAAAGTTATAATTTAAAAATTTGTATAAAAAGTAGTTGTTTTCACTTATTCATTCCGTTTTGGCATCCATTTTGGAAGTAGTGTTGTGGTATTATTTTCATGGAAAGAGTTGTAGGACATATTTAGGAACTACACAGTTTAAAATGGCGACTATGTGTATATATAATGTTATTGTTTACGAATAATTATTTTAAATTAGATTAATATATTTCTACTTTATATTATTGTAAATATCGTAGATTTTGTAAAATTTTGAATACTTACGATTACATGAGTAATAACTTTTTAATTCTCGGGTATTAATTTTAATCCTCGAGTAATAATTTTAATAAAATCGTTGGATTTATTTAAAATAACGTTCAGTTTTTCTCTACATTTTAAGACACTTCCCCACCCAAAACCCCTAGTTTCCCTGCATCCCGTGCCAGGTTTAATTTTACACAAAAAAAAAAAAATTATGTTATTTGGCGTTGTGTGTATGTATAATGTTTTTGTTTACGAATAATTCTTTTAAATCATACTAATATATTTCTACTTTATATTATTGTTATTTTCGTACATTTTGTAAAATTTTGAACAGTTACGATTACATGAGTAATAATTTTGAATACTCGGGTATTAATTTTAATACTCGAGTAATAATGTTAATAAAATCGTTGCATTTATTTAAATCTACGTTCAGTTTTTCTCTACATTTTAAGACACTTCCCCACCCAAAACCCCTAGTTTCCCTGCATCCCGTGCCAGGTTTTATTTTACACAAAAAAAATATATGTTATTTTGCGTTGTAAAGGTATGCGTTGTAAATACTTTCGTTGTAATAGCATATTACTATTAATAACACTATCTCGCGTTGTAAAAATATTCGTTGTAAAAACATGCGTTGTAAGAGTATTTGCGTTGTAAAAAATGCGTTGTAAAACCATGCGTTGTAATAGTATGCGTTGTAACGTCATACATCCATGCACAAAGTGCAAAGCCTGTAGGCATGGCATCAATACAAGCAAAGTGCAGCTTCCACTCAGGAGAACTCCCCTAGAGATAAGAGAGAACTTTACCTGCAAGACAGAATTTGCTGTTCTCTGTAAAGATTAAATTCAGATCATTAGTATTGAGTTTGGCTACAAACTTCCTAGCTGACTGTTCATCCCCACTCCAAATGATGAAAATATCGTCTATATAATGCAGCCACAGGGCTACGTTGGTCTCAAATTCTTCCATCTGCATGGCCACCTGCTCCTCCCACCAGCCCATGAATAAATTTGCGTAGTTGGGGTCAAAGCAACCTCAATACTAATTATCTGAATTTAATCTTTACAGAGAACATTAGTAGACAAGAGATTGAATTCTTGGATATGTCTGTACAAATCAACAGGAATAATATTGAAACCAAATTATTCCGTAAAGACACAGCAGGGAATAGCATTCTGCGAGCCAATAGTGCACAACCGCAGAACTTGGTACACAGTATCCCCTACGGGGAATTGTTATGTGCCAAGAGATACGGCAGCACAATGGAAGCATATGAGCTTGAGAAATTAACCATGTGTGACAGATTTAAAGAACGCTGCCATAGTGACTATTATGTCTAATGCATGTAACAGAGTAGAAGAGGTCACTAGGAATGATCTACTGTACCCCAAACAGAGGGAAGTAGTGAATGAGAACGCCAGATTCATCACTACCTTCTCTGGACAAGCCAAAGAAATTCATAAGATTTAGAATACACAGTTAGTGAAGCAACAAGTAACTACTGGCAAGGTACACTTAGCATAAATACATTATTTTTATGACATTTCTGTCAAAATATAGCGTAAATCAATCAACCAATCAATAAATACATTACGCCTAAACATCATTAGTATTGATTCATAGTAATTACTAGCAGTGTGCACACTTTAATAAAATCACCATCACAGTACATAGTGTACAAACGTGGACCTTGTAACCTCCTTACATGCAAGCATTAGGCATTAGGCATAAACCTTATCACTGCACTGATGGAGTAAACCCTGGCAATGTAGCCCAATGTACATACTCACATCAGGTCATAAACTGAAGTAGTCACCATCTAACAGGAACTCTCCTGTTCGTGCAGGTATTTCCCCGTAGGAATTGCTGAGTTCCACTTGACCACCCAGCTTGAGACCTCCAAAAGTGAAATGTAGCTGCCCACAACCTGTGGCGCAGCCGCTGGGGCCAAATGCTGCGGCTGCCCGTGACCACAGTCTCCCCTGATGGTGTCTCCGAGGCGACCACATTAGGTCCTTTTTTCAAAGAAATGGCCCCTGGCAGTCCCGCAGGCGTGCAGGGTGACTGCCAACAGCAAATGCGGTGGTACGGGCTTTCTGGGGAGGACACCCTCCTCCCATCTGGGCCGGCTCTCCACACTGGTGCAAGCAGAAGACTCTGGTCGGGCCGGCAAA
Source organism: Lissotriton helveticus (assembly GCF_964261635.1). Taxonomy (NCBI): domain Eukaryota; kingdom Metazoa; phylum Chordata; class Amphibia; order Caudata; family Salamandridae; genus Lissotriton; species Lissotriton helveticus. The sequence goes on along the minus strand of NC_136068.1, from coordinate 636,728,681 downwards.
CCACAGAGCAATGTCTCTACCCCTTTCGCTGACCTTAAGCGGCCCACCACGGATGGAAGCCCGCGCGGCTCTTCTTCCTCTCTCGGCCCCGCCCATGACCAGTCTCAGCATCTACCTGGCTTCCTCTCATGTGGGGAGTTCCCGCCCACAGTCAGGCTGGTGGTGCCTGACTTCTGGAGGCTCGGTGTCCCGCTTCCCAGCCGGGACTTTTTCAAAATGGAGCACGCTGGTAACCGGCAACGATATCGCAGGAAGGCAATAGAGAGGGGGAGCACTTCTTGCCTCAGCTCCCCCACTCTTCCTGGGTACACACCAAGCACGAGCAGCACGGCACACGCTAGCTCCTAGGTACCCTCTTTCTCTTGGGATCCCCACTCACAACCAGGCACCGTCACGCCTGACTTCCGGTGGCCCTGCCAACGAGCACTACTCCTTCTGGAGACCCAGTGCAGGGTAGGCTCCTGCCCCACCTTGGAGATCAATGGCGTTTCTGCCGGGGGGGGGGCTCTGAGGCACACAGCACAGCACTGCTCTACCCGCCGTAGAGGGCTCACCCCACGCTGGCTTCTTTCCAAGGAGCACTTCGTCCTGTCCATGAGAGTGCAGCACTCTCCGGATTGCAGGGAAAGGGAAAGCACTCCTATCTGGACACTCGAGGGCAGCAGGGTAGCTAGCTGTACTGCTCCAGGTCCACAACAAGTAGACCCAGGGGCAAGAAACAAGGCACAGACAGACCAGCACACAGGGCCCCTTATCAAGGGGGGAAGAGCTCCTTCAGTCCCCACAGTCAGCAGTTGCTTGGTCCCAAACAGCGGTTCCTCCAGGCACACTGCAGTCCACGCAGTACGGTCAGCTCCAAGTAAGCACACTTTCATCTGGTCACAGCCCCAATACCAGCTATGTTCTTTGTTCTCCCCCTGCACAGGGCTCTGCACCCGGTCCAAACCAGTTCTGTTGGCACCTACACATGTGCACAACACCCTCCTTTGTCAGGGTAGATCCCGGCCCCAGACACACCACAGGGGGGCAGAGCCAGCATTGTGTGGGGCAGGCTCTGTCCTATTCAGGTCAAGGTGCTACTCGCCCATCTACATTCGGGCCTATTCAGCCTAGCGCTGCCTCACCCAGCACCTTTGGAGCCACTGCACCTCCCCAGCCCCTGTCACTCCAGAGCCAGATATTCAGTACACATCAGGCAGGCACAAAGACACATAGCACACAGAAATGCCCACTTTTAAAAGTGTCATTTCTAAAAATAGTGATAATAAATCTGCGAACCCCATTACTCAGCATTTATTACCACTATTCCGAACATACCAAACATGATCACACTGCTATTATTATTATTATTATTATTATTTCTCATATAAGGAATTACCACTGAAACACCTATCAGGTAATCCACAATGCATTCCTATGAGAGGGCATCCTCACAGTAGTGAGAAACCAAAACGGTTGTTTGTCACTACCAGGACATGCCACATAGTTAAGGCACATGCCCTACCTTTTACCTACAGCAAACCCTGCCCATAGGACTAGCTAGTGCTGACCTTAGGGGTGACTGATATGTAGTAAAAGGGGAGTCGCAGACATGACACCCAATTTATGTGCCATGTCACAGCATCAGTAAACTATGTGTGCAGGTCCTGAAATGGCAGAGGCCTGAGACAGGTTTGAAAGGCTACTTTGGTGTTAGGTGCAAGAAGCGCTGCAAGCCCACCAATAGCATTTAATTTACTGGCCCTGGGTATCTGAGATACCACGGTACAAGGGACTGATAGGTAAATTAAATGCGCCAAACAGGTGTAGACCAATCGTACCACGTTTTACCATAGAGAGCATGTTGGACCTGGCCCTCTTGGCAGGGTCATCCCTAAACTTTTTGCCTTCCTCCAATACTCTCTCTGACCTATTTTTGTTGGTTTAATGACTCTGGGCACTTTACCACTGCTGACCAGTGCTAAAGTGCATATGCTCTCCCTGTTGAAAAGTGTACATGTGATTGATGTCCATGATTGGTTCATTGGATTTACTGTTAGTCCCCAGTAAAGTGCACCAGGAGTGCCAGGGCTTGTAAATGCCAATACTGCTAGTGGGCCTGCAGCGCTGGTTGCGCCACCCACAGAAGCAGCCTTAAAATGTGTCTAGGGTCTGCCATTGCAGAACCTGCGTGCAGTCTGGTACTGTCATGCTGGCTGGGCAAGTGCACACACTTGCCAGCCCCTAAACCTTCCCTTAACTTCATATTAGTCACCCCTATGGTAGGCCTGAGGGCAGGGTGCATTGTAAGTATAAGGTAGGACATGCCCTGATGTATGTGGCATGTCCTAATAGTGAATTACTGCCAAATTCGTTTTTCACTATTGTAAGGCTACCAGTTCCCTTTAAGGCCAGATGGGCTGCTGGAATTATTACACTCTATAATCCCAGCAGGCTCAGGGAACATGGTAGAATTTAATGTTTAGTATGCCTGAACTCAGAATAATAAAATACTTCTTTTAGTAAAGTTTATTTTAATATCCTGTGTTTGCAAATGCTACTTTTAGAAAGCTAGCATTTGCTTGCCTAACCATTTCAGCCCGCCTCTGCTTGTGTGTGTATCTGACTGTCTGAGTTGTGTGAGTGACAGGGCTGGGAGTTGACAGGTGGTGAATAGCAGGATGACACCTTAGTGGGAGGTGGGAGTTTCCCTGAATGATGCATCAGGCTGTGCTCTGCCTCCACAATGCTGGCTCCGCCCCCCTGGGGAGCGACTGATGACTCAGCCTGCACCTGGCCCAGGAAGGACCGAAGCTTGTCAACAAAGTGCTCCTGGCTGCCCCTGCCCTCAAAATGCTGGCTCCGCCCCCCTGGGGAGCGGCTGATGTGCCTGCCCTCACACTGAATGCAGAAGCAGAAGTACCCACCACAAGTGCTCAGGGGCTGAGAGCAGTTATGCAAAGGCCCCCCTGGCCTGTAAGAACAAAAGGAACTGGGTATAAAAGTAGGAGCCCTGCTCCTTGTAAATTAGATCCTGTTTGCGCAACCAAGAAGAAGCTCTGCCCGAGGAGAAGGACCCTGGAAGCTGCATGGAGAAGTACTGCCTCTGACCCCAAGAGACTGGCCTGTGGTGGGTGCCTTGCTGCTGAAGGAGAGCAGGAGAAAGACTGAAAAGACTTTGCTTTATTTTTCAACTTGTGCCAAACTTCTACAAAGATCTCCAAGGGCTTGCTGTGGAACTTGCCCCCTGAAATGCGCCCCAGGAACAGTGGGCGCTACCCCCCCCTGAAGGAAGCTGCTGCTGGCGTGGGCTGTCTGTCCCTGCAGCGCCGAGTGAAGGGGAGCTGAGAGCGTGGTGCTTCTACGCCGCGCTCTCTACCAATTTGTGCATCTGTGTCCCCTGAGCACCGTGACTGTGGCCTGATTGTGTGCCAGCTGCAAAGTGACGATCAGCCCCACGCTGGTCTGAGCACCGTGACTGCCCCCGTTCTGAGCCGTAGCTCACACCGTGAAGGAGGACCTGTCCGGTCCAAGCATCGCCGCCTGCTGATCCCCGTGTTGCAGGCTGCCCAGCAAAGACGGACTCTGCCTGTAATTGTGCCCTCTGTGACCCGGGCGCTGGGACACGCTCCCCGCAGCTGTGAGGTGAAGTGCTGCGGGCCGCGCCTGGCTGGTACGTCTGGTTCTGTAGATTGTACCCCCATCAGCCCCGCCTGCAGCCGCTCCCCCTCCAGGGTCGAAGCGTACGCTGCGGGTACGTCTGTTTTGCCCCCCACAACGCACCGTCCTTGAAGTGCCCTGTGCCTGCGTCTGACGAGCCGTAGCCCGTCCTGCCTCCAAGGAGCATCGCGACGTGACTAAAACTGACCCCCGCTGCTGGACCCTTCGAATCCCCCAAGAAGGTACTGTAACTGTGTGTAAGTGCGTGGCGCTCAGGACCCGAAGTCCGTGAGGCGCGCACTCCCTCGAGCCCCCCTGAGGCCCCTCCGCTGTGTGGCCGTACCTGGGAGACGTCCCCAGCCTGTCTCCCAGCTCCGGTACGCCTCGCACAGCTCCAGCGCACAGTACGCCTCGCCCCCCTTCCTCAGCGCCGTACGCGTCTCACGCGAGATGCGTGAGGTTTAGCGGGGCCGCGCTGGATTTACCGAACGAGCCGCTCTGAGGCTCTGGGAAGCGTACCAAAGGGAGCGAAAGGGGTCCACACGCAGCGCACGGTGCCTGGACCATTGCAAATCAGAAATTAAACTGGGAAAGGTCATTTTTCACCCAGGAACATTGGTCCAAGGATTAAGAGAAATAAGCTAATTTACCCACTGTGACTTTGCTGAGAGTAACTGGAACCTGACATTTTTGAAGTAATTGAACTGTATTTACAAGCCTGCTAAATCTATATAAAAGATATAGTTTTACAAGAATACAGTCTGGTGTCATTGTGTGGTGGGTTGGTGGTGGTTGTATGTGATACTGCAATTGTTTAACCCTATGTACTCCAGAGTTTAGCCTAGACTGCTTGCGCCACACTACCTAGAGGGTAAGCAGGGGTTATTTCTGGGAGTAATCCTTTGCCCTGACTTGGGAGAGAGGGTCCCTGCTTGTCGCCAGTGCTGCACTGCGCCAACCAGAGACCCCCATTTCCAACATTGGACGCAGCGGTGAGGATAGCGGATTTACATTTGCAGTGTTTTTACCTTAACTACTGACCATTGCATGGTGATTGCAGTCCAGTAACTAAGCCACAGACTTTTTTTGATTTATGTTTTACTGAGAGAATCCCCATTTGTTGTGAAGTCATGCCTGGATCAGTCAGAATGGAAATTGAACCAGCAAGAAGCATCATGGATTTTGGTAGAGCCCTGTCGCCAGAGGAGTTGACGGACAGGAAGGAGGCCAGAATACATGAAATGAAGTTGGCGGAGCTGAAATTGAATTGCCAACTGGAGCTAGAATCTAGGAAGTTAGCCCTGGAAGAAATGAAAATGGAGCTTGCGCATGACTTAAGAATGAGGAAACTTGACTTGGAGCTCGAGGGGCGTGAGGCCAGGAGGGCTTCAGCCCAGCAACAAGAAATATGTGTAGCTCAGAGATTGAGTTTTGCTGAGTTGGAGGTGGAGTCCAGCTCAGATGGTGGCAGCAACATTCAGGTATCTAGTGCAGACAGCATAGCGCGCGCACCTAGAGGTATGGCACCTGACTTGGAGGGGGTTAACATACACCAGGAGGTTCAAGGGCATGAGCTGGCTCCAGTAGTGCGCAGCGTCCCTGAAGGGAATAGGGTGGCTGGCGTAGGAGTTCATGGTCCTAGTGGTGGGAGGGATTCCCCCATGGTTGAGGTCCTGGTGGGTGAGTGTAAGGACCGCCCAGAAGAGTGTGGGTTGTGTGACAGAGACAGTTCGCTACTGTCTGGCCAGTCTCAGAAGAATGGTGTGGAGTATGTATGTGAGGCGCTGGATGGTGAGGTGAAGGATAATTTGGTTAACCCTGCTAGGGGGCTGTGTAATCCAATTGTGGGAGAGCATATTGTAAGTCCCAGTTTTCCAGAGCTATGCCAACACCTGTTTGAGAGTGAGTTCTCTGACCCCAGGGAGCTCACATTGGAGGCACACCTTGTGGTGGATTCCAGAGGGTCTGGAGAGGCATTGGGGTGTGATCCTGTGGGGAGTGGCTCAGGTATCTTCCAGCCCAGAGTGGTGGAAGAGGCGCAGAGTAGCCCAGCTAGGTCCTGTAGTAGTGAGAGGGGTGTAGGGCCTCACGTCCTGTCCTTAAGGGGAAGGAGTGAGAAGGGGTGTTGTCCCGGTAGTGCCCAACCTCAGTCTCAGAGCCTGGATGATTCTTTAAGGGAACACCAGGTGGGGAGCCTAGGCTGTCCGGATGAGTCACCCTTTGAGGGGGATCCCCTAGTGGCTAGAGAACGTGGAGGCCCTGTAAACAGAGCTCCAGTAGTTCTGGTGTCTGGCAGTACCGCTCCAGTTGGGAGGGTGCAGAGGTCCAGAAAGAGGGGCGAGAGGGGGAAAGAGTCCCCAGTGGAAGAACCAGTGGGTCAGGGGCCAGCCAGCAGGGCTGCGTCCCCGGTGAATGACCAGGGGGACACCACTTCTGTCCTGGGGGATCTTTCCACACTGTCAGAGGGACAGGGTTTGGGAGATCTGCGCCAGGCAGACTGTCGCACGACACATGAGCTATGTGCCACCCTCGGGGGGGGGCATGCGTGCTCCCCGGGAAGTCCTGGTGCGCCAGGCAAGTGTTCAACTGCAGGGTTGGGCCCCAGAGTTGGAGAGTCAGGTTCAGGTGTTGTCTGACCTGGAGGGTGGGACCACTGTAATCAGTGTCCTGGCCCATGTCACTTCCAGGGGTACCACTCCAGTTGGGAGTGGGCAGTACTCTGGAAGGGGGTGCAGAAGGAGGGAGTCCTTGCCTCTGACCCCGGTGCAGTTTGAGGGTTTAGACCCTAGGATAGAGGGCCAGGTGCAGGGTGTCCCCCCTGACCTGGTGCCCCAGTTGCAGGATAGCACCCCTGAACTGGTGGGCGAATTGTGCAGGTCACCTGCCACAGGTGCCCTGACAATTCTGGAAGGGGGTACCACTCCAGGTGGGAGGGTACAGAGCCCCAAGGAGGAGGACCGGGTGTGGGAGAGCCCACCCCAGTCTTTGGTCCAACCGCCAGGTACAGGCCTGGGGCTGGTGGGTCAGTGCCAGGATGACATACCTGACCTGACAGGAGGGAGAGTGGACAAAGGGTGCCAAGCACCTGGGGCTACTGCCCCCCACTCTCTAATGCCACAGAGGTTTGAGAGCCCTGAGAGGCATGAGGCCTGGGTCTCATCTCTGACTACTGTCAGTGGCCGCTATGACTTGATGTCTGTCTGTTGGGACACACCTGTGAGCAAGTTAAGGTTAAAGGCTGCACAGGTGGTGTCCACAGAGGAAGAGAAGGGTGCCCCATGGATTAGCTGGGTGGACCCTGAGAGTATGGGCAGAGGATTTGAAATAGGATCAGATTGGCGTAGAACTGGAATGTGCCCCTGCTGTTGCGGGCCAGGTCCATGTTCTATCGCCCTAAGCAGGGAAGCCCATCACAGTGGTGATTGGTCTACCCTGCGTTTTGGCTGGAAGGGGGTTGTGTTGGACCTGGCCCTCTTGGCAGGGTCATCCCTAAACTTTTTGCCTTCCTCCAATACTCTCTCTGACCTATTTTTGTTGGTTTAATGACTCTGGGCACTTTACCACTGCTGACCAGTGCTAAAGTGCATATGCTCTCCCTGTTGAAAAGTGTACATGTGATTGATGTCCATGATTGGTTCATTGGATTTACTGTTAGTCCCCAGTAAAGTGCACCAGGAGTGCCAGGGCTTGTAAATGCCAATACTGCTAGTGGGCCTGCAGCGCTCGTTGCGCCACCCACAGAAGCAGCCTTAAAATGTGTCTAGGGTCTGCCATTGCAGAACCTGCGTGCAGTCTGGTACTGTCATGCTGGCTGGGCAAGTGCACACACTTGCCAGCCCCTAAACCTTCCCTTAACTTCATATTAGTCACCCCTATGGTAGGCCTGAGGGCAGGGTGCATTGTAAGTATAAGGTAGGACATGCCCTGATGTATGTGGCATGTCCTAATAGTGAATTACTGCCAAATTCGTTTTTCACTATTGTAAGGCTACCAGTTCCCTTTAAGGCCAGATGGGCTGCTGGAATTATTACACTCTATAATCCCAGCAGGCTCAGGGTACATGGTAGAATTTAATGTTTAGTATGCCTTAACTCAGAATAATAAAATACTTCTTTTAGTAAAGTTTATTTTAATATCCTGTGTTTGCAAATGCTACTTTTAGAAAGCTAGCATTTGCTTGCCTAACCATTTCAGCCCGCCTCTGCTTTTGTGTGTATCTGACTGTCTGAGTTGTGTGAGTGACAGGGCTGGGAGTTGACAGGTGGTGAATAGCAGGATGACACCTTAGTGGGAGGTGGGAGGGGCCATAGAAATTGGTGCAAGATAAGTTGTATTTTGTGTTGAAGATAACCAAGGAAAATTACAAGTCTATTCATTGCACAAGATGCAATGCATTATGTGAGTGTGTGGTGTGTGTTTGTGGCTGTGTAATTATACTAAAACTTTACATTTACATGCACAGAATATAAACTGAAAGTTTTGGCACTTAATAATAAGAGTTTTGGAAACCCAAGAGAAACCCACAGGTAACAAGGGACCAGGGGTAACTTATGTTTAAAGGAATAAAGGTCCCTCGGCTAATCATATATTCACTAATGTACTGAGGAAACGTTTTGGGGAGTGGTAAGAACCCACATGCGCACACAACATCAACTCACATACAGTGACCCGGGCAATAAAATGTGACAAAAATGTCAAAAATGTTAGATCATCGAATATACATAACGAGTCACCACAGCTCCTATAACAAATTATACATGATAACTGGAGTACGTGTATTAAAGTCGACGATGTTTCGATCGTTATACCATTAGAGGATCATCATCAGGACATTCACAATAATGCCTCCGATGTATTACAAGATATTAACCAAAGAACACCTAAAATTGCAAAAGGAAAGGCCATATGAGTCGAACGCGGAGAGAGGTTTAATCACCACAACCAGCATGCACAAAGTTTTTCCTGCCAGTGCCTCCAATGCATAGGATGCCGTCCGGATCCTCCTGACACGTGCCGTTCTCCCCATCCATGGCACACACGCCCAGGGTTGCCTCATATCGCCCCTTCTACCCGACGCCTTAATCCTTGGGGGCATATTATCAAGACAGGTGATAAAATGATCGCTGTTTTAGCGGCATAAAACTGCCTCTAAAACGGAGATAATGGGCTTGATAATATGCTTTAGGGAATTCCAATTGAAGCCCATGTTAGATGTCCTTCACATCTAACATGGGCTTCAACTTGAGTTCCATAGAGTATATTATCAAGCCCATTATTGCCGTTTTAGCAGCAGTTTTCTGCCGCTAAAATGGCGATAATTTTATCGCCTGTCTTGATAATATGCCCCCTGGTTCTTAATCGTGGTAGACAGTGGACGTTTTTGAATTTATTCTGCCCTATCTACAATTCTTCCCTTGGCTATCTTCTTTCCCAAAATTGGCTCTATCAATGATAGTAGTCTATTAACTGAAACATGTGGAATTATTTGGTATTGTAATACTAACCTGCCATAGGTTGGCCCCATTCCTGCAGATGGGGTTCCTTCTGCAATTGTAGTTGTTTTTTGGTTATTATCTTGTAAAACATCTCAGGCATGATTTTGAATGTCCTGATGAGGATCCTCTAATGATATATGGATTAAAACATCTTCGAATTTGACACACTAACTCTAGTTATCATGTATAATTTGTTATAGGAGCAGTGATGTCTTGTTATTTATATTCTGTGACCAGTGGTTAATGTGTAAAATACATAAGTCCCGGGCCTCTCATCTGGAGGCAGCTTGCACCAGCTAATTTTTCCTGTTAGCGCTGCCTAAAACAAAATCGATTACTAACCTTGAAAGTGGGGAGAGGATGTGGCATAATGGCCAGAGCTGTAGACTTCGGGGATGCGGAACCAGGCTTGAGGTTCTGCATCGGCTCAACATCCTGTGATTTTGGGAAAATTACTCAATATCCCCGTAAATGAATGTGTTTTTAACTGGAGCTCATGAAAAGCATTGGTTCTGATAATTAAGTGCCGGTGCTGAGCACCAGAAACCACAGGGTCAAATTAGGTACCGTATGCGACCTAACATTTTTTAAATTTTTGTCGCATTTTATTGCCTGAGTCACTGTATGTGAGTTGATGTTGTGTGCCCCTTGTGAGTTCTTCCCACTCCAAAAATTGTTTTTTCAATAATATGTATTTTTTTAACTGATACTTGTACAGATTGTCTGGTATTATTTGTTTCACCAGTACATTAGTGAATATATGACTCGTCGAGGAACCTTTGTTCCTTTAAACTTGAAAATAAGTGGCAATTGGTTCTCAACTCACAGTTGCCCATGTCATTAACCTTAGAGGAATATACTGAGATAATACCAGCAAGGACTTAAAATGTATCTGTTATAGGGTTCGTGCACAAGTTTACAGTAGGACCATTTTACTGATATTGAAATGTGTGACCTGCAAGTTACAGACGTATAGCTGTAAGAAATGCATTAACCCACCGATCTATGCTGCTATGAAATGTACCAGTGACCTGCAGGTTACACTATGTGCGCTGCAGTAGGAACATGAACCCTCTAAGTTATTTTAATGGTTCAACCTTGTGACCAGTAGATTGCACAGGGATCTCTACAGCAAGTACATTAATCACGTGGGTTATCCTAACAGTATTATACAGTGAGGCTTGTTGAATACAGATAGATCTCTGAACCAGTTACCTTAAAGCTCTAAACTATTTTAAAAGTCACTTTGGGACCAATAAAATGTGTCAGAACAACATCCTGTACCATTTTCCATGTATCTTTGTTTGAAAAATGAAAAGCAACCTTTTTATACAAAGAGTGTGGCTGAAATGAACAAAGCAGCCTGTTACCTCTTTGAACATATGTATTTAACCCTTAAGTAGGGCATTAAGCATTAATACGTTTTGTAAGAACATGCAAAATAAATAACTCTCTGAAATGAAACATATATTGGCAGACTTTGACCAGAATTAACCATTCCCCTGGACCAGCCACTCCATCATGACTGCACTAGGCCAACCCTCTTCCCTTATGCTCTTTCCTGCTGCCTAGTTCTCAGTCTTTTCCCTTCTTTTAGGATCCTCTACTCTCATACGCAAGTGTTGTCCCTACTTAACCTTCCCTTCGAATTATTTTGAACCACAGGGATACTATTAAGAGTGACAGCAATAAATGGTCATTTTGTTTAAAAAACAAGGATGATCAGTAGAGGGTAGTCACAGGGTTTGTATTTAATTTTCAAGTGCCCATTTTCTATCAGTCACCTTCCACATTTTCCTTTCACTCCAATGCATTCCTATGACTGTAAAATGATGGTCAGACCTTCCAAATGAGGGACACTTCAGAAGGTATTATTCTACTTTGGGTGGCCCCTCCCAGATGGCTAGGAGGAGGAACTGACTCAAAATGTTTGGGTCCTGTGTCTAACCCCACCACTATGTAGCATCCACTGCCACCAGCCACCTTCCTTCTCCTGTGACCATGACTAATGCAAAGCTCAGGCAGAGATGGGGATGCAGACCTGGGACAGCCTGTCAGTAGGGTTATCACCTTTGTTTAATACAAATACTGGGCTTCATTCTACCTATGCAAAAACCGCCATTCCTTACCAGCACCATCTGTGATGCTACACATGTGCACTTATAAGTTTGTTGACAAGACCATTTCTATTTGTTTGTCTACTACTGATGTGATACCTGTCTGGCAAATTAGAAGCACTGTAAATAATAGATATAATTATAACCATGACCATACATTATAACTCATTTTTATCACCTTTACAGTGCGAGAAGCTGAGATGCCACACAAGATTTGAACATGTGAAGTTACACAGATTTCCACACTACTAATTGAACCCCACTTTGGTAATTTATTGGCTATGTATATGAAGTGTATCAGCCAATATGATAGCTCAGTAAGTTAAGGCACCCAATGTAGTTACCTTTATGTAGCCATCAGATTTCAGTCTCCGATATTGGTATTATAGTACTGATTGTTAACCTGCTTTCTGGAATCATGTTTTTTACCTTGTCTACCTTAAAGTCTGGGAGAAAGAGACTTATGTCAGCAATTTCTGCTTTCTCTCATTGATCAGTCAACATTTTGCTTTCTTTTACGTGAAAATAGCTTGTCTTCTGAAGTTCAAAAATGATGTCGGTTTTTATATGTTTGCCTTACGTGAGACGGGTATGCCCAGATGTAGGTCCTGTGTTCACTGTGTCACTGGAACCAAGCTGTATCCGGCTAATGAGCCCATCGGGGCAAAACCGGTCCTTGGTTGCTTGTGCTCTGGTTCCGGGAGGAACTATATTGGCAGTTCAGCCTTGACTGTTCCCAATGGAACAGAGTCAAGACTTATTTGCATATGGCAGGGTCCAAACTCCGGTGGCAGGGTGTACAAAATAGCGTTGGATTAGGATGCTCTTCCAAGTAATTGCCAGTGACGGAGAATAATTCAAGCATCCAAACACACAAACAGAAAAGGAAGAGGAGAATTCAATACACCTAATTGCACTTTGGGAACCCCTCAATGGATTTAAAATTGCCCTCACCCACTAGATAGGGGCATGCTTCATCATAGGGCATGCTACTACACTCTGACGCAGACCAACTCTCAGTGTGGAGCAAAAAAAATATTATTTTTGGGGCAAAATATCTCCTAAAAAAGAAAGGGATCCTCTAAGCACAAAAAACGTTTAAAACTACCTAAGAGGGTATTCTCCCTGCTTTATTCTGGGCCTCTCTTGGAGGTGTTAAAAATATATATATAATTCGGGGTATGCTGGGATAATTAGTTCCCTGTACCCCTGATTGCCTTTATCAACATGTTTTGGCTTTTCCAATGCCACTTAAGGTTGATGGCCTTTGTCAGGATAAAGATCCCTTATATTGCTAAACCTATACTTCCCCTCTCTGTCACTGATTTAATGGAGATGGGGAATCCTGATTCTCCTCTTCCTTTTCTGTGTGTGTGATTGGATGGTACTTAGGGAGGACAAAGGAAGGGTAGTGCCTCTTACCCCTTTTTGAGTGTGGGTTGGATATTAATTCAAGCATTCCAGCCATCACCTTTTTGCATACCTTGGTGTGTCACCCTAAGTGGAATGGGTATGCCCAGACGTGGGTCCTGTGCACACTGTATCACTGGATCCTGGTCTGGCAGGTCGGAGAGGACTTCTATAGGGTTGAAGTTCATTATGTTGGGGGTGCCACAGTACTTTTCATAGTGGTGTACTATTTTTTATTTTGCTCATATCATGTTTATGGACAGATGCTCTGATATGCTGGACTTAAAAACAGGTGATTTGCATTCTCAGCTTCCTCTGCGCACATCATCTGCTCCCGACTCCCAGTAAAAATGTGGATGGGTGACACACTCACATCATTAAGTTTGAGAGCCCTGGCAGAGACCTGTTTACAGGCAACATTTTCAAATAGTTTGGGTCTGGTCTAAATAAAATTCTCTTTGGGCTAGCTGTACTAAGTATTTGTTTAAAAAACACTAGTCACAATTTGTGACCAGTATTTTAGCAACCAGTGTTGAATTTTGCCAAACAACTTATGTATTAATAGGTTGGTTCATAAAATTCAGATTTGAAGTAGGTTGTAATCTCACCTACCTCATGACTATTAATGAGGTAGGTTGCAAAATGCGAATCACTCCGATTGGCGGCCATCATAGAGATGGTCGCCGTCTAGGGTCAGCCGACTACCATGTCTGTGATCACCTTTTAATAAGCAAACTTATTTTTAAAATGCAGTATGTTTATCATGTTTTATAAGCTTGTTTGAACGTTTGCTTGGACCACAGCCTAACCCCAATACAGATTTGTTTAACATTCATAATTGGGCTCCAGAGGGGTCTCCTTTCCTTTTGGCTTACCACCCCAGCTGGGGAGTGCAAGGGACACCTACAATATGCCCTTTCCAAATTCTGAATAGGTATGGGGTTGCAATCTCATTTTCGAAGTCAGTTAAAGTTTACTAATTCCTAAAATGGAATTAGCATTTTAAAAATACACTGTGATTGAGAGTGTGAAAATGCTTTGCACATCTAACCTTTAGTTCTTACAAACGTAGTCATTTCAGAGAGGGAAGGAGAGGGGGGGAGAGCAGATGTGCAAAACATTTTCCCTTCTAAAGCGTGGGATTGTGCAATTCGCTGAACTCCCCTGCAGTGTCAAAAATGAGCACTTGATGGCGCTAAAGCATTAACAATACGAAGAAGAGATTCCGCTCACACGTGCTTGTTTAATAGGTTCATTTAAAACGGAAAAAAACACAAACATTTCTACGACATAAATAAAAATGTAAGACAATTCGTTTCGATTGTTTTATCCCCTAGACGACAAATAAACACTTGTTTTAAATTCTGCTCCAAATTATATACAGATGTAAATAACATACCGTTATGTTGTTTGTAAATGAAAACAATATCTGCAAAGGAATTTCCTTTTTGAACATACGAAGAGGCAGATTTATGATGACTGGCGCATCCTCAGGGATGCGCCAGTCATCCTGCGCCGCTGCTCCGCCACCCATGGTGCGCCGGATTTACAATGCGGCGCACCATGGGGCAAAAACGGCACAGATGCGTGACGCATCTGTGCCGTAAAGGTGGCGCATTGCTGGAGCTGCGCCGCAAGCGCGACGCAGCTCCAGCAAGGGTCGGGGGTGGCCCATCTCCACAATGCTGCGTCAAGACCTACGCCTGCTTCAAGCAGGCGCAGGGTTTTGACGCAGCATTTTCCTGAAAGTGACTGAGTGAAATCTTATAGATTTCACTCAGCCACTTTTAGGAGGCGTTCCTGCGCAGGAACGCCCCCCCCCCTGCGCAGGAACGCCTCCTTATGGCACAGGGCTTTACAACGTGACGCATCTCCTAGATACGTCACGTTGTAAATAGGGCGCATTGTTTGCGCCGCCGTTGCGTCAAATTAAGTGACGCACCGGCGGCGCAAGGCCTTCATAAATCTGCCCCATAATATATAGAGAGTAAGTACAGAATTGCCAAAAAGGTTTTAAAAGTTCTGGAAACATAATTGGTCCTTTTGAGCTGAAGCTGTAAATATATATGCAGAAAAGAACAGACCGTGGAATATCCTGGGATTTAAAGACGTAGACTAGTTACCAGCACCGGTGTAGCGCGAAATGGGGGCACCAGATGTGATTGGCTCGCGAGTCTCCTATATTGATTGGCCTTGATCTGAATTAGAGCTGCTAGAAGGATTGGGGGAGGATCCCTGAAGTGTTCGTCCTCCCAGCTGGTTTACAGTTTATAGAAAGATGCAGTAGATGCATTTACGTACTGAGCTATCCTACTGGGATCCAAACCACGTCATATGACATGTGTACCTAACTCTGCAGCAACAGCATTAACCAGCAGAGCTATCTTTCAGTGACTGCTACGATAACTCTCAGGTTGTATACAGACCTCAGCAGCATTAGCACAACCTGCTGAGCTACTTTAAATATTCACAAAAGTAAATTAAGTATACGTTCGTGAGACTGGTGCTGGGACATGGACCGTGTGAAAAAGCCGAAAGCAGGCGTGTTCTTTTGGAGTAAACAAGGTTCAGAAATAGTGCTTGGCTTTTGTTCTTTTTTACTTTGCTACATCAGCATTTATGAAGTGGTGGTCAAAAATAAAAACACATCTGCTAAGAATATCGTTTTTAAAAACACAGGCTTTGTATTATGAAGAGGAAAGGAAGGTGATCTCGCTGGCAAGCAAATTTTTAAAAAAGAGAAATGCGGAACGGTCTTTAGGTTTTTTAGATTTCACCTGCACAGTGCTTGCAAATGCTTGAGAAATATATTGTTTTTCATGCAAACTTAAAAGGGACTTACATCACTCCTCCTCTTTTTCCTGGCTTCCCATTGCTTCCTGTGTGTGCCACTTACTTTTCCTCCATTTCTATTTGATATAGCATATTTTCCTATATTTTCCAATGCTTGTTCCTGATCAGTTTCCCGCTGCCAAAATACTGTTAACATCTGTTTGATGGAACTATAGCTTCATAAAGTTTTGCCTTTTTCTCTTGCAGCATAATTAAATTACAATTTATCACCCGGAGAGATTAAGGGCCAGATGTAGGTATCCAAATACTGGTCGGTAATGGTCGAAAATATCGATTTTCGGCCGTTACCGACCGGTATTTGGATACTGAGATGGAGGGCATCTTAAAATACAGATTCGGTAATTTTACCGAATCGGTAAATTTACCGATTCGGTAAAATTACCTAATTTGTATTCTGAGATGTTGGTGGCACTGTAAACAGTGCCACAGGGCTTTAAGGATTCGTTATTTACCACCAACTATTAGTTGGTGGTAAATAACGAATACCTGTGTATATGCAAATCTGTGCATGTACACCTGTGCCATGTGGCACACATACATGCATGCCACATGGCACACAAGCCCTAATCAGGGGTGCAACAGGGTGTCAAAGTGGCACCCTGCCACCCTTGAATTATTCGGTATTTACCGAATTGGTAATTACCGATTCGGTATTTGACATTCATTCCTATGGGCCTCAAGGCCCATAGGAATGAATGGCAATTACCGAGTCGGTAGAACCGATTAGGTAATTACCGAATCTTACCAATTCGGTAAAAAATACCGAAAATTTACCTACATCAGATTTACCGATTCTAAAATACCGAATCGGTAAAATTCGGTATTTTAGAATCGGTAAAAATGTTTTACCTACATCTAGCCCTAAGTGATTTACATGAAATCACAGGATGTTGCTCGGCGCCACCAAGACTCGTACCGGAATCCCCAGCGCTCAAGTCCTCTCTACTCCCAAGTTAACTGTCAGGGCGCTCTTTCCTTCTTCCAGATGATGATTGATAAAACCAGCTCTTCATTCGTTACACAGGTGAAACCGATACAGTACCAATGCTTGTTAAATGACCATCTGAGATTCCTATGAAACAGGGGTGTGAACAAATGAAAAAAAGTGGGAGGGGAGATGTTGTCTGACAAGCAAATGATTGTGCCTTGGAAAAACATGTTTTTGCACTTTTATATAGCAGGAACTCTGCCCGAAAATATTGGAGCGCTTTACAGGAACACCAGTCACATTACACTACCTCACTTCTGATTTTGTAGGTGCAGAGAAGATTAAGTAGTTAACGCTGGGACTTGAAGCTGGGTCCCTTGTTCCAAGGTGGGCAGCTCTAGGCTTAACATCACTTCCTCTTCCAGCCGTTTAGAGGGCAGGAAGCCACGCTAATGAAGGATACACAGTGAGCGTAGCTAGGGGAGGACACAAAGGGATCCTAGCTAGGGAAGAAAAAACAGGCAGCATAGCTAGGAGAGGGCACACAAGGGAGTCTAGGTAGAGAAGAAAAAACATGCACCTTCCTATTGAATGGCTCACAGGAAAAACACTGCAAATAATACATAAGCAGCAGCCGCGGTCGGTAGGGGAGTACCTGCCGGGGCGGTGACGTGGGGAGGGGCAGGGTGGGGGTTAGTAATGTATGGATAATGGAGGTTTGCAGGTAAGTAAACATTTAAATAAATCAAATGAATTTCGTTTCGCGCACTGCATTGCATTTGGGGATGCAGTGCGTGCAACAAAATTCGTTTGATTTATTTAAATGTTTACTTACCTGCAAACCTCCATTATCCATACATTACTAACCCGCACCCTGCCCCTCCCCCTCCCCACGTCAACGCCCCGGCAGAAACTCCCCTACCGACCGCAGCTGATAAACAGGTTTAAATACATCTTTTGACCTACACTATTTTACTGGAACTGGAGACTCACTAAGAATGCTCCCTTGATTCCATATGTGCCTTAAGACCTAAAGTCCTCCCTAGCGAAATGAAATATGCCCAGGCCACGTGGTAAGTGCTAACCCAAATGGCTCAGAGATATCACTCAAACCCTGCATAACCCTCTGTAAAACATGCTCCTCCACCTGGTGGTATTTATGCCCCAATAATCGATGGGCGGAGTCTCTTAGCGGTTGAGATATACCACACTCTGCTGGCGAACCACAGGACTTTAACACGGTCTGCCTCTGCAGGATCAAAACCAATACATTCCTCCTACTGCCTTACAAGAAGACCATGCTATGTTATGTTATGTTGATTTGTATAGCGCACGAATCACCCAAGAGCGTATCCAGCCGCTGGGGTAGGTGTGCGGTCCCCAAGGTGCTTATATACAGAGCCAGGTCTTCAACTTCTTGCGGAACTCAAGAAGGGAGGAGGAGGCTCTGATGTGTTGAGGGAGGTTATTCCATGTCTTGGGTGTGATGTAGACGAATGAGCAACCATAACACAGGTCATCCAGGGGAGTTTCTCTCCTCTACCCTGCACCCACTCTCCCTGAACCTGTCATCATAAGACCTCAAGTCGATATCTTTGGCTGCAATCAGCACTGACAGACTAAAAATGGCAAATACACTGAGCTCTGCAGAGTTAATCACAGCCATCCGCCTGTTTAAACCATAAAACTGTAGATCTATCCCTTTCACCCCATCTTCCATCGCACCATTCAGTGATTTGTCCTGTGATATGATGGCAGCACCCCTCCAGCCGCTCACACATGACAATACTCTTCTCCCATATGCACACAGCAGAGGACCACATCCTTCTGACCACACACTCCCATCCATTGCACCATATTACCATCCTAGAAAGACACTTCGGCATCCCACATATGGGCGTGAAGCACAGAATAAATGGCTTAATGCAAATAATACAAAGCAACTGTACAATGTTTGTGATGTTTGCTTTTAAGTCACACAATGTGTAATTTCACGTCTGGTCACTTGTAAAATATTGTAAAATGCACTTTGTCTGCCAGAACAGCATTGCCAACATATTTGTCCTTGTTGGCAACTTCTTTTGGGCAGGTGTGTGTATGTCGAGTGTCAGTCTTGTTCCTCAAGACAGCCTCTTGCGCCTCTGCCTTTTCCTGCTTCCAACCCAGTACTGCCAATTTATGGGACTTCAGAGGATTTGTTAAATTTCTACCACCACTGAAGTATATATTGCTGAGACCCTCTAATATAGAACCCGTGGACCCCTACTGCGGCTCGAGCCAGACTCAAGCCAGAGGCCTGGCTCAGCGTGAGGTCCTCTGGAGCCCAAAGTGAGCTGAGCTTTAATGTGACTTCTGCCTGCCATCAGTGCTCTATTATCACGCACCAAGAATTAAAAAAAAAGCATAAACCTTTAGGGCCCTATTTAGGAAGCGGGTTGCATCGCCTTTGCAACATGCAACTTGGCGCATACGCAACCCCCAAATGCGATTTATTAAACAACACAAGACCACTTTGCTTGGCCCTGAGTAGCTTGATAAACCAGGTGTAACGCAACGCAGCACAAATCGCTTTGTTGAGTAACTCAGCCCTAGGAAGACGTTAATGGGCGTTGCGTGAGTGTTCCCATGCAACTCCCATGGATTTTGATGCATTCCCAATTTTATCATTGCTGGTAGACCTGGCAATGCGCCAAAATGTTATGTCGTCCCAGGTGAGGCTCAACAAGGACAAATATCTTAATTTCTCCTTGTTACATCCTCTTTCTGTATGGGCTGCCTTTCTTCAGCACTCATAGATAGAAGAATATGCCTCAGGAGATAGTTTTTGTGCAGGAAGGTTTTCCTTCTGGCACAAAAACATTCCTGCATGAAACACAGGTTAGGTACCCTTGCGCCATGGTGCAAGGGTGCCTGCGTTGGCACTATGCAACCCATTTTGTGCCAGCGCTGGGAAAAGGACGGGAATGCGCAGTATTGTAATACCTATGGCTCATCCCTGCCCTTTCCCTGTAATGCAGCGCACCAAGGTAACTTGCTGAGCTGTGTTGCGTTACTTTCTCATAAATATGGCCCTTAGTGTAAAAAAAGAGAGAAAGAGGGAGGCAGTCATCTAGTGGCTAAATTTAACTATGTGAAACTAGAAAACTTGGGGTCAATCCTGGCCTCCAGGCTTGGTCAAACTGTGTGATACTAGGCACATTGTTTCTGTTTTCACAAACCCTCCTTTTTCTCCGGTATCAGATATCAGAGCACCGTTCAATATGTGAATTCTGGGTGCGTGCTGTGCAAAAACAAGCTCATATATTAAAGTGAAACACTTCTGTATGTTAAAGAAATATATATTTTTGTAATTTTAAAGAGACTCGTACTTTCACATGTTGTTTGTTGCATGACTTCCTGGTCTACTAAAAGCCACTTTAAGTGTCCCTATAACACACAAAATGTTGCTAAAATCAAAATGTCCTGGCTAACTGAACTAAAATGAATATTGCCAAACTTCCCACCTCCAAAAGTTACAAGTAATTTAAGATGAGTGTGCTCTTTTAACACACTTGAATAAGTCCAGCTTGAATAATATGCTCAGGCCTTCTCTCTTGCACTACTAGTTTTGTCCCGCAGAGGGCAACACACACTATGCTGTGTGCAGCTGCAGCAAATGTACCTGGATTTGTATCTATGTATTGGCACCATACGATTATACAGCAATATAGTGCAGTAATAATAAGAAGGAAAATAATATTTATACCAATAAGAATATTACAATCCCAATTTTCAGTTTACTTGGTTACATGCCATATAATAAAGATTTAATAAATTTGGGATTTACTAAACTTCTTTCCTGCATCCTTTCTTGATACCATTAGAATCACATAGCACATGTACTTTTACATTGGTACACCTACCCTGACAAAGTGCAATAACTGTACCGGGTAAGACCACTTGTCCAAGGGGTGTAATTTACAAATGTACTTATGCACTCTTTGAATAAGCGCAATCAGGAGTATGAAACCAACCAATGAAGCTGTCTGAAATTCATCCATGTTTTGAATTTTCAGGCAATGTTCTTAATGTTTCCTATTAGTTAATATCAGTAGCGGCTGGCAGGGAATGAGGGTGGAGGGGCAGACGGGTAGTGGGGTGGTTGGGGAGGGACAAAAATAAAAAACACTTACCTCTTCCACCAGCCGTGCCTCTTCTCTGCTTCTCGGAGAGTTAGGAACCAGGAAGCAGCCAGGCTCCCCATAGCCAATCACAACGTTGCAATGCAGCGTTGTGTTTTGTCTGAGCTCCTTGGATCTGCACTCAGATGGGGACTGGGGGCCTGGACATGTTCCCCACCAGGCTGTGTAATGGAGGCTCGTGGGGAACATGCAAAGTGCACATGCATGTTTGGTGTTACACATTCATGCGCACTTGGAGTGGGCAAACCACTCTTCCCCTGAGCCTCCATCCCCAACCGCCCTAACCGAGCCCCAAACCTGCTAAAAATAAAATGATGATAACTATGTTATTATCATTTTATTTTTCCTGCTCATAGGGCAATGGGGGGGTGCTCCTTTGTCTTAGTGGAGGAGCTGTCCCTGGTTAATAGAAATAACAATTATAGATAATAGTGTTTTTTAACAATGTATGCCCGATGCAAAGGGGATGCACAGTAGAATCTGTAAAGCAGCCAGATAACATTTGATGGTTCATATATGGTGCCTAAATGCCATTACAAGGTACAGTTGCACCCAGATAATTAATCGACTATTCATCAACCTTCACCGAATTCAATACTTACTATACAGGTGTATAGGTGTGCAGATAAGAGGGATTTCCCTTTTTTTTTATAATAATAATTGCATATTAATAGAATATCAGGCTTTAAATATTGTGCTACCAAAGTATCGTAGTTAAAATATTGACTACCAAAATATGTTAAATGTAAATATATAGGTTAGTATAAGTTTACTACACCTTACTCCACATATATTAAGCTTGATGCTAGGAGACAGAAGGCAAGGAGGGCTTTTTTCATTCGAGATGTTGATCTGTAACAAGAAGACATGAAAGAAGATTTGTTCATGCCAAGAATGAGGTGAGCAGGCTGGTTTCCTAGGAGAAATCGGAAACAAGTGTAGGATGATTTAAACTGGAATGTGCGCTCATGAATCTTTTGGCTTTCTCTAGCCCCTCTTCTGGGAAGTGCACACCACTTTCAGCCAATACCTGGCAAGGAGGAGGCGGCTGTACTTGGCCAGAAGCCCATGGTCTTTTGCATCGAGATCACCACTGAAGAGTTATTCCAAGGAATCCCAATGAAGATAAACAGGAATTCATATTTGAATAAAAACAGGCAGGACCATTCCTGGTACCTCAATGGGAATCAAATCAAGATGGTGATGCTAGGCCAACACAAGTGACTTTTTATTTTTTTGCAGTTTTATATAGCGCAAACTCGACCCGAAGGGATTGGAGCGCTTTACATGAGCACCAAGTACGTTGCACAAGGACACATTCATTTTTCGTAGGCACGGAGAGATTAAGTGATTGGCCCAAAATGACAGGGCTTCATTTATGAGGCAGTGCGTCACTTTTACGGCGCCGATGCGTCACTTTTTGTGACGCATCGGCGGCGTAAAACATGCCTCCTGTTGCGCTCTATTTACAAAGTGACGCATCTAAGCAGATGCGTCACTTTGTAAACCCCTGCGCTACATTATACCTGCATCAGGTATAATATATGCAGGGGGGCGTTTCCCCGCAAAAAGCTTCGTAGAAGTGACGCAGTGAAATCTATGAGATTTCACTGCGTCACTTCTAGGACACCGTTGCATCAAAATCTTGCGCCTGCCTCACAGCAGGCGTAAGACTGACGCAGGCCCTTGCCCCATGTGAAAGGACGCATTGCTGGAGTTGCTTCACTTTTGTGACACACTCCAGCAATGCGTCACTTTTGCGCTTACAGATACGTCAGAAATACTGACGTATCTGTAACTCCTTGCGACATGATGCATCATACATTAAATATGACGCATCAGGTATGTCGCAAGGAGTGCGCACTGAGAAGTGACGCATCGCTGCTTTCACGCAGCAATGCGTCATTTCTCATAAATGAGGCCCACAGGATGTTGAGCTGACACCCTGGCTCGAACCTAGCTCCCCAGCTCTAAAGTCAGCTCTGGCCCTGCACGGCATCGTCTCCCCAATGCACTGGATTCTTTCCCTCAGTTTCATCCCTGACCTTCAGCTCCCCACAGCGTAAGAAGGTGCCAGCACGACTGGACTGGGAGCCCAAAGCAGTCCTGGCAGTTTTCTCTAACCAGACTTTGGGGAAGCACTGCCTGGCCTCGGGAGGCTGGAAATGCTTGCTTGCTGCTTTTGTTACAGGTGGCCAATATTGCAGCACTGCTGCAAAACCAGTCTTCAGTAACAAATCTGGCCACCACCCTTCCAGCATCCCGGGAAAGCGCACAATGCCGGTATGGCCAGTCCGGCCCTACGTTCCAGAAAGAACAACACACTATGGGCCATAATATCGAGGCCAGCATCAAAATGATAGCCGCTTTAGCGGCAGGAAACTGCCGCTAAAGCTGCGATAATGGGCTTGATAATATGCCCTTGTGAATTCCCATGGAAGCCCATGTTCACACCAGATAATTTTAAAGTTGTTTCTTGATAATATGCCCCTATATTTCTTACAAGAGAGTATTCTTAGCGTGTTCCACTCCCTGACCAATGTAGCCTTTATGAGATGACAACAAGACAGGACTTGCTCTGCTCATCACTGATTGCTGTGCACCTTTCTATCTAAATCAATGTAAAATATATCCAAGCATGCATTCAGCTCCTGTTAGATAATGGCCAGCAGGCATTAGTTGTGGGAACATGGAGGGAATGAGCCCTTTCTTTGCTCTAAGAAATCTGCAGTGTAGCTAGGGCCTGGCAGCCCTGTGGGCCGGCGTGTGGAAGCAGTGACTTCAACTGGGGGTAGTCATGTGTATCAACTGCTACACCAGCTATCCTTTTGGAACCCTTAACTTGATGCACATGGGGCCTTTTTACAAATTGGGTGCACTGTGCTTGTTTGCACCACGGCTTGTCTTTAAACAGGTGCACCGGGCCCAAACATGGACAGTGTGCCATATTAAAATTATTCAGCTGCCCCCAAGGCAGCCTTTACCTGTGCCTGCCCTGAGGGCAGCACATTCAGTGAAATACATACTGGCTATTTAAAAGCTGCTCCTCGTCTCACAGTGCAGGCGGTATGCCATCTGCACTTTAAAGAGGGCAGAGGCATATCCTGACACACAAGTGCAGTGAGCAACTTCACCTGCCTGAGGGTGAATTTCTGGTGTTGATGAGACCGTGTTTCCACCCTCCAGAGGGCTGCCCTCAAGGGACACATTGAACGGGTGCCATCTTTTGCTCTGCAATGACAGTATGCCTCCTATTGGCCTGTTTGCCTCTGAGCCTATTTCCTCAATACTGTGTGAGCAAAGAGGCAAAGTGATTCTCTTTTTTGCATGCGCCCACAAGCCCGTGCAAATAAGGGAACGCCCTCTGAAGGTAGCGATGGCGCTCCATGTGCGTCAGTGCTATCTGTATTACAGAAGGGCTGCACAAGCGTCTGTGGCCCGGGCCGTTACATAATATAATAGCTCCCTGGGGGCGCAACAAGTGGGAGCTAATGCTCTTTGCACCCCTGGGCTACAATGTGTAATACAGCCCCTAGACTCAGAGGTCATGATGGCAGTAGGAGAACAGATAGCATACAGGCCTCTAAAAACTGCACTGTACCTCTAAAGACGAGGGGGTAGATTTACAATTACTGCCGCATCCCTGCATATCGGCTGGGATGCGCGAGAAATTGTGCGTCGCAGCTCCGCCACCCATGATGCGCCGCATTTACAATGCGGCGCACCATGGCGCAAAAATGGCACAGATGCGTCACGCATCTGTGCCGTAAAAGCGGGCCATTGCTGGAGTTGCGTCGCAAGCGCAACGCAGCTCCAGCAATGATCAGGGGGGCCCTATCTGCACAATGCTACGTCAATCCTTAGGCCTGCTTTAAGCAGGCGCAGTGTTTTGATGCAGCATGGGCCCAAAAGTGACTGAGTGAAATCTTGTAGATTTCACTCAGCCACTTTTCAGGGGCGTTCCTGCGCCGTAACACCTCCCCCTGCGATGGTACGCCTCTTCTGGCGCAGGGCTTTACAACGTGACGCATCTGGGAGATGCGTCACGTTGTAAATACCCCGCACCATGGTGCATCTTTTGCGCCGCCGCTGCGTCAAAAAAGTGACGCAACGGCGGCGTAAAAGCGGCGCAAGGGGCTTGTAAATCTGCCCCCAGGGTTACTTTTTTTATTTCAGCTGCTTTCTCTTATACTAGCCCCTTATTTGAAAACTGGAAGCCATTGAGGAGTTAAAGGCTGATCTAGGGTCAACCTAATGATGTAATGGTGTGGGGGTCAAAGGGTTGGTGACATCACTCCAGCTACGCCATGGTATTTACTGAATGGAGGTTCATACACCTTCTTCAATTTGAAGAAAAACAGACCTACAGTAAATGAGGATAAATCTGTGTGCAGTTGGTATTTTTTGATTTCTTAGTTTTTTATTATTACATGTATTTGGTACAATAACATTTCGGTCAGAAAAGTTTTGCTTGGCAATTGTGGCAGCTTTTACATTAATGATAGTGGTGTGGTTAGCATAGTTTAGAAAAGTACCAGAAGCGGCTTACCCAAACTGTTGGATTTATGTAAGCTCGCGCACAGAAGCGATCCACCGACTTGCAAGCATACCTTCACATTAGAGGTTCATTGTTTTATTTGGGAGATAACTTTTTTCAATTTTATTTCTGTACCATTATAAGATTGTAAATATGATTCAGGTAGATCGGTGAGAACCTGGCCGATCAGTTACAGAATCTGCCTTCCTGCTGCAATTCTACTGACAAAAATACTCATTCTGCCAGGAAAAAAACTGGTGCATTTGTCTGTGGAAAGTCCTCAGAATGTCGGAAAGTCAGTGAAAATCAGTAAGAAAACACTGATTTCCTTAACTATCACCCCAAGTGTCACAACATGTATTGATGCAGTCTGTGTGTGGCATTACCGCATAATTGCACTGGGCAGTTTTTTAAGAAGAACCAAGGCTCTCGTTAGCTAATGCCAGATGGAACCTGTTTCATTCCCTTTGTAATATAACGGGAGATTAATTTTGAATTGTCAGACTGTAAACAATTGAAAGTGGAAGTGAACGAATGAGACTTTGTTTAGGTCCGGCGTTAGCACGAGCTGTTGATTTTACTAAAATTATGTTTAAAATACAGAGGGGCATATGTACAAGGAGTTAACGCTGAGTTAGCAGCACTTTTCCGCCGCTATCACAGCGATAGTTTTCCCGAGGTACACAGGAGCATATTACCAAGGTGGCGATATGAAATTATCACCGCTTTTGTTGCTTTTTTTCGGCCGAAAAGCGCCATAATTTCATCGCCTTATCAGCAAAGACACGCTATTGCGTGTTTTCCTGAGTTAGCGCCGCTTTCAACAACGGCCAGCTTTGCATCTCCATCGAGATGCAAAGTGGGCGTTCCGTGCCAAAATAACTGGAGAAATGTCGCTAACTGACATTTCTCCAATTATCAAGCTGCACGCTAACAAGCAGAGTGTTTAGAAAAGTAGCCCTGACCACAGTTAGCGCTACTTTCCTAACGCCTTCTTGTGACCTGATTTAGCCATGTAATCCAATGGGAAGTGGATTACATGGCTAAGATCACCCTGCCCTATCAGCAAGGTTTCTCTGGTAGCAGTGTGATTATCGCTGGATTTCCAGCAATAATCACATTATTTTCCAGCTAACGCAGGGATTTATATCGCATTGGAGATATGCGTTGTGATAGCACGCTATCTCCATGATAGAATCCAGCATTAGCCTGCGATAATTATCCTAGCGGTAAAAGTGCTGATCGATAATTATCGCAGGAGATTGCTAATATGCAAATAAACAAAAAGGGAGAGGTCAGATCAGTTACAAAAACCACAAGACGGAGTCAAATGAGGATCACACACCCACTTTGGGTGGGAAAGAAAGCCCTCACACACCGACCTAGTCAGTGTCATGCTTCATCATCGGGCCCCACCAAAGAGGCCGAGTGCCTCTTTGGTGTGCTGCGACGCCAGAAAGACTGCGGAGCTGGTTATTGTGTGGAGGGCGTGCTGTGAGGTAAAGTTAAAATTAAAAGTGCCTAAAAAGGTATCAGAAAAATAAATTTTAATTAGTGATCCCTAAGGCACAGAAAAAGTATTATGTGTATGAATTTTACTGCCAAGGTATTAGGATTGGTTAAATTCATAAATACATGACATCAGTCAACATGTTTCTGCATATGGGTGGTTTTAATTTACCAAGGCATTCATCAGGACTAAACCCCGGCGGTATGGACTCTCTAATCGTCCACCCTAACCTGGGGACGTGAAAGTAAAAACTAAAAAAGGTGAAAAAGTGCTGAAAAAAAGGGGAGAGCAAGTAGCTCGATCCAAAAAAACTCCAAATTGTAGAGTAGATCAGCACTTTAAAACAGGGCGCTACTTGCACCATGGGTCTCGGGAGGGGGGTGGGAGCATGCCTGGCACATCGCCCTCAGCGCTCACAACCCACTGCCCAACCTAGGAGTTGCCTCAATACCGGACCCGGATACCGGACCCCGACGGTATCGAGGCAACTCCTAGGTTGGACAGTGGGTTGTGAGCGCTGAGGGCGATGTGCCAGGCACGCTCCCACCCCCCTCCCGAGACCCATGGTGCAAGTAGCGCCCTGTTTTAAAGTGCTGATCTACTCTACAATTGGGAGTTTTTTTGGATCGAGCTACTTGCTCTCCCCTTTTTTTCAGCACTTTTTCACCTTTTTTAGTTTTTACTTTCACGTCCCCAGGTTAGGGTGGACGATTAGAGAGTCCATACCGCCGGGGTTTAGTCCTGATGAATGCCTTGGTAAATTAAAACCACCCATATGGCAGAAACATGTTGACTGATGTAATGTATTTATGAATTTAACCAATCCTAATACCTTGGCAGTAAAATTCATACACATAATTCTTTTTCTGTGCCTTAGGGATCACTAATTAAAATTTATTTTTCTGATACCTTTTTAGGCACTTTTAATTTTAACTTTACCTCACAGCACGCCCTCCACACAATAACCAGCTCCGCAGTCTTTCTGGCGTCGCAGCACACCAAAGAGGCACTCGGCCTCTTTGGTGGGGCCCGATGATGAAGCATGACACTGACTAGGTCGGTGTGTGAGGGCTTTCTTTCCCACCCAAAGTGGGTGTGTGATCCTCATTTGACTCCGTCTTGTGGTTTTTGTAACTGATCTGACCTCTCCCTTTTTGTTTATTTGCATTTAACCGGGGACCGAGAGAGTGTCCTTGATTCTCCCTACCTCTCCCATTGTTGTTATATATGATTGCTAATATGCCCCAGGGTGATTAAAAAAACTGCAGCTAACTAGCATTAGCGATAGTTAGCTCCAATTCTTGTACATATGTTCCTCTAGAGACTTTCAGCCTGTCCTTTTTATCCATCGGTCTGTTCTTGTTGCGTCATTCTCATTTTTCTTCCTCCCACCGCAGCATACAGCACTGGGCAGTGGTTCCACCAGCTTCAGCCCTTGGCTAACCTCTCTGTGAGTGAGTGGAGGCCCTCCACACTCCCACGCGGAGTACATTCACACAAAGTAGTTCCCTTATATGTCAGGTACTACTTACGGCAATATGTGCTTTTTGAGATTAAAGAATATTTTAGTTTTTAGCTATTTTTTTTAATTATTGGCAAACAGCCCAACACCCTTCCCCAATAATAATTTCTGCAAAAAACATGACAAAATAGAACAAAACAAGCACTGACGAAGGCAAAAGGCTGATGGCGAAAGCCAGACCTATTGGCTTTGTCAGTGCTGGTTAGGCCTTGGTACTCACTTGTTGTCCTCCTTTCATAGAACTTGGTAATGAGTTCTAGCAGACCACAAAGGAGACTAGTCTTTCATGCGCAGTCATTATGAAAGATGAATCCTCAGTTCTTATATCTAGTTCATCTATGGGCAGGTGAGGGGTCCCTGGAGGTGGCAGGGGGTGGTAACCTCAGTACACTGCCTGTCGGAGGGAAGGATGTGCTGAACCCCCTCCCCCTCCTCCCCCCCCCCTCCCCCCCTCACTCCCCCACATCATGCACTTAGTGCGCTGGTTATCACTGAAGAATTAGCAACGCTTGGAGAATGCGAACACAGAGCTGTCTGCGCCCACCTCAGACTGGCACTGCCCAGCACCATCTGCGGGAAACCTTCCCAAACAAGGCGGTTGGAAACTGTGCGCTGGAGAGAACTGCAGCCTTCACAGAAGCAGAGCAAGCATCAACATGGAAGGATGGGTGGCTCCGGCGACTGTTGAGGGACACAGAGACTGTCAGCTCTAGAACTGAGACAGGACACAGAGACTGTCACCTCTAGAACTGACACAGGACACAGAGACTGTCACCTCTAGAGCTGACACAGGACACAGAGACTGTCACCTCTAGAACTGACACAGGACACAGAGACTGTCACCTCTAGAACTGACACGGGACACAGAGACTGTCACCTCTAGAACTGACATAAGGCACAGAGACTGTCACCTCTAGAACTGACATAGGACACAGAGAGTGTCACCTCTAGAACTGACACAGGACACAGAGACTGTCACCTCTAGAACTGACACAGGACACAGAGAGTGTCACCTCTAGAACTGACACAGGACACAGAGACTGTCACCTCTAGAACTGAGACAGGACACAGAGACTGTCACCTCTAGAACTGACACAGGACACAGAGAGTGTCACCTCTAGAACTGACACAGGACACAGAGACTGTCACCTCTGGAACTGACATGGGACACAGACACTGTCACCTCTAGAACTGAGACAGGACACAGAGACTGTCACCTCTAGAACTGAGACACGACACAGAGACTGTCACCTCTAGAACTGGCACGGAACACAGAGACTGTCACCTCTAGAACTGAGACAGGACACAGACACTGTCACCTCAAGAAGTGGCACCGGACATAGAGACTGTCACCTCTAGAACTGACACAGGACACAGAGACTGTCACCTCTAGAACTGACACAGGACACAGAGACTGTCACCTCTAGAACTGGCACGGAACACAGAGACTGTCATCTCTAGAACTGACACAGGACACAGAGACTGTCACCTCTACAACTGACACAGGACACAGAGACTGTCAGCTCTAAAACTGACACAGGACACAGAGACTGTCACCTCTAAAACTGACACAGGACACAGAGACTGTCACCTCTAGAACTGGCACGGAACACAGAGACTGTCATCTCTGGAACTGACACAGGACACAGAGACTGTCACCTCTAGAACTGACACAGGACACAGAGACTGTCGACTCTAGAACTGCACGGAACACAGAGACTGTCATCTCTAGAACTGACACAGGACACAGAGACTGTCACCTCTAGAACTGACACAGGACACAGAGACTGTCACCTCTAGAACTGACACAGGACACAGAGACTGTCACCTCTAGAACTGCACGGAACACAGAGACTGTCATCTCTAGAACTGACACAGGACACAGAGACTGTCACCTCTAGAACTGGCACGGAACACAGAGACTGTCACCTCTAGAACTGAGACAGGACACAGAGACTGTCACCTCTAGAACTGAGACACGACACAGAGACTGTCACCTCTAGAACTGGCACGGAACACAGAGACTGTCACCTCTAGAACTGACACGGGACACAGAGACTGTCACCTCTAGAGCTGAGACACGACACAGAGACTGTCAGCTCTACAACTGACACAGGACACAGAGACAGTCACCTCTAGAACTGACACAGGGCACAGTGACTGTCACCTCTAGAAGTGGCACTGGACACAGAGACTGTCACCTCTGGAACTGAGACAGGACACAGAGACTGTCACCTCTAGAACTGAGACAGGACACAGAGACTGTCACCTTTAGAACTGACACAGGACACAGAGACTGTCACCTCTAGAACTGACACGGGACACAGAGACTGTCACCTCTAGAACTGACACAGGACACAGAGACTGTCACCTATAGAACTGGCATGGAACACAGAGACTGTCACCTCTAGAACTGAGACAGGACACAGAGACTGTCACCTCTAGAACTGAGACACGACACAGAGACTGTCACCTCTAGAACTGGCACGGAACACAGAGACTGTCACCTCTAGAACTGAGACAGGACACAGACACTGTCACCTCTAGAAGTGGCACCGGACATAGAGACTGTCACCTCTAGAACTGACACAGGACACAGAGACTGTCACCTCTAGAACTGGCACGGAACACAGAGACTGTCATCTCTAGAACTGACACAGGACACAGAGACTGTCGCCTCTACAACTGACACAGGACACAGAGACTGTCACCTCTAGAACTGACACAGGACACAGAGACTGTCACCTCTAGAACTGGCACGGAACACAGAGACTGTCATCTCTGGAACTGACACAGGACACAGAGACTGTCACCTCTACAACTGACACAGGACACAGAGACTGTCACCTCTAGAACTGACACAGGACACAGAGACTGTCACCTCTAGAACTGACACAGGACACAGAGACTGTCACCTCTAGAACTGGCACGGAACACAAAGACTGTCATCTCTAGAACTGACACAGGACACAGAGACTGTCACCTCTAGAACTGACACACGACACAGAGACTGTCACCTCTACAACTGAGACAGGACACAGAGACTGTCACCTCTAGAACTGACATAGGACACAGACACTGTCACCTCTAGAAGTGGCACCGGACACAGAGACTGTCACCTCTAGAACTAACACAGGACAGACACACTGTCTCCTCTAGAACTGACATAGGGCACAGAGACTGTCACCTCTAGAACTGACACGGGACACAGAGACTGTCACCTCTAGAACTGACACACGACACAGAGACTGTCACCTCTAGAACTGAGACAGGACACAGAGACTGTCACCTCTAGAACTGACACAGGACACAGAGAGTGTCACCTCTAGAACTGACACAGGACACAGAGACTGTCACCTCTAGACTGACACACGACACAGAGACTGTCACCTCTAGAACTGGCACGGGACACAGAGACTGTCACCTCTAGAACTGACACACGACACAGAGACTGTCACCTCTAGAACTGACACGGGACACAGAGACAGTCACGTCTAGAACTGACACACGACACAGAGACTGTCACCTCTAGAACTGACACACGACACAGAGACTGTCACCTCTAGAACTGACACAGGACACAGAGACTGTCACCTCTAGAACTGACACAGGACACAGAGACTGTCACCTCTAGAACTGACACAGGACACAGAGACTGTCACCTCTAGAACTGAGACAGGACACAGAGACTGTCACCTCTAGAACTGACACAGGACACAGAGACTGTCACCTCTAGAACTGACACACGACACAGAGACTGTCACCTCTAGAACTGACACACGACACAGAGACTGTCACCTCTAGAACTGACACAGGACACAGAGACTGTCACCTCTAGAACTGAGACAGGACACAGAGACTGTCACCTCTAGAACTGACACACGACACAGAGACTGTCACCTGTAGAACTGACACAGGACACAGAGACTGTCACCTCTAGAACTGACACAGAACACAGAGACTGTCACCTCTAGAACTGACACAGAACACAGAGACTGTCACCTCTAGAACTGACACACGACACAGAGACTGTCACCTCTAGAACTGACACAGGACACAGAGACTGTCACCTCTAGAACTGACACAGGACACAGAGACTGTCACCTCTAGAACTGACACAGGACACAGAGACTGTCACCTGTAGAACTGACACAGGACACAGAGACTGTCACCTCTAGAACTGACACAGAACACAGAGACTGTCACCTCTAGAACTGGCACAGGACACAGAGACTGTCACCTCTAGAACTGAGACAGGATACAGACACTGTCACCTCAAGAAGTGGCACCGGACATAGAGACTGTCACCTCTAGAACTGACACAGGACACAGAGACTGTCACCTCTAGAACTGACACAGGACACAGAGACTGTCACCTCTAGAACTGGCACGGAACACAGAGACTGTCATCTCTAGAACTGACACAGGACACAGAGACTGTCACCTCTACAACTGACACAGGACACAGAGACTGTCAGCTCTAAAACTGACACAGGACACAGAGACTGTCACCTCTAAAACTGACACAGGACACAGAGACTGTCACCTCTAGAACTGGCACGGAACACAGAGACTGTCATCTCTGGAACTGACACAGGACACAGAGACTGTCACCTCTAGAACTGACACAGGACACAGAGACTGTCGACTCTAGAACTGCACGGAACACAGAGACTGTCATCTCTAGAACTGACACAGGACACAGAGACTGTCACCTCTAGAACTGACACAGGACACAGAGACTGTCACCTCTAGAACTGACACAGGACACAGAGACTGTCACCTCTAGAACTGCACGGAACACAGAGACTGTCATCTCTAGAACTGACACAGGACACAGAGACTGTCACCTCTAGAACTGGCACGGAACACAGAGACTGTCACCTCTAGAACTGAGACAGGACACAGAGACTGTCACCTCTAGAACTGAGACACGACACAGAGACTGTCACCTCTAGAACTGGCACGGAACACAGAGACTGTCACCTCTAGAACTGACACGGGACACAGAGACTGTCACCTCTAGAGCTGAGACACGACACAGAGACTGTCAGCTCTACAACTGACACAGGACACAGAGACAGTCACCTCTAGAACTGACACAGGGCACAGTGACTGTCACCTCTAGAAGTGGCACTGGACACAGAGACTGTCACCTCTGGAACTGAGACAGGACACAGAGACTGTCACCTCTAGAACTGAGACAGGACACAGAGACTGTCACCTTTAGAACTGACACAGGACACAGAGACTGTCACCTCTAGAACTGACACGGGACACAGAGACTGTCACCTCTAGAACTGACACAGGACACAGAGACTGTCACCTATAGAACTGGCATGGAACACAGAGACTGTCACCTCTAGAACTGAGACAGGACACAGAGACTGTCACCTCTAGAACTGAGACACGACACAGAGACTGTCACCTCTAGAACTGGCACGGAACACAGAGACTGTCACCTCTAGAACTGAGACAGGACACAGACACTGTCACCTCTAGAAGTGGCACCGGACATAGAGACTGTCACCTCTAGAACTGACACAGGACACAGAGACTGTCACCTCTAGAACTGGCACGGAACACAGAGACTGTCATCTCTAGAACTGACACAGGACACAGAGACTGTCGCCTCTACAACTGACACAGGACACAGAGACTGTCACCTCTAGAACTGACACAGGACACAGAGACTGTCACCTCTAGAACTGGCACGGAACACAGAGACTGTCATCTCTGGAACTGACACAGGACACAGAGACTGTCACCTCTACAACTGACACAGGACACAGAGACTGTCACCTCTAGAACTGACACAGGACACAGAGACTGTCACCTCTAGAACTGACACAGGACACAGAGACTGTCACCTCTAGAACTGGCACGGAACACAAAGACTGTCATCTCTAGAACTGACACAGGACACAGAGACTGTCACCTCTACAACTGAGACAGGACACAGAGACTGTCACCTCTAGAACTGACATAGGACACAGACACTGTCACCTCTAGAAGTGGCACCGGACACAGAGACTGTCACCTCTAGAACTAACACAGGACAGACACACTGTCTCCTCTAGAACTGACATAGGGCACAGAGACTGTCACCTCTAGAACTGACACGGGACACAGAGACTGTCACCTCTAGAACTGACACACGACACAGAGACTGTCACCTCTAGAACTGAGACAGGACACAGAGACTGTCACCTCTAGAACTGACACAGGACACAGAGAGTGTCACCTCTAGAACTGACACAGGACACAGAGACTGTCACCTCTAGACTGACACACGACACAGAGACTGTCACCTCTAGAACTGGCACGGGACACAGAGACTGTCACCTCTAGAACTGACACACGACACAGAGACTGTCACCTCTAGAACTGACACGGGACACAGAGACAGTCACGTCTAGAACTGACACACGACACAGAGACTGTCACCTCTAGAACTGACACACGACACAGAGACTGTCACCTCTAGAACTGACACAGGACACAGAGACTGTCACCTCTAGAACTGACACAGGACACAGAGACTGTCACCTCTAGAACTGACACAGGACACAGAGACTGTCACCTCTAGAACTGAGACAGGACACAGAGACTGTCACCTCTAGAACTGACACAGGACACAGAGACTGTCACCTCTAGAACTGACACACGACACAGAGACTGTCACCTCTAGAACTGACACACGACACAGAGACTGTCACCTCTAGAACTGACACAGGACACAGAGACTGTCACCTCTAGAACTGAGACAGGACACAGAGACTGTCACCTCTAGAACTGACACACGACACAGAGACTGTCACCTGTAGAACTGACACAGGACACAGAGACTGTCACCTCTAGAACTGACACAGAACACAGAGACTGTCACCTCTAGAACTGACACAGAACACAGAGACTGTCACCTCTAGAACTGACACAGAACACAGAGACTGTCACCTCTAGAACTGACACACGACACAGAGACTGTCACCTCTAGAACTGACACAGGACACAGAGACTGTCACCTCTAGAACTGACACAGGACACAGAGACTGTCACCTCTAGAACTGACACAGGACACAGAGACTGTCACCTGTAGAACTGACACAGGACACAGAGACTGTCACCTCTAGAACTGACACAGAACACAGAGACTGTCACCTCTAGAACTGGCACAGGACACAGAGACTGTCACCTCTAGAACTGACACACGACACAGTGACTGTCACCTGTAGAACTGACACAGGACACAGAGACTGTCACCTCTAGAACTGACACAGGACACAGAGACTGTCACCTGTAGAACTGACACAGGACACAGAGACTGTCACCTCTAGAACTGACACAGAACACAGAGACTGTCACCTGTAGAACTGACACAGGACACAGAGACTGTCACCTCTAGAACTGAGACAGGACACAGAGACTGTCACCTCTAGAACTGACACAGGACACAGAGACTGTCACCTCTAGAACTGACACGGGACACAGAGACTGTCACCTCTAGAACTGACATGTGACACAGAGACAGTCACCTCTAGAACTGACACAGGGCACAGTGACTGTCACCTCTAGAAGTGGCACTGGACACAGAGACTGTCACCTCTGGAACTGAGACAGGACACAGAGACTGTCACCTCTAGAACTGAGACAGGACACAGAGACTGTCACCTTTAGAACTGACACAGGACACAGAGACTGTCACCTCTAGAACTGACACGGGACACAGAGACTGTCACCTCTAGAACTGACACAGAACACAGAGACTGTCACCTCTAGAACTGA
The DNA here is from genome assembly GCF_964261635.1 of Lissotriton helveticus. Taxonomy (NCBI): domain Eukaryota; kingdom Metazoa; phylum Chordata; class Amphibia; order Caudata; family Salamandridae; genus Lissotriton; species Lissotriton helveticus. Next base: position 636,692,704 of record NC_136068.1, on the reverse strand, counting down.
CACAGGGCACAGTGACTGTCACCTCTAGAAGTGGCACTGGACACAGAGACTGTCACCTCTGGAACTGACACACGACACAGAGACTGTCACCTCTGGAACTGACACACGACACAGAGACAGTCACGTCTAGAACTGACACGGGACACAGAGACTGTCAACTCTAGAACTGAGACAGGACACAGAGACTGTCAACTCTAGAACTGACACGGGACACAGAGACTGTCAACTCTAGAACTGAGACAGGACACAGAGACTGTCACCTCTAGAACTGACACGGGACACAGAGACTGTCAACTCTAGAACTGACACGGGACACAGAGACTGTCACCTGTAGAACTGACACGGGACACAGAGACAGTCACGTCTAGAGCTGGAATAGGAAGCAGAGCCTTTTACTACTAGAGCTGGCACAGTATATAGAGTCTGTCATTGCTAGAGCTGGTGCAAGACACAAGGCCTCTCCCCTCTAAGACTTTCACAGAAGGCAGAGCCTGTCACCTCTGCGGCTGGCAATGGACACAGAGGCTGTCACTTCTGATCTAGCACAAGACTGGCATAGGGATACAGAGCCTCTCATCTCCAAAATAAGAATATTCTAAAAAATATCACATGGATACCACCTCATAAGTGGGCCTGCTTCTCAAGGATGGCCATATAGGTACAGATCCCATTCTGACTCATTGTTTCAAGTGACTGGCACAATAGGGAACCCCTCATCTCTGGCCACGAATAGCTTTAGGGGCAGGGCTGGAATTAGGAAGTAATGCAAAAGACTATCAACCCTAGAGTTGAGTGGGCTCGGGTTGGCACAGCGATAGCGCCCATATGTATGGTGCCACCTTGGCTTAGAATCGCTACAGAAATGTTAAGTTTGTCCCCTGTAGGGCTGTATGGAGTTAGAAGTAAGCACAGGTATAGAGACCTAGTCACCCGTAGGACTTGGGTGGCACTGGGTACTGGCACACAGGATGAGCTTGCAAACTGCAGAGCTGGATGGGATGAGAGAATTAGGGATTGGATTGGCAAAGGGAAATTAAGCATACATCCCTTAGGACTGGCAGACACACAAGGCTATTTCTGGATGGAGGCTTGGCACAGGGGGACTATGCCGGCCACCTCTGCGTGTGGATAAACTCTGGACTGCTATGGGGGTACAGAGCCTCTGAACTCCAGGGTTGGATGAGTGTGGAACCAGCTTGAGGAGACAGAGTCTGGCACCACTAGAGGTGCATTTATTTGGGGATTGCCAGTGATGAGTGTCACACGTCTGATGGACCCAGGGAAGAGACAAATGCTGTCCAGTTGTTCGCCACTGAGGTAGACAAGCATAAGGAATTATGCTGATCTGGGAGAGACTGGCACAGAAGTACACAATGTACACCTGTAGGGCTGATGGCCCAGGAGACGCAGAGCCTGTTGCCTTTAGCACTGTTAGGGCTCACAGGAGTCAACCAGGATGAATAGACCATCACTGTGGGGATAAGAGGAAGGGGGTTTTAACTGGGAGAAAGAGCCTGTTAAGACAGTGCGTAAAATGTTAAGTGTAAAAAATGGTTATTGAATGCTCCATGATGCACTTCCTATATTGTACAGTCGCAAACTCTGTGACGATCTTGCCCATTTCTTCATTGACAAAATGGCTCTCATTCGAATATCATTTATGTCTACAAAAACCTCCAATTTGGCACCGCCCTTTCACGGGTTCCCTTCCTCCAATGTCACTATTCTGAAATAATCCTCTTCACTGATGGATTATATTACAGCCATCCTTCATTCAGTTAAACATGTGTCCCCGCTTGATCTGTATCCCAAGTGAATCGTACATCTTACGACTGGTGACTACTACTAAAAATCTCTGGAACCATTCATTCGACCGTGAAGCAGATGCATCTCCATGGAAACATGCCATGTTGTCCCTTTTCCTTCTGCAGATTGGTCCAATGTGCTTCCATTTGTAGCAAAAGTATCTGAAGAATGTAAACTGGCAGCTAGCTTCATTCATAAATTCTTATATTCGTGGAGCCACATCAAGGCGGCTTGTAGCCATGCATGGTGTGGACGTTGCTCTAGTCACCATACTAAATCAACTAAGAACCACCACTCATCTATCTGAATGAGCCTGCCATTGTGATCTCATTAGATCTCTTCTGGCCTTCTGCACTGGGCACCAACCTATTCTCATTTCGCGAGTATACGACTCCTCGATCACAGCCAATATGCTATCACGGCAAACCTCTCTTCTGAGGACGATCTCAATCAGTAACTCTGCAACCCTTTCAAACTTCTAACAAACTACTTACATGTGGAGTCCCTCAAGGTTCTACTTCAGATTACCCCTGTTCAACCTCTCCGTTGAACAACTGGCTTTCCCCATTTGTTCCTTCGGGCTCACGTTTAAGACATAGGTGGATGATACACAACGCATCATGAGATCAGATACCACTCTCAATACGGCAAGTTCCAGTAGTCACCAATATATACTGAAAGTAGCAGAGTGAATGAAGATTAACATTCTAAAGCTTAGCTCAAACAGTACAGCTGTCAGTGGCGACTGGTAAGCTTTGAAAGTGGTGGGCCGTAAAAGTTGGGGATGAGTCATGTCGCAAGCAAGCGAAGCGAGCAAGCCCAACTGACAAAAGGAGGAATTGTTTGGGGCGTAGGGTGCCTTCCAAAAGAACATTTAGAAAAAAACAGTGGCAATTGATGCATTTTAAAGCAAATTAGAGAATGCAAAAAAACTTTACCAATCAGTTGTGAACTTGTAGTCTTGAAATATTTGAACACATTAAAAACGGTCCCATACCTTCATGCATTAAATATGTTTCATGTCCAGTTCCAGTCTCACGATTTGTGGCAAATTAATAAATCAGCTCCAAGGCATCTTAACTTGTATGGGACTTCGTGGCAGACAGGTAGATTGGAATTGATCTGCTTGTGAGACATTTGAACATGTTGGCTTGAGTGAGAACATTGTTTCTTCCTTGGGGACACCTCTGCCAATACCACCATCAGAGCTCCCTTATTTCCTACGCTCAAGTAGGAAGTGAACTTGTTGGATTTTTTATTACATTATTAGAATTCCTGTCTGGCTGTGTTTTGCAGCACAGTTCTGACCCAGGTGAAAGGTTATTCCTGGGAGGGGCAATCTACAGAAGGACCGCTGTGGCAAACACCCTTTATTCTACCCACTATGACAAATCTATCGACTCAAAGTCATGTTCGCGCTATATAAAACTTTCTAAATAAATAAATAAGGTAGCTGGATTAGGAGGAAAGTCTTTTCATTTACAACCCTTGTCCCCAAGTGAAGCACCTGTCGCCACATGACTCAGACCTAGTTTGCAAGTCTACAGCTCTAAAATTAAAATGTTCATGTTTTCTTAAGGGGAGCAAAAGGGATCAACACATCCCCAAAAAACAGACAAGACGCTGCTATTCCTCAGCATATTGTCTCAATCTGTTTTATTACTGCAGCAAGTTGTTAGGGAAAGACGATTAAGTGAGTTAAACTGGTATTTAGGATGTGTGTGTCTACTGTCATGGTCACTGTGACGTTATTAAATCAGAAATTACATTTAAAAAATCAAAACATCGGAGAGAAAATCAAAATAAAAGAATAAACAATAAAAAAAAATCTGAAAAGGAATAGGGAAGTAATAACAGTTAAGAGAAAGGGTTAAGTTAATAATGAAAGTAAAAAGTGGGACAGGTGGTGAAAATGTTAAGAAAAGCAGACCCTGCTCTTTCACAATCAAAGCCCAGAAATGTTGGATTCTTATGGGCTGCTTCCACGTGCCTGAAGTAATGAACACGACTGCTGAAGTCAAGGATTCTTTTTAAAGACAACTAAAGGGCATATTTACAAGGGGATATTGCCACTTTTAGTGACGTTCTGGTGCCGATATCCCCCTCTCTTTATTTACAAGGTGATGTTAAGCCACTTAGTGTGTGGCTTAACGCCTCCTTGTAAATAAGGCCCTTTTTCACGCTTCACTCACCATATTTACAAGGATGGAGCAGTCCCCAAAACTACGGCAAGGTAAAACCTGGTTTTAGGATGGCGATATGAAGAAATGATTAATTTCTCCTCAAATTTTGCTATTTTATATGTGCTGATTGGGTAGATTGAGGTAGAGTATGTGTTTAGGTCAGGCTAAGGTGGAGAGAAGTAGATTGGGGTAGATTATAGTGGGGTAGATTGGAGTGGAGTACGGTGGAGAGGGGTAGATTGGAGTGGCATAAATTGGAGTAGATTGGAGAAGATTAGATTTAGTAGAGTGGAGAGGGGTAGATTGGGGAAGAGGGGGGTAGATTGGAGTGGAATAGTTTGGAGTGGGATAGGTCAGGGTAGAGTCGGGTGGGGTAGAGTAATTGTAAATTAGGGGTATAGGGCCAGATGTAGGTAAATTTTATTTTACCACCTCTTAAATACCGCATCATACCGACTCGGTATTTAAGAAGTGGTAAAATAAAAGTACCGAGATGTAGGTAAATACAGATGTGCATTTACCGATTCGGAAACAATCGGTATTTACCGATGCGGTAAATACCGACCGGTAAATGCCCATGCATTCCTATGGGCTTTGAAGCCCATAGGAATGATTGGGCATTTACCGGTCGGTATTTACTGCATCGGTAAATACCGATTGACACAAGGGTGCAGGGGGTGTCACTTTGACACCCTCTGGCACCCCCAAAAGAGGCTCAGGTGCCATGTGGCAGGCATACCTGCCCTAAGGGCAGGTCTGCCTGTCATATGGCATAGGTGTGCATGCACACATGTGCAAGCACACCAGAATCGGTATTTTACCATCAAATAGTATTTGATGGTAAAATACCGATTTTTTAATGCTTGTGGGACTCAGAAGAGTCCCACCTACATATCAATTTTCCCTATTCCGTAAAAATACCGACTCGGTATTTTACATAATCGGTAAATTTACCTATCGGTAAATTTACCGAGTCTGTAAAATACAGGGCCCTACATCTCAAATTGCATTTACCGGTCGGTAACAGCCGAATTCGGCCGTTACCGACCGGTAAATGCCTACCTACATCTGGCCCATAGTGTGGTAGAATGGGGCAGATTGTACTGTAGTGGAGTGAGGTAGATTGTAGTGGGGTAGGTGTGGTAGAGTGTAGTGGGGTATATTGGAGTGAGGTAGATTGTAGTGGGGTAGATTGAGAGATAGTGTAGGAGGCAGATTGGGATAGGATGGAGTTGGGTTGATTGGAGTAGACTGTGTAGATTGGGGTATATTCTAGTGGAGCAGAGTCGGGTAGATTGGAGTGGGGTAGATTGGGGTATAGTTGAGTGCGTTATACTGGGGAAGAGTGGAATGTGGTCGATTGGGAAACAGAAGAATGGAGTATAGTGGGGCAGATTTTGGTAGAGTGAGGTAGATTGTGATACGGTGCAGTGGGATAGAGTGGGGTACATTGAGGTAGAGTGGAGTGAGGTACATTGGTGTAGAATGGAGTGGATTGGAGTGTGGTAGAGTGGGGTAGATGGGGTAGCTTGGAGTTGGGTAGATTGGGGTAGAGTGGTGTAGATTGGATTAAATTGTAGTTTAGTGGAACGAGGTAGATTGGGGTGGGGTAGATTGTAGTGGGGTAGATTGGGATAGCATGTAGGGATAGATTTGGATACGGTGGAGTTGGGTACATTAGGGTGGAGTGGAGTGGGGTAGATTGGAGTGTGGTAGATTGGGATAGATTGGAGTGTGCTAGATTGCGATAGACTTGAGTGGGTCAGACTGGGGTACAGTAGTGTGGGTGGAATGGCATAGATTAGGGTGACTGGGTTGGGGTAGGTTGGGGTAGAGTGGAGTGGGGTGGATTGGAGTAGAGTGGGATAGGGTAAAGTGGGATAGATTGGGTTGGCTTGGGTTGCAGCAGATTTGTGTAGAGTGAAGTGGGGTAGTTTGGGGTAGAGTGAAGGGGTAGAATGGGGTAAAGTGGAGTGGGGTAGATGGAAGTAGGGTAGATTGGGGTAGAGTGGAGTGGGGTACAGTAATGTAGATTGGGGTAGCTTGTGGTGGGTAGATTGGAGCAGAGTGGAGTGGAATACATTGGGGTAGAGGGGAGTGGGTTGGAGTGGGGTAGAGTGGGGGAAACTCAGGTAGCTTGGGGAGTGGGGTAGATTGAAATAAAGTGCAATTGGGTACATTGGGTTAGAGTGAAGTGGGGTAGATTGAGGTAGAGTGGAGTGTGAAGGCATGAGGTGGAGTGGGTGGGGTATACTGGGGTAGAGTAGGGTAGATTTGCATGAAGTGGAGTGGGGTAGATTCAAGTGGGATAGATTGGTGTAGATTGTAGCGTAGTGAAGTGGGGTAGAATGGAGTAGAGTTCAGTGTGATAGACTGTGGTTGAATGGAATCAGGTAGATTGGGTTAGAGTGGAGTGGGCTAGAGTAGGGTAGACTGGGAGTTGGGTAGATTGGAGTAGATTGGCGTGGAGTGGGGTAGATTTGGATAGATGGGAGAGGGGTAGAATAGGGAAGGTTTGAGTAGACTGGAGTGGACTACATTGGAGTGGGGTAGACCTGGGTAGATTGGACTGGAGTGGATTGGAGTGTGGTAGATTGGGATAGATTGGAGTAGGGTAGATTGGGGTAGAGTGAAGTGGTGGGGAATGGGATAGAGTGGGGAAGATTTGGGTGGGGTAGAAAGAGGTAGATTGGGTGAGCAGATTGGAGTGTGGTAGAGTGGGGTAGATTGAGATAGATTGGGGTAGAATGTAGTAGATTGGAGTGGGGTAGCTGGAGTGGAATGGGGTAAATTGGAGTGGGGTAGATTACAACGCAGCAGCGTTCACCATGGAACATGCAAACGGGCTGCATTCTTGACAACACTTTTAACTGCATGAAATGACCAGGTCACGCTACCAACAGGGTGCCTTCCAACGACTCTGTTGTTTTTCAGTCAGTACAAGGCAGTCTCCATGTCCGGATTTGTAATGGGAACAGTGAAAGTACATGGGTCACTGCTGCTGACTGAAACCAGCACTGCCTGAAGCCCGCCCACAGTGGAGCATTAATGGCTCAACAATTGCAACAATGGCTGTCTGCGGCTGAAAAAAACGCCTCAACTTCCCGTGATTCTGGGCAAATCACGCGATCTTCTGGCATTAAAAAATGAATGTTAATTTGTGTTATGTAACTGGTGCTCGTGTAAAGCGCCCAGTGCTTTCCAGGCACATCGAGTCTGCGCTATATAATAATGCAAAAAAATATATACTACCTCAATTTACAGAGGGAGCAGCCGACGGACAGTAATTAAGTTAAATCAATCTGTACTTCGTCCATGCTCCACACAAACAAAAGGAAGTCACACAGTAAGCAACGCCTTGCAAGTGCTACCGAATTAGATGGCAGCAAAGCAGAATGACAAGGATGCCTTTGAATGGTAAGTACTGGCCAGGCTTAAAACCTTTTGTTAGAGAGATTGAGGGGCATATTAGCAAGAACCTCGTTAAAATAATGGGCTTGCTAATATGCGTTATAGAATTTCAATAGAAGCCCAGGTTAGATGTGCAGGACATCTAACCTGGGCTTCTATTGGAATTCTATAACGCATATTAGCAAGCCCATTATCGCCGTTTTAGCGGCAGTTTCCTGCCACTAAAACAGCGATAATTTTAACGAGATTCTTTCTAATATGCCGCTTTATTTTAACCCCTTGCGAGCTTGTGACGGAACCATTCCATCACGAGCCACGGTGGGGTTGTGCTGGTGACGGAATGGTTCCGTCACGGCCCGGCCACCGTGCCTGCGTGGCGCGGATTCCGCTCCTGCGCTGGGCGTTCCATTGAGCGGGCGGGGCCGTGACGGAACCATTTCGTCACAAGCACAGCGCCTCCGCGGCTCGTGATGGAGTGGTTCCGTCACGAGCATGGCGGCGCAGCACGGCCCCCCTCCCCCTAGCACCACGGCAAAATTACCGCCGCGGCCAAGGGGTTAATGCAATAGGTTGTTGCCAAGCGACAGCCAGCCTGCAGGCACAATCTAAAAATCATGTCACTTCAGCATCCCCTCTCCGTACACACAGAACAAATCATACATAGCATGTTACTACAAAGGGAGACTACATTGAGCCTTATTGTGAAGTTCAGGGGATAGACCTTGAATCTGTTCTTGTAATTCGTTTGTTGCCCGCAGAACTGCTGTGAGTCTTTAGAAAATACAGTCCTGCACCCATAGACACATCCTTAGGTGGATAAAAAGCTGATTTATTTCAGGACGAACAGAACTTACAAATCAACTCATCATTGGCACATTGCCATACAAGCTAACAGAAACCCCAAACAGAGAGCTAATGCACACAGGTGTCTACACCCCGCTCCTTAAATAAATCAAAGCACTCCTTCAGCTTCAAAGCATGCCTCAGCATCCCATCTGGAACATGTAGGGCCTTTCTTCACCCTATTACCCCGCCACTCCCACTATCCATCAATTATTCCTTTATCCGCCCTACTGATCTTACACTAAACAGGGCTGTCCTATCTGTTCACTGCCTCTCTCCTGAAAACACACACACACTGAACAATAACGTAACTCTTGAGCTAGAACTGCCCTTCCTTGCTTTGCTTGTTTCTTTACCTTTGTCTTCGCGACGAGACACAATTTATTCTTTGCAGTTCGGTCATGTCTCAACCAAAAATGGCCCTTACTATGGCCAACCAAGACGCTAACGCAAGGGTGGCAGTGAGTGCCGCACATGCAAGCGGGGTGTCCCCTGTAGCACCTGTAGCATCCCTCCCAGGAGTCGCCACAGGGACCTGATAGCGGGTGCCCCCTTAAATGCCCCTTCTTCATAGGCAGAGGATGAGGATGGTGGCAGGAGACCTACAATTACATCCTCAGCTGTGCCGTCATACGCATGGGCACGCTGGCCAGTTGCCCAGGGGCCCACGAGCATAGGGGCCCCATACAGAACAGAATTTAACACAAATTTTCCGTTAAGCATTTTTATTCCTGTGAGTGGTTGAATAGACAGGGGCCAGTGGACTGCTTTCCCAGAAGCCTTGCTGTTGAGACGCCCTGATCCTCAGGTTGATAAAATCTATCTTAAATTGTGGAACTTGAAAGCAGTCAGATGTTGGCCTTTTGCCATACATACCTACGTTGAGCATTTTCATCTCTACTTTCCCACACTCCTTAAAAACAGATCACACCAGCACCTTTCTCTCTGCAACCTCCTCCCACTTACAGCTAGGAAACATCCCGCTCCCCCGCGGGGCTTACCAGCATTGCAATGTATTCTAGTTTTCCTGCTCTACCGACCTCCCCCAGCCCTCTGACACTCCTGCCTTCTCTTGGACCGCTGTAGATACCACTGTCCCTCTTTCTAAAGAAAAACAAACAGAATTAACATTAATGTTGCTTCTAAACCCTGCAAAACCTTTTAGCTCCTTTCCGCACCCAGAACAGCATCCCTAAATGACACCCCCACTTCTGCGCTCACCACGCCTTCTTTCTCTTAGAACAACTGACTACAACGTCTTCCTTTTAGAGCTTCCATAGACTGAACTTCCACCCTCATCAGCTTCTTCAGATGCATTTCTGTCCTTATCCAGGACAAGGAGTCCGAGACACAGCGATCCCAACCTGCGACATACAGAGCATATTATCAACGGGTAGCGGTAAATATCACAATTCATGCTTAGTGCGAATTTGAATATCGCCGTCTATCGCTGGTTTATATATTGCCGAATTAGCGCGTTATCATCAACGTCTAACTTCAAGGCAATTAAACAAACAATGATAGCGGAAACATTTGCGATTATCGCTGGAAATCCAGCGATAAAGGCACAGCAATAGGCAAATCCTTGTAGATAGGGGAGGGAGGGCTTATCCTTACAATCCACCTCCCATAGGATGTAATGGCTAAGTATGATTCAAAACAGGCATAATGAAACCAGAGCGGTTAGCACTACTTTTCTCATCGCTAAGCGGGTTAGCGGCCAGAATGATAATAGGAGAAAGTTTTGTTAGCGACATCTTCCACGTTATTTTAGTAAGGTACGCTCACTTTGCATATCATTAGCGTTGCAACGCTGGGCTTTAAGAAAACGGGTGCTGAGGCATGGGCTCACGCGGTAGCGTGTCCTTGCTGATAGTGCGATAAAATTAATAATTGTCTTGATAATATGCCCCCAAATGTTATATTCTTTCATAGACACTGTAAAAAGACTGCAATAACAACACTCAGAATCCACCTGTCTTTTGTTGTTAGTTTATGTGACACCTACCGCCTCATTGGTCACCACATATGTCAATCTTTTGTCTACCAATTCCAACTCCCGTACGCACAGAGTTACCAGGAACTCGTTGTTGTGGTCCCTATTGTTTCAGCCAGTTGGCTTTTCATCTGCATGCCCTTTTGCCTCCCTGTGCCTGAATATATTCCAACTCAGCGTGTGCATACGTACCCATATGGAGACAACACTGAATTCTTCCAAGTATACCTGCCACTTCTCCAGGTCCGTTATGGTCATTGTTGAAATCCTCATGTGGTGAGGCCTACTCACTCACATGCGTTGTGTCTGAAAAACACTCTCCGTGGAGCGACTACTCACGCCCAAGAAATTTCTGTATCACATACGGCTGACGCAGCTTCCTTTCCCCACTCAGCAAAGTCCTCAGTTTGTCAGATATCTTGTGGTACCCTGGAGTCCGCCACCACTGTGTCAAGTTCAGCGGCCAGAAAAGAGAACGCTAGTGTGCCTATACTTGCCTCTCCTAAAATTCTATCAAGATGTTTCTACATTCCCTGCCCTTTGTCCATAAAGAGAAAATCTCCCCTGCAGGGCAGTACTTACTCACTCCTAGACTTCCTCACGCCCACCCTTCTGAGGAAGGTGTTAAACGTTTCCAAAACTGCACGGATCACACAGCAACCGATGGGCAAGGTTTTATCCACAAAAATCTAATCTTCAGTTTGTAGTCCTAATCATTGAAAACATTCAGGGTCCACTAACCAGCGAGAATATAAACCTGGTTGGAGATCGCACTTTGCCATTGCATCGCCCCTGTACTGCCCCCTTTTTAAGACAATTGCTTTGCATTCATCTGAGTAGCATAAGGAGCAATCCAATTGGTCTAAAAAGTAATTCCCTCCTTTGGGCCAGGATAAGTCATATACCTGGCTACAGTCACCCTTGGCTTCCATAGCAACTAATACCAGAGGAGAAATCGTTAAATCTACTCTAGGTACCATCTTGAATGGCACTGCCATCCTGATGTCACTTAACTCTTAGGGGTCGATTATGTTGGCGGTGAATCCGCATCCTCCGGGCCGGTGGAAGCCACCGCCGGCCCAGAGGATGCAGATTTACCGCCGCGGACATTGCAAACACCCACCGCGACATTAGGATGCCGGTGGGATCAGCGACAGACGGCAAGTCCGTCCGCCGCTGATCCGCGGTGTATGCACGCAAATATGGTGGCGGTGTCTGCAAGACACCGCCAGCCATATTAGGTTGCAGGCAGAAACATGCTTTTCCACGGCGGCTTTTCCGCCGTGGAAAAACATGTGGTCTATTGTGTTTGGGGGCCCATTGCGGGCCCCCAGGGTGTTGGGGGGTTGGGGGGTGCACATGGAGGGTACCTATGGTACCCCCCTGATTTGGCATGCACAAGGTGGCAGGCACCACGCGGTGCCTGCCAAGTTGTGCATGCCAAAGTGAAACATGCATATTTTACATTGCAGCGGGTGCTGCTCAAAGCAGCACCCGCCGCAATGTAAAATATACGGGATGTGACCGCCAGGGTGGCGGTCACATCCTAATTGCTACGGAGGGACCGCCGCTACCCCTGCGGTCGGTCTCTCCACCTCGGGGGTGGCGGACGGACGCAAGTCCGTCCGCCATCCTAATCGACCACTAAGTTTGGTTTTTGGCTGGTCCTAAACTCAGGCCAGACTATGTATTTCAAGGATTTTTATCGAGAAATGTTATAATACAGTACAGTGTCAATGCAAGGGCTATACAGGTATAATAGTTGGTGCCTTCGTGGTTACATTAGGCGTACGTCTGGGTAGGCTGGTCTTGGTGGTTAGGAGTTTCTGTAGGGCCCCAAGGGAGAAGAGGAAAAGAGTGGAGAGAAAGGGGGAGAGAGAGTGTTGGGGGGGGGCATGCCCATACGTTGGTGATACGTTGGTTGTACACCTCACGCCGGTCTGGTGCTGGTGGTGGGGGCTGTGTGGCTGTGCGGCTACGGAGTTTTATGTGACCCCAGGTGTACGTCTAGAGCTGCCCACATCTCACTTCTTGCTGTGTGGTTGGGTGAGTTTTTTGCCGTGATGTTGTCCGCTCCCCTGAGGAAGGTGACACAATTGACCCAGCCCTTAAAAGTCTCCTTGGCTGTGTTCTTCCAGACTTTCTACCCTTCTTCCCCCTGTGCCTCCTTTGTATGGAATCCTGAAACCCAACTATGTGGCCCTATTTCTGCCTGGATAATGCGCCTACAGCTTCATTCTATTATAATAAACTGATGTATGATCTCTTTTCCTGTACCCCTAGTCACACCCCGGCCATGCATCCCCCATTTCTCTTCAAATCTATTTCTCCATATGAATGTTCCCCCTGGGGGAGGAGCCGAGATGGCGATCGAGATGGCTGCGTAACCGCTCGGCTCTGTGAGCCTCCTCACCCCGCACATACATCCTGGCACTTATCCTGAGCTGCAACGGCATCTACATGTAGGCGAAGAGTCACTTTCACTTACCGCTTGCTCCTGAGGCTTCTGCTTGCTGCAGACCCGTTGGAGTGTCCCCGACTGTTTTGAGGCCTTCCCGGAGCTGGGACCGGGGTCTCGAGTGCGGAGAGTGGCCGGCCGCGACTGCAACAACAGCGGCCTCTGGTGATGGTGAGGACTCGGCCGGAGGGAACTGAAGACCTGATTGCCGATGGTGACAGTGCCGACCCAGCCCAACTGGCGGAGCACCATGTGGGGAGTGTGATGCAGCTGGGTCGAGGGAGGTGCATGATTCTTAGCCCCCAATTCCGGTGTTGTATCCGGGCCCATTACCGACTTTGCCCGGAGTCAGCGTGCTGCCCCCAGGGTGCGGCGGAGTTTTTAGCCTTTTGGTGACTCTCCGCTGAGAAACCTGCCTTGGCTTGTGAGATTCCCGTTGTGAATCCTGTTCCTCCCTGATGTGAGACCCGGTCCTGAGGTGAGGTGGAGAAGGACGAGGCCGGAGCTGCTAAGATGGCGGAGAGCACCCTCGTGCGCACACCTCACCCGGGCAGAGAAGCCGCTATGCGAGAGAGTCCTGGGGTCTGGCGACACGAGAGAGAGCCCACGTCCAGAGATGTTTTGGCTGCGTTAACAACTCTGCATAAGACCCTGATCCGGGACGCCCGGGATCTGGGAAGGAGGATGGCCGCCATTGTTGTCCCACCGCTCCACATGGGTAGGGATGAATCACAAGGAAGCGCCGATGTGCCCGCCTTTGCGTCAGTGATGAACGTTCCAGCTGCGCCTACGTTTGTGGAGACGCCGATAGACCCGGTCCGTGACATCGCTTTGGATTGCTCTGTTGTGTTTGGGAGTGACTCATCGGGGCCTTTATCTGTACGGCGGCGGAAGAAACAACATCGATCCATAGTTTGGGTTGCCCCGGCGGCGCTTCAACAATTGTCGGATGGTGTGTCTTTCTCCTCCTGGCTGGTGAGACTGTGTTCTGCCTGGGGGATGTTTCCGGCAACGGTACTGCCACATACGGAGTTCAAGCAAGCCGGGCCGAAGAAGGCTGTGATGCCAGAAACCGGTCCCCGGAAGCTTGTTTCCTTACCAGTATAAGAATTGGCTTGGTAGTTTGGTTTGCCCTGTTCCCATCATGCACTGGGACAGGAACAGACTAATTTGCATATAGCCAAATTCTGAGCTGGGATGGTGCATTGAGCTAAAAAACGGTGATGGATTAAAACCATGATCTCTTGACTTAGTAAGAGTATTCTGCATCATTCAGAAACTCTGTCCATCACCACCCCCCTTTTCCAACATACGGAGTTCCGCCATGCGTACTTGACTGGGATTTGGGAGCTACGGTCCCATGGAGTATTGGCGCTTCTCGGACCGCCCAATTCGGTTGGACCCGCCACACTGTACTGTATGCCGATTGATGAATGGCCGTATGTGGGTACTATTGATAGAGAAGGCCAGGGATGATATCGTTTAGGATATGATGGAACACATTGTTGGCTGACGGTGTTTTGGAGGGACACTCCACGGGGATGTTACCGATTGACTTTATGATTCTTGCTTACTGTGGCTCTTCTGACTTTGCTTCTGATGTATATTGTGCGCGATAGGTGAGGGGGGGCCGGGTGGTCTGATCGATGGCCCTTCTTCATATTTTTTCCTTTCCTTTTTCTTCCTTTTTCTTCTATATTTCGGGTCTCTTTTTAGGGCGATAGGCATGCTGCTGGGGGGGGGGGGTAGGCCGTAGCCTTCTGCAGGGGTGCAGGGTGGGGGGTAGGAGGCAGAGGGTTGTTTATTTGTCCTTTCTTTGTCTCTATGGCCCTTTGCTTTTTCTTTTTCTAGGTGTCGTCGTCTTCATGTTTCCTACAATCTGTTTTGTTTTTAAGGGCTGGGGTACTGATTCAACATGACGTGTATGTGTTGTTTACATTTATCCTGACTCGTATGCCTTGCCCCCGTGTCCTTAAGTGTATTCGCACTCATTGCGGATTTCTGTTTCCTGTTGCTATTGTAGAATCATGTGTGACTGTCTGGCACTTCTTCTGATATTTTTTCTGTTTTATTTTTCTTCACTGTAAAATTAACCTTCTTAAATCCTGCTTATTACGCTGTACGCTTAAATACGAGTCGTATCCTGGATACTTACCTGACCCCGGCTTATGGATCGCCGTTTCTTTTTTTTTTATTGCTCTGCTTACCTTACGAATTGATTAGCGGCCGCGGCCGGCCGGGATGGTTGTAGGCCCATGCTTGTATTGATGTGAAGTGATAATAAAGGTTTTTTTTTAAAAAGAAAAAAAAAAAAAAAAAAAAAAGAATGTTCCCCCTGGTGTCTGCCTCACTGTTAGGATCAGTCACAGCCGGCATGGCTCACGGGTGGAGGGGAGGGGAGGAGGGGTCACGCAGGGACAGGGGGTTAATTTAATAGTAAATTTTTTAAAAGTACCTTTCCTCAGGCCGGGTCCACCATCTTCTCAGCTCCTGCTCTCCTGCCTCCGACAGGAACAGGAAGCAGCCCCGTTCATCCGCCCACCCGCAACCAAACATAAAAAGGTAATAACAGAAAGTTATCACCATTTTATGTTTCTGCTTCTTGCACTATGAGAAAGAAGTGTGGCGACGCTCCTCCGCCCTAGTGGAGGAACCGCCCCTGGTTAGGATGTTCAGGACCAGAATTACAAGGGCTCCACATCCAAATGTTAATATATCATGTGTAAATGGCACTGTGATAAGATTAAAGTTGGCTTAACAGTTTACTTTTAACCCCTTAGCTGCGGCGGCTATTCCGCTGCAGTGCTAAGGGGGAGGGGGGGGCGCGTGGCGCTCCCGTGCTCGTGACGGAACCGCTCTGTCACGAGCCTCGGGTGAGCTGTGCTTGTGATGGAACAGTTCCGTCACGGCCCCGCCCGCCCAATAGAACCCTCAGCGCAGGCGCGGAATTCGCGCCATGCAGGTGCGGCGAGCGGGCTGTGATGGAACCGTTCCATCACCAGCACAGCCCACCCAAGGCTTGTGACGGAACGGTTCCGTCACAAGCACGCAAGGGGTTAAAGGCACATACCTGGTTTAAAAAACAAAACATCTCAACTGACAGTATGGTCAATTTTTCAAGTTAGACTTTGATTTTCACTGCAACAATAAAGGCTACATTAAAGGTGTTTTCCATTAAATGAATTCTCTCAATGCAAATTGCATCAGGCACAAAGCGATCACCATTGGCTGAGATGAGTTCAAAACATCCTTCCATCCCCTTGTTTGTTGCAGTAGACGTCTTAAGTGCAACGGGCATCACATGCCCAGGCATGGGTCCCGTACTCACTGTGCCTAAGGACTTTGGGACACATTTGCTAAACTTTCTCGTACTGCAGGGCAGCAAGCAAAGTTGCTGTGTTGCATTAAGTGAAAGGGAGATTTTCAAAGATATGGAGCATGTCTGCTCTCCTAGCGCCAATGCAGGCACACTTGCACCATAGTACAAGGATGCCTGCATTACTGGCAGAATTGTTTTTGCACATGAATGGACAACTTACTTCTTAAAAACAGTCATTAGAGGCATTTTCCTCTTTCTGTGTGTGCTACAGAATGCAGCACACTTGTAAAGAGGAAATAATGAGGCAAAATAATGATCTTTCTCCTTGTTACACCTCACTTGGAAAGCTGTAGCATGTTGACACGGTCCCAGGTTTGTAAATGTAAAGCCTTTGTAAACCTGGCAATCCACCAAAATCCATGGGTGGATGCAGGGAAATGCCCACGCTCCACCTATGGTAGTCGTCCCAAGTTGAAATGTAACGTATCACAGCGTAAGCAGCTGTCTTGCATTACATTTCTTTACAAAACCAAGCAAGGCCCCACAAATCAAGCCTTGCGCTACTTTGTAAATATTACTTAAGCCTTTGCGTTAGCCTTGTGTCATCTATCATGATGTAAGGACAACGAAAAGGCTTCATAAATATGGGCCTTAATCTATACCTCAGTGATGAGGCATAAATAGTTCAAAACCAGTCTGAGGTTCCTGTGCTTTCTTCTGAAGGGGACCTGGCTGTGGCGTAACACAGGCCCCTGCAGTCCCCGTGGTGCGGGGGGGGCCCTAGCTGCAGGGGGCTCCCTCTGCACAGTACTCTGGCCCGAGAGCTCCTGATTAAATCCAGAGTGGGGCCGCTCCATGTACCTTGCAGGTGGCCCCCTCAACTTTCGTTACGCCACTGGGACGTGGCCCTGCAGTTGAGAGTTCCTATTGGAGCGGGATCAAGGCTGATTTTCATATGGCAAGTCTGTGTCTAGATTGGCATTCTGGGTGAAGTGAAACAAATGATGGTCAAGAGTGCGGCTGGAGTGATTTTAAGTGGCTAAAATGTCACCTTGTTGTTTGTTCCCGTAGCAGACATGGAGATGGAGTTTCAGAGACCAGCCACAGTAGGAGACATGATCTCATGCAGTATGCTGAACAGCACAAGGAGGGGATTCTGATCAGGATGGAGTGCAGTGGCTCCATACCAAGAGCGTGCCATCATGCTGCCGAACCAGGACACCTCTTTCCTCTGACTCTCCAGAACCTTGGCATTTCCGAGGCACGTTCCTCTGGTAGCAGCACAAAGCACAGCTGCTGGAACAAAGGAGACAGCTCCATTAGAGAGAGAGGGAAAGAGCCTGGTGTAGCCTGCCTTATGTGAGACTTATTTGGCTTTAGAGAGACAATGTTACATTCTGTGTCCTGCAACATGGCTCTGAAGAAGGTAGCAGTTTAAGTGTCTTGGAGTATAAGTTCTCTCATTGTCTAAAACACCTTGACAATGGGCAGTTGTGTGACACACTTATGGCTCTGAATGGCATTGACACTTAGCAAATAAAAGACAAGTCACACCACATTTGAAGTGCCTAAATTGTGGCGGTGTTTACAGGTGGTGGGCATCTGCACTCATTTTTGGTGATCAGGAGATTTTCAACAACAGACTTTGACCCAGAACAACAGAGATAAAGGCAACAATTGTAGAAGGGGGAAGAGGAAGAAAGGAAAACAGTGGCAAAAAGAGAAAGCAGGGATGACAAGGAAGGAACCTGCAAGAGTGAGATAAAGGTACCGGAGGTCTAGGGTGGTGAAGGAAAGGAATGAAGTGGAATCAAGACGAGGCAGCATTGGCATTCCACAAACCCTTCATTCAGCAGCACCAGCTGCGATCACCTGAGCAAAACTGTGTGCCCCTGCACTTATGTTATTATAGAAATTAAGCAGTGCACATTGGAATTAATCAAGGAAACACATATTTTGTACACTTACGTAGGCCAACAAGCAGTTGTCGTGTATGCCTAATAAATTTCTTTTTTAAAGTGCCAATGATTGCTTGATGTGAACACATTTAGATCATTTTTCAAGGATTATTTTCACAATATAAACGGTGATGAGAAAACAACAAGCTCACAGCTCCTTTACAGTGCCTTTCATATCATGGTCAGCTCTGCCTTCCAGCACTTCCACCCGCTCTCCTGGTCCTTTTGCCCCCCGCTTTCCCTTAAACCTCCCTAAGACTCCTCCACTGACTCTTCTCCCTTCAGATTTCTACTTTGACAGCTTTCACTAGCCGCCTTTTTTCTGTCGATCACAGGTGCCACTTTATAGGCTCTCAGGGCCCTTTGGTGAACTATAGAACCCCTGCCCCTGTGACAACTCCATGGCCCACTGCTAATGATCAAGACCCCTACTACTGACATCCATGAACCGCTCTACCAGGCCTCAGACCATCTCTACTGGCCTCAGACCATCTCTACTGGCCTCAGACTATTCTCTACTGGCCACAGACTATTCTCTACTGGCCTCAGACCATCTCTACTGGCCTCAGACCATTCTCTACTGGCCTCAGACTATTCTCTACTGGCCTCAGACCATCTCTACTGGCCTCAGACCATCTCTACTGGCCTCAGACTATTCTCTACTGGACTCAGACTATTCTCTACTGGACTCAGACTATTCTCTATGGGCCTCATATCATCTCTACTGGCCTCAGACCATCTCTACTGGCCGCAGACCATCTCTACTGGCCTCAGACTATTCTCTACTGGACTCAGACTATTCTCTACTGGCCTCAGACCATTCTCTACTGGCCTCATACTATTATCTATGGGCCTCAGATCATCTCTACTGGCCTCAGACCATCTCTACTGGCCTCAGATCATCTCTACTGGCCTCAGATCATCTCTACTGGCCTCAGACCATCTCTACTGGCCTCAACTGGCCTCAGACCATCTCTACTGGCCTCAGACTATTCTCTACTGGCCTTAGATCATCTCTACTGGCCTCAGACTATTCTCTACTGGCCTCAGATCATCTCTACTGGCCTCAGACCATCTCTACTGGCCTCAACTGGCCTCAGACCATCTCTACTGGCATCAGACCATCTCTACCGGCCTCAGACTATTCTCCACTGGCCTCAGACCATCTCTACTGGCCTCAGACTATTCTCTACTGGCCTCGGACCATCTCTACCGGCCTCAGACCATTCTCTACTGGCCTCAGACTATTCTCTACTGGCCTCAGACCATCTCTACTGGCCTCAGACCATCTCTACCGGCCTCAGACTATTCTCTACGGGCCTCAGATCATCTCTACTGGCCTCAGACTATTCTCTACTGGCCTCATACTATTATTTATGGGCCTCAGATCATCTCTACTGGCCTCAGACCATCTCTACTGGCCTCAGATCATCTCTACTGGCCTCAGACCATCTCTACTGGCCTCAACTGGCCTCAGACCATCTCTACTGGTATCAGACCATCTCTACTGGCCTCAGACTATTCTCTACTGGCCTCAGACCATCTCTACTGGCCGCAGACTATTCTCTACTGGCCTCAGACCATCTCTACTGGCCTCAGACCATTCTCTACTGGCCTCAGACTATTCTATACTGGCCTCAGACCATCTCTACTGGCCTCAGACCATCTCTACTGGCCTCAGACCATTCTCTACTAGCCTCAGACTATTCTCTACTGGCCTCAGACCATCACTACGGGCCTCAGACTATTCTCTACTGGCCTCAGACTATTCTCTACTGGCCTCAGACCATCTCTACTGGCCTCAGACCATCTCTACTGGTCTCAAACCATCTCTACTGGCCTCAGACTATTCTCTACTGGCCTCAGACCATCTCTTCTGGCTTCAGACCATCTCTACTGGCCTCAGACCATCTCTACTGGCCTCAGACTATTCTCTACTGACCTCATACCATTCTCTACTGGCCTCAGACCATCTCTACTGGCCTCAACTGGCCTCAGACCATCTCTACTGGCCTCAGACTATCTCTACTGGCCCCAGACTATTCTCTACTGGCCTCAGGCCATCTCTACTGGCCTCAGACTATTCTCTACTGGCCTCAGACCATCTCTACTGGCCTCAGACCATTCTCTACTGGCCTCAGACTATTCTCTACTGGCCTCATACCATTCTCTACTGGCCTCAGACCATTCTCAACTGGCCTTTAGACCTTCTCAGATACCAAGAATCCCTTAGAGCCATGCAGCTAACTCTCATACCTAAATATAACACATTTGAAGCCCTGAGTCTACCCTTACTCGCCCCCTGCTGCGGGTCCTCAGAATCTGTCAGACATCCTCTGCTGGCCCTGAAAGCACATCTGCCAGCCTTGGTCATTGCAGGCCTCAGCTAGCCTTCCACTCACTTAGATTGCCATCTAACCATCGTGCCAGCCCTCAAACTCTCTGTTGCTTTCCTCCCTGGGCAGGACTGGCCATAGCGGGCATCGGGCATTTCCCTAGAAGGCTGTGAGGGTGGGGGCCGGTTTTGTTACATTGGGCCAGTTTTGCAGCTATGCTGCAATAACTGCCCTCAATAACAAAAGCAGCAGTGCTTCACACTAGCACCTCCCCACTCCCCCCACCTCCAAGGGGGGGTGCTGGTCCGACAAAATTGTCAGGGCTGCTTTGGGTTCCCAGTCCGGCCCTGCTTCCTCTAGAAGTCTCACCAACCTTTAGACTCCAACTTGCCATTTTTACAGACCCCTCCACTCCGCTGAACATCAGCTGCATTGCTGGGGGCTGGAGAAAGCAGCGACAGGCTCCCAGTCTGCCTTGGAAGGCAGGTTGCTAGCACTCAGGCCATTTCTGAAGCTGCTCTCATGCGAGAGCAGCTTCAGGATTGGCTGCAGGGCAGGCTGGGAGCCTGTCCCCAGGGCCAGAAGCAGGAAGAGTGCGATGCAAAGAGAGATGACGGTGGCGGTGTTAAAGTAAGTTTTTGTTTTGTCCCAACTCTCCCCACCTTCTTACTCTCTCCTCTGCACCTCCCTCCTCTAGCCCAGCCTGCCGCCCCCCCTACATTGGCAGGAGACAAGCCGCTACTGGCGTCAACCCTTTGCCCCCTTCCCCATTTAAATATGGTAACCTAAGCCACACTGCCCTCCACCTTTAACAACCGCCAGACACTTGAAACAAGCTCAGGAGCACTCCTCGCGGCCTTCACACACCCCATGATAACCCTCACAGCTCCTCTGCCTTCCCCGTAAGCACCTCGAAGGGCCTTATGGGTTTATTTATTTAACCCTTAAGACCTACCTACAATTTATCATCTGAAATGTAAAAGAGTTCACTTAAAAAAGTTTACTCTTGTCAAAGTATGTGCCTTTATCTGTAACAGTTATATAATTTACTTCAACCATCCTAGGCACTGAATGCTTTTCAGGTCTCGTTGAGCCAGCGCATGCGCAGCCCCGAGACATTTAGTATTGGGATTTCAAAGTGCTGCCATAGCAGGCTTTTGGTGGCCTAGCGCCAGCCGCGTAGCTAGGGGGGGGGCGAGGGGGGCGGTCCGCCCCAGGCGGCACCTTTTCTGAGGCGGCTGCGGCCGCACGGGCCGGCACTGACTGTCATAGGCCGAGGCGTGTCAATCCCCTGAGGGACTAAGTGCAGAAGTACTAAAGGCACGCTGTCTGCAGTGTTCACTGAGCCTGGCTGTAAGACTGTAGGTCACAAACATGTCCTGAAAAACCTACTAAGGTCATAATATACTAAAATATGTTATAGCAAATATTGGCAAAGGGACCTATTGGCTTTGCAGTTGTTTTAGCCATGCTGCACCAGTCCTAGGGCAAATAATTAAATGTTCGGGAATCTGCTCAGATTATGGGCCTCATGCTTTGGGAAAGTGAAATCTCTTTTAGCCACTTGACAGCATTTCCTTGGCTTATAGTGACCTTTTGTTGTATAAATAAACTGAGTCAGGGCATTTGTTGTCTTTCAACTAGGTTTTTTTTGGCAAGATTCACAATGCGCTGTGGAAACGTTTCGGCTTTGCAGAGTTAGAGGACCGACGTGTTTACTTTTTCACTTTCACATAAATTAACGTCTTTTGCAACAATGTAAGTAGCATTTATTCTTATTTAATACTAACAAAACGGTTCTATATAAGGTATGCTTCGAAGAAAATTATTCGCTCTTTTTTACCTGTAGGCTGGATTTATGACTGAAAGATACTAGGGGCCTTATTTATGAAGGCCTTGCACCGCCGGTGCGTCACTTTTTCCCATTTTAAAAGTGACGCACCGGCGCAAGGACTTCATAAATATGGCCCTAGGTGTGCAATTGGTGATTCTGGTCATTCTCTTCCTGTCAAAATACAGCTATTACATGGTAATGTCCCCGAAATGGGGATTAACCATGCAGTCCCGAATACCTGCTCCTTTTCTGTTGGTTATGCCTGATTCATCTGAGGATGGAAAGGTGTCAGACTACAGGAAGACATATGTAAGGCTAATGGTACCTCGTTCCTCAACGGAAGTGGAATGGCCAGTTTGAGAGTGTCCAAACTGAGTATGGCAAGGCTTCCTTAAAATAACATTGTCCATTTTCTTCCTTAAGACGGGTAGACATGTCGGTGCCCGCTACTCTGGATTCAGGGAGATCTCTGCACCGTGTTGATTCTTCGTCAATACTTATTTCTCATGCAGTAAGGCTGCCTTCGTGCTGGCTCTCAGGTGTGTTCGCCTGATAAGTAATTGGAACCTAGTTTTTGCAGGTATTCTGAGCTGGAGCCCCCCCTGAAGCTTTGTGTGAGATTTAGAAGATCCTGGACTTTATCATATGTTCCACCCAGGAGCTTCAGAACAGGTCAGTGTGGTCTGAGATGCTTAGATGAATGCTCATCCTTGGAGCTTTATTTTAGATACTTTGGTGTTGCTACATTTCCTTTATAGGAGCCACCGCAAGCACAATGTTTTAATAAACTGGACATGACCAGTGCCCATGCCAATCCTTTTTAGGACTCAGCTGGTGCAGCAGAGGTCTACCTGTGGGCGAGAGGGAATGCAAAATGGTGTTTTTCCCCACAGAGCTGCTCTGAAAGGAAGGAAGGTCACCTCCATGAGCATTTCTGGTCTTGGTCTCTTTAGTCAGATAGTTCTTGTCCATGTAGAGGAAGGTCTGTGAGGCATAAAGTGATGTGGTAGCAAATCTCTGCATCCTCTGCCAGCCTTCAGGGGATTGTAGAGCCATTTACTGACAGCCGAGGCAGAGGTTGGTATTCCAGGTTAGCCAAATTAGATCAGCCAAGGCCCTTTGTCAGTACTGAAGAACAGCAGGGAGCGAGTCAGGCCCTGGGTGGCCTGAAAGTGGCCCCGTAGACTGATTTATTGTCTCTGTATAATGTGTGCGTGATGTAAAGTACTGTGACATGCTACACTGATATGGGCAGGGCTATCCAACGAATGACATGCATATGAGAGAGGGGCTACAGAGAGATGAGGGGCACTGGTTGAGGGTGGCAGTGAGGGAATCAGAGGAAGTGGTCCTGGAGTGGGGGAACTACAGAGAGATGAAGGGCACTGGTGGAGGGAATCCAAGGAGGTGGTCATGGGGTGGAGCTACAGGGAGATGAGGGGCTCTGGTGAAGGGTGGCAGTGAGGGAATCAGAGGAGGTGGTAATGGGGTGGAGCTACAGGGAGATGAGGGGCTCTGGTGGAGGGTGGCAGTGAGGGAATCAGAGGAGGTGGTAATGGGGTGGAGCTACAGGGAGATGAGGGGCACTGGTGAAGGGTGGCAGTGAGGGAATCAGAGGAAGTGGTCCTGGAGTGGGGGAACTACAGAGAGATGAAGGGCACTGGTGGAGGGAATCCAAGGAGTGGTCATGGGGTGGAGCTATGGAGAGATGAGGGGCACTGGTGAAGGGTGGCAGTGAGGGAATCAGAGGAGGTGGTAATGGGGTGGAGCTACAGGGAGATGAGGGGCTCTGGTGGAGGGTGGCAGTGAGGGAATCAGAGGAGGTGGTAATGGGGTGGAGCTACAGGGAGATGAGGGGCTCTGGTGGAAGGTGGCATTGAGGGAATCCAAGGAGGAGGCCATGGGTGGGGGAGCTACAGAGAAATGAGGGGCACTAGTGGTGGGTGGCAGTGAAGGAGTCAGAGGGTGAGGTCATGAGGGGGACGACCTTACCAGTTTTTGTAACTAAAAAGTTTCAAAAATATACGAAAGAGCGTTTGAATGTTCTTCACAATAATTCCATGATATACATATTTGGATTTGTGTGATTGTGTGATTTGGAGCCAACAAACAGACATGACTGCCACACAATGACACACTTACTGAAATAAAGAGCAGTTAAAACTCAGATCGATATGTAAGAAGGGGACTCATTACATAAAGTGTGTTGAATACTGTATTGAGCAGGATTTTAAAATGGCTGCACCCAACTGTGGAATTGTTCTGACTCTGCGCAAGTGGTGGGGTGGGACATAGGCCTTTCGGCACATAGGTCAAAGCAATGATAGATGGGCCCAGACTTTAACAGGGTGTGCCCCTAACACAAATCTCAATTGCCTCAGGCCTATAATATAAATTCATTAGCTGACTCACGGACTCAGGCCGCCGCAGTGAGCATGTGCATGTAAGCAGGATTGCTGGGCAAGCCACAGGAGAGCCTGTGAGACACATAGCGGTAACAGTCAGGCAGGCTGACAAATATGTTTAAAAGTATTTAAAAAAATCACACCAGTATAATTAAGCAAGTGGCCCGGGTGCTGTACGCAGCCCTCTACAACTGCGAATTCAGATAGTTAACACTTACTTGCACTAGTTAATAGACCAATGTAAAACTAGCATTCCAATGATACATGTAAGAAATATCTGTGCCCGAAATTTGACAATGAGGTGAGATTCAAAATTCGAGTCAAGACTTTACCGCACACAATCACAGGACTGTAGATGCAAGGGGCGGCAATCTGAGGGATAGCCCCGGGCGCCACAAGCTCTAGCTACGCCCCTGCCTAGCGCTTGCGTTCATGCGAACGTGCACGCACGCAGCAGCCATCTACCTCCCTTCCAGCGCTTCCCGGCTGACCGAGCTTAGCCGTTTACGATTCCCAATGAAGCTCCCGCAGCTTCGCGTCATCACTCAATTTAGGGCTTCACTGCCTTTGCGTCTTATGGGTCATGTACATTTAAACAGAGACTATCGCATTACTTTTTTTAAAACTTTTTTTTTATTGAAACATTTGCATTCAGTTTGCCAGAGAACGTACATAGATGGCCCTGACACCTTTACTTCAATAAGTCGTAAAGATCTTTGCTTGTCTTCCCGCTCCCTTTCATTCCTTGCACTTTGTTCGACTAGCCTCAACCTATACTTTCAATGGCCTGTGACCCTTTTAGTCTTTACCCCCATCTTTTCTAACCTGTTGAAGATTTCCACCATCTTAGCTCGCCTTGGCTAGGTTCAGACCTGTCACGTACACAAACCCTTGCTATCTCGTGTTTTATATTTTTTTGTCTTCTTTCTTTGCAAATCTCTGTAGATCCCGCTCCTTTCATACCTAGTAGAGATTCCACCAGGCACAAGTTGTGTCCCTGCTCATCACTTCCACTGTTTTCTCTTTCACTTCACAGTGGAGTTGCATTTCTGCAGCCTCTCATACCTTATGTGTCCAGTCCATCCTGCCCCCCAACAGTTTGCATTACTACAATGTCGTCAGTGTGCAATTCTCTCACAGACACTCTCTCACAGACATTCTCTCACAGACACTCTCTCACAGAGACTCTCTCACAGACTCTCACAGACACTCTCTCACAGACATTCTCTCACAGACACTCTCTCACAGACATTCTCTCACAGACACTCTCTCACAGAGACTCTCTCACAGACTCTCACAGACACTCTATCACAGACTCTCACAGACACTCTCATAGACACTCTCACCGACACTCTCACAGACACTCTCACAGACTCTCACATACACTCTCTCACAGACTCTCAGACTCTCACAGACACTCTCTCACAGACTCTCACAGACACTTTCTCACAGAATCTCACAGACACTCTCACAGACTCACAGACACTCTCTTATACACTGTTTTCTCTTTCACTTAACAGTGCAGTTGCATTTCTGCAGCCTCTCATACCTTATGTGTCCAGTACATCCTGCCCCCCACAGTTTGCATTATTACAATGTCGTCAGTGCGTAATGTCTCTCACAGATTCTCTCTCACAGACACTTTCTCACAGGCACTCTCTCGCAGAGACTCTCACAGACACTCTCACAGACTCTCACATACACTCTCTCACAGACTCTCACGGACACTCTCTCACAGACTTTCACAGACACTCTATCACAGACTCTCACAGACTCTCTCTTGTAGACACTCTCACAGACACTCTCGCAGACACTCTCACAGACTCTCACAGACACTCTCTCTCAGACACTCTCTCAGACACTCTCTCAGACACGCTCTCTCAGACACTCTCTCGGACACTCTCACAGACACTCTCACAGACACTCTCACACAGACACTCTCTCACAGACTCACACTCTCACAGACACTCTCTCACAGACTTTCACAGACACTCTCACACAGACACTCTCTCACAGACTCTCACACTCTTTCACAGACTTTCACAGACACTCTCACACAGACACTCTCTCACAGACACTCTCTCACACGCGCGCAGCCGCCATCTGCCTCCCTTCCAGCGCTTCCCGGCTGACCCAGCTTAGCTGTGTATGATTCCCAATGAAGCTCCTGCAGCTGCACGTCGTCACTCAAATTAGGGCTTCACTGCCTTTGCGTCTTGTGGGTCATGTTCATTTAAACAGAGACAGGTGCATTACTTTTTTCTTTTTTTTTACTTTTTTTATTGAAACATTTGCATTCAGTTTGCCAGAGAACGTACATAGATGGCCCTGACTCTTTTACTTCAATAAGTCGTAAATATCTTTGCTTGTCTTCCCGCTCCCTTTCATTCCTTGCACTTTGTTCGACTAGCCTCAACATATACTTTCAATGGCCTGTGACAATTTTAGTCTTTACCCCCATCTTTTCTAACCTGTTGAAGATTTCCACCATCTTAGCTCTCCTTGGCTATGTTCGGACCTGTCACGTACACAAACCCTTGCTATCATGTGTTTTATATTTTTGTGTCTTCGTTTTTTCCAACTCTCTGTAGATCCCGCTCCTTTCATACCTAGTAGAGATTCCACCAGGCACAAGTTGTGTCCCTGCTCATCACTTCCACTGTTTTCTCTTTCACTTCACAGTGGAGTTGCATTTCTGCAGCCTCTCATACCTTATGTGTCCAGTCCATCCTGCCCCCCAACAGTTTGCATTACTACAATGTCGTCAGTGTGCAATTCTCTCACAGACACTCTCTCACAGAGACTCTCTCACAGACTCTCACAGACACTCTCTCACAGACATTCTCTCACAGACACTCTCTCACAGACTTTCTCTCACAGACACTCTCTCACAGAGACTCTCTCACAGACTCTCACAGACACTCTATCACAGACTCTCACAGACACTCTCATAGACACTCTCACCGACACTCTCACAGACACTCTCACCGACACTCTCACAGACACTCTCACAGACACTCTCACAGACTCTCACATACACTCTCTCACAGACTCTCAGACTCTCACAGACACTCTCTCACAGACTCTCACAGACACTCTCACAGGCTCTCTGACACTCGCTCACAGACTCTCACAGACACTCTCACATACTCTCACAGACACTCTCTCACAGACTCTCACAGACACTCTCACAGACTCTCTCACAGACTCTCACAGACACTCTCTCACAGACTCTCACAGACACTCTCACAGACTCTCACAGACACTCTCTCACAGACTCTCACAGACACTTTCTCACAGACTCTCACAGACTCACAGACACTCTATCAGACTCTCACAGACTCTCTCTCATAGACTCTCACAGACACTCTCTCACATAATCTCACATACACTCTCTCACATACACTCTCTCACAGTCACTCTCTCAGACACTCTCTCAGACACTCCCTCATAGACACTCTCTCACAGAATATCACAGATATTCTCTCACAGACACTCTCTCACAGACACTCTCTCACAGACTCTCACAGATTCCCACACTCTCTCACAGACTCTCTCACAGATACTCTCTCACAGACACTCTCTCACGGACACTCTCACAGGCACTCTCTCACAGACTCTCATGGACACTCTCTCACAGACACTCTCACAGACTCTCTCTCACAGACTCTCTCTCACAGACTCTCACAGACACACTCCCACAGATACACTCTCACAGACACTCTCTCACAAACTCTCTCTCACAGACACATTCTCACAGACACACTCTCACACTCTCTCACAGAATCCCACTGACACTCACAGACTCTCACAGAAACTCTCTCACAGACACTCTCTTTGTTTTTTTTTAGAACTTTCTGAGGCAAATTATAAACAAATCCAACATGCCCTCCCCCCCCCACCCACCAATTGTATAGCACATCAGTATGGCATCAGACACTTATCCGCACATTTTTCAATAAGTACACAGCCATTTAGCCAGCAACCCTGTCTGTAGGGCAGGCGGCGTTCAAAGCACGTATTTATGCATACACACGCAGATCAAACAACGCGAGGAGGCAGCAGTATCGCAGCCCGTGACCCAGGCACGCAAATCAGGAGATTACTCAATGTCCCATGTGCTCCAGGCACTGCACCCCCTCCACCTAGGTCTCATGTAGTTCAACATCTGGGTCATTTTCTGCGCTAGCCGCCACGTAGGTTTGGTAAAGCCCCCCGAAGTTCTTGGATCTGCTGGTAGGAGAGAGGAGTTCACTATAAATCTCAGACTGTGTGCAGCAATACAGCATGTCATGTGCCCATCTCTTAGGTGTTGGCTTCGGTCCTCTCATCCAGCAGCATGCCACCACTCTGCACGCAATTAAAAGCCCCATGTCAGCCAGCCTACGGATTGCTCTCGGCAACTTTTTGGTGTACCCTATCAGAGCTATCATAGGGTCAGGGGGAATGACAACCTTTGTAATGGTGCTGAGTTCAGCGAAAATCTTGACCCAAAAGTCATATATCCCCGGGCATTGCCACGCACAGTGTGGGAAATCAGCGTCAGGAGAATGACACCTCTCGCACTCCGCTGTGGTTTTAAGACCATACCTGAAAAGCCTAGCTGTTGTATAATATATCCGATTGAGGAATTTAAAATGGACCAGCCTGTGTCGTCCGTTCAGAGAGATCTTCCTAGTGTTGGTGCAGCAGTATGTCCAAGTGTCATCGTCCAGCACCATTTGCAAATCTAACTGCCAAGCCATTTGCGCTTTGGTATATGTGTTTTCCCTGTGGGACTGTGACAGGGTGTACAAATGAGATAGCAATTTCTGTGGGGTTGTGACCTTAATGACATGTGTGGGTTCTTTCACCTCCGGCGGTTCTGCCATGTCCCCGCCAAAAGATCAGAAAGAGCGTGGCATACCCTAAAGTATTGAAATCTCATCAGTCAGGACGGTGCATCCAGACCAACTATCACCTGTTCCCAAGTTTTTGGCCACCCCATCCCCGAACAGATCTCCTGCCGTCTCAATACCGAGTTTCCGCATAGCATCTAGTAAACCCTTCTCGTGTAGTGGAGGCAGCCACCGGGTCCAGTCAATGGGAATAATAGGGGAATACAGCAATGCACCATTTTGCCTCTGTAGTAGATTGCTCCACGCATGATTCGTGGCCGTCAGTGAATCTAGGGTTCCCATGCGACGATCAGTAGGTTCAAAAATCGTAAGTGGGAGGGAGAGCGGTCGGGTAAACAGGGTCTCCATTTTCACGTGTGGTATGTCTCTGCTCCCATGTACCCAAGTGTGTAGGTGAGCGGCCTGCGCCACTCTATAATATAGTTCTAGGTCCAGCGCGCCAAGACCTCCCATATTATATGTTAGTGTGAGGAGCGACCATTTCGCCCTGGGTTGTCCACCCGCCCACGCAAGCCTCGTCAGCTCCTGTTGCAGCCGCTGAAAGACCGTCTTGGGGAGCACCATCGGGATGGACGTGAATAAGAATAAGAATCTGGGGAGCACAACCATTTTCATGATGGCAATCCGCCCCATAAGAGAGAGCGGAAGTTTGCACCAGGCGGTCATGTCATCCTCCAGCCTGCTGAAGGTCTCACAGACACTCTCTCACAGGCACTCTCTCACAAAATCTCACAGACACTCTCTCACAGACACTCTCTCACAGATACTCTCTCACAGACTCTCACAGATTCACACACTCTCTCACAGACTCTCTCACAGACACTCTTTCAAGAAGCTCTCTCACAGACTCTCACAGATACTCTCTCACAGACACTCTCACAGACTCTCACAGACACTCGCAGGCACAGACACTCTCTCACAGACTCTCACAGACACAGACACTCTCTCACAGACTCTCACAGACTCTCACAGATTCTCACATTCTCTCACAGACTCTCACAGACTCTCTCATAGACACTCTCTCACAGACACTCTCTCACAGACTCTCACAGACTCTCTCTCACAGACTCTCACAGACACACTCCCACAGACACACTCTCACAGACACTCTCTCACAAACTCTCTCACGCAGACACTCTCTCACAGACTCTCACAGACACTCTCACAGACACTCCCTCACAGACACTCTCTCACAGAATCTCACAGACACTCTCTCACAGACACTCTCTCACAGATTCTCAAACTCTCTCACAAACTCTCTCACAGACACTCTCTCACAGACACTCTCTCACAGACACTCTCACAGGCACTCTCTCACAGACTCTCACGGACACTCTCTCACAGACTCTCACAGACACTCTCTCACAAACTCTCTCACACAGACACTCTCTCACAGACTCTCACAGATACTCTCACAGACACTCCCTCACAGAATCTCACAGACACTCTCTCACAGACACTCTCTCACAGACTCTCACAGACTTCCACAGATTCTCACACTCTCTCACAAACTCTCTCACAGACACTCTCTCACAGACACTCTCTCACAGACACTCTCACAGGCACTCTCTCACAGACTCTCATGGACACTCTCTCACAGACTCCCACAGACACACTCTCACACTCTCTCATAGAATCTCAGACACTCACAGACTCTCACAGAAACTCTCTCACAGACACTCTCACGGACACTCTCTCACAGACACTCCCTCACAGACACTCTCTCACAGAATCTCACAGACACTCTCTCACAGACACTCTCTCACAGACTCTCACAGACTTCCACAGATTCTCACACTCTCTCACAAACTCTCTCACAGACACTCTCTCACAGACACTCTCTCACAGACACTCTCACAGGCACTCTCTCACAGACTCTCATCGACACTCTCTCACAGACTCCCACAGACACACTCTCACACTCTCTCATAGAATCTCAGACACTCACAGACTCTCACAGAAACTCTCTCACAGACACTCTCACGGACACTCTCTCACAGACACTCTCTCACAGACACTCTCTCACAGACTCTCACAGACACTCTCTCACAGACACTCTCACAGACTCTCACAGACACTCGCAGACACAGACACTCTCTCACACACTCTCACAGACACTCTCACAGACTCTCTCTCACAGAATCTCACAGACTCTCGCAGATTCTCACACTCTCTCGCAGACTCTCACAGACTCTCTCACAGACACTCTCTCACAGACATTCTCTCACATACACTCTCACAGGCACTCTCTCACAGACTCTCATGGACACTCTCTCACAGACACTCTCTCACAGACTCTCACAGACTCTCTCTCACTGACTCTCACAGACACACTCCCACAGACACACTCTCACAGACACTCTCTCACACAGACACTCTCTCACAGACTCTCACAGACACTCTCACAGACAATCCCTCACAGACACTCTCTCACAGAATCTCACAGACACTCTCTCACAGACACTCTCTCACAGATTCTCATACTCTCTCACAGACTCTCTCACAGACACTCTCTCAAGACACTCTCTCACGGACTCTCACAAACACTCTCTCACAGACTCTCACAGACACACTCTCACAGACTCTCACAGACACTCTCTCACAGACACTCATACAGACTCTCACAGACACTTGCAGACAAACTCTCTCACAGACACTCTCTCACAGACACTCTCACAGACACTCTCACAGACTCTCTCTGACAGACACTCTCTCACAGACTCTCTCTTAGACACTCTCACAGATTATCACAGCCATTCTCGCACAGACTCTCACAGACACTCACAGACTCTCACAGACACTCTCTCACAGACACTCTATTACAGACTCTCTCTCACAGACTCTCTCTCGCAGACACTCTAACATACACTTTCACACATTCTCTCACACACTCACAGACACTCTCTCACAGACAATCTCTCATAGACTCTCACAGACACTCTCACAGCCTCTCACAGACACTCTCTCACACACTCTCCCACAGACACTCTCTCACAGACTCTCAGACACTCTCTCACAGACTCTCACTCCCAGACTCTCACCCACAGACTCTCACAGACACTCGCTCACAGACTCTCAGACTCTCTCAGACACTCTCTCACAGACACTCTCTCACAGACACTCTCTCAGACACTCTCACAGACACTCTCTCAGACACTCTCACAGACACTCTCACACAGACAGACTCTCACACTCTTTCACAGACTTTCACAGACACTCTCACACAGACACTCTCTCACAGACACTCTCTCACACGCGCGCAGCCGCCATCTGCCTCCCTTCCAGCGCTTCCCGGCTGACCCAGCTTAGCTGTGTATGATTCCCAATGAAGCTCCTGCAGCTGCACGTCGTCACTCAAATTAGGGCTTCACTGCCTTTGCGTCTTGTGGGTCATGTTCATTTAAACAGAGACAGGTGCATTACTTTTTTCTTTTTTTTAACTTTTTTTATTGAAACATTTGCATTCAGTTTGCCAGAGAACGTACATAGATGGCCCTGACTCTTTTACTTCAATAAGTCGTAAAGATCTTTGCTTGTCTTCCCGCTCCCTTTCATTCCTTGCACTTTGTTCGACTATCCTCAACATATACTTTCAATGGCCTGTGACAATTTTAGTCTTTACCCCCATCTTTTCTAACCTGTTGAAGATTTCCACCATCTTAGCTCTCCTTGGCTATGTTCGGACCTGTCACGTACACAAACCCTTGCTATCTCGTGTTTTATATTTTTTTGTCTTCGTTTTTTCCAACTCTCTGTAGATCCCGCTCCTTTCATACCTAGTAGAGATTCCACCAGGCACAAGTTGTGTCCCTGCTCATCACTTCCACTGTTTTCTCTTTCACTTCACAGTGGAGTTGCATTTCTGCAGCCTCTCATACCTTATGTGTCCAGTCCATCCTGCCCCCCAACAGTTTGCATTACTACAATGTCGTCAGTGTGCAATTCTCTCGCAGACACTCTCTCACAGACATTCTCTCACACACACTCTCTCACAGAGACTCTCTCACAGACTCTCACAGACACTCTCATAGACTCACAGACACTCTCACAGGCTCTCTGACACTCGCTCACAGACTCTCACAGATACTCTCACATACTCACAGACACTCTCACAGACTCTCACAGACACTTTCACAGACTCTCACAGACTCTCTCATAGACACTCTCACAGACACTCTCACAGACACTCTCACGGACTCTCACATACACTCTCTCACAGTCTCTCAGACTCTCACAGACACTCTCTCACAGACACTCTCTCACAGACACTCACAGACTCTCACAGATTCTCACACTCTCTCACAGACTCTCACAGACTCTCTCACAGACACTCTCTCACAGACACTCTCTCACGGACACTCTCACAGGCCCTCTCTCACAGACTCTCACAGACACTCTCACAGACTCACAGACACTCTATCAGACTCTCACAGGCTCTCTCTCATAGACTGTCACAGACACTCTCACAGACACTCTCGCAAACTCTCACAGACACTCTCTCACGGACTCTCACAGACACTCTCTAACAGACACTCCCTCATAGAAACTATTTCACAGAATCTCACAGACACTCTCTCACAGACACTCTCACAGACACTCTCTCACAGACACTCACAGACTCTCACCGATTCTCACACTCTCTCACAGACTCTCACAGACTCTCTCACAGACACTCTCTCACAGACACTCTCTCACGGACACTCTCACAGGCCCTCTCTCACAGACTCACACAGACACTTTCTCACAGACTCTCTCTCACAGACTCTCTCTCACAGACTCTCACAGACACACTCCCACAGACACACTCTCACAGACACTCTCTCAAGACACTCTCTCACAGACTCTCACAGACACTCTCTCACAGACACTCTCACAGACTCTCACAGACACTCGCAGACACTCTCTCACAGACTCTCACAGACACTTTCTCACAGACTCTCACAGACACTCTCACAGACTCACAGACACTCTATCAGACTCTCACAGGCTCTCTCTCATAGACTGTCACAGACACTCTCACAGACACTCTCGCAGACTCTCACAGACACTCTCTCATGGACTCTCACAGACACTCTCTCACAGACACTCCCTCATAGACACTATTTCACAGAATCTCACAGACACTCTCTCACAGACACTCTCTCACAGACACTCACAGATTCTCACACTCTCTCACAGACTCTCACAGACTCTCTCACAGACACTCTCTCACAGACACTCTCTCACGGACACTCTCACAGGCCCTCTCTCACAGACTCTCACGGACACTCTCACAGACTCACAGACACTCTATCAGACTCTCACAGGCTCTCTCTCATAGACTGTCACAGACACTCTCACAGACACTCTCGCAGACTCTCACAGACACTCTCTCACGGACTCTCACAGACACTCTCTAACAGACACTCCCTCATAGACACTATTTCACAGAATCTCACAGACACTCTCTCACAGACACTTTCTCACAGACACTCTCTCACAGACACTCACAGACTCTCACCGATTCTCACACTCTCTCACAGACTCTCACAGACTCTCTCACAGACACTCTCTCACAGACACTCTCTCACGGACACTCTCACAGGCCCTCTCTCATAGACTCTCACAGACACACTCCCACAGACACACTCTTACAGACACTCTCTCACAAACTCTCTCTCACAGACACACTCTCACAGACACACTCTCACACTCTCTCACAGAATCCCACAGACACTCACAGAAACTCTCTCAGACACTCTCTGTCATGTGTCAAATGTCATGTCAAAGTTTTTATATAGCGCATCTTATCACTGCAAGGTCTCAAGGCGCTCTCTCATAGAATCTCACAGACACTCTCTCACAGACACTCTCTCACAGACACTCTCTCACAGACACTCTCTCACAGACTCTCACAGATTCTCACACTCTCTCACAGACTCTCTCACAGACACTCTCTCAAGACACTCTCTCACAGACTCTCACAGACACTCTCTCACAGACACTCTCACAGACTCTCACAGACACTCACAGACACTCTCTCACACACTCTCACAGACACTCTCACAGACTCTCTCTCACAGAATCTCACAGACTCTCGCAGATTTTCACACTCTCTCGCAGACTCTCACAGACTCTCTCACAGACACTCTCTCACAGACATTCTCTCACATACACTCTCACAGGCACTCTCTCACAGACTCTCATGGACACTCTCTCACAGACACTCTCTCACAGACTCTCACAGACTCTCTCTCACTGACTCTCACAGACACACTCCCAAAGACACACTCTCACAGACACTCTCTCACACAGACACTCTCTCACAGACTCTCACAGACACTCTCTCACAGACACTCTCTCACAGATTCTCACGGATTCTCACACTGTCTCACAGACTCTCACAGACACTCTCTCAAGACACTCTCTCACAGACTCTCACAAACACTCTCTCACAGACACACTCTCATAGACTCTCACAGGCTCTCGCATACACTCACAGACACAGACACTCTCTCACAGACACTCTCTCACAGACACTCTCTCACAGACTCTCACAGGCACTCTCACAGACACTCTCACAGACACTCACTGACAGATTCTCACAGACATTCACAGACACAGACACTCTCTCACAGACTCTCACAGACACTCTCTTAAACACTCTCACAGATTGTCACAGCCATTCTCTTACAGATTCTCACAGACACTCTCACAGACTCTCACAGACACTCTCTTACAGACACTCTCTTACAGACTCTCTCTCACAGACTCTCTCTCACAGACACTCTCACATACACTTTCACACTCTCTCACAGACTCTCTCACAGACACTCTCTCACAGACTCTCACAGACACTCTCACAGACTCTCACAGACACTCTCTCACAGACTCTCACAGACACTGGCTCACAGACAATCTCTCACAGACTCTCACAGACACTCTTTCAGACTCTCACAGACACTCTCTCACATCACTCTCACAGGCACTCTCTCACAGACTTTCACAGACACTCTCTCACAGACACTCTCTCAGACACTCTCTCTCAGACTCTCTCTCAGACACTCTCTCACAGACTCTCACAGAATCTCTCTCACAGACACTCTCTCACAGACACTCGCAGACACTCTCTCACAGACTCTCACAGTCTCTCACAGACTCTCACAGACACTCTTTCACAGACAATCTCTCACAGACACTCTCTCACAGACTCTCACAGACACTCTCTCACAGAGACTCTCTCACAGACTCTCTCACATAGACTTTCTCACAGACTCTCACAAACACTCACAGACTCTCACAAACACTCTCTCACAGACTCTCACAGACACTCACAGACTCTCACAGAAACTCTCTCACAGACTCTCACAGACACTCTCACAGACTCACTCTCACAGACTCACTCTCCCACTCTCTCTCACTGACTGACTCTACCACTCTCTCTCACTGACTGACTCCCTCTCTCACTGACTGACTCACTCTCACTGAATCTCTCTCTCTCACTGACTAACTCTCTCTCAGTGACTGACACTCTCTCTCAGTGACTGACACTCTCTCTCACTGACTGACTACTCCCGCTAAAAGACTGACTCTCACTAAAAGGCTGACTCTCGCTAAAAGACTGACTCAATCGCACTGATTATCTCACTGACTCACTCTCTCACTCACTGACGGACTCTCTCACTCACTCTCTCTGACTGGCTGACTGACCTTCACCCTCCTGTTATTTATGCCCCCCATAATAAAAAAAATACACAACAAGCAACCATTGGGACAGGCAGATACAAGTTGCCAGCATTGAAAGGACAAAAAACAAACTAAAGACATTATTTTTAATACGTTTTTAATATGGTCGTTTAGTTGTACATACTGCTTATTTCATCATATCTAAGGTAACAAAAATGCTTCTGACACTTTGTTACAACTTTTCAGCATGCTGCAAACTTCTGTACAGCACAGCTTAAAGACATAGGTAAAGTCAATATCTCTAGCTAAACACTTATAGGTTCCCAAAGGCGAAACCTATTGGCTATGCCAATGCTTGTTTACTTATAGTTTTAGCTGTTTTGGGAATGAATCAGGTGCGCTGAGACCATGTAAGTTCTCCTCATGAGGTTGACATTTTTAAAGCTGGACTCCAGCCTAGTCGTGAGACAGTCCCAGAGGGCAGAAACCTTTTTATCCGAGGAGACCATATATTTCACAAGATCACTGATTACAGGATAGCTGTGCTGTCAGAGGCCTCAGCCCGATGGATCACTGTAACTTGAGGTATAGCTCTGCTGTCAGCGGCAATAGCCCGTAACATTTGTGTTAGGGGCGATTTTCTCTTGCATTACTGGCCTATATCATTAAAGGCAGCTGTGCAGAATGTGCCATCCACAGACTAGACCCCTCTAAAAACCACTATTTCGTAACGTCACTCCCCCTGAGATGATTGGGGAATTGAAAAATATCAGTGGTTCAAATGACAAATGTATTAATAAAAATATCTAACGTGCCTCTGTTTGATATGTTTATTGACATTCAATCTGTTGCTGGATTTTACTACCTATAATGGCATTTACCACATTGAAAGTAACCTTCGGGTCTTGTCACAGATGTTTTGATCTTCTGTTTATCCAAAGGGCTCTGGAGAATGTACTCCTACTTAAGCCAGAAATGCCCCTGCCCGAGGGGCGGATTGGCAAGGCGGGCATTCGGGCATGGGCCGAAGGGCCGGTGCCTCAGTGCCCTCTGTGGGCCGTTTTTTTCTCCCCTGTCCCAGCCCACAGAGAGTGGACTAGGAAAAGGGGAGAAAAAAACGGCCCACAGAGTGCACGGAGACAGACAGAGAAAATGAAAGCAGCCTCGCTGTGCGGCCGGACAGCGATTGTCAGCTGTGTGGCCTCTCCTTCACCCCTGCCCTGCCAAGCAATCAAGCTGATGCTGGGCTGAGGAGGGGTGATTGTTTGCAAGAATCGGCCTCCCTGGGGGCCAGGTGTTTCTCAGGCCTTTGAGCCATTTTCACCTCGGCCCCCCTGGGGCCCATGCAGCCCAGAAACGGTGTTAGTCTTAACACCTCGCCCACAGCCCTTCACATTCAGAGCATAGTGGGCGAGGAAGAATGGGTCTTGCTGTGGGGGCCAGGTGATGTATGGAATTGTTTTAATTTTATTTATTTATTTATGCGATTTTATATAGCGCTGACTCTACCCGAAGGTGTCAGAGCGCTTCACACTAGGAACAGCAATAATACATGAGGAGAAAAATGACAAGTGGACAAATTACTAAAGCAAACGTTAAGTTACATGAATCAAAAGTGAAAATAGTGAGCAACCAAAATTCATGAGGTAGCAATCGGTACATTACAGGAGCAAAAAGTGATATGTGTGCAGGTTACTAAAGCGTACAAAGTACAAGTAGAGGTATAATACTGCAATAAATGGTAGACACTCCAGCACAAGAACAAACGTTACGTAGGCAATGGTGGCACTTGTGCAAGTATCTAAAGCAAACAAAAGTGATAGGTAGCATACAGTGTGATACCAGAGAAAAGTGACGTGTGCAAGTTACAAAAGGGTACCATACACAGGTAAAAGGGTAATACTACAGTAAATGGTAAACACTCAAACTGCCAGAACACACTGGGAAGGCACTTACAATGCTCCAGCTTCACCTCAGCCTCCCCCTGGCTACCTGGCTACCTTGGATGACCCAGAAAGCAGTGTTTTGTGCTCCCCTGCCAGGACATTTTCCCGAGGCCTGGAGGGCTGATTAAGTTACTAATTACAGGGGCCTTACCTCTGTTCATGTGCTCCTGAGCTGAAGGTCTGGGGAGGGCTAAGTAGGTTAGTAATAGCAGGGGCTATGCTGCTTTTCAGGTGCTCCTGTGCTGGAGGGCTGGAATAATTTTGTGACAGAAAGGGGCCTTGCTATTTTTTTTAGTTGCTCAGCATGTAGGCCATTGCCACCTTGGCCCTGTGTCCTGTGCAAGAACAGTATCCTCCCACTTTCATTCCTTGTCTGTGCAAATGGTGTTTCACGAAAGGGCACGCCCCTTGAATGTGGGCCACGCCCCTTAAATATGGGCCACGCCTCTTGAATGTGGGCCACTTTTTTCGTCAGTGCCCGGGCCGAATTGTGATCCTAATCCGACCCTGCCCTGCCCCATTGGGGATAGCCGCTTTGCTTGGCACCAGTTTGGGGGCGACCCCAGAGTGGGCATTAATGACTGAACCAAGTTTATATGACGTGCAGTTATGAGGCCATGCACTGGAGCCATAAATACATCTCTTCTCCCTAATTTGATTTATCTTTCCTAGGAATGGTCTGGGCTCCTCCTTGTACCTCGGCTCATCCCCCACAGACAGCGCGAGCTTATCTTATCACGTCCATGTATTTGAACAATACTACCTCCAGTCTGGGCATTCCTGACAGATAACACCAGCACATATTGCGAAAGCTAAACAGGCGGTGTTCGAGACTGGCCGGCACCCTAGGACGGCGAGCCAATTCTCTTTCCTCATCGTCGGGAACTTTATTTGCATCTGCTCTCACTGTACAGTGATTTAAAAGCCTCCACAAATTTCACAGCTGAAATCTTTTCCGCCGCCGCAATGCTGCAACCTTTCCTCTCAGCTTATTGTGTGCGCATGTGTATCATTTCAGCCTAGCTTTGTTCCTGGTGGTGCAGACTTTTTAGCCCTCAACTGGTTCTTTGTTCTTTCTTTCTAGAACGTTTGCAGTGCTCTCACCCGAGTTTTCACGTAAAACCCCATGTGGGATCAGTTCCCCCTCTTCTTTTCCTGTTCTTGTATTGCCTATGGGGCTTTTGTTTCCCAAGGACCTAGGGTGCATTTTGAGACCCCTCTGCAGCACCTGGTCATATGTTTATGTGTTCACCTCTCATTTCTCCTTTATCCTGCTCATAAACACTCCATTCTGGCCTGATTCATTCCCCTGTTCGTTACAGCTTTTCCCACCTGCCCGCTGTCTCCCCACTGCTGGCTGAAGATAAAGAAGGGCCACGGACTTCTGCTTGTACCCGGGACCATATTCCACACACACATGCATAGTTTTCCAGTTTTTTTTCTTTGAATCTTGGGACTGGTAGTTCTGTTTTATAGCAGAATAACCAAGAGTATAAGTCCCAGAATTCAAGAAAATACATGGACTGGTTTAGCACGTCACGCATGCACCTGGTAAACTTGCCAGGGCTGCACAGGCACTATTAAAATACCAGTATTGACAAATCAATCAGAATTTATAAAGCGCAGCTAATCTCCCGATACGGTATCCAGGCACTTAAATGTCCTGGAGGATTATTCAAACAGCCAGGTCTTGAGGGCCATTCGAAATTCAGGAAGTGAGGTGATGGTCTGGAGTTGTATGTGGAGGCTGTTCCAGGTCTTTGCTGCATTGTGGGAGAAAGAGCGTCCTCCACTTCTACTTCGGTAGATGCGGGGTGTATGGGTAAGTGAAAGGGAGGCAGAGCATAGTCTTCTCGATGGTTTATGGAAGTTCTGACTGCTTTATAGGTCCCTGCAGCCATCATGGTGTATTGGCAGGCCATGGTCGTTGTGGGTTCCAATAACCCTTCTTTCCAGTGCGCTTGTATAGCTCTAGTGACCGCCGCATGTAGCAAGTATCCTCCTCTTGGGAGGTCAAACCTCTCTTGGAGTGTCTGGAATGGCAAGAGCACCCCATCCTCATAAAGATCGCCAAGAACATGCAGCCCCGCGTCTTCCCAGGTCTGTAATTGCGGCCAATCCCCTCCGTGAGGGAGCGCCGTTATCATCCCGAGGGGAATCTCTGGTGCGTAAGGATGTTGCACGCTTGCTGGACGTTGGGAGCGATTCCAGCAAAGCCGGAACATCTTCTCCTCAAGCGACAAGTCACTAAGAGCTAGTCGCTGCTGTAGGGTGATATAGGACAGGATATGCCGCGGAGTCCCCCCTTCTCTCTCATTTTCCGGTCCTCGAAAGACTCTCGCCACTTCCTGCGTGAACAATTGCAACTGGGCAGCTAGGTAGTAGAGCTCGAAGTCTGGGACCGCTAAGCCCCCTTCGTCTTTCGTTCAGGTAAGCGTTGATAGCGCTACTCTGCTCCTACCTGATCCCCAAATGAACGAGGTCAGTTGTGATTTCAGTTGTCGGAAGGTGGAACTTGGTATCCACACAGGTAGTGTGCGGAAGTAATATAGAACTTGTTTGGAATGATAGCAGTCGACGCGTTTCGAAACCTTGTGTGACACAATTTCGCACATGGAAATGTGGTGCAATGCTGAGAACGCCAATCCTACTTTATGTTTGCAATCAGGGATGTCATTTTATTAAAATTATAATTAAGGCTCCTTGTTTTCCATTTTTAATGATTTTTACAGATAAATATAGACAGAAAACATTCATTTTCTTGTCTGTTTTTATTTTTAAATGTGGATAAAAACGGAACTTGTTTTGCTTTTTGAGTAATTCTAAATACTGTCTGCCAGGCCAATAGATGTGAGGATTGATAGATAAGGGGGTTAAAAAAGAAAGGAATTTTAGTCAAGAGGCTTTAACAGCAGTAGATGTGCTCAAGGTTGATACTGAAATTTGCATATCTTCATATAAGTGCACTGATTCATCTTCTGCAGGTGTTCACAGCACTGAACATGGCTGACATTCAAGCATGAGCGCATATTTATCAGTTAAATAAATGTGGAAATATACTAATTTCAGCTTATTTTTTTCAC
Organism: Lissotriton helveticus; assembly: GCF_964261635.1. NCBI lineage: Eukaryota > Metazoa > Chordata > Amphibia > Caudata > Salamandridae > Lissotriton > Lissotriton helveticus. Next base: position 636,650,563 of record NC_136068.1, on the reverse strand, counting down.
GAAACCCAAAATATATATGGATAAATACAGATGAAATTAGCAAAAAATAAATATGGATAAATACAGACGGAAATGGCAAAAAAACAAATACCAAAAAACTGGGAGCTCTAATTATAATGAAACTCTACAAGTACCAGAAAGCAGTTCCTGAAGATGACTAGTTGAACTACTCTCATCTGACATTCAAGAACTGGACATGTCATGTAAGCTATCTGAAGTTGTACCATGTCAAGTCCCAGCCTACTTCCTTCTTTTAGGCCTGAAAACCTACTTCTCTGGAGCAGTGAAGACATGTACGTTGCAAACAAACGCATATCCGGATATTTTTGACAACTTCTGACATATGGATAGCTCAGCTTTCTCCATGTCATCTGGAAGTAGCTTACACCTCCTATGTTTATCTTGTATTCCAATGATGGTCTTTCTTTTACCATTAGAAACCGATGACAATTACCAGAATTCAAAATAAAAACAAGTCTGGATGAGCTAATTACACCTCGCTATGTATACATGAGCAAATGTTTTATATGCCTTGTATTCCTAAAACTGTTTTGAAAACCACTATCATCCGTTGGATGTATGACGTTACAACGCATACTTTTACCACGCATACCTTTACAACGCGGTATTTACAACGAATACCGTTACAACGCAAAGCGCTTAGAGGTAATGGATAGTGGTAAGTATAATTTTCTATTCCAACTCCAGTCCCCGTGGACACTAGGGAAGGTGTTGGATAGAAAATTAAACGTATTACTTACCCTAGAGCGCCCCCCAGCGCAATGCGTTGTAATGGTATGCGTGGTAATACCTGCGTTGTAATGGTAGTGCGTTGTAAAAATTTTGTTGTAAACGTTGCATACCTCATCCGTTTATTGCATTTTCAGACTTTAAAAGATCCCCTCTCTAGGGGCCATATGTATTAAGCAAATTCGCATTCGCAAAGGCGGAAATTCGCAGAATTTCGGCCTTTGTGAATGCAAATTTGCTAAATGGTATGTATAAAGCAAAATCTGGTGCAAAACAAGGAATAGCAAAATGTGCGATTCCTTATTTTGCAATGTATGAAGCAAAAAAAAATTGCAAAATGTCCTTAAGGAATCGCAAATTACCACCAACTTCTAGTTGGTGGTAAGTTGCGAATCCCTTGAAAAATGCAAATTTTTGCATTTTTCAAAGTGCCATGTGTCGCACATACATGCCCTTAGGGCATGTATGTGCGCCACATGTGCACCCATGCATATTTCAGGGGTGCAACAGGGTGTCCTTTGGACACCCCTGCACCCTTGAAATTATTCTCAATTTGCGATTAGCAAATTGCGAATCGCAAATTGAGAATAACTTCCCATTCATTCCTATGGGCCTCCTGGCCCATAGAAATGAATGGGAAAGTATTCCTTAATTGTGATTCGCATTTTGCTAATCACAATTGAGGAATTTTAAGAAATCGCAAAAAAAATGCGATTTTGTACATACATACCTATTTGCGATTCTCAAATAGCGAATTCTTAAAAATCGCTATTTGAGAATCACAAATCAGGTTGATGATACATATGGCCCTAGGTACTGTATTCACCATTTGTATATTAACATGTTAGTTAAATTATTGCTCACGTAAATTAAATCTTTTCTACTTTTAAAGATGCAATTTGATATGCATTTTCTTCCTTTCATAGTCAAAATGTTCAAATGTTTTGAGAAAAATTACTTCTAGTGTTTAGTGAAAGAGAAGCACGCCCCAGATCTTTATTCTGCATTTTTCAGCCTTAAGTACTGAAATACCCGTATTTGAACTCCTTAACACCCGACCCCTTAACAAATGAATACCCAAGCTCTCTAGAGCCATGCTGCTCATCTTCTATTTGGCCTGAAAGGACATGAACACATCATCCCAGTCTTAAAGGTCCATCACTGGCTTGTTGTTAAGGAACAAACGTAAAACTTTTTTGTATCATCCATAGGTTCTTAATTCGCCAAGCTTTGAATCGTCTCTCTTAGCTGTTCATTCCTTACCTTTTCTCCAGATTCTTAAATCCTGCTAATAATAACTCCTGTCCATATGGTGAATCATTCCAAGAAATTCGGATAAAGGACCTTTTCATCATTGAGGCTCATTTCTGTGGGGGTCTTCACCTCTGTTTCTGAAATTTAAGACATTACTAAACCATATTTCTTCAAGCAGACGTACAGCCAACCCTCCCCATTCCTACATCTTTTCTGATCCTTACCTCAGACCTGTTTGTTTGATGTTTCATACCGGCACTTTCATCCTGCAACCTGTTCGCCAAGGTGATAACTTTCTATCAGCCCCTATTTTTAATGGATTTCCTCAGTTGATAATATCACTCTGACAGATGCTGTAATAAACCAGAACTTTTTTGTTTACATTTTTATTTGTCATTTTGTGATCATGTGTACAGCATTACAACGCAAAAGACTTTACGGACATCAACAAAATTCGCAGAGGACTGACATAAATATCTCAATCCTTGTCAGGGCACAAGTCATATAAAAAGAAGTAGGGGGACTGACAATATGCAAATGACTTCATGACGTCACGTGCTGAAAGTGTCCCGTTGTCTGAAAATGACACCGGGACACGTTCAGCATATTTCTGTGGGGCCCAGCTTCTTGGCAGGGGGGGCAGCGTCTACCCTGTGAAAAGAGTGGGGGGGTGCCGTGTACCTGTGTGTACCCTCGACTCGAGCCCTGGTCCTTGTACTGTTACAAGCAAGTGCTGGTGTTGGGCCATGTCACAGCTTACTCACAGTGGGCCCGATTCACAGAATTAACTTAAGACAAAATCCTAAACTTACTACTTTTGGTATTCACAGAATGCACTTACTACTTTTGGTATTCACAGAATGCACTTACTACTTTTGGTATTCACAGAATAGATTTACGACTACTAACTTTACGTCTGCACTCGGGCCGGAGATTCTGGCCCAGAGGCGGAGCTTCTGGCCCAGAGGCGGAGCTTCTAGTCAGGAGGTGGAGCTTCTGGCCAGGAGGCGGGGCTTTTGGTCTGGAGGCGGAGCTTCCAGCCAGGAGGCAGAGCTTCTAGCCCAGAGGTGGAGATTTCAGCCATGGCTAAATGTCCGCCACCGGCAGGAATCCCCACCTCTGGGCCAGAAGCTCCGCCTCCTGGCCGGAAGCTCCGCCTCCGGGCCAGAAGCTCTGCCTCCGGGCCAGAAGCTCCGGCCAGAGTGCGGATGTAATTGGAAGACGAAGCCGCTGATACATCAGTACATCCAGTGATTTAAATTTCTTATTATTCAATAAGTCCCCCAGGGTACCCATCTTTCTATTGTGTAATTAATTGTCTGATTACTTCGCTCTCAGTTGTCAATTTTGAGCAGTGATTATCAACCAATGAGAAGTGGGGAGAGTACATTACATTCCTACCCGGCAGCAGAGCCAGCCTGTACCATGCCCAAATACAGTGGCGTAGTAAGGTGGGTGGGGGGCTGTCCGCCCCAGGTGACATGCGTTTTGGGGGTGGCAGCAGAACCCCCCGCTCTTACCTGCGACCGTCGTGGGGCAGCAAACGCAGGGACCACCGCCACCACCCCACCCCTCCTCTTACCTGCGGCCGTCGCGGGGCGGGAAACGGCCCGACCGCCACATGCAGCAAAACATCCATCTATGCCACTGCCCAAATAGTATAGTGAAGTGTGAGTATTTCTTCAAGGGTCTATGTGTTTTTTTGCATTAAGGCAGTTGGTAATGGGACCAGAGCTGCCAGCCCCACCTCCAAGTCCCCATGTGGGTTTCCTCTAATATTGTAGAACTACTGGTGTGGAAATTGGACCTGTAGATTTCACAATCCTTCCTCATTATAGAGCAATTGCATAGTTGTCCAGGCAATACACGGTTGCATGTTTGCCAATGCTAACTTAAGCATTAGTGACCTAAGCTGATCTAAAAATGCTCTAGTGAATAGAATCGGGTTATGTTGAAACAAATATAATTCTTGTGGGAAGAGAACCATCTTAATAACTGCTATCCTCCCTGCCTCCAACAATGGCAGCTTAATTTGACTATATTTGTCAAACAATTGCCATATTTCTCCTTGAGGACTACTCAGATCCCGTTGATAATGGATGCCCAGATATTTATATTGGATACAGATTTCCATCTTATTGGGAAGTCTAACATCGGTTCTGGAGAGTCCCTGGCCAGTAGCATCAACATTGACTAGGACTAGTTTGTAGTCCAGCCTGACCATTGTCAAACACAGTGATTGCTCACATTATTTGATTTAGGTTATGTTCTGGATCTTTAACTAGTAATGTATTATCCAGATACATCAACAGCAAGGTAGTCTGAGGTCCAAATTTTACGTCACGATGGTAATGACCAAGTGCTCTTGACGGGTGAACTACAATACCATAGAAGCTGTTTAGATTTGTCAGATACACCATCGAAGTATTGTAATATTCCACAAAAACCTCTTAAGAACTAGCTGTGCGACCAAATACATTTTTAGTCAGATAGTATATTTAAAAATTGTAAATGCTCAATTTGGCCAATTTCTTTCTAAATGTTCTTGGAAGGATGACTTTCAGATAACCTGGCTGTCCTTCATTTTATTGTTTATTTTTTTATGTTGTGAGTGTCCTATGCAATTTGCCTGACACGGATGTATGACGTTACAACGGACACTTTTACAACGCATACCTTTACAGCGCATTTTTTACAACGCAACATCCATTACAACGCATTCCATTACAACGCATGCCATTACAACAAAATTTTTAAAACTACATTTACAACGCATTCCATTACAACACATACTACCTTTACAATGCATATCATTACAACGCAATTCATTGCATTGCATGTTTGGTAAGTATTGGATAGTGTAGGGGTCAAATTTACTATTCTAACTCCAGGGGGTGCAACAGTAGGGTAAGTGTTGGATAGTGTAGGGGTAAAAATTACTATTCTAACTCCAGGGGGTGCAACAGTAGGGTAAGTGTTGGATAGTGTAGGGGTAAAAATTACTATTCTAACTCCAGGGGGTGCAACAGTAGGGTAAGTGTTGGATGGTAATGTTATGCGTTGTAATGTTATGCGTTGTAATGACTGAGTTGTAATGACATGCGTTGTGGTGTGCGTTGTAGTGTCATGCGTTGTAATGGTTGCGTTGTAAATGCATGCGTTGTAATGGATGTTGCGTTGTAACAGTTTCGTTGTAATGGTAGTGCATTGTAAAAGTTGCGTTGTAAAGGTTGTTTCCCGCCTGACACAGATGTAGCTTTTTTTCTAATTTCTTTTCTTTAAAGACCGTGCCCAGTAACGTCCAAAGATAAGGCGCTGGGATTGGGTAAGACTTGAATATGAACAGGCAGCCATTGTTGACTGGAGAGTCCTGGGAATAAATGCTCCTCTGTGTGCATCAACGTTGCTTGGCCCAGAGCCGGTACTTTGAATCCATTTTGGCATCCGCAAGGACCTCTGTTATCAGCAGATGGGTTCTTGGCCTTTTCGGGAGGTGTGTACGAAATTCATATTATTTGCCTTTGCATAATTAAGTGAAATGTTAGAAAAATGATGCAAAATTATGCATAATTATGCAAAATGCGTGACCAGCAATTATTTCTATATTTTAGAGCAAAATACCTTCTTGTATTCATTTTGGATGCAAGGTTACAGTTTATGATTAAAAAATAGACCTTTAAACACACCTGCTGTGAACAGCAGCTGCTCGTATTCTCATAATTTGCACTGTTCCCAGGAGCTTGGCGGAATATTTTTACCGCGAACGGCATGTATTTACGTGATGTGGCATAACAGAGTAATTTTGGGAATTTCATTGGACAAGCATGATGCAAAATTGCCGAAATAATATGAGATTACCCAGGTGCACTGGAAACTACGCCAAGGTCTACTTTTCAGGCCAGGGACACTTTGTGCCCTGAGCCCAGATGGCAGCAGGATAGCGCTGTTAAGAAAGACGCATTTTGTCATCGCTTGGCATGTGTGGCGATCTTGTTCTGACATCACGGAAGAGAACCAGGTTGCATCAAGTCCACCATCTTCAACACGCAACAAAACCTGTTCCCTCACCCTATTACCTCAACAGTGCACTGCAACTGGCTAAGGATCTACAAATTAGACAAACTCAATGTCAGGTGAGCCATCAGGTCTGTTTTAACATTTCCTGGCAGCACAGCTGCCTACAAGAGTATTTATTGAATTGCTCCAGAGCAACTGGTCCGACCCTGCCCCACCTCATCTGCCCAAAAACCACTAGAGGACACTGTGGGTGTATATAGGCACAAAGGTCTGGATTTACTGTGGATTGTGAGGGCACTTATGCGTAATTTTGTCTTGCACCAGCGGGTCTTTTTAGTGGTAAGTAAGTGGACGCAAAGCTTTGCATTACTTTGTATCATGCGATCACCCAGTCAAGATCTCGGTAAATAACACCCCACTGATGAGGCTGCTGTAGCGATTGGCACGAAACCTGTTCACGTGTAATGTTGAACCCTTTCGACTCTAGGGCAGAACTGGTGAAGGGACTGGTAGAGGTTTGTGCTGAGATGGTGGGATAGAAAAGGTTCTCAGAGGGCTATAAGGTGTGTTGCATGGCTCTAGTTACAAAACATTCCACCTCCATGATCAGAAGGCACAAGCTAGTCACATAGAAGTACCAGAGTCTTTCACCGCTAGTGATGGACGGCTTAGTGGACAAGTCCAGAAATGCCAAGTTGTCTTCAACCATTCAGAGCATGACACAAGGGTATAGAGCCTGCCACTCTGGGGCTGGATGGGTTCAAGTAACTCAACCAGATCTAGGGAGTCTGCCATCTCTCTGGCTTGATGTACTAAGGAGACTGCCACCTCCCTCAGGGACTGGCACAGCACAGAGACCCTGCAGTGGCTGAGGGGGCGAGTTATAGAGAGCGTGCACTTGCCACTTCTTTGAAAGGACAGGCCCAGAGAGTTAGAACAGGGACACCAAGGCAGACACTACTAGAACTGAACACACTCCAGGAATGGGTGCCACCTCCATGACTGGTTGAGTTCTGAGATTGACACAGTAATCTAGAGGCAAATGCTACGACTGAAGCGGTTATTGAGTGTGTCTGGGAAACAAATACTGGCAAAGCCAATAGGTTTCACCTATACTAGATCTATTAGCTTTGTAAATTTTTTTACATGTTGAACAGCAGCACGAGCAGCTACAAAACACCTGGTGCCAGTTAAATTAGTACTGTTGGTGGTGTATGAAGAAATGTTTCTTGGATTATCCGTAGTCAGTGTGCTTTGCTGAGGAGTAATGCTTCATATTTGTTTTGCAACTAAATTTCATACTTATGTCACTTTTGGGCAGGTTTACCTTACTACCAGTTTAAAAGATAGGTCACCGGTGCACTTTAATCGGAGTGTGTTTGTGTAGTTTCTGGTGGGCCATGGTTAGGACGTAAACATTTTACATCAATGGGAAGGTCTTGCCGCTCATAGGCCATTAGTATACTTCAAGGCACTTTTGATTTGGCACTGTATGCTAGTGCATATGTTTGTGGATACACATGCTGGCTCTAGGCGCACGAGGTGCAGGGCGATGCCCTAGATGGCAGTGTGTAACTGAGCTGGTGAGGGGAGGGCATGTAAGATTCTCACTGGCAGTTGACGCCAACACACCGCAGTGTGAAAGTTGCTGTGATTTAACCAGCTGCGACATCTCTACAGAAACACAAGGAACGCTTTAACGTCACAACTAAACTTCTGCAACTTTGAAGACACACTTCTGCACAACGTTCTTTTGAAAGGTGAAAAAAGAGCACCTGCAGGAGCCTGTGGCCAGTGGAAGGACACTGGCCACATGACGCTGTACTCGGTCCCTGCTCCATGACAAGGACGAAGTCTGAAGTGAAGCCGGAAGCCCAGGAGGAAGCCGGAGGTGAGGAGGCGGCACTGACCAATAGGAAGCAGGGAACCTCAAGTGGCATGGGAGCCAACTAATGGTAGGTTAATGTAAGTAATGTGGGAGCTCTAAGCACCCCTTTTAAGTTTTTTTTTCCATTACTAGAGATTTTCAAAGCACAGCCCTTGTGCCGTGCAGGGGAAACTATATATATGTATGAAACAACAAGAGAGTAAGGGTATAATTAAGACCACTCTTTTACCCCTTCCAGAATGTATAACAATCACCAATGGTGTTACGGGCGGCGGTCGCGGTTTGAATAGGTCCGAAGGCGGGGAGTCGCATCGGATAAAATGGACCGAGCGTGAAGGTTTTCCCCCCACCGCCAGCCCATGAGGCCCCATTGAGGACTTATAAATACTTTTTTGTCTCCCCTTCGGGGTGAGACTGTTGGAAGACTTACCCAATATAGGAAGTCTACACTAATCAGGTTGTATTAGTTTTTTATATTTGCTTTTCCTTCTCTACACCTTAGTTTTGGACACCTTAGCGAGTGCCCATTAAGGTATATGATAGAGTTCTTTGGTCCTGACGAATGCTGAGCCGATCCTTGGCTCTTAAGCAGAAACATGTTGACCATCTTTGTTTTTTTGTCACTCCAGTAAGGACTTGTTGGTTCAAACTAACGCAACCAATCACTAGTCCTTTAATTTACACTGTTTTTACTAGAGTTAGAGCTACCCTCTTAATAAAATTATTGTGTGATGAGTAGCCCACGCTCTTTTTAAAGCACTTCTTTATCACTACTTTGCTTTTTCAACCTTTTTGGACCCAATGAAGACAACTGGTTACCGACCTTCACAGGCGGTACCTGAGGGTTCTTTTTCTTCACTGAGCACATGCACCTTATTTCTTTACTAAATTTCTGTTTCTCTAGACGGAGGTAATTTCCTTCCTGTCTATTAACACCAATTGGTTTTAAGTCTTGTTCTTTGTTATTTAACTTACTTTGACACTCTTCTGTTGATTGTTAATGAAACTATATATATGGCCTTGTAAGGTGTTGCTAAATTGACCCATGATTGTCAAAGGATACAGCAGCTGTACCTCTAGGATCTCTGAGCTCAGTGTTTTAACACAATTGGCTCTAAAAGCACTTTGAACTCTAGGGATGGACGGGCCTAGGGGATGACTTAAGGATACAGGTCTTGTCACCTCTAGGGCTAGAGGGGCGTCGAAGCAGGCCTGCGAGGGCGAATAGTCTATGCTGTTTTTAGGTCTTGCCTGGCTTAGCAGCATGCATGCTCTGCTCTCCCATGTGAGGGCTTCTTGGAATCAACACGGTTCTAGAAGTCGTGTCTCTCCTCCGCCGGCAATTTTCATTTGTGCGTGTCGTTTTGTGTCATGGAATATGTTAAACACAGTGTAATGATTGCACCAGAGGCATTTTAATCCCTCCTGGTTGCCACCCTGTCCACTTTTGTCCCCGCCCCACCCCCTGGGATTGGATCTTTTACTTGCAGTGGGAGACAGTGTCTTTTAATTAGGCGCTAAGCACTGCTTTTTGCTAGTACCCTGTTTATCTTCAACAATGCCTGACGCTCCTTTCATTTCTCTGGTGCACCTTGTTTTAATTAGCAGAGGCCTGCAGTGTACCATCTGTTTCGGGGTCACGCAGCCGTGCTTGTCTTCATCTTGTTATGCATAATGTAGCGTTTGTTCTAAGGAAATATCAGGAGTGAATCCCAACATAAAATAAGTGTAGCGCAGTCTGTCTGCAGCCCATAGTTGTTGTGATTCCAGAAGATTGCCATGAATACTCACAAACAAGGCTGACATTTTTGTGACAGAGGGAATACATGGAAAAAGACAGAATAAACTGGAGGCTCTCAATAAAAAAATATAAAAAAGAAATAGCTACTGCTAAAGCAGAAAATTTTGCAGCCATCATACTAAAAAGCTCCAACAATTCTAGGGACATTTTTAGAATAGTGAAAGAAACAACCCACCCTGAATGCACTAACAGCAACATTAAACCCTCCCAGGAGTTGTGTGATGGACTGGCATTCTTCTTCCAAGACAAAATAAATAAAATAGTGGAGAGTATGGAAGATCTACCTCCTCTCCCCCCCGCCACATCAGAACATAGGGACAAAAAGTAAAAATGAAGAAGGAACTGTCGAGTCAGCCTTTCCTGACGTCTCCTTGGATAACTTTCCAATTCCCTTGGAGAAGGAGTTTACTCAAGTGGCCCTTGGAATCTCCTCTGGTTCACCATTGGATCCTCTGCCCCACAAGATTATGAAGGAATTCGGGTCAGAATTCTTTCCCATTCTTCGACAGCTATGTGGTCAATCCTTTAGCCCAGGCACTGTGCCGTCTAAATGGAAGCAGGCTGTTATTACACCACTTTTGAAAAAACCCACCCTTGACCCCTGTTGCCATAAGAACTATCATCAAATCTCCCTTCTGCCCTACCCGATTAAGATCGCGGATCGCCTGGTCAGTAGGACCCTGTCCCTCTTCCTGGAGACAAATAGCATACTGGAGGAGGAACAGTTTGGTTTTAGACGATCACACAGTGCCCATTACCTGGCTGAGTGAGAGCGCCTCGACGGGGACAGCGCTTGGTATCGTTAGTCTGCACTTGCGCTTTGTAAACAATTGCGCTGCATTGCTTTGAGAAGTTTAGAATTGCCTTTGTGTGTTCGTGTCGTCAGTTTCACTTTTGACCTTCCATTTTGTTGTGCTCGTGGCTCCTCCCCGCTCCCGCCTCCCAGCTGCCCCTCCCACCCACTAGCAGAGTCAGCTCGCTCCCCCTGGGCTCCTGTGACCAGCTGGACTCGCTCTGGGTCGGTCGCTCCTCCTCGCTCCCTGCCTTTAACCTGCACCCCTCCTGCAGATTGAACTTTGCTGTGCCAAATATCGCCTGCAACCCCAGCGCCTCGACGATCACATAGCGCCTATTGCCTGCAGATTGAACATTGCTCTGCCCGATATCGCCTGCAGCCCCAGCGCCTCGGCGATCACACAGCGCCCATTACCTGGCTGAGTGAGAGCGTCTCGATGGGGACAGCGCTTGGTATCGTTAGTCTGCACTTGCGCTTTGTAAACAATTGCTCTGCATTGCTTTGAGAAGTTTAGAATTGCCTTTGTGTGTTCGTGTCGTCAGCTTCACTTTTGACCTTCCATTTTGTTGTGCTCGTGGCCCGTGGCTCCTCCCCGCTCCTGCCTCCCAGCTGCCCCTCCCACGCTCCGCCCCCCTTCACTCCACATTTATGACAGATGAATCAACGCGCAGCGTCCACGCGCTGCGGTCGCGCCGAAGGTGCGCCAAAGGTAAGCCCGTCAACGCCCGTCCGCGCCTGGACCGCGCCCAGCGCCAGACCCCCTGGTCCCCGCATCACCCACCCCTCCCGCATTACATACGACGCCTCCACCCTCTTAGCACTTAACCCCGGCCGACTCCCTAACTGCGCCCAAGCAGCACCAGGACACACCCATGGACCCTTCAGCTGCCACTCCTGCAAATTCACCTGCATCAAGACCCACACCAAACCAACAAACACCAAACAGAGATCCAACACCAACCACCTTAAATGCATCCTTCTCAACACCCGCTCGGTTCACAAACACGCCATCGACCTTTGGAATCTACTCAACACCATTTCTCCGGACATCGCCTTCCTAACAGAAACCTGGATGAATGCCTCTTCATCTCCAGACATCACCATAGCCATCCCGGACGGCTACAAGATCATCCGTAAGGACCGCACCATTCAAACAGGAGGAGGCATCGCCATCGTCCACAAGAACAACATCCGCGTCTCAACCAGCTCAGAAGACAATCTCGCTATCGCCGAACACCTTCACTTCCAGATTCACACCGACCCCAAGACCACACTCAGAGGCACCCTCCTCTACAGGCCACCAGGACCCCGTACAAAATTCAGCGAAGACATCACTGACTTCATCACCCCACACGCCCTCCCCTCGGAAGAATACATTCTACTGGGAGACCTCAATTTCCATCTGGAAAAGAGCAACGACAGTAACACTACCACCCTTCTGGACAATCTCGACAATCTCGGACTCAAACAACTTGTTAACACCCCCACACACTATGCAGGACACACACTCAACCCTATCTTCACTTCCAGCAAGCATATCTCCTTCACTCACACCACACCCCTCCACTGGACGGACCACAGTTGCATCCACTTCATTTACAATAAGACCTTGATCCACAACCACCCTCAACCAACTCTGCGAAGAAATTGGAACAAAATCATCATCGACCAGATCTCAACATCGCTTCTTCAAAAAACCCCTGCCTATTCAACTAACCCTAACTAAGCCGCCATCAACATCACACAATGGTTAACCCAAACCGCCGCCAAACTAGCACCCTTGAAAAAACATCAAATCAAGCAAGGAAGCAAGAACGCCCCCTGGTTCAACGATGACCTTAAGAAATCCAAGAAGCTCTGTCGTTCCCTTGAGAAAACTTGGAAAACAGACCGAAACACTATCACCCAAGCCGCCTTCAAAAACGCCACCCGCAAACACCACCAACTAATCCGGACAGCCAAGAAATCAGCACTCAAAGACCGACTAGACAACAACACCCACAACAGCAAGGAACTTTTCAACATCATCAAAGAATTCACCAACCCCACCGCCAGCTCTAACGACATCACCCCCTCACAAGTCCTCTGCAACTCCCTCGCCTCATTCTTCCATGACAAAATCGCCGACATTCATAACAGCTTTGACAACCAACCCGTAAACCAGTCCACCCCACTCACCTCCGAACCTGTACCTCCTCCAAATAACCTTTTCGACTGGAACCCAATCACCACAGAAGACACCATTCGCCTGATGAACTCCATCCACTCAGGATCCCCTACAGACCCATGCCCCCATCACATCTTCAACAAAGCAGACTCCATTATCGCACCCCATCTCCGAGATGTCATCAACTGCACCCTTAACTCCGCCACATTCCCAGAAAGCTGGAAACACGCCGAACTCAGCGCCCTTCTGAAGAAACCCACAGCTGACCCCACCGGACTCAAAAACTACCGCCCCATCTCGCTCCTCCCATTCCCTGCCAAAGTCATTGAGAAAGCCATCAACAATCAGCTCGCCGCCTTCCTCGAAACCAACAAATCACTCGACTCCTCACAGTCTGGCTTCCGAGCCAAACACAGCACCGAGACCGCCCTCATCGCAGCAACAGACGACATTCGAACACTACTGGACAACGGAGACACAGTCGCCCTCATCCTCCTTGACCTCTCCGCAGCCTTCGACACAGTCTGCCATAGCACCCTAATACAACGCCTCAGAAACATCGGAATTCAAGGAAAAGCATTGGACTGGATTATTTCGTTCCTCGCTGGAAGAACTCAGAGAGTCCGCCTGCCCCCTTTTAAGTCAGAGGCCACCGAAGTCATCTGCGGCGTCCCGCAACGATCATCACTCAGCCCCACCCTCTTCAACGTCTACATGAGCCCCCTCGCAACCATCGCAAGTCAACACAACCTCAACATCATCTCCTACGCTGATGACACTCAGCTGATCCTCTCACTCACCAAAGACCCAACCACCGCCAAAACCAACCTACATGAAGGGATGAAAGAAGTAGCCGAGTGGATGAAGCACAGCCGTCTGAAACTGAACTCGGACAAAACGGAAGTCCTCATATTAGGTTCATCCCCTTCCGCCTGGGACGACTCTTGGTGGCCAACGGCCCTAGGAAAAGCCCCCATACCGACGGACCATGCACGGAACCTGGGCATCATCCTGGACTCCTCACTCTCGATGACCAGACAAGTCAACGCCGTCTCATCATCATGCTTCAACATCCTACGCATGCTCAAAAAAACATTTCGCTGGATCCCCACCGAAACAAGAAAAACGGTCACCCACGCACTGGTTACAAGCCGTCTGGACTACGGAAACACCCTTTACGCCGGTTCCACCGCAAAACTGCAGAAAAAACTCCAACGCATCCAAAATGCTTCAGCCAGACTCATACTAGACATCCCCCGCACAGACCACATTTCCGTTCACCTGAAAGACCTTCACTGGCTCCCCGTCAACAAGAGAATAACGTTCAGTCTCCTCACCCACGCACACAAAGCCCTATACGAACTTGGACCTGATTGTCTCAACACGCGCCTTTCCTTTTACACCCCCACCCGCCAGCTGCGTTCGTCCAACCAAGCCCTCGCCGCTGTTCCGCGCATCCACAAAGCCACCATGGGGGGAAGATCCTTCTCCTACTTAGCGGCCAAAACCTGGAATTCCCTTCCCATCCACCTCCGCCTTACTCAAAACCACCTAGCCTTCAGAAAACAACTTAAACCCTGGATATTCGATAAGTAAACCTCCCCCCCCTTCCTCAAGCGCCTTGAGACCCTCTGGGTATGTAGTGCGCTATATAAATTCTAACTTGACTTGACTTGACTTGACAGGGTCATGGGACAGAATCAGCTTTAGTGATGGTATTGGACAGCCTTTGAATGCGGGCGGACAGGGGTGAGTCGGCAATTCTAATCTTGCTTGACCTGTCCGCCGCTTTGGATACGGTGAACCATGACATTCTGCTGTCAAGGCTGGAAACCTTTGGGTTGAAAGGGGTGGCGCTTAACTGGCTGCGATCCTATCTGTCTGACAGATGGCAGGCGGTGGCACTCCCTCCGTACCAATCTGAATTTGTCAAAGTCTCACATGGGGTTCCGCAGGGATTATCCATCAGTCCCATGTTGTTCAATGCTTATATGCAACCCCTGTTGGGAATCATCAAAGCTTATAACATCACCGTGATTAACTACGCCGACGACACACAGCTTTTGATACCCCTGGACGGTGCTCAGGTGGACTCACTAGATAGCTTCCATGCCTGTTTGCATGAAATGGCAAAATGGTTGAAGGAAAACTCGCTCTAGTTTAACAGTGGGAAAACGGAGATCCTACAGTGCAAGGTGGGGGGGATCACCCGAAGCCTGCCAGCAGACTTCTGGCCTCTTACATCAGATAGCATACTGACACCAGTGAATACAGTGCGTAATCTGGGGGTCAGCTTCAATGGAAATCTAAATCTGGAGACCCACGTCAACAAACTGGTGAGAAGTTGCTTTAATCTAATACGAGGTCTTCGGAAGCTGCTGCCTTTGCTACCTGTACAGACAAGAACAACGGTAGTCAGGAGTATCACCCTTAGCCGCCTGGACTACTGTAATGCCCTGCTACTGGAATCGCCGGGATATCTGATTGCCAGGTTACAGAGTATCCAGGCGGCAGCAGCTAAGTTAGCACTCTCCCGAACTCGCCGATCTTCAACAACACAAGCACTGGCAGATTTACACTGGCTCCCAGTACCTCAAAGGATCCTGTTCAAGTCCCTATGCATTGTGTTCAGAGCACTGCATGGTCAGGGTCCTAAGCCTCTCCAGGGCAAGTTTCAGTGGTACGAGCCCCTTCGCTCCTCCAACACCAACCTTGTTAGAATACCCAGGGTAAAGAAAGTGACCCTGGGCGGAAGAGCTTTTAGCGTGGCAGCAGCCCGCCTTTGGAATAGTCTCCCTCTTGAAATCAGGAGAACACAAGGTCTGCTGCTGTTTCGCAAGAAAATCAAGACCTGGCTCTTTCCTAGGGTATGATCCCCTGGGGCAATAGTAAGAGATCCTTGTTGGTATGCCTTCTTCTTGCCTTGCCTTTTTCTTGCTCTCACAACGCCAGGATGCCCGCAGGGTTACAGTGCGCTCTACAAATGTCAAATAATAATAATAATAACATTTTTGTGACAGTTGTTCTCCTTTCAACCCATTTGAAGGACTCAATTAGTTCACGTTCCTACTGGCCGTTCCTTTATTTATTTTTTTTGTGTTCCCGGATGCGTGTTTACGACCTGCATTGTGATTGTGCCGGTAATCGCAGTGCTGCGCGAGAGACTGTTCTCTCGGTGACAGACTGCCCCAGACAAAGCCGGAGTGTGGATGAAGGGCACTGGCTCTCACGGATGTCGTCAGACAGGAGTACAGACGGTGATGTCACTGTGACAAATCCAGGTTCTAATGCCTGAGTGATGTATTGCAGCTTACATCACGGCCACGTGAGTGTGCAGTGAATGAGTGCCGGTGACTCCAGTGTGAATAAGGAAACACAAACTGAAGCCGTCAGAGGCAGCAAGTAAACACGGGCGCTGACGTGCTCGAACCCGGCCCATTGCAGGCTGCTACCTTGGGTATGTGTTGAGTTGTTAGTGAACACGCAGGTGTTTATTGACTGATTGTCCCTCACTGCTGGTGGGCGGGTGAGGGCACGTGTGATGCGGACCACACTCTGGTCACCCAGGGGGGTCCTGCCCCCTCCCTTCTGTTGGGGTCCATCAGTACCTGTCGGTGCACGGACACATGTGCCCACTGCACTGCCAGCATCATAGCAAAGCTGTCACGACCTCTGACCCTTACAGGGAGCGATGAAATCACATTATAGGAACAGCCCTACCAGGCGGGGGCATCACAGGAATCGATACGTTGAACTAGATTAAACTCAGTAAATAGGAGTCACGACGCTTAGTCTGGGGTTTAGCAAAGCATTCGCCCATCGTTGAACCCTTCATCCATCACTGGTGTGATGTGCTCTGTGGGGTCGTCATTCTGTGCCTGACATTTCTACCTGGCTCTAATGTAACGTAAATAGTGACTGTAGCGCCTAGAAACCAGTCAGGATTGTGAGCTATAGGTATGAATGTAGTCAGCAAAGTGTGATAAAATGTGGCGCCGCTTGTCTAAATGCATTGCAGAGTTGACGCACCGTTTGCAAGTTTCTTTCCATGTGAATTATATCGTTTTCTCTCGGTGCCCGGAAGCGCTTAGAAGCTCTTGGCGGTGCGCTCATGTTGCTTGGTTTTCTGCTTCAGCAGGGATTAGTAAACAGCTACATTCCAGGCTGTAATCACGCAGACAGCAGCTCCGGTCTGATCCGAGGCAGGAAGTGCCCGCTTTGTGCTGCCAGCCATCATAAGACGCACACGAAAGAGGGGTTTACATTTGGCCCAGGCTTTCCTCTCAACAAATTATGGGTGGTGGTGTCTCGAGATGCAGGTGACCGTGACAGCCCCATTATCAGGTACAAAAGGGGGTTCGGGCTGGACTGTTCCCATGAGGCACAGGGTCAGACTGATTTGCATATGGCCATGTCTGAACTGGGGTGGCAGAGTGGGCTAAAGAACGGTGATGGATCAAACCCACATCTTTTGACTGGGTGTGAGTGTTTGATTGGTTCAGATGCGCCGTACATTAACACCCCCTTTTGTACAGCCCCATTATCCATCATTCGCGCATTCTTCTTCTGAGAAACTAGTAGTCGAAGGAGGCAGAAAACTGCCAGTGGAATTATTAAATGACGGCTTCTCTGCTAGGAGCATGACTGCGCAGAAACTATTTTCATATGCTTTTACTACGTTTTACCAGGCGCGGTTCGTCCATTGGGGCGTGGGGGCGTAGCCCCCCTGCCCGACGCCGCCCGCAGCTCCCTCATGACAATCATGTCAATGAATCAACATGACGTCAGACCGCCGGGCGGGCGTCATGTTGATTCATTGACATGATTGTACAGGCGGCAACACAAGTACGCATGCGTGGGGACGGAGGGTGAATTTTTACCCGTGCCCACGCATGCGCACTTGTGTTTTGGCGGCGTTGCGCATGCCCATCAGGAGCCCTAATGGGCGTGCTGCGGGCGAGAGGGTACCTGTGCCCCTGGCGCCAGGATTGGCCAGGGGCGCTGTGAGCCTGTGACGTGTGGGGAGCAGAGCCCAGAGGTGGCGCGGACCGGGACCGGCAGCAAGGTAAGAGTGTGTGTTTTTCGGTGTTCCAGTAAACTAGCTTGCACAAATGACTTGAGATAGTTCAGTGTGTTAATGCATCTGCTGCAGAAATGTGTGCGTCTATTCCAGGTCACCCGTTTATTTCACGGCATGTGGTTTTGGAAATGTAAAAATTCTCAGAATTTCTATTTTGATAGTTGCAACAACAGCCTTCAACAGATTTCATTTTATGAACATTTTCCAGAAAATTAGTTAACAACTTTGTCACCACAAATATAATGTACTCTTTGAACTAAGGTTATAAAATTTCAAAATGTTAACAAACGGTAGAGGCGGAATAGCATGATATATGCATTTATTATTACATGCATGTTGGTGTATGTTTGTATGTGAATTTGTATAGTACATACCTAGGGCTTACAGGATGGCAAATACATGGGCGGTCGAAGGTTCCCAGCATAAAAAGGTAGGGGTGATGTAATATGTAAACTGGCACATCCTTCAACATCGATCCTAAAGGCTTGTTAGAGTCCATCATTTATTTTTATATGGTCATAAACATACATGAATGATGGATTGATGCAGGGTGGGTGCATTAATGATTGTTCGGTGGATGGGTGGGTGGATGGGTGGATGGGTGCATGGATGGATGCATGCATGATGGGTGGATGGATGCATGAATGATGGATGCAGGATGGATGGGTGGGTGGATGGGTGGATGCATGAATGAATGATGTATGGATGCAGGATGGGTGGATGGATGGGTGGATGCATGGATGATGTATGGATGTATGGATGGATGCATGATGGGTGGATGCATGCATGATGGATGGGTGGATGGATGGATGGATGCATGAATGATTTATGGATGCATGCATGGATGCATGCATGATGGGTGGATGCATGATGGATGGATGGGTGGATGGATGGATTGGTGGGTGCATGAATGAATGATGTATGGATGCAGGATGGGTGGGTGGATGGATGGGTGGATGTATGAATGATGTATGGATGGATGCATGCATGATGGGTGGATGCATGATGGATGGATGGGTGGATGCATGAATGCATGATGTATGGATGCAGGGTGGGTGGGTGGATCGATGGGTGGATGCATGAATGATGTATGGATGGATGCAAGGTGGTTCGGGCTCGCTCGCTGCGCTCGATCGCTGCGCTCGATCGCTGCGGTGCAATATGCAAATTAGTTTACGCCTCACCACTTTCAAATGTCACCAGCCGCCCCTGCGTTTTACTGGAGTTTCCAGTTGTAAATAACCACGTTAAAAACGTTTGAAGGGAAAGGGCTGAACTGAAAGTGGGTACCGTATTTCAGGTTTTTTTTGTGTTTTCGGAACAGATCAGCTGATTTAAAGAAACACCGCCCTTGAACTGCAGGTCAATCAATGCACGGGTTAATCTGAGAAAGTCTGATTCAGTTCGTAGACTTTGCAGAGACAGGTGGGGTTGAAGTATAAACTGCACAGAGACAATCATGGTCATTGTATGGACTGCACATTGACTGTTTGGGACAATGAATGTTTTGGCTGCCCAGAGGCAATCACTGTTGATGTATGGACTGACAATATCCTCGCTATATTAACCATGCAGAAAAAGGCCAGGCCACGAACTTTGTCGAGATTGTTGAGTCATCGGGTGCAGTACACCGGGACACTTGAGTAGAAAAGGGGCCCCTGCAGTGTGTTAATGTACTACAAATTAATTCATATGAGAATTAACTGAGACCTGTACAGTCCATTCAGTGTATAAACCCTACCTATAGTCAAGCCGCGGTACATACTGCGCCAGATGAGCACCTGTCACATTATAAAATAAAAACACATAGGGGCAGATTTACAATAACTGGCGCATCCCCAGGGATGCACCAGTTATTGTGCGTCGCAGCTCCGCCACCCATGGTGCGCCGCATTTACAATGCGGCGCACCATGGGGCAAAAACGGCACAGATGCGTGACGCATCTGTGCCGTAAAGGCGGCGCATTGCTGGAGTTGCGTCGCAAGCTCCAGCAATGCTCTGAGGGGCCCTATCTGTCCAATGCTGCGTCAAGCCTTATGCCTGCTTCAAGCAGGCACAGGGTTTTGACGCAGCATTGGCCTAAAAGTGCCTGCGTGAAATCTTGTAGATTTCACGCAGGCACTTTTGTGAGGCGCACCTGCCCCGTAACGCCCACCCTGTGCCGGAACGCCCACATGTGGCGCAGGGCTTTACAACGTGACGCATCTGCCTAGATGCGTCACGTTGTAAATGGGTCGCAGGGATGCGCCACGTTTACGCCGCCGTTGCGTGACGCAACTGCGGCGTAAACGTGGCGCAAGTCCGACATAAATCTACCCCATAATCTTACCTCCTAGAGATGTACGTTAACATGGTGCATGAGCTCTGTATTGTGCTGGCTGGTTGGGCACATTAAGAGGTGATTGGGACACATTCAGTTGGCCAAGCAGAGTTTACTAAGTACGTATAAGTGTAATACAAGTGGCACAGCGTTGATGTGTGTACAGTTTCATGTCGATGGTGCTAGGTCTGTGAAGAAGGGTGATCGTTCTCCACTTTAGCTCTCCTTTAGAAGATGGGTTTTCAGGGAAGTCCTGAAAAGAGGATGTGAGGTGCTTGCTTAGAGCTTGCATCGCTGGAAGTGAACTGAAGCCAACATGTGTTTTGCAACTTAAACAATCTTGGCACGACTTTAAGATTGTTATCTTGTAATACTTGTTGGCTACAGTTTATTGCTTTAGTCAATTGAATTATTGAACATCTCGATGCCAGCACAGAAAAAAGAATAAGCATTGGCATAGCCAAAAGGTCTCGTCTTTAGGACCTTATAAGTGCTTAGTTATCCAGCACAATATCCTTGGTGCAACAACATCAACTGTTGCATGGCTCAACACTTATAAGGTCCCAAAGGCGAGACCTATTGGCTGTGCCAATGCTTGTTTCGGTTTACTGAGGAAACTCCTAGTCTACCTCAGGAGCGGTTTTGAGTGTATTGTAATCAGTGTTGGAGGAATGGGCAGTCTGGAATGTCTGAAGCGGGCATGTGTCCATGAAAGGCGGGAGAGGGGAGGGGCTCGCCCACAACTGGGAGAATTGTAAATATTTTTCGCGCTTTAAGCGTCTAAGCCTGGCACAGCGCCACGTGCCAGCGAGCCTCGTGCAAGAGTCGGACTGGGACAGAAAATAGGCTAGGGCACCAAAATGACTAAATAGTTAGCCGAAAAAAAGGGCAAGTTTGCAAATTGGGGGAGTTTTGAACTTATAAAGAGACGCTATATAAGCGTTTTGCACGGTACAGAATGAATTGAAGCTTTCTGCAAGCAAGGTTTATCATAATATGGGCCGGGGGCGTAGCTTAGTACGTAAGATGAGGGTGGTGGGGTTAAGCTTCAGATTTCTTAACAATCACGTTGACATATAATGTTAAAATACATTATACTACCAGCAGGGTGCATGAAAGGGGCGTTAGAGGTAGTGGAAATGGAGAGGAGTGTGGATTGGTAGGGGTACTAAGTGAGAGAAAACACAATATTTTTTAAACTAAGTCGATTTTTGAAGACTTTCAAAGCAGAGAGGGAGAATGCGTGTGTGTTTTTTTCCTTTTTGAACGTAAACAATTCTGGTGAAATCTGACAGACACTGCAACATATCCGACTGAAAGCAACTATACCCAATTATTTATCAGAAAATACATTTATTAGTGGGTGTAACACCCCAAAGACCCCCGTGAAGCCATGCCCCTGAATATTGGAGAAATTTTGTATGTAAAAACATTCTGGTGAAATCCGCCAGACACCGCAACGTATCCGACTGAAAGCAACTGTAGCCAATTATTTATCAGAAAATACATTTATTGATGGGTGTAACACCCCAAACACCCCCTTGAAGCTATGCCCCTAAATATTAGAGAAATCAACAATTAAAACCGCCACAGCCCACCATAAATTAGGACCACAAATAGCCAAAAAAGGGCTCATACACTGACCTATCAGAGCAGCCTAAGGGCACTGCCTGATTGCCCAATAGGCCAGTCCAATCCTCCCTGTTAATATAGTGATTAGTTGACATTCTGGGCAGGGGATGGGGGGGCACAGCTATGTCAGGCTCATGTAAAGGTTAATTTCAGCGTCCTGAGTGGGTGACTCCCAATTATGACTGAATGGTTCACTGAGCATGCTGGCAGGTCACACAGTTTCTGTTCAATCCCTGGTAACTGTCCTCAGGACCATGGCTTCTGTCTGTCCTACACGATCCTGGCTGCGGATTGGGGCCTAAACTACCTCAAATGGACACTCAAAATGGATGCCAAGGAAGAAAGGGGAGCAGAGACTTCCTGTCACCAATATAAGTGACGGTGTGTTCAGTTGCAAATCTATGGCGGGCATCACAGTAGCACCTGGTGCTGGCAGTGATCTCCCGCTGCCCCCAAAACAGATTGTCACTCCATAGAAACAAAGGAGCTCCTTTTTTGGATGGTCTTCTGAGGGACTATCAGTGCTTCAGGAGTTCTTTTGGTTCTGCTTTATACCCCATGGAGGGGTAAGGAAACCATCTTTAAGTCTCTGCAGTTTCTTGTGTTACCAGCTGGGAATGCTGGTTCTGTCCTTCTAGGGTGGGGAGAGGTTGCCGATGATGAAGCATGACACAGTTTTGCGTGTGAGACTTCCTCTTCCATAGGTATGACCTTCCTTCCCTTTAGCACACACACAGGGTTTCTGTGACCGTCCAAGTGGGATTTGTTAGGTTGTTTGTCTTCAGGCAAGAATGCCAATTGTGTGTTCTACCTACAACTGCTGTACATTTTGTTGTAACGTTCTCTTCCCTGGAGAGAGCACAGCGGATCATCTCTTATTGTCTTGTATATGTTATGTGGAAATACATGTAGCACAGGGCATTGGGAAGAATGATCACCTCTCCTTCTGATGGGCCTGAGTAGATGTGGAGGTAAGAAACGTAAATAGTTACCCTGAGATGTAGCTGTAGCATACATGCCAATACTTGGAAAAAGAAAATAGGTAAATATAGAAAAAAATAATTGGGAAATGAATTTTAGAACTGGCTTGCGTTTAAGTCGAGCCAATTTTAGATGGGGAATGTTAAAACAAAGGTTCATATTTTATTTTTGTAATGAAAATCAGGACTATCTAGCCTAAATCGGGTGTGTTGGCATGTTGAAGATGAAGTGGATGTAATATTTATGTAGATTGATGGATATTACTTTAATGACATACAACCGCCCCTTGCACCCTGCCAGTACTCCTGATGAGTCCATCCACTCCATGCACCCTGACAGTACTCCTCAATACTACATGCACCCTGACAGTACTCCTCAATACTACAACACACTATTGCATGCCGCCTGTACTCCTGATGAATACAAGCAGCCCTTGCACCCTGCCAGTACCCCTGACGAATACAAGTAGCCTTCCACCCCACCAGTACTCCTAATGGATACAACCACCCCTTACATCCCACCAGTACTCGTGAAGAATATAAGCAATCCTTGCATCCCACCAGTGGCTCTGATGAATACAAGCTGCCAAATGAATACAACCACCCCTTGCACCCGCCAGTACTCCAAATGAATATAACCACCCCTTGCACCTCACCAGTACTCCTGATGAATACAACCACCCCTTGCACCCCACCAGTACTCCTCACCAGAACTCCTGATTAAACCAAGCAGCCCTTCCATCCCATGAGTACCTCTGATGAATACAACCACCCCTTGCATCCCACCAGTACCCCTGATTAATACAACCACCCCGTGCACCCCGGTCAGTACTCCTGATGAATACAACCACCCCTTGCACCCCACCAGTACCTCTGATGAATACAAGCAGCCCTTGCACCCGCCAGTACTCCAAATGAATACAACAAACCCCTTGCACCCTGCCAGTACCCCTGATGGATGCAACCACCCCTTGCACCCCACCTGTACTCCCGACCAGTACCCCTTATAATACAACCACCCCTTTCACCTTGCCAGTACCCCTGATGGATACAACCATGCCTTGCACCACGCCAGTACTCCTGATCAATACAACCACCTCTTGCATCCTGCCTGTACTCCTGATGAATACAACCACCCCTTGCATCCTGCCAGTACTCCTGATGAATACAAGCACCCCTTGCATCCCGCCAGTTCTCCTGATGAATACAAGCACCCCTTGCATCCCGCCAGTACTCCTGATTAATACAACCACCCCTTTCACCCGGCCAGTACTCCTGATTAATACAACCACCCCTTTCACCCGGCCAGTACTCCTGATGAATACAACCACGCCTTGCATCCTGCCAGTAATCCTGATGAATACAACCAACCCTTGCACCCTGCCAGTACTCCTGATAAATTCAAGCAGCCCTTGCACCCCGCCAGTACTCCTGATGAATAAAACCACCCCTTGCACGCTGCCAGTACCCCTGATGAATACAAGCAGCCCTTGCACCCCGCCAGTACTCCTGATGAATAAAACCACCCCTTGCACGCTGCCAGTACCCCTGATGAATACAGCCACTGTTGTACTTGGCCCTTTTTGCAGGGTCATCCCTGAACTTTTAGCATTTTCTGACCTGTTGTTGGCTGTTATATGCAGCACTGGTTTTGCCACCCACAGAAGCATCCTGTATAGTGTGTCTTAGGCCTGCCATTGCAGAGCCTGTGTGCAGTCTGGTACTGCCATATTGACTGGGCAAGAGCACCCCCTTGCCAGTCCCTAAACCTTTCCTTTTCTGCATATTAGTCACCCCTATGGTAGGCCTAAAAGCAGGGTACATTGTAGGTAAAAGGTAGGACATGCCCTGATGTGTGTGGCATGTCCTGATATTGAATTACAGCCATTTTCGTTTTTCACTATTGCAAAGCTACCGGTTCCCCATAGGCCAGCATGGGCAGTTTGAATGTAACATTTATAATCCTAACTGACTCAGGGAACTAGGTAGAAAGTCGAGTTTAGTATTCCTGAACTCAGAATGATAAAATACATCTTTTAGCAAAGTTGGTTTTAACATTCTGGGTTTGAAAATACCACTTTTAGAAAGTAGGTATTTTCTTGCCTAACTGTCCAAGTCTGCCTCTGCTAGGTTGTGTATTCCTTTTCTGGAGTTTGAGTGACAGGGGCTGGGGGATTCCAGGAGACAGGGTGAGTCAGCACAGGGCTGAATAGAGCTATCTGCATGTAGATGGGTGGGAGGAGCTGCACCTGGGACCTGAATAGGGCTGTACCTACCTTCCACAATGCTGGCACCACCTCCTGTGGTGCGTCTGATGTCCCTGGCCCACAATGTCAAAGGAAAGAAGGAGTCTTGTCAACAAAGTGCTCCAGGACTGCAAAGAACTGGTTCGGACTAGGCACAGACACTCTCTGCCTTCAGGGACAAAGGATTTTTGGTGTATAAAAGAGGGGACCCAGACCCCAGAACATTCGATCACTTTTGGAAAACAAGAAGAACCTTTGCTGAGGAGAGGAACCAGAGGAACTGAAGAGGAGACTATCCCTAAGCTGAGTGCTGTTTGGGGGATTGGCCTGCAGTGGTTGCCTGACTGCCAAAGAAAGGAAAAAGGACTTTGTGCTACTTTTGAATTCAAGTTGTAAAGGATCTCCAAGAGCTCGAGATAGAGCTTGCCTTCTGCTGAAGTCTCAGGGACAACAAACTTCACCCACCAGCTCCCCAAGAGTTCTTTTGTAGTGCCTGCTGTTTTGCTGGGCCTTCTGAGGCACTGCGTGTCGGAAGGAGCTGAAAGTGCGACTCACGAAGAAGAAGTGTGTCGCTTCGCCTCGCAGAAGCGCCTCGTAGTGCCGGAGAAGAGTGTCGCCGTCGCATCATCGGAGAAGCGTGTCTCTACCGCATCACTGAAGAAGGGTGTTGCCGCTGCCACATCGCATCACCGAAGCATCTCACATCACCAGAGAAGAGTTTTGCCGTCGCATCAGATGCCGTTGCATCACCGAAGAAGCGTGTTGCAGGGCCTGTCGCGGCTCAGAAGAATCGTTGAGTCGCCATACGGCCGTCGGGCATGCACACATCGTTTCGCATCCAGAAGAAGATGCCTTTTTCTTTCATTACACCGGATCTTCATCGCATCACGGCGCTGCTGGTCGCATCGCCACAGAAGCGCAGTAAGAAACCGACACATCACCTTCCCTGCAACACTTTCGTTGTATAGCGTTACGCAACCAAAGGTACATTGAACTCAAAGTGTCGCATTTTACATCTAAAGAGACCAAAGCTAATTCTACCATTTTTAAGGTACAGTATTGTGGATTTTTGTCGTTTGTGGTCTTGTGTTAAGTCTATATAAAAATACTTATTTTTATACTACAACTTGTGTGGTGTCCATCTGTAGTGTTGTCACTGGGTTACTGTATGTGTTCAAAAATGCTTTACACACTGCCTCTGTGATAAGCCTGTCTGCTCGTGCCAAGCTACCAAGGGGGTGAGCAGGGGTTATTTAAGGAGTGTACCCCCTTACCCTGACTAGATGCAAGGGTCCCAATTTGGTCAAAGGAACTACCTCTGCCAACTAGAGACCCCCAAATCTAACAGCCACCACTTGCACCAAACCAGTACTCTTTATGAATAAAATCACCCCTTGCACCCTGCCAATACACCTGATGAATACAACCACCCCTTTCACCCTGCCAGTACTCCTGATGAATACAACCACCCCTTGCCCCCTGCCATTACTCCTGATGAATACAACCACCCCTTTCATTCTGCCAGTACCCCTGATGACTACAACCACCCCTTGCACCCTGCCAGTACTCCTGATGAATACAACCACCCCTTGCATCCTGCCAGTACCCCCTGATGACTTCAACCACCCCTTGCATCCAGCCAGTACTACTGATGAATACAACCACCCATTGCACCCTGCCAGTACCCCTGATGACTACAACCACCCCTTTCATCCAGCCAGTACTCCTGATGAATAAAACCACTCCTTGCATCCAGCCAGTACTCCTGATGAATACAACTACCCCTTGCACCCTGCCAGTACCCCTGATGACTACAACCACCCCTTTCATCTAGCCAGTACTCCTGGTGAATACAACCACTCCTTGCATCCAGCCAGTACTCCTGATGAATACAACCACTCCTTGCATCCAGCCAGTACTCCTGATGAATACAACTACCCCTTGCACCCTGCCAGTACTCCTGATGAATACAACCACCCCTTGCACCCTGCCATTACTCCTGATGAATACAACCACCCCTTGCATCCTGCCAGTACCCCCTGATGACTACAACCACCCCTTGCATCCAGCCAGTACTCCTGATGAATACAACCACCCCTTGCACCCTGCCAGTACTCCCGATTAATACAACCACCCCTTGCACCCTGCCATTACTCCTGATGAATACAACCACCCCTTTCATCCTGCCAGTACCCCTGATGACTACAACCACCCCTTTCATCCAGCCAGTACTCCTGATGAATAAAACCACCCTTTGCACCCTACCAGTACTCCTGATGAATACAACCACCCATTGCACCCTGCCAGTACTCCTGGTGAATACAACCACTCCTTGCACCCTGCCAGTACTCCTGATGAATACAACCACCCCTTGCACCCTGCCAGTACTCCTGATGAATACAACCACCCCTTGCACCCTGCCAGTACTCCTGATGAATACAACCACCCCTTGCACCCTGCCAGTACTCCTGATGAATTCAACCACCCCTTGCACCCTGCCATTCCTCCTGATGAATACAACCACCCCTTGCATCCAGCCAGTACTCCTGATGAAAACAACCACCCCTTGCACCCTGCCAGTACTCCTGATGGATACAACCACTCCCTGCACGCTGCCATTACTCCTGATGAATACAACCACACCCTGCCAGTACTCCTGATGAATACAACCACCCCTTGCACCCTGCCAGTACCCCTGATGGATGCAACCACCCCTTGCATCCTGCCAGTACTCCTGATGAATACACCCACCCCTGGAACCCTGCCAGTACTCCTGATGAACACAACCACCCCTGTCATCCTGCCGGTACTCCTGATGAATACAAGCACCCTTTGCACCCTACCAGTACTCCTGATGAATACAACCACCCATTGCACCCTGCCAGTACTCCTGGTGAATACAACCACTCCTTGCACCCTGCCAGTACTCCTGATGAATACAACTACCCCTTGCACCCTGCCAGTACTCCTGATGAATACAACCACCCCTTGCACCCTGCCAGTACTCCTGATGAATGCAACCACCCCTTGCACCCTGCCATTACTCCTGATGAATACAACCACCCCTTGCATCTAGCCAGTACCCCTGATGACTACAACCACCCCTTGCATCCAGCCAGTACTCCTGATGAAAACAACCACCCCTTGCACCCTGCCAGTACTCCTGATGGATACAACCACTCCTTACACCCTGCCATGACTCCTGATGAATACAACCACACCCTGCCAGTACTCCTGATGAATACAACCACCCCTTGCACCCTGCCAGTACCCCTGATGGATGCAACCACACCTTGCGCCCTGCCAGTACTCCTGATGAATACAACCACCCCTGGAACCCTGCCAGTACTCCTGATGAACACAACCACCCCTGTCACCCTGCCACTACTCCTGATGAATACAACCATCCCTTGCACCCTGCCAGTACCCCTGATGGATGCAACCACCCCTTGCACCCTGCCAGTACTCCTGATGGATACAACCACCCCTTGCATCCTACCAGTACTCCTGATGAATACAACCACCCCTTGCACCCTGCCAGTACCCCTGATGGATGCAACTACCCCTTGCACCCTGCCAGTACTCCTGATGAATACAACCACCCCTGTCACCCTGCCAGTACTCCTGATGAACACAACCACCCCTGTCACCCTGCCAGTACTCCTGATGAATACAACCACCCCTTGCATCCTGCCAGTACTCCTGATGAATACAACCTCCCCTGGCACCCTGCCAGTACTCCTGATGAATAAAACCACCCCTGGCACCCTGCCAGTACTCCTGATGAATACAAACACCCCTTGCACCCTGCCAGTACTCCTGATGAATACAACCAACCCTTGCACCCTGCCAGTACTCCTGATGAATACAACCACCCCTTGCACCCTGCCTGTACTCCTGATGAATACAACCACCCCTTGCATCCTGCCAGTACTCCTGATGAATACAACCACCCCTTGCACCCTGCCAGTACTCCTGATGAATACAACCACCCCTTGCATCCTGCCAGTACCCCTATGACTGCAACCACCCCTTGCATCCTGCCAGTATCCCTATGACTACAACCACCCCTTGCATCCTGCCAGTACTCCTGATGAATACAACCACCCCTTGCACCCTGCCAGTACTCCTGATGAATACAACCACCCCTTGCACCCTGCCAGTACTCCTGATGAATACAACCACCCCTTGCACCCTGCCAGTACTCCTGATGAATACAACCACCCCTTGCATCCAGCCAGTACTCCTGATGAAAACAACCACCCCTTGCACCCTGCCAGTACTCCTGATGAATACAACCACACCCTGCCAGTACTCCTGATGAATACAACCACCCCTTGCACCCTGCCAGTACCCCTGATGGATGCAACCACACCTTGCGCCCTGCCAGTACTCCTGATGAATACAACCACCCCTGGAACCCTGCCAGTACTCCTGATGAACACAACCACCCCTGTCACCCTGCCACTACTCCTGATGAATACAACCACCCCTTGCACCCTGCCAGTACTCCTGATGAATACAACCACCCCTTGCATCCTGCCAGTACCCCTATGACTGCAACCACCCCTTGCATCCTGCCAGTATCCCTATGACTACAACCACCCCTTGCATCCTGCCAGTACTCCTGATGAATACAACCACCCCTTGCACCCTGCCAGTACTCCTGATGAATACAACCACCCCTTGCATCCTGCCAGTACCCCTATGACTGCAACCACCCCTTGCATCCTGCCAGTATCCCTATGACTACAACCACCCCTTGCATCCTGCCAGTACTCCTGATGAATACAACCACCCCTTGCACCCTGCCAGTACTCCTGATGAATACAACCACCCCTTGCACCCTGCCAGTACTCCTGATGAATACAACCACCCCTTGCACCCTGCCAGTACTCCTGATGAATACAACCACCACTTGCACCCGACCAGGACTCCTGATGAACACCGCCTACCCTCGCATCTCGCCAGTACACTTCACGGACTTGCTTGTGTTCGTATTCAAATTACAGCTACTAATGTTTGTCAACCCGCTGCCAATTGAGGCCTCCAAACCTTCAAAATCAGAATGATACCAGCCAGACACGCCCTTCAGATGAAAATCATTCTTTGCACATGCTTCCTCGTAGGTTTCTTCTCAGGCTCCACGCGTTTCTCCAAACTGCAAGGTGCATTGTGTGTTTGTTTTCCCCCTCTGTCCGTTGTCCTTTCTGTCTGTCCTTTCCTTTCGTGGTTCCTGTGTCCCCCTCCTCTCTATCTACCTTAGCCCTCCTCCTATCACCAGTATCCCATTCATTCATCCTTTCCCACCTCTCATCCCGTCTGTTTTCCCTTCACTTTCTTCCTGCCCCCCCCCCCTTGCTCCATCCTCTTCCCTCCCCTTTCTTCGATCCCTGTTCTCTTCTTCCATCACTCTTCCATTACTCCCTCCCTCTCTCTGCGTTTCCCTGCTCACCCGCTCGTCGTGCCGGCCCTCAGCCGGCTCCCCCGCTCTCTTCCACTGTCCTCTCCCTGCCCCCATAATTCTTAGAGTTCCGAGTCCTGCAGGTCCACCATGTCTCAGGTGTCTCATTAGACAGGTATCCCTGGGTAACCAACGCACGCTCAGCTGATTAAGTCATTTGTATCACGTGGCATACAAGCATCCATCTTAAGATCAGCTTGCATGCGCCCTGCCCCCCGAGGGAGAGTCAGGGAGTTGGTGCCTTCTCTCTTCTCCTCAGCTGGTCCTGTCCCAGCCCCTCCCCCAACACCCAATAACCTGGAATCCTTAGTAGACGTCTCTCTTAATTAACTGCCAAGGCTCACACGTCATGATGGATACTTTCGGCTTTTTAACCCACAGCGTGTTGCATTCTGGGACTTGTAGTTTCACTGCTAACAGAGGAATCGTTCTAAAAATTCCAGCATTCAAAGTGTTGCTGGCTAAAAAGCCTGGACTCACCGAAGGTGTCCCACGTGGCATAAGGGTCACTTGGCACCATGCCCGCGCTGGATATTCAAATTATTTCAGAGACAGAGCTGGGCTCCAGTTGGCAGCGCCCTGTCCAAGTAGCAGGGACATTATCAGAGAGACTCCATGGGCCTCAAGCAGCCGTCTGACAAGACACAACTGCGGTGCCATAGTGAAAAGAGGGCACGTGGTAAGGCTGGCGACCATGAAAGACTGGTGTGCCAAGAACAGGTTGCATGTGTACCGGTTGGACGGTCTAGTCTCTGCCCTCAAAATCCATCGCAGACATACATTTCCACAACGATTTGTTTTTCTACCAAGCAGCCAGCCCCATGTCATGTTGCTTACTTGCTTTTCAGCCAACACCACTAGTGCCAATATCGGCAACATTCATCCGTTTTCATACAGCAACATACATAAATAAACCACACGACACCTTCTTAGTGGAGAAATTTGCTGCAGGTTTATTTGCATAACCAATATGCCAACATGGTGGGTTATCTTACGGGCGATCTCAGGGCAGGCCAGCCCCTATGACGCCTGCCCGCCTGATGAGCCAAATTGCACCGTGGCCGTCGCCAATCGGTGATTACCAATCATTGGGAGGGGCTACCCCTCCCTTCAGTGGACCGCCAGTCCACTCCCTTGCTCGCGCCCCCCGAAAGGTGGGCGGAGCGTTCCAGGCAGCCCCTGGTTGCTCAGACCAACAACCGCCCGTAGGACTAACGGGGCGCCGTAGTTCTTCCAGGGGCCACGCAATGACATCCCTGGGTATCCTTGGCTTAGCACCCTTGTTGTGCTGCTGCAGTCTAGTACCCTTCTGTACCTTGCAGCCTCTGGATCGCCCTGTAACTCCTCCTGCAACACAAAACAATAAGTTAGTTTTCCCTTTCCCCGTACCCCTTTTTTGGCCGTCCGCAGGGTAAGCGGTAGGGCGGGAAACAGCGCGACGGGCAGCGGACAAGAGACTGCCCAGTGGGCGGGGGAAAGGTTTTGTACCCCTGTCCCCCTCCCACAAGTGACGCGGCCAGCAGACCCCTTTGGTCTCACGCCCAGGGGGCCTGGTCAGCCAACTTCTGTGCCTTCCTGTGGCACTAAGGCGGCCGCCCTGTTGGAGGGTCCCCTACGGGGGCCCCCCGGGCAGCCTTGGCATTACTATTTCGAAACTTTTAGTTTCGCTTTTAAATTGAATTGTAGAATTTACATAGCGCTTAATTACACCCAGGAGGCCATGAAGCGTTACCGCTGTGTACTCTAAATTGCCAGCATGTAACATACTGTTGGTTAAATAAATAGCCGGGGCCGACTGAAGGTATTACACGACCTTGGTCACTTAAGCAACTGGTTTCCTGACGACCAGACCAGCAAAAGATGACGTCGCTCCCCAGCGTTAGGCTCGCATCTTCGTTGAACTCAAGCACAGTGAGTGGTGACGTCTCTTACCCCTGCTCAGTATAAAGATCCCTGTGTGGTGCTGACGCGTGGGGGTGTTAAGAGTGTGGGCAATCTTGTTATTTATACAGTCGCTGACCACAATATAATGAGGGACACATTCCTGCATAATACTTCCACTTACACCCCCGGTTAACAAGTGCACACTCCTCAGTTCAGGCAGAGTTCCAGCACCAGAATCAAGAGCCATAACATGCATTTTTGAGTTTACCAACTGCGCTTCACAGAGAACAATGCATTTTAAAATGGCCGCCAAATTTAACAGCTCACGTGCTTCCTTTGCCACATGTTTAATGAACTTTCTTGGGCATGGGCCTTTAAAATAAAGAAGGAACTATCCGTTTGTTTATGCACAGCTTGCTTTGCGCCTAGGTTTGTACTGTTAATGTGACCACCAACTCTTTATACGAAGAAGAGGTTGTCATCAAGCCTGCTGCGTTAATTCATGTTAAATTCTTTTTTAAATTTGCTGTGTGCCCAAACACCTCCCTAGGGTAGCTTTTGAGCGCTTAGGCAGTATAAAGAGAAAAGATGATTACTCTGAATCAGGAGCTCCTTGTCCCATTCATCCCTAGTGAGGCTCTATCCCAGTGGCGGCTCCTCCGCTAAAGTGTAGGTGCATCACCCCACTGCTTCAGCTGCAAGCTGAATGCAAAAAATAAATGATAATAACGTTCATTATTATCATTTTGTTTTTTGCATTCAGCTTGCAGGTGAGGCCAGGCGGGCAAAGCTCACTGAGTGTCATAGGGGGAGGAGTGGTGGCTGCACCTAAAGTGCGCATGACGCTTTGACCGGCCCTCTCAGGCCAGTCAAAGCATCATGCGCACTCTGCATGTTTTCCATGCAGGCCACATTGCATCCTGGGGGGAGAACATGCAGAGCCTGCATGTCTGAGCACTGAACTACAGCGCTCAGACCAATCACAACGCTGTTAAGGTAGCATTGTGATTGGTCAGGGAATTCTGGCAGGCTGGGTGCCTCCTGCTTAGTGGAGAAGAGGAAGGAGAATAGAGAGGCGGCCACCGCTGTCGGAGGAGAAAAAGGTAAGTGCATTTTTTTAAATTATTTCCCTCCGCCCCCGCCCCAACCCCTCTGTTCTATCCTCTAGCCAGTGCCTTCCCATGTCCCTTTTTTTCTGCCACAACGTTAGTGGCTCATACCATAAGACTCCTCCTCTCTACAGGTACTTCCAGTCTTTACAAGCTACATTAGTTTGGAATTGGACTGGGACGAGCATCTCCTGATTCAAAGTAATCATCTATAATGTGCTATAAAAGTATTACGAGAGGACCAAGTCCCTGCCCTACATATCTCCCGTAGGGACAACCCAGTGGACTCTGCCCAAGACATAGAAATTGCTCTGGTAGAACGGGCTTGCACATTTTCTGGTCCCACAGAACCAGCCGAGATATAAGCTTCTGTGATAGCTTGTTTTGCCTATCTACTCAAAGATGCAGTTGACACATTTTTTCCTTTATTTGCTGCCCCAAACACCACAAAAAAGAGTTTAAAGAGTGAAACTTTTTGGTGCTGAATGAATGCATACAGCAACAATGCTTTCTTCACATCTAAAGACTCAGGAACCCTGAACTTGAAAAATCATCCACCACTAGTAGAGCAATCTCCTGTGAACAACAACATTGCTTCTGGATGTTTGGTTCAAAATTAGGATCAGGCCTCAGAACTGTTCTGTTCGGTAAGAACTTTAAATAAGGTTAGTTTATTACCAAAGCACAAAGTTTCTCCCAATCTCTTCACTGGCATTATAGCGAACAAAAAAGACACTTTCCGCCGTACTAAAAGACTCAAAACGTTTTTCTTGCAAGCCCATAAGAACGATAGACAAGTCCCAGGAATATTTAAGACCAGGAATTGATCACAAAATGTTGCATGCACACTTTCTCTTGCACCAGTTCTTAAACTTCCTCCAATGTCTTGAATATAGTGTAAGTGTTAAAGGTTTCCTGCAGGCTAGAGTATTAATCACCACCTACTTTGATCACCTCAAACCCTGGTGTGCCTGCCCTTCAATCTCCATTTTGTGAGATGCAGAGTTGTCAACTGCACCAGCATTACAGTTGGAAACTGAAGAGGTGGACGGTGGAGAGGATAGTTGAAGATGGCGGCCCTTTGCTAGGAGGCTCATCAATGGGAACCATGACCACCTGGGGCACAACTTAACCACTTAGTCACCTGCTCATTTCAAATCTTCTGCAAGACTCTTGGAAAAAGAGGTATTGGAGGGAATGCAAATAGAATCCCTGATGGCCAGCCAAATAACATTGCGTCCACAGTCCATGTATCCAGATGCCAAGTCTCTGAGCATATTAGGTGTTACATTTGGCTATGTGCTCGCTTGTGCTCATTTTTAACCCCTTCTGCGCTAATGACAAAGCCAGCTCGTCGTGGGCGTTACCTGCGCTACGCGGATGACGAGCTGGCTTTGTCATAAACAAGCCATTTTTCAAATTCCAGCGCACAGCGGGAAAACGCGGTAGCGCGGTAGGGGTTAATGATGCTGTAACTAGTGATGCACAAGCATGGCATGGCTATGCACGCTTGTGTCCTTAGTTTTGATTTGTCTTTGCAGGGGTTCAACGGGTGGTCTGCTCGTGGGGCTATGTTCATTCAACCCGGGGGCTGTGTATAATGGGGAGATGTTGACAGTTACGCGATTCAGTTGTTAGCATATACTTAGTGAAACTGCATTGTGGTTATACAATAAAATACGTTTCCTGGAACTACTCACGGAGCATCAAGGATTATTTCTTGGAGGGAGAGTTACTTGCTTTGTTACATTAGGCACATGTTAAAGTTCCAAGAAAGACCTCAGCAAGAGGGTGCTTTTGTGCTTTGGGAAGCAAGCAAAGCCAGCCATGGACTTCTGAATAGATCCACTATCAACTGTAAAGTCTGCCTGTTCAGATGATCTGAGATTTAGGTCAGAAGGCTGCGGCTCAACCTGTCTGATCAAGTGCTCTCCACCCCAAAAATATACATCGTTCTCAGTTCAAACAAGTTACTCTCCACTCATGCAAAGATTTTCATAACCACCTTTTTGAAGCTCCTGTTTTTCATGCACCCTTGCCTGTTCAAGTAAGCTTTCACCACCTGATTGTCGGTTCTTACCAACATGAGGGCATCTCTAGGTGCGTCGCAAACCTCTCACCACAAAGGGACTTTCTTAACTCTGCTGCAAGGCTCATCGCAGGATCTAAAAGAAACAACCACATCACTCCTGATTTGAAGTCTCTAAACTGGATCCCATATGAAGCAAGGATACAGCAAAAAATTACAGGTATGACCCATAAAGCCCAACACTTCAACACCCCAATATACCTCACACAAGCACTAGAGCTATCTGTTGGCTGCAGATCCTCTAGAAGTGCCTGCCCCTTACTGCCAAAACCACACAAATTATGTGTTGGACTCGGCCTCGTGGCGTGGTCCTACCCCTCCCGCATGGCGGGCCTGAGACGACATCGGCCCTCCGTCGACCCGCTGTCGACCCCCCTGAACACGAACCCTCGACGAGAGCAGCCCCCCTGGCAACCCACGGCTCTCCCCCCTGGGACCCCGGCAGACCCGGCTCGCCAACACCGCCGGTCTGGCGACCATGCCAGGCCACCATTTCCGGCCCGACTCCATCTTGGGCCCATCACGTCCCGAGCACGTGGCCGCAGCCATCCCTGGCCCCGGCCTCAGCGAAGCCCCGACATCGAGGCACCAAGATCCTCCCAGGTGGTAGAGTGGCCACTTGGCGGAGCCCGGAAGAGGGGAGTTTCGAGGGGCCTCCAGCCGTCCCCGGACGCCTGGTATCGATCGCCCTTCAGCCTCCCTGGGAGCTGGCTCCACCCCCCTGCTGGGTGTCTGGACACCTTCATCCCGGCCCCTCTGAACCCCTGGCGCGAGGGTCCGGACATCAAAGGACTCCAGTCCTATATCTGGGCCAGCCCTAGATTAGGACTCCAGTTGTATCTTGGAGTCGAAGCCCTGCTGACCTTGTGGCGGCTGATCCTGATCCGAACTCTTGCACCTGGAACCTTCGAGGCCCTGCTGACGCTGTCGCAGCCTGACCAAGCTGAACTACCTTCGAGGCCCTGCTGACGCTGTCGCGGCCTGACCAAGCTGAACCACCTTCGAGGCCCTGCTGACGCTGTCGCGGCCTGACCAAGCTGAACCGCCTTCAAGGCCCTGCTGACGCTGTCGCGGCCTGACCAAGCTGAACCACCTTCGAGGCCCTGCTGACGCTGTCGCGGCCTGACCAAGCTGAACCACCTTCGAGGCCCTGCTGACGCTGTCGCGGCCTGACTAAGCTGAACCACCTTCGAGGCCCGGCTGACGCTGTCGCGGCCTGACCGAACTGAACCATCTTCGAGACCCTGCTGACGCTGTCGCGGCCCGACCGAGCTGAACCATCTTCGAGGCCCTGCTGACGCTGTCGCGGTCTGACCCCTTGAACTATCCACGCACCCCTTGGTGCCAAGACTGTCCCGCTACCCCCTATCCCCGAAACCAAGACTTTACGGATCCCTCGATCCTTGCCTGCTAACCTGCAAAGGACTTGCCTTAATTGCTTATATAAAGATTCTTGTGAATATTCCTCCTGTGTGGTATCCATCTGTAAGTAGTGTGATTGCTCAGCTGTTACGATTGTAGGTGAGGAGCCTCGCCAAGGAGGCCTCCCTACGGCGCTCGGCCTATTCCATACCGAGAGGTGGGTCTCGGGGCGGACAGTCAGACACCTTCTGTCTCCCCTGGGGTCGCCTTTCCAACATTGGTGGCAAGCGACGGTATCCGAGCCCGCGCAAATCGTACAGCGAGTAACTCACAACTACTAACAGAGACCCACAACCACGATGACTACTAAAGAAGCCGGAACAACCGCAGAATTCCAGAAAGAACTATTAGAGGAGTACACCCATAAAGAACTCAAACAATTCTGCAAAGCCCTAGGTATCGCTACCACCGGACTAAGCACAAAAGACGATTTTAAAGACGCATTACAAACATGGGTGGAGACCGGAGCGACCCCACCCCAAGCCAACGAGGACATTGTCCTAGAAGTACCGTCGTAGCCCCAGTGGAAGAAAGAACCGCCAACAAAGAACCGGGCCTCTCCCACGAAGACGCCCGGGAGCGAGAGAGGAGTCGCCTCCATGAACTAGAGCTCGCCCGAATCCGGCTGGATGGAGAGCTTCAATTAGCAGCACAGAAAATGGCCATTGAACAACTACGATTAGAGGGAGATCTGGAAGAGAGGCGGAGGCAAAGAGAATTGGACGAAAAAAAGCTCACGTACGAACACGAGCGTGGCCTCAAAGAACTAGAGATCAAAGCCAAGATCGAAGAGGCTGGCGCCGCGGTAACCCGGAACCCTCCACCTCCTGCTGACCCGAAGGTCCACATTCCCAAGGATATCGTCAAGGAATACTACAAAAATGACGATATCCAGCAATGGTTCAAGGCGTATGAAGTTGCCATGACCGCGCACCGCATCCCGCGAAAAGATTGGGGTGCCGGCTTATGGGGGAGATTTGTCAGCGAAGGAAGAGACACCCTGCTAGAGCTGGCCGAGGACGTGATGTCCTCCTATGACCACATGAAGGACGCCCTGCTCACCCGGTATGGCCTCACCCCCGAGATGTACCGACAGAGGTTCAGAGACTGCAAAAAGATTCCCGGTACCACGTGGGTGGAGTACGTAAACTTTTATAGCCGGGCCCTGGAAGGATGGATAAAGGGCAGCAAAGTGTCCACCTACGAGCAGCTGTTCGACCTCATCGTTTGGGAGCACCTCTCCAACAACTGCTTTGTCGAGCTCAGGCAGC
This sequence comes from Lissotriton helveticus, assembly GCF_964261635.1. Taxonomy (NCBI): domain Eukaryota; kingdom Metazoa; phylum Chordata; class Amphibia; order Caudata; family Salamandridae; genus Lissotriton; species Lissotriton helveticus. The sequence continues at coordinate 636,612,392 of NC_136068.1, read as the reverse complement.
ATCTCCTCGACAGTAAGCTGACCGAGCCCCGAAAACTCGCCGTCGAGGCTGATCGATGGGTGAGCACCCGGGTCCCCCGGACCCCGATAGGAGAAATGGGACGGAACGGCCAGGGGCACCCCCGCCAGCGTGGCGGCGGAGGAGGCCAGAACAGGAGCCGCCGACTTCCCGTCGGCCCCGGGCCGGAGTCCGCCTCGGGGGTCCCCCCAGAAGAACACTTCGCCATCCCTGACCAGAAGAGGGCCCCCACCAGCACGGCCGGGGCCCCACCCGAACATTACTTGCCACAGATGCCAGCGGACCGGTCACTATGCCAGTGACCCCCTCTGCCCCATGAACCAGTGCCCCGGCACCACCGGGCCTCCGACCCGCCAGTTCACTGCTGCAGCCCTGGGGGAAGGGGGAGAAGAAGACGAAGAGGTCTACAACGAAGATCAGACTGAGTATGAACCGGCCGCCATGGCCCTAGCCTGCCTGGGCGAAAGAGACATGGTCCCCCAGGCCCCGCTACCGAGGAACACTCAAAAGTACCGTCAGTGGGTCCACATCAATGGACGACGGACCGAAGCCCTCCGAGACACGGGAGCCAGTGTGACGGCCGTCCGCTGCCACTTGGTGACCCCAGAACAGATCATACCAAACGTGCAATGCCCCGTGAGGGCCGCCGACAACTCCGAAACTCTGTGTCAGATGGCCCGAATCCCCTTCGAGTGGGGGGGGGGGTGTCGGGCACCCTCAAAGTGACCGTCCGGGACGACGCCCCCGTGGACTGCCTCCTTGGAAACGACCTCGAGAGCTCTCCCTGGGCCCAAGTCGAACGGAGAGAGCATCTAGGAATGATGGGACTACCAGAGTGGGTCTGTGCGACGACCCGATCCATGACTGCCTGGGCCCTGGCGGCACCCTAGGCCACCCCGACTGAAGAGCCAGAGTGGCCCGCGCCCCCACCGCCCGTAGTCAATGAAGAATCCGACCCCGAGCCATCGGAGCATGACCAAGAAGGCAGCGCCGAACTCAGCGACATCCCCGAACTAGCCCAATGGCGCCAAGAGGGTGGTCCCACCCGAGAACAATTCCGGCAGGAACAGAAGGCCTGCCCCTCCCTCGAGGGGACCCGACAGCAAGCCACCGCCCAAGCTGCCGGGGACACCTCGGGGTCCCACTGGGTCTACTGGGACCACGGCCTCCTATACAGCGAACAGAAAATTGCAGAGCTAGGGGCCAGCCGAGTGTTGGTGGTCCCCCTACGATTCAGAGACTTCCTTTTGAATCTGGCACATGATGTGCCCCTCGCCGGGCACCTGGGGCAGGACAAAACTTACAGCCGCCTGGTGACCCATTTCTACTGGCCGAAGATGCGCAACGATGTGCATAACCACTGCCGCACCTGCCCGACATGCCAAGCCAGCGGAAAGAGCGGAGGGAAGGTGAAGGCCCCGCTCCAACCCTTTCCAGTAGTGACCACTCCCTTCAAACGAGTGGGGATAGACATCGTGGGGCCCCTGGACCCCCGAACCTCGCAAGGGCATCGCTTCATCCTCGTCCTGGTGGACCATGCCACCCGCTATCCCGAAGCCATCCCCCTACGAACCATAACGGCTCCCGTGGTGGGCCGAGCACTGATGGAGATCTTCTCCAGAGTGGGGTTCCCCCGAGAAGTCGTGAGCGATCGGGGCACAAACTTTATATCAAAGTATATGCGGTCCCTGTGGCAACAGTGCGGGGTCATGTATAAATTCACCACCCCGTTTCACCCCCAAGGGAATGGACTTGTGGAGCGGTTTAACCGAACACTCAAGGGGATGATCCAGGGCCTAGAAGAGCCCCTCCGCCGCAAATGGGACGTCCTGCTGCCCTGCCTCTTGTTCGCCTATCGGGAGGTACCACAGAAATCCCTGGGCTTCAGCCCCTTTGAACTCTTGTACGGGCACCCTGTCCGAGGTCCCCTCAGCCTGGTCAAAGAAGGCTGGGAAACTACAGTCCAAGACGCACCGCCGGATGTCTACCGGTACCTCCTGACCCTCCGAAGCCAGACTCAGAAGTTCCGGGCCCTCGCCGAGGCCAATCTGGAGGCCAGTCAGGAGGACATGAAATGCTGGTATGACCAGAACTCTTCATCCATCGAGTTCGAGCCGGGCCAGCGGGTCTGAGTCATGTCCCCGGTCGAACCTTGTGCCCTCCAGGACAAATGGTCGGGCCCCTTCAAAGTGATCGAGCGCAAGAGCCCTGTCACCTATCTCGTAGATATGGAGTCCCCCCGAAACCCCCTACGGGTTCTGCACGCCAACCGGCTCAAGCCTCATTTTGCCCGCACAGAACTGAGCCTGCTGCTAGCTACCGACGATGGGGCCGAAGACGACTCCGAGCCCCTGCCCGACCTCCTAAGGTGCGCTGAGAAAGACGGCTCCGTCGAGGGAATCTCTCTCTCCTCCGACCTGACCCCAGCGCAACGCCGAGACTGCCAAGAACTGTTGGGGTGTTTTACGGACCTGTTCTCCCTCACCCCCGGGGTGACCCAGTGGTGTGTCCACGATGTCGACACCGGGGACAGCCAGCCAGTGCGACACCGGGCCTACCGAGTTCCCGACCGAGTTCGGGCCTGCATCCAGACAGAAGTTACCAAGATGCTGGCCCTGGGGGTGGTCGAACCCTCCGACAGTCCCTGGGCCAGGCCAGTGGTCCTGGGCCCAAAACCCGCCGAACCTGGCACCCCTCCAGAACTCAGGTTTTGTGTCGACTACCGGGGACTGAATGCTGTCACCAGAACCGACGCACATCCCATCCCCCGGGCCAATGAACTAATCGACCGCCTGGGAGCCGCCAAGTACCTCAGTACCTTCGACCTCACAGCCGGGTACTGGCAGATCGGCCTCACTCCAGGTGCCCAGGAGCGGTCGGCATTATCCACACCCGATGGCCACTTCCAATTCAAGGTGATGCCCTTCGGCATGAAAAACGCCCCAGCCACCTTCCAGAGACTGGTGAACAAGGTGCTGGCGAGGCTAGAAGAATTCAGCGCCGCCTATCTAGACGACATTGCAGTGTACAGCCTCCACTGGGCCGAGCACCTGACGCACCTCTGGGAGGTCCTGACGGCCCTCCGCCGGGCCGGACTAACTGTGAAAGCCAGCAAGTGCCAGATAGGTCAAGGATCCGTGACCTACCTGGGACACCAAGTGGGGAGCGGCCACGTGGCTCGCCTCCAACCCAAGATTGACGCCATCGTGGCCTGGGAGCCCCCGGTCACCCAGACAGCCGTCCGGGCCTTCCTGGGGCTCACTGGATATTATCGGCGATTCATCAAGAACTATGGGAGCATTGTGGGGTCCCTCACTGAACTGACCTCGAAGAACCGGCCACAAAAAGTACAATGGACACCCACGTGTCAGGTGGCCTTCGAGACTTTGAAAACAGCCATGTGCACCGCCCCTGTGCTCCAAACCCCTGACTACAGCCGGGAGTTTGTAGTCCAGACTGACGCCTCGGAGCACGGCATCGGGGCGGTCCTATCCCAGATTGACCCCGAGGGGATTGGCCATCCAGTGGCTGCTGGCCAGAGAGCAGCGATGGAGCACCATTGAAAGAGAGGCCTTCGCCATCGTATGGGCCCTCAAGAAACTGAGGCCCTACCTCTTCGGCACCCACTTCCGGGTCCAGACTGACCACCGGCCCCTGCGGTGGCTGATGCAGATGCGTGGCGAAAACCCAAAGCTGCTGCGCTGGTCCATCTCCCTCCAAGGGATGGACTTCACCGTGGAGCATCACCCTGGCGACGACCACGCCAATGCTGACGGCCTGTCCCGATTCTTTCGCCTCGACGAGGAGAATCCCCAGGAAGATGGGTGACTCTCCCCGCCTTCAGCTGGAGGGGACGTGTGTTGGACTCGGCCTCGTGGCGTGGTCCTACCCCTCCCGCATGGCGGGCCTGGGACGACATCGGCCCTCCGTCGACCCACTGTCGACCCCCCTGAACATGAACCCTCGACGAGAGGAGCCCCCCTGGCAACCCACGGCTCTCCCCCCTGGGACCCCGGCGGACCTGGCTCACCAACACCGCCGGTCTGGCGACCATGCCAGGCCACCATTTCCGGCCCGACTCCATCTTGGGCCCATCACGTCCCGAGCACGTGGCCGCAGCCATCCCTGGCCCCGGCCTCAGCGAAGCCCCGACATCGAGGCACCAAGATCCTCCCAGGTGGTAGAGTGGCCACTTGGCGGAGCCCGGAAGAGGGGAGTTTCGAGGGGCCTCCAGCCGTCCCCGGACGCCTGGTATCGATCGCCCTTCAGCCTCCCTGGGCGCTGGCTCCACCCCCCTGCTGGGTGTCTGGACACCTTCATCCCGGCCCCTCTGAACCCCAGGCGCGAGGGTCCGGACATCAAAGGACTCCAGTCCTATATCTGGGCCAGCCCTAGATTAGGACTCCAGTTGTATCTTGGAGTCGAAGCCCTGCTGACCTTGTCGCGGCTGATCCTGATCCGAACTCTTGCACCTGGAACCACCGAGGCCCTGCTGACGCTGTCGCGGCCTGATCAAGCTGAACTACCTTCGAGGCCCAGCTGACGCTGTCGCGGCCTGACCAAGCTGAACCACCTTCGAGGCCCTGCTGACGCTGTCGCGGCCTGACCAAGCTGAACCACCTTCGAGGCCCTGCTGACGCTGTCGCGGCCTGACCAAGCTGAACCACCTTCAAGGCCCTGCTGACGCTGTCGCGGCCTGACCAAGCTGAACCACCTTCGAGGCCCTGCTGGCGCTGTTGCGGCCTGACCAAGCTGAACCACCTTCGAGGCCCTGCTGACGCTGTCGCGGCCTGACTAAGCTGAACCACCTTCGAGGCCCGGCTGACGCTTTCGCGGCCTGACCGAACTGAACCATCTTCGAGACCCTGCTGACGCTGTCGCGGCCCGACCGAGCTGAACCATCTTCGAGGCCCTGCTGACGCTGTCGCGGCCTGACCCCTTGAACTATCCACGCACCCGTTGGTGCCAAGACTGTCCCGCTACCCCCTATCCCCGAAACCAAGACTTTACGGATCCCTCGATCCTTGCCTGCTAACCTGCAAAGGACTTGCCTTAATTGCTTATATAAAGATTCTTGTGAATATTCCTCCTGTGTGGTGTCCTTCTGTAAGTAGTGTGATTGCTCAGCTGTTACGATTGTAGGAGAGGAGCCTCGCCAAGGAGGCCTCCCTACGGCGCTCGGCCTATTCCATACCGAGAGGTGGGTCACGGGGCGGACAGTCAGACACCTTCTGTCTCCCCTGGGGTCGCCTTTCCAACATTATGTAAAAAGAAAACTTACAACTGAGCCTTCTAGGCTATCGCCCATAGCAATTGGAACTCCTTGACCCCTGAAATCAGACTGAACCCCTCAACTGTATCATTCAAAAAGGAAGTTGAAGTGCTATTGGTGATCACATTTCTGCCCTAGGAGCCAGGAACTCTACTCTTTGGGCCGGATATGACACGTTGTCTACACCCATGTTTATTACTCGACTGTTGTGATTGTGTTTTTGATCTGTTGGTTTTGAGTTACTAGATCCTGTACCTTTCGTGAATACTTTGTTGTTTGCTCTACATGCTTCTTCTTTCCTGATCCTTTGTAAAGCGCTCTGATACCCCTAGGGGTCATGTTCGTGCTATAGAAAACCTTTAAACATATTAAAAAAAGGGCCACACCAATAGCCATCAACTCCTTCCAATTTGAGGGATACACCTTTTCTGCTTCTGACCAACTCTGTTTTACCTCCAGCCTTCGTGAATGGCTCTCCAACCCCATGCTCTTGCATCCCGTGTTACAACACGTGGGTTTGGGTACTGTAAGTATATGCCCTTTCTCAGATTCAAATCATTTAGCCACCACTGTAACCAGACTTTTACCTCCCCTGACACCGGAATAGCCACTCCTATTCCTCTGTTACTGGGGACCAGTGATACAACAGATAGTAGACTATTGTTTTCAAATAATGCTGTGCCGAAGGGACCACTGCCATTGCTGCAAACCTGCCCACTGGGAGAAATACGTGCACTAATGACTGCTATAGGACAAGACCATGCCTCTGATAGTCCACAATGAATCCCAGTGATTCAGGCAAGAGCAACCCTTCTTCACACTGGCATCCACCTTCAAATAAAAATATTTAGAAATTTGCTGTTCTACGTATGGAAACAGATGAATACCTTGCGATTGAAGAAAAGACATGATTGGTGACAATCCCTTCATAAACACCATCAGAGCCGACAGGCAGAAAGGACAGGCCGAAAGGGAGTGCCTTGAATTGAAAATGTCTCTCCTGTATCGCAGACCTCAAATACTGTTGGCTGCCCACCCTCATCGGGACCAGAAAGAATGCGTCCAGCCAATCCAGAGTCCCTGGGAAGTCCTGTAATGACAACATTGGGACCAACATTTGCAAAATTAACATCCTGAAAGGTGTATAGCGAGCAAACTTGTAGAGCTGCTTCAAGTCTACTACCGGTCTATAGCTCCCGCCTTGCTTTGGTAATAAGATCACTAAATACACCCCACGCCTTTACTGGGTCTCTGGTACTGGAACAATGGCTCCTTCTGTAATAAGGTGTGAACTACCCCCCCCCCCCCATAGTTTCTCTTGGATGGGTCCTTTGGCACCGAAGTGATGCGAAAGTATTTCAGTGGAGGATGAGCTGCCTTCTCCTATTACACACAAGACCCACTGTTCTGCCAGTGGTACTCAACTCCATTCTATCAAAAAATCTATCTACCGGGTTCCCACTAACCTGCTCAAATATTCAGGATTTGTTAGATTGTTGAGAGATGAACTGTGGCCGGGATTTTGAAAAGATCACAGACCTGACCAAGGGTCCTGTCCCAAAATAACATTTCTTTTCCTACAGCACTTGTCCTGGCTTTTCCTGAAAGATTTATTTTTTGAGTGAGAGGTGCTCGAAATGGAAAAAATAATCTTATCTTCCTCTTCTCTGTCAACTTTTTTTACCATGTCATCCAGTTGTGAATCAAACAACCCATTCTCCAGAAATGGAAGGTGGTGAATCAAAGACCTTGGTGCCTGCTCCACTTTCCACAGTTTGAGGCGCACGCATCTCCTACCAGCATTGGTGCCCCGGGAGAGGATGTTTTTGTTGTGTGCGCTGATGTCATTGGCTAGAGGGATCATGTATGCACTGAAGACAGTGGAATTGAGCAATGAGCATGGAAGCACTCCAGAGATGAGTTTGCGGGCTTCCAAGGAGTATGGTGCCAGACAGACAACCCGTGTTCCATCAGTTAAGAAGCAGGAGATCCCACGGAGAGTCCTTGAGAATAAGAGCTGCTGTGTGTCCTCTGTCGGGGATCATGCAGATGTCAACTGGCCTAGAAGAACCAATGCTTGGTTTACGGAGGATCTGGGCCAGCAAAAGCTCCGCTGCAAGCAGGCGGAACGACTTTGGAGAGGAGATTATAGGGAAGTAGACAAGGTGGCATATAAAGCGACCTTGCAGGAATACAAGATCCAGCTGAGGAAAGCCAAGGCTCAGTTCTTGGCGGACACTCTGGCTAGGGCCGCTAACAAAGCGCAGGCGTTGTTCAAATTGGTGAACAACTTAGCCCATCCGCCTTGTGCTGCCTCGAGCGTCCCCATCTCCCAGGACTTGTGTGATTCTGTGGCTGACGCATTTGAGGAAAAAATTAGGAAAATCCTAAGTGGACTTCAGAGCTCGGAGCAGGTAACAGCTTCCTTGCTCCCCCCGATAGAACCATCTGCTACGGGGGTTCAGCTGTCCTGTTTCCCGTGCCCCTCCTTGGAAGATTTCTGCCTTCTTGCTAATGGTGTGTCATCAGGATCACCACTTGATCCCATGCCCCAGAAGTTCTGGAAGGCGTTCCAAAACGAACTGTTCCCGCCGCTCCACACCATCTGCTGTCAATCTCTAAGCACAGCAGTGGTCCCGGAAGGCTGGAAAATGGCAATAATCACACCATTGCTGAAAAAGGCCTCCCTGGACCCCTCAAATCCGGCCAACTATAGACCTATCTCGCTCTTGCCTTTTATAGTAAAGGTCGTAGAGAAGTGGGTCACAAGAACTTTATCCAGCTTTCTGGAAAATAACTCTTGCCTGGATGTATCTCAGTTCGGCTTTAGGCCGGCTCACGGCACGGAAACTGCATTGGTCGCCGTGTTGGACGATCTAAGGGCGCGGGTCGACATGGGCAAATCAGCATTCTTAGTGCTGCTTGACATGTCGGCCGCGTTCGACACGGTGGACCATGCAGTATTGCTGAGCCGTCTACAGAGGGCAGGAGTCACTGGCCTGGCCTTGAGTTGGATTACATCTTATCTTAGTGACAGACAGCAAGCAGTGGCGTTTCCACCTTACCGATCTGCCACGCATCGCGTGGAACAAGGTGTCCCCCAGGGATCGGCGATCAGCCCTATCCTATTTAACTTGTACCTTCAACCTCTGGTCGCCTTGATAAAGTCATTCGGCATATCGGTCATCAACTATGCCGATGACACTCAGTTGATCTTTTCATTCGAGGGCACTAAGGCAGTATCAATGGACACATTTCATCGCTGTATGTCGGCTACGGCCGAGTGGTTGGGTGCGAACTCGCTACAATTTAATAGCCTAAAAACGGAAGTGGTCCACTGCTCCTTAGATCGTACACCGCGCCCGCTCCCGGACGACTTCTGGCCTGCATCTATTCCTGGCACGGTGGAGGCAGCAAAGTCGGTCCGGAATTTGGGAGTTCTATTTGAACCCAACCTGCAGCTTGATGCGTCGGTGAACAGAACAGTAGCGACTTGCATGGGCCTACTTCGGGCCTTACGCAAGATTTTACCTCTTCTCCCTGAAAATGCTAGAACAGAAGTAGTGCGCAGTTCTATCCTTAGCCGGTTAGATTACTGCAACGCACTGCTCCTGGGGGCCCCAAAACTTCTAATTTTAAAACTACAGAGGATACAAAATATGGCGGCTAAGCTGGCTCTAGCGCGTCCTCGATTTGCCTCTGCCACGGGAGCACTGGCTGATCTCCATTGGCTACCTGTCCAGCAGAGAATATTGTTCAAGTCAGCTTGTCTTGTTTTCAAGGCCCTGCATGGACAGGGGCCAACGCCGATCCAAAACCTGTTTTCCTGGTACTGCGCTACTAGATCATTAAGATCTTCTTCGGCGTTCTTAGTGACGGTCCCGAGGATAAATAGAGTGAGGATGGGCGGCCGGGCGTTTGGCTTTACGGCCGCTACACTTTGGAACTCACTCCCGTTGACATTGAGGAGTATACAGGATCTCCCCTCTTTTAAAAAGGACCTGAAAACGTTCTTGTTCCCTAGGAAAATGTAATGATAGACCTGTTGCAGCACGGACGCAGTCTCAGCGCCAGGGTACCCTTTGGGTGGCAGTTGCGCTTAATCAAGTAAATAAATACATACATACATACATACATACAACTGGGGTGGCAATGAGTGTTGTTTTTTTACTATGGTTGGGCCTGAATCCGGACTGCTAAGTGCTGAGGAGCTGGTGGTTACTGAGGTGGTTGGTGAGTTGTCAGTTGATTGGTTTCTCTAAGGGCTGGTATTATAGGAGTGGAGATGGGTCTGTAGTTGGAGAGTGGAGATGGGACAGTGGATGGTTTATTGAGAAGGGATGTGATGGTAGTGTATTTCCAGGTGTCCAGGAATGTGCTGAGTCGAGGGAGGTATTGAGTGTTAGTGTCTCACTGATCCGTAGGAGTCCATTGGTGGAAGCTTAATGGGGGAAAGTTTCAGATGTGGCCCATGAGTGGATGGTCTCCCATGATATGGAGATTTCAACAGTGGTGACGATGGGTTCTTCTGCCATGATGGAAAGTTGAGTTATGATGGTGATGGTGTCGAGTTAAGGGTCGAAGTTGCTGTATGTGGAGCTTATTTACTTACAGAATTTTGAGAGCAAAGGTCTTGCGACGGGGTGATGTTGCTGGAGGTTGCATCTTTGATGATGGTGCCTATTTCCTTGCTGTTGTTTGTGCTGATGTCAGTGCAGTCTGCAAAAGCCGTGTGCTTGGTGTTTCATATCTTCTGGTGGTAGCGTACTAAGGCGGCTTTGAAGATGTCTTGATTAACTGTATCTTGACTTGTTCTCTATTTGCACTCCAATTGCTTACATTTGCATTTCATAAGCCAGAGTTCCTCTGTGAACCAGCTGGCCTGTAGTTGATCTTTTGCCATTGTGTTGCGCTAGAGGGGAGCCAGGGTGTAGTCACATGCAGTGATCCAGCTGCTGAGGTTCTTGATGGCTTTCGGCAAGTTGCTGGGGTGCTTTGGCCAGTGTGTGGAGAGAGGGGAAGCTCAGTCCTCTTCTGTGAGGCTTTTCCAGCTGCGACGAGTGAGTCCGGTGATGGTAGGTCGGTGGTGGGGCAGGATGGGTATACTGAAATGAATGAGGTCATGGCCTTTCTAGGACATAGGTGCTGGCTTGTCGACTGTGATGTTGCCGATTGAGTTGAAAATTGGGTCCAAAAGGTGTCCGGTTGTGTGGGTGAGTTCTGTAATGTGCTGAGTGAGGCAGAGGATTCTGAGGTTTTACAGAAGGGACGTAAAGTTTGTGTCGGTGCAGTGTTCTAGGTGAAAGTTAAGGCATCCGAGGAGGATAAAGATGCTGGCATTAATGATGACTCCGCCTCTAGTCTTGTGCTGGCGGTCTTGCCTGGCGATCTTGTAGCCGACGGGGGCAGCTGCAATGGTGTCCAGTGTAGAGGATACGTTTAGCCTTGTTTCCCTGTGGTCATGCAGTAGGTCCCATATCTTTGTGGTGTGTTTTGTGAGTGAGCAGGTGTCCAGGAGCATGCATGCAAGTGTGGCATATTGTGTGGGGGGTGGTTGATCTGTGTGAATGTGAACAGGTGGCTGGTTTGTGTGAGTGTGAGCAAGTGGGATGCTGGATGCTGTTGGTGGGGAAGTGGTGGGTTTATGAAAAGTTGCCGGAGGCACAGGTAAATGCTCCCTCCGTGTTGTGTGATGCAGTGTGGCAAGCAGCTGCTGTGGTTAACAGCGTGAAAGAGCACAGCAGAGTAGCAGTGGGTGACTAGGGTTCCAGGTACTGGGCACAGTCAAGGTGCTGACAGGTTCAGACACTCTAGCCTTAAGAGCACCTCAGCTGCACTTCTATTAACCCCTTTGCTGCGGGGGGTAATTCCCCCACTGTGCTGGGGGGCGGGGGGTGCGCACAGCGCCCCCATGCTCATGACGAGCTCAGCTCATCATGAGGCACGTCGCTACTGTGCTCATGACGAGCTGAGCTCATAATGAGCATGGAAGGTGTTAAGTTGGTTCTGGGAGGGTGAAGAAGTGCAGGAAGTGGTGAGTGAAAAAACAGGGATACCACTTCCTGTGCAGATGGGTGCAGGGATATCAGTTATGGGCAATGAAGTCATGCTCTGCTTCTGTTTTTTTAAAAACAGTTTTAGCAGGAAATCCAAGGTGTCACCTAATGTGCAGATGGATGATGGGAAATCTAGTGATGCCACTTCCTGTGCATGTGGATGATGGGAAATGCAGCATTGTCACTTCCTGTACAGATGTCTGATGGGGAAATATTTTGATAACAACCTTCCCCTGTCACAGTTCTTTCTACTGAGGCAGTTCCTACCTCTAAGGCAGGAGCTTCAGTTGAAAAACAGTTGTGAGGTAGCTGTCAGGCCCAAGTCACGAAAGTACAATAGGAGATACGGTCATTGTAGAAATATCCTACTCATATCCAAGCTTCCAACTGGGCCAAAGTCACCAAGGCCAGGGGACAAGCATGGCATAAGGACTGCAGCAAAGAAGAGTAGGGATAATGTAATTCATGAGCACACAGGTCTCAGTACTCCTACATCAAGATGAAAAGTCCGAAGTCTACTATCTTCCATCTTCAGTCATGAGGCAAAGGTGTGGAATCACACCCAAGTTACCTCCCTGCAAGTTTCAGTCATAGAAAACCACCTGGGCTGTATCCCACAAGGCGAACAACCGCTGACTTAAGATTTCTTGAATCGCAACAGGCAGAGGTGCCTTAGCCCAAAGAAATGAGAACAAAGCTATGATGTGCCGATGTTGAAGCACCAACTGCTATAAGCAGTTAGCCTGGCTTCATAAAAAAGTATGAGATATCCCCAAAAAGGACAGCACCATTCTTCAGACATCCACCAAATGCCATCAAATGGACTCGTCTGATGATGGCTATAGGAAAGGTGTCAGGCTTTGAGCCATTGAGTCTACTCTCGGCTAGCAAGGAAGGATCATGCCAGAGCATTGAAGTGCCAGTTTAGACCCTCTACAAGAGATGAGAGGACTCTAATAAGTAAACTTTCACAATCTTGCCCTGCGTGGCGATACACTGCGTCAGGTAAGCTTTATGTGGGTGGAGTATTGGCTTTCCCTCATATCCTCCTATGTATTTCTATTCAAAACTAGATTGCATAAAAAAGTAAACCTGGTTTGTGACAAAATGGTGTGCCTACCCGAGAGAGGCGTAACAAGGAGAAATATATGAATTTCTCCTCGTTACTTCCTCTTTCCCTGTGTGCTGCAGCACACATAGAAACAAGAATACACCTCTAAGGATTGTTGTTGTGCAGTAAGGTATGCCTTCCTGCACAAAAACAATCTGGCCTTTAACCCGTTTGCTGCTTCGAACGTTCAGCGCCAGTGCTGAACGTTCGAAGAAACGGGTGCGGCCGCGTCGGCCGTTGGACGTGCGCAGCACCAGGGAGGTAGCTCGTGCGACGTCCGACGGCAGCAGCGAAGGGGTTAACACAGGCATCCATGCACAAAGACACCAGAGGGCCTGCGTTGGCACTAGGCTGCCTGAAGTGTGCCAGAGCTATGAGAGAGCAGAAGTGCGCCATATCTTTGTATGCAGTAAGTTGCCTTGTTGCGTTGTATGTTAGGTTAGTAAATTGTGCCTAAATCCTTGAGCTGAACCTATTCCTCGCCTGCCAGAAAAGCTCGGTCAGCAAACCCGCTGCTGGCATCACTGCCTACAGGAAGAGAGCACCCTCAGACACACCAAAAAATAGAATACGGTAATGCAGAACTTGTGGCACATATTATTCTGATGACTCCGATCAGTCCGCCCACTGTCCCACTCAACCTCCCTGACCTTCACTGAAGCCCACAACTTAGCACCCTGATTTTCTTGATGCCCCTCCCAGGGGCACAGAGTCTTAGAAACGTTTTGGGAATGAAAATCCAAGGTACTGTCCGTGACTGGAGTTCCTCCTTTATATACGCTAACATTGGGATCAGTGTTTTAAATGTTTGACGTCCCTTGTGAGTCTAGTACCCCCCAGAGTGGCACGTGCCACTTTGAATTACTGGTGGCCAGAGTCAGCTAATGCCCCCAGACGACTGCTTTTGGTTTCCTGATGTTTAGGGCATTTTCACTTGAGAGAAAATCTAGCTCTAAGACCCCCCTGAGCAGTTGCACATCTCAGCATCAGGTAGCAAAATATCAACCTGCACAAACACCGACTATCACAGTATCATCAAAGTAGAGAAGCATCGCTTTACTATTCTAACTCCACATCTACTTACTTTGACGTTCTGCTTGTGGTAGACATGGTGGAGTGAGCTGCAGTGGCGTAGCAAGGAGTGGGGTTCGGGGGGCAGTCTGTCCTGGGCAGCACGAGTTTCAGGGGCGGTGGCAGCCTCCCCCCTCTTACCTGTGGCCGTCACGGGGTGTCAAACGCAGGAATCACCAACGCCCCCCTGCCACACCCCACTCTTATGGCCGCCGTCGGGCGGCAAAAACTGGGACCACGACTGGTGGCAAAAGGCCTAGCTAAGCCGCTGGTGAGCTGGGTCATTGATTAGTCAAACATGGAATTGATGATGACAGCAATGGAAACGTTTCTCCCTTCCCTACCCACCCACCTCCAAGGATGATGATGATGATGATGAGGATGGATGGATGGATGGATGGATGGTGGGTGGGTGGATGGATGGATGGGTGGGTGGGTGGGTGGATGGATGGATGGATGGGTGGGTGGATCCCACATCCTTGAATGGAGTTCCTGCTGTCCTGTCCCCTGGTGCGGTTGTGGAATGAACCAATGAGAGTCTTGTATGCAGCAAGATGCCAGGGCCTGTTGATTCTACAGGTGAGTCACTAGGGAGCCCGTGCCAGCCCGTGTGCACCTGAGGGCTGACAGAGCTCTCTGTAATCTAACTACCTATTAAATGGTTCTGAGTAATTACACAGCACGTGCTCCTGGAATGCATCTCACCCACATCACAGATAGGCCCAGAGACAGAGGAGTGCCAGCCCAGCCAGGCTCCTCGATAATGCCTGTGAAGCCTGTATCAGTCAGAAGTAGGGTTGCCGCCATCTTTCCCAGAGTAAAATTACAGGCCATTTGTTCCGGCAGCGACAATTAAGCAGATCTTTATAGAAAATCGTCTGTATTCCTTTTAACATGGTTTTTCTGTCTTTGTTTACTGTAATTATCAATTAGGGACCATTAAGCCACTCTAAAACACAATTTAAAGTGCATTATTCTTAAACTCACTGCTTAAAGCGTGTACTGATAGGTGAAAAATATCAGCTTTAAGTGATTTTCCTCATTTTTGTACCGGCTGGGACAGTGGGACGTTAAAATTGCGGTGAAAAAAACAGTCAAGTGACAATTCTAGTCAGAAGTGATGCAGCAAACCAGAATGCAATATAGGGGAGGCAAATGCAAGAAGGGAATAGGGGAGGGGGCGTAGTTACTCAAACATGTCCTAGGACTCATTGGAAATGCATCTGCAACTTTTCTATCTTGAAGTACAAGACTGTGCAGAACCTGAGGCAAATTATGCATTTTCTGGAAGTCGAACATCACCTTAAATCTACTTGCAACATTTGAATTCCGACACAGGAGAAAACAATTATGACTACGCTTCTTAAAAAACACGAAACTGGAAATAAATTGTATCCTGCATCGGGAAATGTGCTTGGTTCCGCAGGGGGCCTCGGGCTGCCAGGTGTGAATCAGCACTGCAGCCCCCCAACATCCATTCCGTGCCTGATGGCAGCCCTGCCCCATTCAGCAATCAGCAGACAGGTGGGTGCTGAGCTGCCCAAGGGGTAGGGCATCCCTTTCCTTTGAAAGACAGCACATCCTGCTGGCCAGGCAATGTCCTGCAGGGGCCACCCTGACGTCCCGCCCTTCAAGGGCCGATTTTAGGGGATCGAGGGAGCAGTTAAACTCCACCTTAGAAATATCAGGAAACCTGTCTGTCTTTGTGAAGCATGAGTTTAAACGTCGCAAACACACACACCTAGGAAAAACCATTCACCCTTTCCCCTCTGCCAGCTGGTGTCAGGTCCAAGAGCCCTCGGATTCCCACTATAAAACACACAGTCCTTCAGGGTTTTAAGTGGGCTGGGTCTCACCGGGTCTGAGCACTGGCAGTTTTTTAAGGGGGCCTCGAAACGGGTCTCTATCGGGCTCTGTTTTGAGCCCTGGCACAGGCGGTCCATGTTTTTTTCCCGGACTGCAGTGACAGCAGTTTGCTGCCACCGCTGTCCGTAAAAAAGTGCCAGGGCGCAAAACAGAGCCCGATAGAGACCCGTTGCGAGACAGCAAGCACATCCTGTGCGCGTGCTCACACTGCTCACTAGTGGAGAAGTTACGGCATGACGTCATGCCAGGTGAGCGTTGTGGGGGAGGGAAATCCTTAAAGAGAGTCATTTTCTCTCCGGATTTCCCTTCTCTTTCTGAAACGCAAGAGCAGCAACATTGTGGTAGGGTCACCGGGGCTTTAATTGGAAGCTTTTTCAATATTATATGTAACAAGCCATAGTTGCTGCTTATTTATCTTATGCAACTAATAACCATTAACAAAGCCAATAGTCCTTACTTGTTGTAGGTATGATGTTACTTGTTGTATTATATATCTGGATGCAATGACAGAAACAACAAAATACAAGTCGGGCGTCACACTATACTAAACACAGAGATTTTTAGCGTAAGTGTTTTAAAGCCACCCCCCTAATTACACTCACCACGCTCCTTTGAATGACCCCCCCCCAGTTTTTTCATCCCACTTAAAGCCCTGCTGTCCTTGATTCTGCAGTGAATCATAGCGCCCTGATCATTCTGACTGAGAATGCACTGTCTACAACGTGACACAAGTGCTTTTTTTCTACTTGCCTACCTGAGTTGGAAGGGTAAACAGAAGCACAGAAGGAAGGAAGCAACGCAAGGGAGGGGGAAGCAACAAAAGGGGGGGCAACACGGAGGGGGAAAGCAACAGGCAGTCGGGGCTGGTTCAGGTAAGAGCGCTGAGAGGGTGGGGGCGGGAGGAGGATTTGACAGACGACGACGAGGAAAATAAAATATAAAAAAGGCTCCAACCCACTCTCCGAAATCTAGGGTGGGCGGGATCGGATTGAATGATGCATGGCTATGCAAGATGATTCGAATATCACTTGCCTGTATTGCAATGTAGCTAATGTGGTGTTTTTATGTTCTTTAAGGTTGTATTCAAATAAAAAAAAAAAGATATATATATTTTTTTTAAAGAAAAGCAAACCACTGCCGAGTCGGCAATGCAGCAAGCGCAAGGTAAGTGGTTTATTTTCCCTCGTTGTTGTCTGTCAACTTCACCCCACACCATCCCACTGCCCACCGCTCTGACCTGAACCAGCCGCGAATGGCAACAGGGAGGAAGGGAGGCAACAGGACGGTGTGCGTGGAGCAACACAGAGGGTGTAGAGGGAATGGAGTGGTGTGGCTCACTGGTTAGAGGCGGCAGACCCGGAAGCAGAGTACGGCCCGGGACCAGGGTTCAATTCCCGACGCGACAGGGTCGTGGACCAGGGTCAGCGGACTCGATAATTCTCGCCTCGGTGCATACTCTAACCAGGGATCACACTCGGCAACTCTGGGCATTAGCTTGCCTCAACTCCACAACGGCCCCCCACATACGCCGGGGATGCCTGGTTCCACCTTGGAGATACCCAGTACGGACCATCTCACAAGGAAAGCCAGGACGGGTTCCCCAGCGTTCTACAGCACAGAGAAACTCCTTCGGGAGTCGATTCTAGCGCTTTAGAAACCTGCAATTAATTAATTAATTAAAGGTGAAGCAATGATGGGGCCAACACAGAGGGGAGAAGCAACACAGAGGGGAGAAGCAATACAGAGGGGAGAAGCAACACAGAGGGGGGAACAACATAGAGGGGGAAGCAACATAGAGGGGAGGAAGCGAGAGGAGGAAGGGTGTGAAGCACACAAGGGTGGGGGTGGTGGGAAGCAACATGAAGGAAGCAGAAAGTACCATGGAGGGGAGGCATAAACTGAGAGAGAGAGGAACATTAGGGGAGTAAACAAATGAGAGAGCCCGAAGCCGAGCAGGGTGGAGAAGCACATGGGTACGAAAATAAATGTGGGGATAGGGCAGGCTTTAATGATGGTGGCGCCTGGTAAGGCAGTCAGTTCTGGTGCCCCCCATAACCTCCTCCTCAGATTCCGCCGCTACCACCAGGCAAAAGTGCCTCTTATGTGTCCATAGCTCCTCTCTCACATGCATTGCATTTATTTTAAAGCCCTGTTAATCCTGGCTTTAGTAATACGAATGTATCTCTACCCAAACGAAACCTTTTTAGCAACATTAGGAATAGATCATGAAAGACAGGGACATTACATTCTATTTTATGTAGTTTGCATTCAGCTCTTTGAATGAATGAATGAATGAGTTTTTATATAGTGCATGGCTACCCGGGGGCATCCCAGTGCAGTAGCAAGACTGAGGAGGGAGGGAAAGGTCCTTATGGGAAGAGCCAGGTCTTAAGTTGTCTCCGGAGGCCAGGTGATTGGGTTCTTTACAAATGGAGAGGTGTAGGGAATTCCAGTGCTTGGAAGAATTATAAGAAAAGAGACGACCACCTGATCTGGACCTCATAATTCTGGGGACCTCAGCCAGATGGAGCTCGTCGGAACGGAGACTTCTAGGGGCCTTACAAGGTCTAACTAGGGCCTTGGTGAGGGGTGGACCATTCCCCTTCAGAGATTTATGAGTGAAACATAGCGCCTTGAAGTGTATGCTTTCCTGAACCGGGAGCCAGTGAAGGGAGCGAAGGGCAGGTTTGGCTGAAGAGCGGATGCTGGTTCCTGTGAGTAGTCTGGCTGCCGAATTCTGGACAACCTGCAGTTCTTAACTGTCACTGTTCTATATAAGGGATGTATCTCAGTGGGGGCTGGTGCCAGCAAAAAGTGGTGGGGCGGAAGTCCATAGACAGGGTTGCACTACGCAATTTAGCATAGTGAGCAACCTGATGACTGCTTTTCTCAGGGAAACTGTGTTTGGGAAGAGAGGGTGAACACACTTTTACACAACTCAATAGTTTTCTTTTATCGACCTAGAGTGGTGGAAGGATGAGTGGAGATCATCAGCCATGTCAGAAGGCTTAGTGGATGCATTAGTCCAATGAGCCTTCAGACCCAGCTAAGAGTCAAGAGGCCAGGCACTGACCAGATTTTACTCAAACCTTCACCAGTTTTACCAACGTATGTTCATCACAATTTCTTATCAACTCACATTCATTCATCTACCCATACACTCTCATTCCCCCTCTGAGTCATATACTACACACACCCATTCTGCTGTTCACCCACTCACACTCGTTCACTCACTCAATCATACATTCTCATCTAACGGCCCTTCCACTCATTCACCTAATTCACATTGCCATTCCCACTCACTGTTATATATTAAGTTATTTAAATAATTTATTGAAGACAGCAGGTTGAATTTCAGTCAACTCATGGTGTTTTAACAAGCTTTTATCTATCATACCTTATCATTCTCACAGTCATCCATCCAGTTACTCACTCAACTACTCACTTAAGATAATTCCCCTACCTACCTACCCACATCCAACAATTATTTCACTTTCTCCCACCTTACATCATTCACTTACTCACTCATATTCACCCATCCATATCAAGCTTCCTATGGTCATTCAACCAATTCATATAACCAGTCGTCACATTTACCTATCCACACAGTCAACTCCAACATTCAATTACTCACCCATTCACACTCTCATACACCAAACATGACTCATTGAGTAACCAGCAATTTCATTAATAAAAAGCTACACTAAGTGGCGTTGTTAGTGCTTGTTTTATTCTCCCTGCAGATTACATCTAGTAATGTCTACTGCCACAACATAAGGCACATTTAATTGTGGGTTTATATAGCTGTACTGAACCCATTTGTGCTGCAGAGAAGACAGCACAGCAGTTAGAAAGGAATAGATTTTGATTTTTTTCTCCAGCTTATTTGTGCAGTTTTTTTGAAGGAGCTGCTGATCCGGTCATTTTATTTGAAAACTTAACGTTACCTAACACTCATCAGGATTTCTTTTTTACAGTTTTTAACTTTTATTTAGTAGGAGCTTGACCCAAATGGGTTTATGGCCCTTTACATGAGCGCCAGTTATGTTACACGAGCACATTTGTGTTGGTTTTTTATAGGCAGGGTTGACTAAGTGATTAGCCCAGAATCACAGAATGTTAATTAAACTGACCCCAAGACCCTAACTAGGCTCTTTACATCACACCTTTATTAATATTTCCAAAATGTACAGCTTTTTGTGTGGTGCGATTTAAAGATGAGAAACTGTTTCAAACCTGATAAACTTCACTAAACCAAGATGTCCAGAATGCAGGTTTGGACATTTCCCACCTCAGACAAACCTGTTCTACTTGGTGAGGCACATTCCTACCTGTATGATAATGTTTCCAGGGCCTTTCCTGCTTCATAAGTGAAACTGAACTCTCCTTAGCGTGCTGTGATTCTTGCACTGTCTGGCTGGCTGTACGTTCTTATGTGATGCAGCTTCCACATTTTTTTGCCTACTTTATTTATGGTGTTCCGGCATCTCGCAGTGCAGTATCCGATGAATTCTCAAATATGGAGTGCTGCCACTAAGTATGAAAGAGCACGTCCTGGGATGGCCGTAAACACAATAACTCAAGCCTAAATTGACGCCACAGACTAACGAAATAGCTTTGTCTGTGGCGCCTTTTGCATGCTTCCTAAAACCACCCTTTCACATTTCGTCACGGGGTGAGGTGTGGTCTGTTAACCTTGCTGGCTCCACCTCACCCAGTGGCGAGATACTGAAGGGTGGGGTAGCTGGTATTGAGTGGCATTCAAACTCGTACAGCCCGGGCTTGAAAGCTAAACGCCCCAGGCTGTTTTAAACGGATGCTCCAGAAGAAGGTGGAGAAACTACGGTGACGTCACGGCTCTTTGAGGAAATACCCGGGCTGTGCGTGGGTAAGCCCTCCGAGCGCTGAATCGTGCACATTCTCATGGAGGGGCATCCGGGCTTGCCTTGCAATTCCACTGAACTACCTATCAATATGACATTCGCTACTTTGAATTTTTATTGTATTTATTTACTTAACCTTGTTTACAAGGAGTCATGAAAGGAAAGGGGGCGCAGCCCCTACGCCCCTATACACGAGCCGCCCGTACTGCGGTAACAAATGAATCTCGGTGACAAAAGCAGTAATCTACTCAGTTATCCTTACAAAATACAGATTTGTGAACTGCATGATACGTGTTCTTTGCAGCAGGCATATTAACCCTCTGCGCTACTTTATGCCACTAGACAAAACTGACCTCGCTCTCTAGTAGGAATATTAATTACAAGAGTTATCTATACATTTTTATTGCTGCCGGAAAGCTGGATGCATAAGGAACTCTGCAGAAGAAGTTCCTAAATAGTTAGTTATTGCTAAGCACATTGCCCCCCCTGAGGTCAGCGTCCCCTCCCAAGGTCAGTGTCCAGTGCAGCTGCACCAATCGCACCCCTCTAAAGCCGACCCTGTGCGGGGAGGGATAAGCATTCAAGGGCAGGGGCAATCACGCAGGTAGCTAGTGCCCCAGAGCTGGAGACATGCACAATGGAGACAGCAGGAAAACACATGCACACTGGTAGAGTGCTTAAACAAAAAGATAAAAGTAGTGCCTGAAAATGGAACAGTGGAAGGACACAAGTAACAGATTCGTGCTCCAGGGAAGGGACAATACAAAGAAGAGGAAGTGAAACCCACAGACTCTAACAAATTAGAAGCAAGCAAAGGAGAAACACTGAAGCAAACCAATGGTAAGTAGGCAGGTTCTACACTCAAATGCTCAAGCAAAATGTCTCACAAGAGGCAGCAGATGTGCTGAGGTGAAACCTAAAATGTAGTTCCCAAAAAGCAAGAAGAGAAAGCGTAGAAGCCAGGCAATCAAAGAGATGCAATGAGGCTATGCTCTATGGGAGGGCCAAACACAAGATGGACAGCCTGAAACAAGGAGATCCATCACATAGAAAGCACGAAAATGACAGTGACAGTGAAGTCAACCAATGGCAAGCAATGTGCAGGCTCCAAGCCATTGAATATTCTTGGTAAGTCCACACTGTGCCTTTCATGATCAGACAGCATGCGCTGTCTGATAGGCTCGATATAAAAACTCGTCTCTGGGAAATGAAACACCTTCAGGGCTAGACTGGCCACACCACTCATGGGGTATTTCCGTAGGATGCTGGAGCCAATGGGGCTTGGGTTTGGAGGCCCACAACCGTTGCTAGCATGCCAGCCACTCCCTTCAGCTCCCACAGATTTATTACAGCAGGCTCAGCAGAGAAAATGGGGTGGACAGAAACAGAGAGAAGAGAAAGAGAAGAGAGAGAGAGGATGAAGAGAGGTGAGTAAGAGAGACAAGAAGACCGGAAAAAGAGGATGAAGAGAGAAGTAGGAAAGAAAAAGGATGGAGAGAAGTAGAGGAAATATAGAGGGATTAGAGTGGGAATAGGGGGAGAGAGAGAGGATGGAGAGAGATTAGAGTAAATGGAAGGAAAGAGAGAGAGATGAAAGATGTGCAAAGAAGCAGACGATGGACAGAGAGAGAGAGGATGAGATCCGTGAAAGAGGGTGAGAGAGAAAGAAGGGATGGATGGAACGAGAGAGACAGATCTGTGGAAGGAGCGGGCTGGTTGGAACATTTGTCTCAGGGCGGCTTTTAATTCCTGGACTGGTCCCACACTCACTGAAATGCCCTCCTCAGGTGGGGCAGTTGTCTCAGATTTTTTCAGAAGTGAGCTTGTCTTCTCAGAATTAGAACCTTTATCATTAGCTGGACCACGTATGTGTAGGAAGGACTTGGAGTTAGGAAGCTCAGCCAGATGTGCTCCTAGTTAGGCTTACTGCCATGCTGGACTCCGAACTTTTCATGACCTGATGGCAGTTTTTGATGCCACAAGGTCTGAATAGACCTCTTGAATGAATGAACCAGAAGGTCCTTAAATGGTGTCATTCCTTTCAGCTGCGGTCAGTTCAGGTAATCGGAGGGTCCTTTTCGCAGTCTCGACCTGGACATGCAGATGTCCTCTGCAATTCTCGGAAAGACAGTCAGGGTTGCATCCAACATTTTAAGACTTGATTTAAAAATGGCGGAGAAATCCTCTTTGTTGACTTGAGTCCTTCGGGACACACTCCTGCCGGAATTTAGCCTGTGCTTTCTGCCTTTGTCAGCTTGAGGAGATGCAACACCAATAGATTGGTGCCAAGATGTAAGGGGAGATTGGTGGAGGGAGTGAGGCGAACAGGGGCACTGAAAAGTCGAAGAACATAGGATTCTTAGCTTCTTAGACAGAGGCAAGTGTTCCTTATCCAAGTGGTTTTGTTTTGAGGCAGCCTGTAACCTATGAGATGCCTTAATGCAGAGCTGATGCTTTTTTTAAGACCACTGTAGCAAATTGCCTTATAGCGTCACCACAAGAGGGCGCCCCATTGCACCACATGATCTCAAATATCCCCCCTTGTTTGTGAAGCAGAGCACTCAACCAACAACTTATCGTGAGCCCGAAAATTCTGGCAGATCCACTGCGCAGACTTAGCTCTGGTCGATTGTGAACTGTAGTTGTGTGCGTAAGCACGGATTTAGAAGTTGTGCTGAAACCCACTATTATTATTATTATTATTATGCGTTCTTATATAGCGCTCGATTACCCGTAGGCATCTCGGCGCTTGCCTTGGGAACCCGTCCTGGCTTCCCCCAAGGTGAAAGCCAGGCATCCCGCCGCGGGGGGCCGTAGTGGAGATTAAGCAGGCTAATGCCCAGAGCTGCAGAGTGTGAACCCATGATTTGAGTAGGCACCGAAACGAGAATTATCGAGTCCGTGAATATTTGGGCTCAAGACCCTGCCGCGTCGGGAATTGAACCCTGGTCCCGGGTCTGACCTCTGCTTCAGGGTCTGCCTTCTCTAACCAGTGAGCCACACTTCTCCACTCCACTCCACTCAAACCCACTAGGATTCCTATCATTGTTTCAATGTCAAATATTGATTTTAAGCCCCACACGTACAAAAATGGCATTCCCTTGCAAAACCTTGCAGTTTTTCGGTACTATAAGAAGTATGGGTTACTATTCAACTCAATGTTACTTATTTCACACACCGTAGAAGGATGAAAGGCTGCGTTGACCACAAGAGTTGACCATTGGCCCTGTAGTTGCCCTCACAGTAGCACTGTGATGTTCTACTTCTTGACTGTATCTGCTGTGTTGTTATCTCAGCTGATGACGTGTCCTGCTCCAGAGACAAGTGTGTACCCAATAAGACTTGCTCAACTTTCCAGACTAAAAAGAGAGCTTAGGTGCATCTAATCTAAAGATCAGAAGTTTGAATTTTCATAAGCTAGCTCAGAGGGCTAATAGGACACCTAAAGAGAACTGCCTTTAATCTGCAGTTCACAGATTGAATTTCTTGTCAGAGAACTCGGTTGGGTTTCGTCCTTCTTTCAGAGACCTTAAGGTACCCATAGGCTGCAAATTACAATCTTTATCAGATAATAATAATAATAATAATCCACATTTGTAAAGCGCACAATCACCCGTTAGGGTCTCTAGGTGCTGGGGGCCGTTGGGAAGATTAAGTAAGCTATTGCCCAGAGTCACATGGTGCTGGGCTAACCTGCCGCCGGAGCCGGGGATCGAACCGTGATCCCCAGATTCCAGCGTCAGTCGCCCTGGCCGCGGCGCCACACCTCTTCCACAGATAGCTAGGTGGACTGTGTACCTACTGCAACGAACTTCTTGGACTTGTTTGCACCTAAGTCTGATTCACTGCAGGGCCGTCTCAAACTTTCATTCTTCTCAGGTCGGCACAATAATTATTATTGCGGTGTCTAATATTGAATGGCAGGTGTTGTTTCCCGCTGCAATGATTGGTGACGGTGGAAGCATGCAACTAGGTGTGCAAATGTACAAACCATTAAATGTAATGTGTGCTGTACTCCTGCCTTAGACACAGTACAATGCTCTGCTTGCTTTTAGCTAGGGTCGCACTATCCAACCACACATTCATACATGCATAATATGCCCTCAGTTTATAAATCATGCTCCCTTCGTACCATTAAGACAAGACACTGGAGGCCTAATTTATGAGGGATTGGCGCAGGGTAGGGCAGCTCCGCAAGTCTTCTTGCAGCGCTGCCCTATGCCAATGTGAAAGGGCATGTATGCACCGTATTTATAAAATACGGTGCATTTCTGTCCTTTCCCCTTGTGCTGGTGCACAATTTGCTGCCTAGCGCCAACACAGGCACCCTTGCACCTTCTCCGTACGAAAACAATACAGAGAGGTGTTTTCTTCTTTCTGCAGCACACGTGGAAAAAGGAAAAACAAAGAGAAATAAAAATATTTCTCCTCGTTCCACCTGCTCTACGGAGCGTATGGCTTTGGCACTGCCCTAGGTTTACACGATGAAGTAAATCTGGGTGGCTGTGCGTTGCCTCATAGATATGATTGAGTTGATGTGCTGCCGGAGCTTCAAAAAAAGTGACGCTCCAGTGGCCCAAGACACTCATAAACAAGCCCCCTGCATTTCCTGCAGGCATTTCTATCTCTTGTAGGTCCCTTCATATTCTGTTAACTTCTTTTGCCTTTTCAGAGAGCATGAGAAGTGGAAGGCTCTTACCTCTTCTTTAATTCTTCTTTAACTTTTGGACTGAAACTGAGTGAGTCCTCACTTCGCCTGATGGCCTGCTGAGTCTGGATGGAAGATGGGTGGAGACCACCAATATCCTTCCACGTGTTCTCCTTTCCCTGCCTTGTCCAAGCTAGTTGAGGTTAGCCCCCAAGATACAACAAGGAGCAGTAATGATTGCCCCCAAAGTACATGACTAAGCACGGATTCATTACAAAATGTTTGCGTTGCTAGGTTTAATTAATGAATGAACAATGACCACTTTGCGAAGGGAAAATCCCAATCCCAAGTCACAGCATCAGGACTGGCGGAGTTTCACATGTATAAACTGGATTTACAAAGACATAGATTTTGCAAATGGAGAGGATTTGCCGTAGTCCCAATATCGGCAACACACTCCCTAACACACACACAGCATTCTCCTGATGAAATAAACACACAAGACACCTTTTTGATGGAAAAAATTGCTGCAGGTTTATTTGCATACCAATATATGCTAAGATGGTGGGTCAGGTTACGGGCGATCCAAGGGCAAGCAGCGTGCAAGATTGCCAGGAAAGAGAGCGCCAGGTGGGCAGGCGAGGCTCTTATACCTGGCTCCTCGCCCACCCACGCGCCGGAAAGGACACGGGGGTGTGCTGGACCCCTAGGGGACCCCCACAACACTGGGCTGTCACCGTGTGCCATCATGTGGCACTAAGGCGGCCACTCTCCTATGGGGCCCCCTGCGTAGGCCACGGGCAGCCACGTCGTTGAAACACATTCATTTGCTCCTGTCAAAGATCAGAGTAAGAGATTTTTCAAAATAGGAACTGAAAGGACGCATCCCAATAATATCTGGCAGTGTAGGAGTAGGGCCTTTCTCCATTGCGAAAACATATTTTCTAAATGGAGAAAAAGCGAATAAATGGTTAAAAGCACATTTGTTCAGATATAGGGATGCAGAAATCTCCACAAGCCTATGCAACCGGCATGCATTTCCAAAACTACTCATGGGATAGCTTGTGGATCCCTGAAAAGTAAGGAATTTGCATGAAAATGGAGAAGTAATTGTATGGAAATATTTTTTTTTGGGCTACCCTTTGTCAATCAAGCACCGAAAAAGCTTGTGACCCTTCTCTTTTTATGTACTGTTCTACAACGCAGAGCTCTGAAATCATTGCATTCTGCCCCAGAAATGGCTTAAAATATTTACTAAAGGCCTGCTTATGGTCCACTGGGCTCACCAATGCAAACGTGATTTTCAGTGAGCAGTTGGGACCTCTAAGAGCAGCACTAGGAGACTTTGGGTTTGTTTACGGAGTGATGGACGAACTTTCAAACCAGCCTGGTAGCAGCCTGTCCACCATATTGATTGTTCCCTGCTGCTTTGGTGGGGCATATTTGCTAACAGAGCCTCTGCTTGAAGGGACAGCGCCCTTTTTGTGAAAACCCAATGCAAGCATATCACCATGTCATGTGGGCCAGAGGGTATTATATGTTTTTTCCAAACAAACTCGGAATTGGGGGTTTATTTCTGAAAAACAAAAAATAAATATCCCTGACAAGCATGGAGTATTCTCCCAGTGCATGCAGGTTGTGGTTATTTCTTCATTGTGTTACGGCATTCATGTCTGGGCGGTTGCAAGCGGGGGGAAAATTAGTGGGAAGGGCCCCATGGGCGGCTCCATCGCTATGGCGGAGGAGCGTCGTCCCACTACTTTCGCGCAATGGGAGAAGCCAAAACATAAAATGGTAATAACTTTTAGTTATTACCATTTTATGTTTGCTTTGGGGTGAGGCGGGTGGACGGGGCTACTCTGCTCTACGAGCAGGGCAGGGAAGGAGTGGTTTGCCCACTTTGCCCTTTTCCATGCAGGCTTCATCATGGGGGTCTTCCCGTCCCTCTACGGGGCGGGGCGTGCTACGACCTATGAACTACGTGGGAGCACTGATTTTGTTGTGACAAAAGGCTATGTGTTGGTGTAGTGTAGGTGATATCAGTGAAGTGTAGGGACCTAAATATGTGAGTGCAGGATAAAAATTAAAAATTCCCTGGCTAGAAGAAAAAATATATTTTATTAACTTCTCTGGCTGGGAACGTTAAAAAGGGGGGGTTGTGGTAGAGCTGTTAGCTAGCTACCTGGTCGACATGTTTCATAAGCAGTCCCCTACTGCTTATTCATCAGGACCTCTAATGGTCATCACAAAATAATACTCAGTTCTAAAGTAGTATGCCTAAAGTCCTACAAACCGGTAGCAAAAATCGGCCACCTGTTTGAGCTTCTGGGCATGAGTTGGCCCTCAGGGAAGCGTGAAAAATATTGACCTATTGTGGTCTGTGTAAAGGAAGAGGGGAGAGAAAAATGCAAGACATATTTATAAAGTTGTTTACGCATGGTTCTCAACGTCTGTATTCTGTCAGGGGTCACATAACTGTTGGGTGACCTCTTTTGCCTAGAGCGTTCGTGTTACGCTTCATAAAGAGAGAGAAGGGTTGAATGCACATTTCTCACTGTCACTCGTTGGCAAAATATAGTCAAACGAATCTCATTAACCACACAGATATGTGGGCAAAATAATCTCAAGATACACACACACACGTGACTCAATACACTCAAGTTGCACCCTTACAACGAAGAGACTGTGGATTTGGGGACTCCGTTGCTATATTTGGCGATCTGAAAGACCGTGGGTTTAGTATTTAATGGTTATGGAAAAATAAAATAAAATAAATCGCCATTGTCAATAAACCAAGTAAAAGGCATGCATACATACTAGTTCGATAAATGTTACGTGCCCCATGAGCTGGTAGGCGAAGGGTATTCCACGCGGTGAACTGTAAAAGAAAACCGCACCCTTTCGTCAATTACGCATTACCCGTAAATAGTTTTGGCCTTAGTGATGTAAGTGACCAAGTTTAGAGACTCGTGGTCGGAGTCTATTACGTACGTTACCGGATTTGTGCAATGCCTTAATCCTACCCTTGTGCCGCTTCGAGGAATAGGAGCGACCTGTATCTGCCGTCTTTTTAAACCCAATGCAAGTTGTGTTGTCATCTCCAGTTTCCGATGGCAGTAACAACTGATGCGCTAACCCAAGATGGCCGCCAGCCGCGGGACACCGGTGGGAGACAGGATCGTTTTAGAAGTGTTTCTTCTATTTCACTTTTGTCTAAGAAGTGTTGTTCTCGGTTCAGAATGTCTCATTGGGGGATGCTCTTTATACAATATATTTTCCGTGAAATCTAGTTATTTCGGAATGCATTGTTTACTTTGAATTGTGAGTCACAATAATCTAGTGCAAGTGCGATTCTTACATTGGGGATACTCTATATCCTATGTGTCTTCAGAGGATATATGACCGTCTCGAAATTCTCTGTGAATAATCGTGTATTTGAGGCGTTGTCGTCTATACAATAGTGTAGATCGCCAACTTCTCACATGGGCATTGTTTTACAGGTGGAAGGACATAGGTGGGATGGTCTCGGATTGCCTCCTATAGGCAGATGGATAGATAAAAACTGAGTTGCAGATTGGGAGGAAGACAGGTCACGTATTTGAGGCATTGTCTTTACAATTGTGTGTATCGCCAACTTCTCACATGGGCATTGTTATACAGATGAAAAGACATCAGTCGGATGGTCTTGGATTTCCTCTTATAGGCTGATGGATAGGTAAAAACTGAGTTGCAGAAGGTAGGTCACATTCTATAGTTTTCATTCTATAGTTGACCCCAGGGAATTTCATCGTTCAGGCCATTTTTGTTGGAGTTAATGCGGAAAACCCACCTCTGTTCTTTTTCTAGGAGGCGTTCCTCATTATTGACCAATTCGATTATTGTCCAAGAAATGTCCTCAGGTTTATGGCCACTTTCCAAGAAATGGCTGTTCAGTTTTGTACTCGATTTTTTGCATTTTATCGGGCTTTTATGTTCCCCTATTCTAGTCTTTATGGCCCTGCTTGTCATGGCAACGTATTCCAGGTGGCATGGGCAGGTGATGAGATACACCACATTGAGACTATTACAGTTGTTGAAGCATCTCTGCTCCCAGGTGGTCCCATTGCGGAAAGTCAGTTTCTTGCTTTTTTTGGTCAGACAACATACTTTACAATTACCACATGGATGGTGTCCTAGTACAAAGTTAGGGTTTTTTTGAGAGTTGATTTTATCAGCTTTTGGTCTTGTGTGTACCAATATGATTCTTATACTCCGTGCCTTTCTATGGGAGAAGATGGGTTTTGGTATCTGTAGACCTCCACTATTGAGGATCTTCCAGTTCTTATTGACAATTCTTGTCACCTGGTTCGAGCTTGTGTTATAAGTGGTTACACAAATGTGTCTCTGATCCTCTTCCTTTGGTACCTTCTCCTCAAGAAGACTCTCTCTGCAATTGTTTCTTGCCCTTTTATATGCCTGGTTAATGATTTTGTCCGGATAGTGACGGGTTTCCAACTTTTTCCGTAGGTCTCTGGACTGGAGTTTAAAATTCTCAATTTCTGTACAGTTTCTGCGTAGGCGCAGAAACTGACCATACGGTAAATTGTCCCGTAGGTGTTTCCGATAGAAACTCTGGTACATTAACAGGCAGTTCTTAGAGGTGCTCTTAAAGTGGGTGGTGGTCATCAGCCTGCCATTCTTGGGGAAGAAGTTCAAATCTAGGAATACAAGATTACTGTTAGAGGTGGTGCTAGTAAACTTGAGAGAGAAAATCATCCTGTAGGTTCAACCAGGTTAGGAACTGTTGAGAGGTCCTTTCATCTCCATCCCAGATGATGAGGATATCATCGATGTACCTTTTCCAAGTCCTGATGTTGTCTCTGAAAGGATTTCTGGGGTTCAGTATCCTGGTTACCTCCAGATGATGCACATAGAGACCAGCTATTCTGGGAGCAAAAGTGCTCCCCATGCTGGTCCCGTGCTTCTGGAGGTATATGGTGCCATTGTATTCAAAGAAATTCTCTTTTAATGCCAGGGAGCAACATTCCATAATCACGTTTCGTGGAGTCTGGTATTCCCAGTCGTCTTCAAAAAGGACATCCTCGATGATTGCAAGGGTTTAATTGTGTGGCAGGCTAGTATATAGGCTCTCCACATCATAGCTAATTAGGAGCTGGGTGTTGGGATCAAACGTCAAGTGCTCCAGTAGGTTCAGCACGTCTTTTGTGTCCCTGAGGTAGGTCGATGTCCGTTGGACCATTGGTCGGAGAAATGCGTCCGCAAATTTTGAGACCGGTTCTAAAACTGACCTAATCCCCGAGACAATGGGACGTCCCGTGGGATTGTCCAGATTTTTATGGATCTTTGGTAGAGTGTACATATAGGGGGTCTTAGGATTTTTTTAGCATAAGAAATCCCCTTCTTTGTTGGTGATCCAATTGTGGGCCAATGCCTTCTCCACCATTGTACTGATTTTAATTTTTATACTCTCGGTGGGGTCCGCCTGGAGAACTTCATAGTTTCGTTGGTCTTGTAAGAGTCGCAAGCATTCGTTGTCGTACTGTGTCTTGCTTTGTATTACCGTGGCACCCCCCTTATCTGCTGGTTTTATTACTATTTCTTTGTTGTTACTCAATTCTTGTAAAGCTTTCCGCTCTTCATTTGAAACATTCTGGAACACTCGTTTATTTGATGGATTGAGTTCCTCGAGATCTTTCATGACAGCTTTCTCAAATGTAAGAAGTTCAATTGGTAGTGTGTTATCCATAGGAGTGAATCTGGATTTTGGTTTCAATCCGGTGTCTCCTTGTTCGGTCATATCCTCTTTGTCTTTAAAGAAGACTTGGAGTTTCAGGCGTCTCATGAATTCCTGCACTTCTTTGCAGAGATGGAACTTGTCCATGTTGGCGGTGGGGACGTATCCTAAGCCCTTCTCCAATACTCTTTCCTGGGATTCAGACAGTTCATTATCTGTAAGGTTTACCACTAGGCTTGTTTCTGGTTTTTCGATGCCCCTGTCATGCTCCTTGTGGACACCCTCGGGGTTTCTTCTTCACCGGTATTCCAATGCACGTTGGTTCCTCTCCTGTTTCTCCCTTTGTTCCGTCCCTGACGCGTGCCTAAAAAAGACGTTTGGTCAAAGTAGCCGTGGTCTTATTGTTGGTATCCCCAAGGTAGAAATAACCCATGTGGATGTTGAAAAGGTGGTGGGCCATATTGCTGTTGAGGGTACATCATATGTGGTGGATAATTGTTCCATCCTGTTGTACCTCTATCGTTAGGGCGTCGGAAGTTTTGGCTCGTGCCTTGATATCTAGGACTTTTGCTCCTGCTAGAGTCCGAACTATTAGATCCCGCATCAGATGATTCGTCGTCTGTGGCATTGTCGCGTGATGGTCTATAATCATCTTTTATGTAGGGATAAATTCTTTCTTTGGTCCACCGGCTTGTGTCTTTCTTTAGTTTTTCATATTTGCTTAGTTTAAGTGATGTTTCAAAATCATTTAGTGTTTTGTTAAGTTCGTCTAGATGTTTTTTAAGATTGGCGGGAGATTCATAGTTTTTTAGCCGTACTTCAATTGTTTGTATCTCAACCTTGAGTTCTGATGCTAGCCTACTGGTGGTTTTGATTATAAGTACAATCCAGTCTCGTGTACATCGCCATGAGATTTGTGACCAGTCGATTTTGAAGGTTTTGTCGTCAAGGAAGATAAATGGTTCGTTACGAACTATGAGGCCTGATGGAGCTGTGTTTACTTTGAGATATTCTGACATTAGTAGCTCATGAATTGAGGACTTAATTTGGGTTCTTCTCAGTTCTTCTGGGAATACCAGACTCCACGAAACGTGATTATCGAATGTTGCTCCCTGGCATTAAAAGAGAATTTCTTTGAATACAATGGCACCATATACCTCCAGAAGCACGGGACCAGCATGGGGAGCACTTTTGCTCCCAGCATAGCTGGTCTCTATGTGCATCATCTGGAGGTAACCAGGATACTGAACCCCAGAAATCCTTTCAGAGACAACATCAGGACTTGGAAAAGGTACATCGATGATATCCTCATCATCTGGGATGGAGATGAAAGGACCTCTCAACAGTTCCTAACCTGGTTGAACCTACAGGATGATTTTCTCAAGTTTACTAGCACCACCTCTAACAGTAATCTTGTATTCCTAGATTTGAACATCTTCCCCAAGAATGGCAGGCTGATGACCACCACCCACTTTAAGAGCACCTCTAAGAACTGCCTGTTAATATACCAGAGCTTCCATCCGAAACACCTACGGGACAATTTACTGTATGGTCAGTTTCTGCGCCTACGCAGAAACTGTACAGAAATTGAGAATTTTAAACTCCAGTCCAGAGACCTACGGAAAAAGTTGGAAACCCGTCAATATCCGGACAAAATCATTAACCAGGCATATAAAAGGGCAAGAAACAATTGCAGAGAGAGTCTTCTTGAGGAGAAGGTACCAAAGGAAGAGGATCAGAGACACATTTGTGTAACCACTTATAACACAAGCTCGAACCAGGTGACAAGAATTGTCAATAAGAACTGGAAGATCCTCAATAGTGGAGGTCTACAGATACCAAAACCCATCTTCTCCCATAGAAAGGCACGGAGTATAAGAATCATATTGGTACACACAAGACCAAAAGCTGATAAAATCAACTCTCAAAAAAACCCTAACTTTGTACTAGGACACCATCCATGTGGTAATTGTAAAGTATGTTGTCTGACCAAAAAAAGCAAGAAACTGACTTTCCGCAATGGGACCACCTGGGAGCAGAGATGCTTCAACAACTGTAATAGTCTCAATGTGGTGTATCTCATCACCTGCCCATGCCACCTGGAATACGTTGCCATGACAAGCAGGGCCATAAAGACTAGAATAGGGGAACATAAAAGCCCGATAAAATGCAAAAAATCGAGTACAAAACTGAACAGCCATTTCTTGGAAAGTGGCCATAAACCTGAGGACATTTCTTGGACAATAATCGAATTGGTCAATAATGAGGAACGCCTCCTAGAAAAAGAACAGAGGTGGGTTTTCTGCATTAACTCCAACAAAAATGGCCTGAACGATGAAATTCCCTGGGGTCAACTATAGAATGAAAACTATAGAATGTGACCTACCTTCTGCAACTCAGTTTTTACCTATCCATCAGCCTATAAGAGGAAATCCAAGACCATCCGACTGATGTCTTTTCATCTGTATAACAATGCCCATGTGAGAGGTTGGCGATACACACAATTGTAAAGACAAAGCCTCAAATACGTGACCTGTCTTCCTCCCAATCTGCAACTCAGTTTCTATCTATCCATCTGCCTATAGGAGGAAATCCGATTCCATCCCACCTATGTTTTTCCACCTGTAAAACAATGCCCATGTGAGAAGTTGGCGATCCACACTATTGTATAGACAACGCCTCAAATACACGATTATTCACAGAGAATTTCGATACGGTCATATATCCTCTGAAGACACATAGGATATAGAGTATCCCCAATGTAAGAATCGCACTTGCACTAGATTATTGCGACTCGTAATTCAAAGTAAACAATGCATTCCGAAATAACTAGATTTCACAGAAAATATATTGTGTAAAGAGCATCCCCCAAAGAGACATTCTGAACCGAGAACAACACTTCTTAGACAAAAGCGAAATAGAAGAAACACTTCTAAAATGATCCTGTCTCCCACCCGGTGTCCCGCGGCTGGTGGCCATCTTGGGTTAGCGCACCAGTTGTTACTGCCATCCGAAACTGGAGATGACAACACAACTTGCATTGGGTTTAAAAAGACGGCAGATACAGGTCGCTCCTATTCCTCGGAGCGGCACAAGGGTAGGATTAAGGCATTGCACAAATCCGGTAACATAAGTAATAGACTCCGACCACGAGTCTCTAAACTTGGTCACTTACATCACCAAGGCCAAAACTATTTACGGGTAATGCGTAATTGACGAAAGGGTGCGGTTTTCTTTTACAGTTCACCGCGTGGAATACCCTTCGCCTGCCAGCTCATGGGGCACGTAACATTTATCGAACTAGTATGTATGCATTCCTTTTACTTGGTTTATTGACAATGGCGATTTATTTTATTTTATTTTATTTTTCCATAACCATTAAAAACTAAACCCACGGTCTTTCAGATCAACAAATATAGCAACGTAGTCCCCAAATCCACAGTCTCTTCGTCGTAAGGGTGCAACTTGAGTGTATTGAGTCACGTGTGTGTGTGTGTATCTTGAGATTATTTTGCCCACATATATGTGTGGTTAATGAGATTCGTTTGACTATATTTTGCCAACGAGTGACAGTGAGAAATGTGCATTCAACCCTTCTCTCTCTTTATGAAGCGTAACACGAACGCTCTAGACAAAAGAGGTCACCCAACAGTTATGTGACCCCTGACAGAATACAGACGTTGAGAACCGAGCGTAAACAACTTTATGAATATGTCTTGCATTTTTCTCTCCCATCTTCCTTTACAGAGACCACAATAGGTCAATATTTTTCACGCTTCCCCGAGGGCCAACTCATGCCCAGAAGCTCAAACAGGTGGCCAATTTTTGCTACCGGTTTGTAGGACTTTAGGCATACTACTTTAGAACTGAGTATTATTTTGTAGGGACCACTAGAGGTCCTGATGAATAAGCAGTAGGGGACTGCTTATGAAACATGTCGACCAGGTAGCTAGCTAACAGCTCTACCAGAAACCCCCCCCCTTTTTAACGTTCCCAGCCAGAGAAGTTAATAAAATATATTTTTTCTACTAGCCAGGGAATTTTTCATTTTTATCCTGCACTCACATATTTAGGTCCCTACACTTCACTGATATCACCTACACTACACCAACACATAGCCTTTTGTCACAACAAAATCAGTGCTCCCACGTAGTTCGTAGGTCGTAGCACGCCCCGCCCCGTAGAGGGACGGGAAGACCCCCATGATGAAGCATGATACTAAGGGATTCTTAGTGTGTGAGGGGTATTTTAAAAGCACATAGTGCCCTCGTCTTGTCACACTAAGAGAGAGCCTAGTTCCACATTTATATATTAGACATTCACCAAAAAAACTAAAATTAGTCACCATTACACATTGATAGAATCCTTTTGTTTATATAGATCCGTTAGGAGGGTGATTCTATCATTACCTCTACACTTCCTCTATTGTTGTTTTGGAGTCAGCTGAGGTCCTCCATCAGAAGCAAATTATTCCCTCTTGTCAAATTTGGGGGCGGGCCAGCTATCAGTTTCCAGACAACTGTGTGGTAGCTCACCTAATAGTAAACAACTTTGAGCATTAAGACAGAATTTACGTCGTATTCAAAATATGTAATATATTTGATGAGGCAATATAAAATTACAGGGAGTGGCAGCTTATTATCAAATCATCGCCATAGTTATAAGCACTGGTTAAGTTAAAATGTATCCTATATAGTTCTTACGCAAATTTGTAAGACTGAGAAGAACCAGCTCTCAGTTACTGGAAGTAGTCCAAAAGTCCTTAAGTCCAAATCTAAAGGGCGTCCTGGGCGCCAACCATACCAAGAGCGGAAAAATGATAGGATGTCATTGGGAGCAGTGTAAAAGCGTCAAAACTACACTATTGTAAAATTGAAATAAAAAGCAAAGGGAACAAGAAAGTACAGATCGGATGAGAGGCAGTTACGGAAGCTAAAAGCACACATGGTAGGAGAAATAGGGACATAAGGAGGTAGGAATGATATTTTCTATGGACCGTTAAAAATATTACTACTCAAGTCCAACACCTGTAATATGTACCTGTCTGATCCAAGGACTTGTCCTATGTGATCACAACTTACTGAGTTCCACAGTTTTGACCTAAGGATCATTGGGTGGCAGTGATGTCTGTGGTGCAGCACCCTTGATGCATGATCTACTGTCTCTTTGGGTGGCAATGGAGAGCAGGGCGGGAAGTGCTGTAATTTTACCACTGTCACTTTTTTGTGAATGATTTCTCCAACCCCTCAGTTTCTGTTTGATGCCATGAGTTTGTCATCCTCTAAATGACCCCCTTAGAAGTTAGACGTACACTACATGAGATGAAGGCCTGCCTGGTGGAGGAAGAAAGAGTGGTTCAGAGGAAACAGAATCATCTATCTCATTGCACAAAAATGCTATTGGTGGTTGTCAAGTATGTGTACGTTTTTGGGTGGTGTTCAAGCTAGACTCCTGGAAAAGTCTGGGAAGACTGATTTTGAGCCTTGCTTGAGGGAAATTGAACATCAGATGGTTGGGTACGGTCCAGTTTGGGTATTTACATAATGGTAACTACACCTGATGAGGCACTGAAGCACCTTGGGAAACAGCCTTTGCAACGAGGTTTTTACCTCGTTGTACCTTTTTCACACATTTTTTACCACGCATGTTTTTAGAACGCATGTGCTTTTACAACGCATGTCTGTACCACATATTTAAGGTAAGTTCAGCGTGTTAGGGGTTCTCCCCCCACAAATACATTGTTTATATATAACAAAATATCCACAAATTTGTCTCCAGTTCCCAGTGCGTGACTCATCGACAGAGCCAAGTAGAACAATATTCCCACAACCTTCTTTCTCCAAGAAGAAATGGTCCGCACTCACAATGCCCGATGTTTCCACAATTTCTTTATTTGCAGCAAGGCTTCCGATTCAAACAGAAATACCGACGCATGTCGTTAGTTACTACTAACTTGGTCACGGTTGGTATGTGTACATTCAAAATCCAACTATAAACAGTGTTTCCCCAAAAATATATACATATAAACAATGCGTGATAAAGGCATACGTTGTAAAAGCATTAGCGATCTAAAAAATACGGGGTAAAAAATCCATGGGAAAGGCATGCAGAGTATTTCCCTGCATTGTTCCGCCATACAACCATACACCTTGTGGATGGGCGCCACACTACTACACAGCAGCTCAGTGGTCATGCTTTAATCATGTATAAGGGTTACAGTACATCATGTTTGAGGTTAAAGTTGTATTTTTGCTTACCGCCATCTGGAACTGTGAAAATATATTGCATTAGCATTCATATACCGCTTTCTACCCATGACGAAAAGGGTCAGCAAGAAAACAAAGAAAACGTCTGGACTGAATGAGCTACTGATGCATGGGTCGGGGAAATTCCAGAGCTCCGATAGGTCTAATTGATTCAGTTGAGACTAAAGACTAAAACTCCCAGAATGCATTGAATAACTACAAGAACACCGAGGACTGGAAGTCCGCCTCCGTTTTGAAATGGAACCATATAGTAAGCTTAGTTAGGCTTCTGTCCGTCTAAAACATTTTCAGCTTGAAAAGGGAGTAAATCATGATCACACCCATGGATTGCGTTAATAGGTTTATTACTTCTGGGCAGTCGTAAAGAAGAACCTGGTGGTCTGTGGTTTGGTTGATACGGGCTAATGCACTGATTCTTTCAGGGTTAGCCTTAGCTAAATCGTAGAATAGAGCATCCAGGGCCACTAGAGAGAGCCATCCTGTACTGTTATAACACCGAGCCACAGGAATTATTCAGCAGAAGGACGCAGTAGGGTTGACTAAATTAATTGGCAAGAAAAGGTCAATTTTGAGGTGTAATTCAGCACATTTTGTGATATTACTTCAGTATTTTGTCATTTGTACTCATGTTAATGCTGCCTTAGCAAAGGTTTCACTTCATTAATACCACTGTAATACCCAAATACAGCAACAAGCTACCGAAAGGTGACCATTCAACTTTTGTGAAGGGCCTTCCACTGTGCAGCAATGTTTAATCGTTTTTTAGAACCTTGGACGGCTCCTCTACTAGTCGCCACACTGCTTCCTCGCAAAGGTAAAACTACCATTTTATGTTTCTGCTTCTCACACTGCGAGAAAGCAGAAGGGTTTGGTTGGGGGCAGGTTGGCGGGTGGCCGTCCCTGCTCGAGGGCAAGGGAGGAGTGGCTGGCCCACTGCTGAGGGCGCTGACTTTTTTGTCGGCCCTCTGGGGCCGACCAAACCAGTCATACATGGAGAAAATAGCCTCCCCATCGGCACTTGCTGGGCACCGCCCCGACCAATCACAACGCTGCCATTGCAGCGTTGTGATTGGCTTAGGGGAGGGGTGGGTGGCTTCCTGCTTCCTGCAGGAGCATACCAAGTAGTGAAGACCCGGGAACCGGGAAAGGTACGTTTACATTTTTTTATTTCTTATTTAAACCCCCCCTCTCCCAGCGTGATCCTCCCCTTCCCTCGCAACCACTCGCCTGTCCTCCCCATCCACGACCCGTGCCCACCCACTCGCCCGTGAGGCATGCCAGCCACGACTGCATTTGATCTATTTGAGCGAGAGACATGAATTTCATTAAAATCCGCAAATTAAGCAGCAGATGATGGATTATGTGGCAAATGTGGCAAATCCAAAATTATTAGAAAAAGCCGCAAATTCACATAATTCCAGTGCCCTGGTCTTACCCCTGACATGGCTTTTAGTTGGGTAGATTTTCGCCCTGGCGCACTCATTCATGAAATTGCCTCAGCAAAGAAGGTATGATTAAGTGATGCCCAGAGGGACTCAAAAAGACAGATGCAAACACTGGGTGCCTTTCCCCCAGAGGTGGGGTTTTGGCTTGATGCAGATTAGGAGACTGTGTTGCCTGCCCATTTATCCTGCATTTTCTGGGAACGGAGACAGAAGAAAGATAGGCAGTGAAGTTGGCGAGGTGCATTGAGGATGCATTTGCTTACATTTCAGGACATATGTATGGTCGAGTGGTCTTATGAATACTGTCTGACTTTAAAGTCACCTGGGGGCACCTACTTAACCAGTATGCAAAGACCCCAAGCATGACCGCTAGAAGTTACAGTTCTTAGGTAAGAGTAGATAACGTAACACCCTAGTTACAGGGCAAAAGATAGCTTGGCAGAACTAGTAATTGTTGCCAACGGACATTAGGCCTGGCGGAGGTTGGGGATAATATGTAACACAGTCATAGGGGCTTAGTGAGGTCATCTGTGACTAAACACTTAAGGTCAACATTTGTATTGCCACCTTGACTGGTGCCAGATGTAGTCAGGTGCCCCCCCGTTTATTTCTCCCTCAAGCACATTTTCTTCTTCGTTTCCAATGGCAGCCATTTTGGAAATGAAGGGAAACATGAAGCGTTCTGAGCCTGAAGGGCTGCGTTTTTCCATGAGTAAAGTTGCAGTGAAGCATGTCCCATCAGCGTTTCTGGCCTGGGTGGGCTATTAACAAGGAGGGAAACAGATTTCGACAGATTAAAAGTCTGACTAGACATTACTGGGAGTTAATGGTCAAACCAGAGCCTGGGAAGGTTGTGCAATCTCAAGAGCCGGTAGCATGCTCCAGAGAATTTCGAAACTCAAAGGAGCTGAGAGGGCAGAGTCGAGACCTGAGAGGGAGAGAAAGAAAGAGAGATACACCGCCTTAAATAAGCAGATGGCCAGCTTATCCGTTCTTCGGTAGTAGGGCTTCCTAGCTACACATCACCCACACTTATTTGGATAAGGTGAAGAATGAACGATTCCTCCCTCCACGAAGATCTCTGCTGGGTACACTTACAACTACAGGCAGACATTTTTCCAGGACTAACAGAAAGCCCAAAAGGGGGTACAACAGATGAACCTACAATGACGTCATCAAAACACACATCTTTTCAAATTTTTCATCACTGATGCAAAAATGGAGCATTTTCTAAACTATGCCCTGAGTGAATGTAAGCTTTAAACAAATTGGCAAATTTCAACTGAAAAATGCACAGAGTGCATCCGATGCCATTTCAAGAAAGCCAACAAAGCCATGATGACTTATAATTCTGACGAGTCATTCACAAAGGAACTGAGTAGAGTGTTGGGCTCCAATAATGGTTCAAAACTACCCAGACTGGAACAAAATAAACATGGTAAGGCATAAGTAGCTTCACTATTGTCTCAAGTGTTGCGCATCGGCCACTTGGACCATTTGGGTCCCATGGTACTGCTGAAGGTGTTTGAACTATTGAGAGCCATCTGTGTAGAAACCTTTCATATAAAGCTGTGTAAAGACATATTCAGTGTTCAGAAACATTTCCCATCTTATAATACCTCCATTGTCCAGTGCTTCTTTTATGCAGGGGTTGGGCACCAGCACTCGTTTTTGGAGACTAGGGTTTATTAGGTCATATCAACAACATACAGATGCTTGGAGTTCGCCCATTGCTTACCTGTGGTTGGCTTTCCTTTCACCTTTATTTGACTACTTCTTATTTTAGGTCATTTTTTCTCAATGTCGTGCTTATCCCTCCCATGTGGCATGGCCTCTTTATCACCTCTTTGATTGCCTGGCTCCTATGATTCTTCTACTTGCCTCTTGGAGATCTTTTTTTTTAGTTTAATCACTCCATGAAAGTGCATGTGTTTTCCACCTGTCTCTCTCATGTGCTGTTTTCCTCCCACGCTCTCTCTGCCCCTTATGCTTTTCTCCCCCACCCACACTCTTGTTGCTTTCTCTTGTCTGCGTGCTATTGCCCACGCAAGAAAACACTGGCCAAAAGACATAGGGGCAGAATTACAAGCCCCTTGCGCCACCGGTGTGTCACCTTTTGTGAAGTACCAGTGGCACATTTCAGTACTCCATATTTACAAGGACAAGAAAAGCCACACCCTGCGTGACTTTTCCTGTCCTTGTAAATATGGCCCCTTTGCACGCAGCACTTTGCGTGAAAGGGGCGTTCTATGGGTATTGCTGGGGTAGTTCCCACGCAACAGCCATGGAACCAGACACATTTACAGATTTACGAGGAATCGTAAATCTGGAAATGCATGTGAATGCTACGCCACCCCAGGGGAGGAGTAGAGAGGCGCCACGAGGAGAAATGTATTCATTTCTCTTCGTTTTTGTTTTCTTCTTTCTATGAGTGCTGCATTCTGCACGACACATAGAAAGCGGAAATCACTTAATGATTGTTTTTGTTCAGGAAGGGTTCCCTTCCTGCACATAAACAATAATTGAAATAATGACGTTTTTCAACTTCTATGTCTGCTAATGCAGCACATAGAAGGTGAAAAACTGCATTTCTGATTGTTTTTGTGCAGGAAGGGAACCCTTCCTACAGAAAAACAATCTCCCCACGACACACGCATCCTTGCACCATGGTGCAAGGGTGCCTGCACCGGCGCATGGCAGCAGTTTATGCACCAGGGCAGGGGAAGCACAGAGATGCAACATATTGTAAATATGTTGCATCCCTGTGCTTTGAAAGATACTCATTGCGGAGCGTCCAAATGAACTGCAGCACGCACTGAGTCACTTTCTTATAAATCTGCCCCAAAATATTTTTTGGCTCAAAAAAATCACACCTTGCCCTGGCAGACCATGGCACTGAAGAGAACTACTTTGTTTGTTGATGTGCTCCGTGTGAAAGAGTAGCATGTCATTGCTCCCAATGAAAATACAAATGGCTGATGTGGGCTGGCCTATTTCCCTATAGTGTAGCGGGTAAAAGAAAATTGTGAATGACACAGTAATGAAGTCTACATTATGTATACATTAGTCAAATCAAAGGGTCTTTGCTAACGCCAGGCCTAAAAAACATCATAGAGCACTCCTGACACCAATTCAAATTTCATTTTCTGGCCTCCTTTTGAGTTTTGGTGCCCTCTTGCAGTAGTGCCCTCTACAGTAACCAGCCTGTGGAAACACCGGCCCTGTGGCGAGGCTCTGTAACCTGCTGGAGTGGGGAGAAACAGACCTTGGGTAGCAGTCCCTCTGCGGTGTCCTAGATACAAGGAAACCATAGAGGCACTGGGCCTCGGAACACCTGGGAAAGGAAAAGTATTTCATGCGAAAACCAATCAATCAGTAATCTTATACAGCGCGACTACTGACCCGTGTTGGTCTCAAGGCGCTAAGCGCAAGGAGCAAAACGGAAATCTGATCGGTATCTTGGGAGAACCCAAAGAGGGAGAATGAAATGGTTAAACAGGAAATGTAATGCAATATTAAGAACACCTGCACAGCGATGTGTCTCTGACTCTGTATGTGCAGACCTTCCTAACAAAAATCCCAAAGTAATATTTTAGCAATCTGTACATTATTTCCATTAGTTATAAGGCATATAAAATTTCATGAAAGTTCATTTCAGTTTGATAAAGGAAAAAGAGCGAGACAGAGGAGGAGGAGGATTAAA
Organism: Lissotriton helveticus; assembly: GCF_964261635.1. Classification (NCBI taxonomy): domain Eukaryota; kingdom Metazoa; phylum Chordata; class Amphibia; order Caudata; family Salamandridae; genus Lissotriton; species Lissotriton helveticus. The sequence goes on along the minus strand of NC_136068.1, from coordinate 636,570,319 downwards.
GAGAGAGAGAGAGTGAGAAAGAGAGAGACAGAGAGAGAGAGAGAGAGAGAGAGAGAGAGAGAGAGAGAGAGAGAGAGAGAGAGAGAGAGAGAGGTGCCCTGATTACAGGAGCTAGATCGGTAACGTAATAGCCCGGGCTGGTGAAGTGTACATTGTAATGTGCCTCCTGGCTAGAAATGTGGTAGTTCAAGAGATATAATAGACTGGAGGCTGCTGGGGTTGCAATATTAAGAACACCTGCACAGCGATGTGTCTCTGACTCTGTATGTGCAGACCTTCCTCACAAAAATCCCAAAGTAATATTTTAGCAGTCTGTACATTATTTCCCTTAGTTATAAGGCATATAAAATTTCATGAAAGTTCATTTCAGTTTGATAAAGGAAAAAGAGAGAGACAGAGAAGGACGAGGAAAGAGAGAGAGAGAGCGAGAAAGAGAGAGAGACAGAGAGAGTGTGCGTGAGAGAGAGAGAGAGAGAGAGAGAGAGAGAGAGAGAGAGGGGTGCCCTGATTACAGGAGCGAGATTGGTAACGTAATAGCCCGGGCTGGTGAAGTGTACATTGTAATTTGCCTCCTGGCTAGGAATGTGGTAGTTCAAGAGATATAATAGACTGGAGGCTGCTGGGGTTGCTCTCGCTGTATTGTGGCTGCCCTGGTTGATGATGTGATAGTCTTGGCTAATATTGCAGTAGGGCTCCTGAGCTATGATGTGATAGGCCTGGTCAGTAACATGGCAGTCCATCCTTGTCAAGTGACAGGTCTGGTGATACGCTGTCCTGGCTGGTGTTGTGATCAGCTCCCCATACAGATGGCATTCTGGACTGAAACAAGGTATATACTCCCAGAGACATGTCTACTCTGTATTCTGTACCCTCCTGCTCCCTAGTTCCAAACACCACCCCTGATCCATCCCTTCCTTCCTGCCACTCAGATGTCTCAGATCGACTACTCAAAATGCACTATCAAAATGTTGATGTTATTCATGGCGGGACTGGGAACAGCAATCAACCCTGCGAGATTGTTGCTCGACCGGCCCTGGGAGTGGGGATTTGGGGGGGCGGGGTGTTGCTAGCAAGAAGCACCATATGTTTTCTGTGCTTGTCTTTTCCTGTCTCAAGGCCTGTGTTGTTCTGTCCCGGTGTTTGTGTGTTCCTTTGCCAGTGCTTGTGTTCCCTTTTCCCGGTTCCGTGTTTCCTTGTCCTAGTGTCTTTGTTTCTCTGTCCAAGTGTAAAAGGCTCCCTATCCCTGTGTTCTTTTTCCTGTCCCTTTGTCTAGCTGAGGAGCAGTGGAGTGCTTTTCACAATAACTTGAGTTAGAAGGATTTACGACTGTGTAAAACATTATGGGGCATATTTACAATAACTGGCACATCCTTGCATATCAGCAGGGATGCGCCAGTTATTGTGCGCCACAGCTCCACCATCATGGATGCGCCGCATTTACAATGCGGCGCACCATGGGGCAAAAACGGCACAGATGCGTGACGCATCAGCTGCCGTAAAAGTGGCGCATTGCTGGAGTTGTGTCGCAAGCGCGACGCAGCTCTAGCAATGCTCTGGGGGCCCCATCTAGTTAATGCTGCGTCAATCCTTACGCCTGCTTCAGGCAGGCGCAGGGTTTTGACGCAGCATGGGCTTAAAAGTGACTGAGTGAAATCTTGTAGATTTCACTCAGCCACTTTTAGGAGGCGTTCCTGCGCCGGAACGCCCCCCCCCTGTGCCGGAACGCCTACATGTGGCGCAGGGCTTTACAACGTGACGCATCTCCCAGATGCGTCACGTGTTAAGTACCCCGCACCATGGTGCAGGATTTGCGCCACCGCTGCATCACAAAAATGATACAACGATGGCGTAAATGAGGCGCAAGGGGCTTGTAAATCTGCCCCTAGGTAGTTAGAGAGAGGGGCTGACTCATTATTCTAGGGTCTTGACCAGGAGGACAGAGAGGGTCCTTTTTGTAAGCATTGCCTTGCTGTCCCATTGTCTGGGTTTTCGTGAGTTAGCGTTCACGTTTTTCGGTTTCACTCTCCTCACTTTCCGGCCTCAGGATCTATTTTCCTGTCTTGGAGTCCTTGTTCCACTCTCAGATTCTGTTTTCCCTGCCCAGTGTTCATATTCCTCTGTCACTATGTCTGCCTCTATTACACTAGGTCCTTGCTGCTCCACCCCATTGCCTTGGTCTCACTGTCCCAAAGTACTCTTGTAATGTGACTTCTAAACTGCCGAGCTGGGGGGCACGAGCGCCCCCTACATTGAATAGGGGTAGGGCCTATCCGGGATAGCGCACAATGAGCAGGTTAGAAGTTAGCGATAGATTGTTCATTGACAGAAAGGGTGAGGTGAATCAGTGGATGATTCATTTTGGTGGTCATGTTTCCATGTCTCAGAGACCACTATGCCGGTGCTTGAGTTTCTCTGTCCCATTGCACTGTTTCCCAGTCTCAAGACTCATGGTTTTTTTTTATCCCACCCGATCTATCCTTTTCCAGGATTCATTTTTGCCTGCCCTGTCTATCTTTTCATGCCCTGACGTCTCTGGCTCACTGTTCCAGTCTGGGGTTCCCCTGGACCCACTGACCAGGTTCTCCTTTCTTTATATCTCTATTTCACTGTCTATACATTTGTGCACCAGTGTCTCCATTACACTTTCTTTCTCACAGTGTCTGAGTTCCTGTCCTACTGTGTGGATTTATGTCAGATTGTCTGTGTCATGATTTATGGTCTTACAGTCAGTCCCAATATACCCCTGCAGGGGTATAGCTGCCAGCATTTCAGAGGGTACGTGTGTTGTGAAACTAGGCATGGGAGGTGAACTCCGCTCCATTCACGGAGTTTGGGGAGTTTTCTGCACTCCGAGCTCCGCGGCGCATGTGGAGTTCCGAAAAACCCTGCTCCGCAAAGTTTTTTAACATGCTCGCACTCGGCAATGTCAGGTTGGCGAGCCCGAGCATGAGAAATTCACCTCCCGATGAGATTCCTCAATGTGGGTGGTCCGATTTCTCAACTCGGGCGGTTGCAGATAGTCGCAACCACTCGCACTGAGAAACCTGCTGCCATTCACGTTGAGAAAGCTGACGCTGACGTAGAAAATCTACTCAAGCGGCAGGTAAAAAAGCAGCACACTCATGCTCCTCGTATGGTGCCATTTACACTGTTTTTACAGTGCAGGACAATCAACGAAATCGACGCAAACAGCATGACCAAACGCACTCTGCTGCTTGCAGAACCCCACACACCACGCCAGAGTTTTTTGGTGACTTTGCGGAGTTCCGCATAGCGGAACTCTGCTAACTCTGTCTAGGAAGAATGACACCAAGGGCAAGTGGTATAGCCCACTGCATACCAATTAATGCTTGTTTTTTACAATCCAACCTAAGCACAAAGGGCCCATTGACCATGTTTGCTTTCGGTCTTGGCAAGCCTGCTCTGCGTGATCTACCCAGTAGCATCAGCTACCTGGCCCGGGTGGTGGGGGAGACAGAAAAAGCAAAACAAAAACACCTACCTGTAACAGCCAGGCGCCACCGCTCCTCCGTCCTCTTCTTCCTGTCTCCGGTCTGGCAGCTGGAAGCAGTAAGAAGCACCCGGGCTCCCAGACTCCCCTACGCCACTTAATCTGGATAGAGTGAACAGACATGGCAGAGGTACTTAATACTGGTTTGATAGAAGAGGAAAAAGCTGCAACATCCGTAATAGATGTCTACCCCTTGAAACTTACATATGAGTGAGTAAATATCAGAGGCGAGCGTCGAGGCGTGGGTCAGGCGTGGCCCGGGGACGTTGCAGCTTTTTCCTCTTCTATCAAACAGTATTAAGTACCTCTGCCATGTCTGTTCACTCTATCCAGATTAATTTCGTCTCCATGGAGGTTTTCCCTATGCGATGACAAGATGATGAGCCTCACACTAATTGGTATGCTCTCTTCTTTCTAATGTGTGCCAAAGAATAACAATGTCCTAATGATTATGCTAGTTCCATATTGGGGTCACTAATTTTGACTCCTCTATTTTTAACTTCATTAGGTTGCTAGTCCCAACCCCCGTCCTGAAGAAGACCCCACCGCAAGGGTGCAATAAGTCCTGCTTCTTTTGAGGGTCGAAACGTCGACAACACTTTCTTGTTTCGCAGCCCCATCGCAAAATAATGACATAATATATACTCATGGGGCATGTGTTGTGAATAATTTTTGTGATTTATTATCCTTGTATTATTTTCATACAGATGCAAATGTATCAGATCTTGTTCTGATTTTTATGTCACCTTCCCAACTTGCACTATCCTCACTTATCACCTACCCTTGTTCTTGGGCACTATCCAACCACTTAAGATTCAAGATTTTGATAAATTGTTTGATACCATATTCTGGCTTCATCTACCGTGTGATTAAAACATTGTAGATTTATTTAGTGCATTATTATTTGTGTTTATTTTCTGATAAAATAATTTGTTTGATTCACCAACATAATTTCACTGGGACCCCCCTCTTTGCAATACCGTATGAAAGAGTAGCCTGTCATTGCTCCCAATGAAAATACAAATGGCTGATGTAGGCTGGCCCATTGCCCTATAGTGTAGTGGATAAAAGAAAATTGTCAATGACACCGTAATGAAGTTTACATTATGTATACATTAGTCAAATCAAAGGGTCTTTGCTAACGCCAGGCCTAAAAAACATCATAGAGCACTCCTGACACCAATTCAAATTTCATTTTCTGGCCTCCTTTTGAGTTTTGGTGCCCTCTTGCAGTAGTGCCCTCTACAGTAACCAGCCTGTGGAAACACCGGCCCTGTGGCGAGGCTCTGTAACCGGCCGGAGTGGAGAGAAACAGACCTTAGGTAGCAGTCCCTCTGCGGTGTCCTAGATACAAGGAAACCATAGAGGCACTGGGCCTCGGAACACCTAGGAAAGGAAAAGCATTTCATGCGAAAACCAATCAATCAGTAATCTTATACAGCGCGACTACTGACCCGTGTTGGTCTCAAGGCGCAGAGCGCAAGGAGCAAAACGGAAATCTGATCGGTATCTTGGGAGAACCCAAAGAGGGAGAATGAAATGGTTAAACAGGAAATGTAATGCAATATTAAGAACACCTGCACAGCGATGTGTCTCTGACTCTGTATGTGCAGACCTTCCTAACAAAAATCCCAAAGTAATATTTTAGCAATCTGTACATTATTTCCATTAGTTATAAGGCATATAAAATTTCATGAAAGTTCATTTCAGTTTGATAAAGGAAAAAGAGCGAGACAGAGGAGGAGGAGGATTAAAGAGAGAGAGAGAGTGAGAAAGAGAGAGACAGAGAGAGAGAGAGAGAGAGAGGTGCCCTGATTACAGGAGCTAGATCGGTGACGTAATAGCCCGGGCTGGTGAAGTGTACATTGTAATGTGCCTCCTGGCTAGAAATGTGGTAGTTCAAGAGATATAATAGACTGGGTGCTGCTGGGGTTGCTCTCGCTGTATTGTGGCTGCCCTGGCTGATGATGTGATAGTCTTGGCTAATATTGCAGTAGGGCCCCTGAGCTATGATGTGGTAGGCCTGGTCAGTAACATGGCAGTCCATCCTTGTCAAGTGACAGGCCTGGTGATAAGCTGCCCTGGCTGATGATGTGATAGTCTTGGCTAATATTGCAGTAGGGCCCCTGAGCTATGATGTGGTAGGCCTGGTCAGTAACATGGCAGTCCATCCTTGTCAAGTGACAGGCCTGGTGATAAGCTGCCCTGGCTGATGATGTGATAGTCTTGGCTAATATTGCAGTAGGGCCCCTGAGCTATGATGTGATAGGCCTGGTCAGTAACATGGCAGCCCATCCTTGTCAAGTGACAGGCCTGGTGATAAGCTGCCCTGGCTGGTGTTGTGATCAGACCCTCATGCAGGTGGCACTCTGGACTGAAACAAGGTATTTACCTCCAGAGAGATGTCTACTCTGTATTCTGTTCCCTCCTGCTCCCTAGTTCCAAACACCACCCCTGATCCATCCCTTCCTTCCTGCCACTCAGATGTCTCAGACCGACTACTCAAAATGCACTATCCAAATTTTGGTGTTATCCATGGCCGTACTGGGAACAGCAATCAACCCTGGCAGGGGGAGGGGGTTCTAGCAAGAAGCACCACATGTTTTCTGTGCTTGTCTTTTCCTGTCCCAATGCCTGTGTTGTTCTGTCCCGGTGTTTGTGTTCCTTTGCCAGTGCCTGTGTTCCCTTTTCCCGTTTCCGTCTTTCGTCTGCCCCACTTTTCGTGTTTCCTTGTCCAAGTGTCTTCGTTTCTCCGTCCCAGTGTAAATGCCTCCCTGTCCCTGTGTTCTTTTCCCTGAGCCTTTGTCTAGCTGAGAAGCAGTGGAGTGCTTTTCACAATAACTTGGGTTGGAAGGATTCACGACTGTGTAAAACATTATGTGGTTAGGGAGAGGGGCTGACTTATTATTCCAGGGTCTTGACCAGGAGGACAGAGAGGGTCCTTTTTGTGAGCATTGCCTTGCTGTCCCATTATCTGGGTTTTCGTGAGTTAGCGTTCACGTTTTTCGGTTTCACTGTCCTCACTTTCCGGCCTCAGGATCTATTTTGCTGTCTTGGAGTCCTTGTTCCACTCTCAGATTCTGTTTTCCCTGCCCAGTGTTCATGTTCCTCTGTCACTATGTCTGCCTGCATTACACTGTGTCCTTGCTGCTCCGCCCCAGTGCCTTGGTCTCACTGTCCCAAAGTACTCTTGTAATGTGACTCTAAACTGCCGAGCTGGGGGGCACGAGCGCCCCCTACATTGAATAGGGGTAGGGCCTATCCGGGATAGCACACCATGAGCAGGTTAGAAGTTAGCGATAGATTGTTCATTGACAGAAAGGGTGAGGTGAATCAGTGGATGATTCATTTTGGTGGACCACTATGCCGGTGCTTGAGTTTCTCTAGACTCTGTCCCATTGCACTGTTTCCCAGTCTCAAGACTCATGTTTTTTTATCCCACCCGTTCTTTCCTTTTCCAGGATTCATTTTTGCCTGCCCTGTCTATCTTTCCATGCCCTGACGTCTCTGGCTCACTCTTCCAGTCTGGGGTTCCCCTGGACCCACTGACCAGGTTCTCCTTTCTTTATATCTCTATTTCACTGTCTATACATGTGTGCTCCAGTGTCTCCATTTCACTTTCTTTCTCGCAGTGTCTGAGTTCCTGTCCTACTGTGTAGATTTATATGTCAGATTGTCTGTGTCATGATTTATGGTCTTACAGTCAGTCCCCATATCCCCCTGCAGGGGTATAGCTGCCAGCGCTGCAGAGGGTACATGTGTTGCGAAACTAGGCATGGGTGGTGAACTCCGCTCCGTTCACGGAGTTTGGGGAGTTTTCTGCACTCTGAGCTCCGCGGAGCACGTGGAGTTCCGAAAAACCCTGCTCCGCAAAGTTTTTTAACATGCTCGCACTCGGCAATGTCAGGTTGGCGAGCCCGAGCATGAGAAATTCACCTCCCGATGAGATTCCTCAATGTGGGTGGTCCAATTTCTCAACTCGGGCGGTTGCGGATAGTCGCAACCACTCGCACTGAGAAACCTGCCGTTCACGTTGAGAAAGCTGCCGCTGAGGTAGAAAATCTACTCAAGCGGCAGGTAAAAAAGCAGCGCACTCATGCTCCTCGTATGGTGCCATTTACACTGTTTTTACAGTGCAGGACAATCAACGAAATTGACGCAAACAGCATGACCAAACGCACTCCGCTGCTTGCAGAACTCCACACATCACGCCAGAGTTTTTTGGTGACTTTGCGGAGTTCCGCATAGCGGAACTCTGCTAACTCTGTCTAGGAAGAATGACACCAAGGGCAAGTGGTATAGCCCACTGCATACCAATTAATGCTTGTTTTTTACAATCCAACCTAAGCACAAAGGGCCCATTGACCATGTTTGCTTTCGGTCTTGGCAAGCCTGCTCTGCGTGATCTACCCAGTAGCATCAGCTACCTGGCCCGGGTGGTGGGGGAGACAGAAAAAGCAAAACAAAAACACCTACCTGTAACAGCCAGGCGCCACCGCTCCTCCGTCCTCTTCTTCCTGTCTCCGGTCTGGCAGCTGGAAGCAGTAAGAAGCACCCGGGCTCCCAGACTCCCCTGAGACAATCACAAAGCTGCAATGCAGTGTTGTGATTGGTCTGGGCGCCGTTGGGGACAGGGAGCCTTGGCATGTTCCTCACCAGGCTGTGTAATGCAGCCTGGTGGGGAAGATGCAAAGTGATCAGAACTGTTTGGCCGACCCACGAGGGCCGGCCAAGCAGTCCTGCGCAATTAAGGAGCGCAAACCACTCCGCTCCCTGCTCTGGCCAGCCCTGCCCCGAAAGTCACCGGAAACTAAAATGATAATAACGACACGTTATTATCATTTTAGTTTTCCTTTTGAGTAGTGTGGCGAAGCTCCACCACCTTAGCGGAGGAGGTACCACTGCATCTACCTGTACTCGTTTCTGGGAGTTTCTGTCCCAGAGTCTGACCCCCTGTCGGTGTCTCGCGTATGGGTGTGGTGAAAGGCATGGGTGTTGAGGTAGGTGCAGATGCAGGGACTGGGCTGGATATAATCATCACTGTCCACCACATCCATTGGACCTCTCGTACGACAGAAGCCACAGACCCCTTGTGGAACTTCCAGGAGTTGGCTAAAACAGAGAGCCTCTTATTCCACTGGGCATTTCCCCATTGAGCTGGAGTCCTTGGACGCTGGGCCTGAAAGCCCAGGTCAGATCCTGGTACCTTTGTCACTTTTCCCAGCTCCCCACCGTTTACTGCAGCAGGCACAGGGAGGGTTCAAGCAAGAGGGAGGGGGAAGGTAGAGGGAAAGCCATCTTTGAGGGAGAAGAAAGAAAGTGAAGAGGATGGATGGAAAGAGAGAGAGATTGTGTGAGGAGAAAAAGGGAGCAGGACTGGTTTGAGCATTGTTGCCAGGGCAGCTTTGAGTTTCCCAGTACAGCCCTGTTCCGCATGTTGAACTATAGATGTACTTTTGAGGGCAATTAATATCCTCAGCGTCCCCATAAACTACCATCACTGTTTTCAATCTTACCATATAAACACTAACAAAAATGCCCCAGTTTACCTACAGGTCATTTAAGCTGTTCGCATATCAGGTCTCTATTGCGCTGCATCTTCAGTATCAATGAACATTATCACAAGGTCTCCATCAAGTCCTCCCACGTTGGAGCCCAGTGTGCCCGAATCAGACACCTTGACAGACGAGAAGCTGACCATATGATGAAGCATGCCACTTCAGTGGGTGATGTTCTTGAGTCCCGGTAACCGAGATGTTCACAAGGCACACCACTGCCAGGTCTACACAAAGGAACTTTTAATTGTATCTTATATTCTCCATGACCACAGGGCTTGATATACTTGAGTTTTCATATTGTGATGCGGCAGCCCCACGAATGAGAGCAAAGAAAGAAATATGAGAAAGAGTCGACTCAACCCAAATACATACTGAACACCATGAGCTCCAACCAGCAATTGCAAAGCAGCCAGGAAGGTTGGCCTGAAAGGTGAAAGCCTCATCTATTGTAACGTTGCACATTATGTATGTGTCGGATGTATGACGTTACAACGCATACTTTTACAACGCCTACCTTTACATCGCAAGTTTTACAACGCATACCATTACAATGCATAATGTTTTTGGGCGCTGGATAGTGAATAGTTTAATTTACTATTCCAACTCCAGTCCCCATGGATAGTAGGGAAGGTGTTGGATAGTACATTAAACCTATTCCCTATCCTAGAGCGCCCCCCAGCGCTATGCGTTGTAATGGTTTGCGTTGTAAAAGTTGCGTTGTAATGGTAGTTCGTTGTAAAAGTTTCGTTGTAAAGGTTGTATACCGTATGTGTCAGTATTGGTACTGCCAAGGCTGCCCGGGGGCGCCACGTAGGGGACCCTCCAACAGGGCGACCGCCTTAGTGCCACAGAAGGCACAGAAGTTGGCTGCCAGGCCCCCTGGGCGAGAGACCAAGGGGTCTGCTGGCCGCGCAGCAAATTTCTCCACTAAGAAGGTGTTGTGTGGTTTATTTATGTATGTTGCTGTACGAGAACGGCAGAATGTTGACAATATTGGCACTAACAGTCACTCTCAGTGCATCACATAGGATCGAATGATCCTAATACAGTAAAGGGGAGTCGCATCACATAGGGATCAGATTATCCAAATACAGTAAAGAGGAGACATCTCACAGGAGAGGCAGGAGTGCTTCCTGGTCCTAAACGTTACTGGTTCCCGGGATTGTCACCTTGCTCGCTCTTCATAGGCAGCCCATAGCTGAAGACATCAGATCTAGGGACTGCTTAGTCGATGGCGCTTGGACACTATTAAAGGCTCAATAAAACTCACCCCTTTTCTATTCAGAAGATGAAATGATGAGGGCAGTCAATTATGGAGGTGATAGGACCTGGCGGAGGTGTATCCGCTTAGAAAGCTCAGCGTCGATATCTTACAATATCAGGGTCTAATATATACCTGCATAATGTGCAAGGATGTAAAAGAGGCTTTCCCCTTTGTTGCCAGCCTTTCTGGTAGTTTACCAGTTATTGACAGAGGCTCAGAGAAATGGGATGGTCCTGGTTGGTGATGTAAAACCTTTTGTGTATGAGGTGGTAGCCCTGTGGGCAGGGCTTTAAGTGGGCTGGGTCTCACCGGTGCTGAGCACCGGCGGATTTTTTAAGGAGGCCTCGAAATGGGTCTCAATCGGGCTCTGTTTTGTTTTTCCGGACTGCAGTGAGTACAGGCACATCGATGTGCGCTGCTCACACTGCTCACTTCTCACTAATGGAGAAGTTACGGCATGACCTCATGCCAGGTGAGCGTTGTAGGGGAAAGGAAACCTTTTAAAGAGAGTCATTTTCTCTCTAGATTTCACTTCTCTTGTTGAAACTCAGGAGCAGCAACATTGTTGTGAAGTCACCAGGGCTGTAAGTGAAAGCTTTTTCAATATTATATACAAGCCATAGTTGCTGCTTATTTATCTTATGCAACTAACAACCATTGACAAAGCCAATAGTCCTGACTTCAAGTTAGTATGATGTTACTTGTTGTATCATATCTGAATGCAATGACAGAAACAATAAAATACAAGTCAGGCGACTCACTATGCTAAACACAGAATTGTAGCTTACGTGTTTTAAGCAATGCCCTTAATTACATTGACCACGCCCCTTTATGAGATCCCCCAGTTTTTCATCCCGCTTAAAGCCCTCCCTGTGGGTCATACAATATGACACTTGGTGATGTGATGGTCCTGGCTGGTGATGTGAAAGTTCTGGAGGGGGGATGTGTTAGACCTGATAGGTGATGCCATATGGCTCCCGGTGACTTGATGGTGCAGGCTGGTGATGTGAAAGTTCCTGTGTGTGAGGTTGCAGCCCTGTGGGTCATTCAATATGACACCTGGTAATGTGATGGTGCTGGCTGGTGAAACATTCTGGAAGGGGAATGTGTTGGACCTGATGGGTGATGCAAACTGGCTCCTGGTGATGTGGTGTTTCAGGCTGGTGATGTGAAGGTTCCTGGGTGTGAGGTGACAGCCCTATGTGTGATGCGATATGAAACCTAGTGATGTGATTGTGCTAGCTGGTGATGTGAAGCTCTGGAGGTGGATGTGTTGGACCTGAAGGGTGATGCGATATGACGCCTGATAGTTAATGTGATATGGATTCTAGTTAGTGATGTGAAAGTTATTTTGTGGTGATATGTTAGCCCTGCGGGTGATGTGATATGACACCTGGTGACGTGATGGTGCCAGCTGGTAATGTGACACTACTTGGAGGCTGATGTGTTGGACCTAATGGGCGATGCAATATGACGCCTGTTGATGTCATAGTCGTGGTCACTGGCTGATAATACTGGTGGTCATACGACACTGCTCGTCGGTAATGGGATAGTTCTGGCAGTTGGTGAGTTAGCTGTGGCTGCTGTGTGGTAGCACTGGCTGCTCCTGTGACATACGTGGTTTGTGACAACAGGTGTGAAGGCTTACGTGGTCCCATACTCATTACTTTTGCACACCTCTAGTCGTGTTGGTGGCATGCACGTATGCACACTTTGAGTCACCATTCTGCCCGTCTTTACCTCTTTTTCTTTCACCCTTTTTTGTGTTTTTCTTTTCTTCAAGTCCCTTCTTTTTCTTCCTTCCTCCTTAACCTTTTCCGTCGGAGGCGCCTTTTCTCCCCTTTTCTTCTTCGGCCCTACTTCTCTGCGTTTACACTCCTCTCCTCTGCCCCTTCTCCCTTTCCTCCGTCTCCCTCTCCTACTTAAAAACTCTTCCCGACCCTCACGCTTTCTCAAGTGCCCCACCCCCCTCCTCTCTCTGCTTCTCTCATCTTCTCCCTCCCCCGTTAATCATCTTCTGTTCTGGCTCTCTCGTTCCCTCTCTCTTGCTCCTCGCCCTCTGCCCCGCTCTCCTCCTCCTCTCACAGTCCCACTCCATTCCTCGGTGCGCTCCCACTCCGCAGCCACAACAAAGGAACAACATAAGATCCGAGAAACAAGGAACAAAGACGCAGCAGAGCGTGGCCCGGAGGGACAGACGGCGTCGGTTCCCAACACGACGTCAGTGACGCCTTCCTGGGTCGAACCCTCCCTCCTAGGACACGCCCACCGGCAGGTGCCTTATAAAGTGCTGTGTGTGCACGGGCCATTGCACACAGGCGCCCAGGAGCCGCAGCACCTGCAAAGAACACCTGCGACCTCTGGTGACCTCGAGGCTTGACCACTGAAGACAGCCAAGATTGCAGGCTGCCCAGGGAACGGAGACTTCCTGTACCCCTGAGGCTCAGCTGCTCTCACGAGGCAACCAGCAACCCCACACCTGCACCCCTGGGAGCGGTGACTCTCTGCGATCCCACGCCACAACCACGCAAGCCGAAAACGACCCGACACCCTGGGCTTTCAACAACATGGATGTGAAGTCTACGTGATTACTGTGGCTCAAAACCACTTCGATAACCTGCCAACCCAAGGCTCAGCCAGAGAGTGTGGATACCCGACACTTCTGTCGCTCGCGCCATGGCAGTCGCAGATGATGCACATTCTTCGCGCTCAGACCCAGGGACACAAGAACAGCCGATGCTTCTGATGCTCAACCACTCTGATTGAAAGCATCCAAGAAAGCAACCCTAGCTCTCAACCACCAAGGGCTTGAAGTTTGCAACTTTACAAACATAAAGAGGCAGATGACATGGAGGGCCAACAGACAATCCATGGAACCATTTTCGTTAAGTAAGCGCATCTGCACTTGTCTAGTTTTTGGCACTCAAAGGTGTTCCCTTGGACTTGTTCTTGTCAAGTGAATGTCCTCCACTTGATCTGCTGTTAGTTCCCAGCGGGGATTTCTTGGACCTCTGTTTGATAAAGGAATTTCCGTAGTTACTACACCCACTCGCTTGTTTGTTGCCGCCTGTTGAGGATTCCTTGAACCCACAGGCCTTTTGTGGGCCAACGCTTCAGGTCAACCATATTCGTTCAGTGAACAAACCCTTCAACAACTTGGTTCTTAGCATTCACTGTAGATTCTGTAGACCTGACCCGTTCAAGAACACATTCCGGCGACCTCATTGGTAAATTTGACTCCTCTCCTGGGGGTAAGGCGTCACAAGATGCCGTCTGCTGGGCTCGAAATTATGGGCATCTCCCTAAGTATAATGGGCTGGCTGTGCACCGTTATTGCTTGTGCCTTGCCCATGTGGAAGGTGACGGCCTTCATCGGTAACAGCATTGTGGTGGCTCAGATCATCTGGGAGGGCCTGTGGATGAACTGCATCGTGCAGAGCACCGGCCAGATGCAATGCAAGATCTACGACTCCATGCTGGCCTTGCCCCAGGACCTACAGGCCGCCCGAGCCCTGACTATCATCTCCATCCTAATGGCAGTGCTGGGCCTCTTCGTCAGCATCGTTGGCGCCAAGTGCACGAATTGCGTGGACGATGCGGGTGCCAAGGCGCGCATCATGGTGGTGGCCGGCGTCCTCTTCATTCTGTCGGGGCTGCTCTGCCTCATACCCGTCTGCTGGTCGGCCAACTTTATCATCCGGGACTTCTACAACCCACTGGTGGCCGAGCCCCTCAAGCGGGAGTTGGGGTCCTCCCTCTACATTGGCTGGGGGGGCAGTGCCTTGCTGCTGCTCGGTGGAGCCCTGCTATGCTGCTCCTGCCCCCCTCAAGACGACCGCTACCAGCAGCGAGTGGGGTACTCCGCGCCCTCTGCCCGCTCCACGGCTCCACAGGGTGGCCTCGACAAACGGGACTACGTCTAACCAGGTGGGGTGTAAGAAAGGAGCCCAAATAAGCATACTGAGGAGAGCAGCGTGAGGTCCTCACATTTCAAAATGGAGGCAACAAACTCCGAACGCAATGTATTTTGGGAGGCGTCTTGCCCTCAGAGGCCTGATGAAGGTTGCGCGATGGGTTAACAGACAAAAACTGAATTTCACAAGTAAAACAATGTTGCGAATTTTAATCTGCGGAGGAGGTACACAGAAAGAGAACCGGAAATTATTTTTAAACCTCGACACTGTAGTCTGACTGAGAGAAGAGGACAGTTTTTCTCTGCGCCACGCTCGCCTCTCCCTCAGGCTAGCGGTAATGGGAGCCCCCCCAGGATATCGTTTTCCGTACCTGGGTATTCCAGACACCGGCTCGGGTGGATTCGGTTTCAGGTGTGGGGGTGGATGAAGGGGAAGGCGGAACCTGTTCTGCTCACACAGGTGCAATTGTTGTTTGTCTGGAAGGGGGAGGGCGGATGAGGGTACTCCCCACCACCTGTCACTCAAGGGACTCGTTCTGTGGAAGAGGGCGGGAGCTGTGTCCAAAACTGCAGAGGGTTTACTGAGATGTCTTTTGTGTGTGTGTGTGTGGGGGGGGCACTAAAAATGTATTGAAGGTGGTTCTGGAAGGCTTCACCCGAGAAAACTTAAAAGGAGACAATCTCACAAATGAACAGAGACTTAAAGAAGTGAGAGGTCGAGATGGATTGCACTGTATGTAATGGATACTGGTACTTAACGTTTAATCCTCTGAGAATCCACATCCTACGGGGTGAGTGGAAAGTGGTGTGTGTAAGAACATTTCAATTTACATTAATTTGTCTGAATTACATTTCTGACCTTACTAAAATGTGTTTAAAGCTGGAATTATTGTTCTCTTTTATGGTGTGTTTGTTTATTCATTTTTAATAGAGCAAAACATATGAAAAAATGTGCATTTCGGAAGGGACAGTGTTTTATTTGGCGGTGTCCTCGGGTATTAAATTCAGCAGCGTAATTCACCGGGATATCCGAAAACCTCCATTGATTGAATTCTGATTTGGCTTTCAAGTAATAGATGATACTTCTACCCTTCACCTACGAAGGTTGAAAGGCGGAGTCTGCACTTTAAGAGTGGCATCCTCAAAGAGCAGGGTGCATAGAGATATCTCTACAGCAGGTCGATTAGCCATTTAATCTACCTTGGGAGTGTGCGAATCAGCGGCCATACGGTTGCACAGACACCTCTGCAACGGGTGCATTAACCACCCAAGCCACCCTGCTTTGGTTGAATGCGATACATGTAGATTTTTGCTCCAGGCACTAAAGCCCACTGGCTTAAATCGAGCGCCTGGATGCCCTCACAGGTGACAAGTTGTGCTCTACAAATCGACTGATTGATGTAAATCGTATGACTCTAAATACAAAAGAGGTCGCTGCAGTAGGTTAGTTAGCCCACTGAACTATCTCACGGAAAACAGCAAGGAAAAGACTTGAGGGCCATTGGAGCGGAATCCCTAATGATTCATTTGCTCTGCTCCTCATATTAGTACACTGCTCGAGTAACTGGGGGCCCGGCAAGTAGGTAAGGAAATAGGACTCCGTCGAAGTTAATTAGTACATTTATTGATTTTGTTAAATATGTTTTATCTGTGCAGGTGTCTCAACTTGTGTACGCTATTTTGCTACACGTAGGATGACTAAGCTATAGATTTGCAAGTTGCAAATAACATGTAGCATAGTTTTAGCTGGGACGTGCCAGAGAAATGGAAAGACCACATAGTATCTAACTCATTTATTTTTTAGTCAATTTGAGCTGCCATTTTGTGTGTATCTTTGTCACAGTATACACTTCAGTGAGTATTGGTGAAGTGATGACGCAGTGCTCAAGGGATTAGTGTGAACATTACAGCGGAACTTGGCGGGGCAGACACACATTATGTTGAAAAGTTGTGGCTGTCAAAGTCGTCTCTAGCCACAAGCCAGAACTGATATGGCCAGGTGTTGCCAAGTCCCCCTCCCTTAATCAAACAAGCCACTGTTTTACTTCAAACCCTTGGGACCCCCTGTAGGCCAGTCAGATCCACCAACCTCTTACCCAAGGCAACAATGTAGACAACACACCAGCTTAGATTAACCCGTTGGCTGCTGCCGTCGGCCAACGGTCGTCGCGTGCACTACCTTGGTAGTGCTACGCACGTCCGTTGGCCGACGCTGCCCCACCCGTTTTTCGAACGTTCAGCACTGGAGCTGAACGTTCGATGCAGCCAACGGGTTAAGGGTCATAAACCCCAGCCTTATTTTATTTCACAACAATAAACAAAACATTGATCTCAATATTTACACCATTTATACAATACGCAGAAAGTCAGGTCCATTACATTGGTATATACGGTGTGTCATTTGACTATCCTTAACATGTTTCTAATACATAGCCATTACTATCATAAGCTAAGTGATCAGCAACATTATCTTTCTGAGTATCCTTGTTTGAGGCTACGGAAAGGTCAATGACTGGTTCAAGATCAAGCTAGGTCCCACCCTCCTACCGGAGTGCCCTTGCGCAGGTAAGAAACATCCACAGCTGAATACATTTAAAACTTATGCCTAAACAGGGCACCCTCCTTGTCACATCTGGATTTGACAACCAAAGCTTTTTGTCATTTTGTGTGTCTGTCCCGCCATCTCTTCAGAAACATTTGTAGAACCTTTAGGGAATTGTGTACATGGCACAAATATTCAAAAATATTATTATGTGAGCCAGATTAAAATAGATAGATAAAATACTATGCGTTTATTCAAATTCTGTGATGCATCCCTCCCTCAATTATTTGACATTTTAATTGCAACTTGCTTACTTAAATGTTAAGCATCCTAAAAGTGGCAAAAAATGTGTTCATGTGTTTAGACACATTCAGATCAATATATTTAAAGAAATAATTTGTTTCATCTGAACCACATTTCCCATCTTACCTTGTTTTTAAAACACCTCAGCAAGAACTCTTGACAAACAGTAGCATTGCTTTCTGACTGGGAAGGTAGCTCAGTAGGTTGATGAACATGTTTCTCAGGTGAGTGTGTAATCTGCAAGCCGCACGTTCAAATCCATATAAACAAGTCTGACAAGTTAGTCTGCCTCCTACAGAGGCCAGTGTGAAACTTACAAGCAATACGTTCTAATGCCTGAGGAGATCGACTCAGCCTTTCAGTCTTCTGATGTTGGTAACACATCAGGAGAAAGAGGAATTGTAGTTGACAGTGCTTTGAGACTTTCAAAAAAGACTTTCTTTGAGTCCCAGTCCTTAAATAACCTCATTCTCAGTTACAATTTGTACTATAAATGTTTTCACTGTGATGGTTTTGATATTTATGGCGTTTTATTGACTGTTCCTGTACTGCAGATTCTATAAAGTGAAGAGTTATGTCCATATTATTAAAATGTGTTACATTCCACAGAGGTTTGTTTTTATTTTCTGTATGCGCAGTGAGTTGTCTTTACAGCAAATGCATCAGTCACTGTGCGGCCTTATCACCAAATATTAGTGTATTTGAATTTTGCAGTGACATCACAGTTTGATGTTAGGTTACCTCTTTAATTGCACCACATATTAAAGGAGTGAAATCACAGGCTGACGTATACTGTTATTTATGTTTAGGGCTCCTCGTCTTATGGTATTTTTTGTTGTTGACATTTCTGTCTGTATTTATCCATATTTATTTTGTATATTTCGACATTTATTTAACCAGTTAATTTGCATTTGTGCCTGAACGCCTAATAGGTTTCAATGATATAAACACACTCAGGTGATAAAATATGCACTTATAAGAAAACATGCTAATTTTAGTATTAAACTGCTGTTTAAGCGCGTTACTAAAATTCCTTTATTTTTAAAAACCCCTTGCCTGTCAATCTACATTTTGCGATGCAAGGCGCGCTACGAAATTCGTTTTATTAATTAAATTGTTTACTTACCTTCAATTATCCATTCTCCTATTTTTAGCACCCCCCCACCCTGCCCCTCCACCACCCCGCCTCTCTGCCCCACCGAAACGCCCTCCACGGGCCGCGGCTGTTTATTTTATTTAGTTCTTGTTATAGCACATCAAGACCCTGAACACAGGATTGCAAAGTGCTTTAAAACACAGGACAGTGACACATATTAGAGGTGGAAATAAGGCAATTTACAATGCGATAGCAATTAACGGAATAGCAGTCTAGGTGAGAGTAAAAGCTAGAGAGAAGATAAAACCAAAAACACAAACAAACTAGCATTGGCAAAGCAAATACATCTCGCTTCTTAGTTCTGCCTGTGTAAACTGATTCGCTCTGCCAGCGCTTTTTCCTGCAGCTCTTTAGCACTGACAGAAAGAAAACATTTAATTGCCAATGAACTGCAACAGCAAAAAAAAAGCTCAATGATGTAGACGTGCATGTATGCTCCATGATGCGACTGTGGGCCCTGCATAATGAGGCAAACGTGCTTGTGTGTCAACATTCATGCTTCCTAACGCAGGTGCCACTTTTTTAATTGACTGCTCCAAGTTGGTGGATGCACTATGTGGAGCAATTAATGAAAAATAAAAATAAATCTCCACATAGCACATTTGCAGAAAATAGCGGCCTAGTAGCAAATTGCAACTGCTGGCTAGCCTAAAAAGTAAAAAAAAAATATTTAAAAACATGGGACAGGCAGAGGTGGAAGAGTAACAGAGGAGTAGGGGATGGGGGATAGGGTAAATGCCACCAATGAGCAGCGGCAACCAGCGGGAGAGAAAAGGACATGAATTATTGCAAAAAGCAGAGCATAAGGGGTTGGGGGACGCAGCATACAAGCTGAGGTGTATGAGTGAGACACTGAAATTGCATGGAGAGCAAAGGGGTGTGAAGGGGGAAGCACCACAGAGGAGATAAGGTGAGAGAACAAAAAAACACACGCGCTCCCAAGATTGCTAAAAGCAAAAGAAAAATGTAGTTCTTTGCATATAAGCTGTGTCAGGATACTAGTCATCCAATCAAAAGATTGTAAATAAGCTATGCTGTAGGGAAGAAACAAAACAAGAAGAGGAAGAAAAAACATCAAATAAGAAGCAAGCAAATGAGATTGGCGAGAACGCCAACCAGAGGTAAGCAATAGGCAGATCCCAAAAAGCTCATTATAAGAATTCATATTGTCCATAACAGATCTTTGGACAAAAGACAACTAAAGATATCCATGGGCAAGTCCTACAAAGGCAGCTTTCATAGTTCTAAATACGACAGGATATTTCAGTTTACTCCGAATCATCAGGAGAAATACGTTCCTGAAATCTGCATACGACTGGCCCATGCAAACGCCGTCTAAAACCTAGCTGAAGAGTGGCTTGTGGTACAAACAGTGAGAAGCAACGACATAAAAGCCAGGTTAGGCCATTTCTGAGCTCTCATGTCTGTTTGAGAGTACCATCCTGTCCAGGATTTTTCTTTGCATTCTAGGCCTTGTAGTCCTACATTTACAATGGGATCAACAGGGTTATAAGCCCCAGAATGCAAAGAAAAAGCCCGAATTAAACAAGTCACTCACATATGGACCTGGGAAACCAGAGAGTTCTACAGACAAGGCAAGCAGCAGCTCGACCTTAAGGCGGGGAACATGTGGTCAAACATTAGAATTTGAGCTGAGTAGCTGGGCTATGAGACTACAAAGGCATTTATGACCTGTACTTGGAATGGAAGTAATAGGTAATGGAGCCATCCCCACAGAGGAGTCCATTCATATTTACAGTTCTTTGTTACTGCAGTCATCTGAAGTTTCATAAGCAGCTCATCCCTAACGTATATTTCTGTGTCAAGGAAGGGGGGACTGTGGCAGGTTTAAAACGAGAGAACCTGAATCCGTGTCCAGAATCTGGCTGAACATTCCAGAATCTTCTAGTCTGGGTCCTGGAACGATGATGTAATGTTATGACTCACTCTGCAGGCAGAGTCCTCAGAACTCGTGGGGTGGAATAATTAGCATGGGCAATGTGCAATGGTATCCTACTGGGTGACTTGGCAGGAAGTGGTGTGACAGGAAGTGACGTCACCGTACTCTCATATCCCTCCCTATGAAGGAATGGACTTATATAGCAAACGTAGATATATCGTTATTGCCATAATGACTATATGAATGTGTATACAATGTATCTATTCCTATCAAAATCACACGTGCATGTCTGTGAATGCAAAGAACTGAACATTTTTGGCAGTACAACTAATGATTGCAATGGGAGAGGCTGTGGCCTAACAGCTAGAACGGTCGACCTCAAAGGGACGCTCAACATCCTGTGATTCTGGGCAAATCACTTAATCTCCCCGTACCTAACAAAAAATTAATGTGTCCCTGTGTAACGCATTATTAACGCATATGTAACGCTCATTTAAATCATTTAAATCGCTCTGATACCTTCGCGTCGAGTTCCAGCTAAATAAAATAAAAAATGTCTGAAGTTACCCTTTATATTTTTCATTCCAGTTGATATCAAGGATGACATATGAAATCAAAGGCAATGACTTGTGTTACGTTACAAATGTGACAATGTGCAATAAATATTTGTATTTCATGTATGTTTTATCAGTGTTCTGAAGTCGCTTCTTCATTGCATGAGCGCTTTACAAAAAAGAAATGTGGTCACATAAAGCAACTCAAAAGAACAGTTATTATTTCCAATAATTTTTGTAACTCAGGGGCAGATGTATCAAGCGTTTTTTTTGTCCCAAACGCTGCGAATTGCAAAATAGCAGCATTTGCGACAAAAAAGACAGGAAATGCGATGTATTAAAAAAATCGCATTGCAAAATTAAGTAATTGCAAAATTTGCGATTCCTTAATTTTGTGCTACCATTTAAGGAATCGCAAAAAGCGCGTCCTTAAGTGGTATGTAAGAAAGAAGACAGTTTTGCGATTTCACTCTAAGAAATCGCAAATTACCACCAACTTGTATTTGGTGGTAATTTGTGAATTCTTTTACAAATGCACTATTTGCAATTTGTAAAGGTGGCATGTGACGCTCATACATGCCCTTAGGGCATGTATGTACGCCATATGCGCACACATGTCAATTTCAGGGGTGCAGCAGGGTGTCCTTTAGACACCCTTGCACCCTTGAAATTATTCTCAATTTGCGATTAGCAAATTGCGAATCGCAAATTGAGAATAATTTCACATTCATTCCTATGAAATGAATGGGAAATTATTCATTAATTGCGATTAGCAATTTGCTAATCGCAAATAAGGAATTTTAAGAAATCGCTAAAAAATAGCGAATTTTTACATACATACCATTTTGCAATTCTCAAATAGCGATTCCTCAAAAATCGCTATTTGAGAATCGCAAAAGGGTATCTTGATACATCTGTCCCTTAGTCATTTATTTTGCACATATAAAGTGGTTGTTCGGCTAAGACATGGTTAACATTTTTCAACATGTCTTACATAGTTGTACTTAAGAACTGCAATTTTCACAGAGAAAATAAAAACATGTTTGGTGTATTTTTTGTTTATAATTGTTTGATGTTCATGTGTTTGTTTTCTGTTTAAGATATTAACAGGTTTATGGTGGGCAGTTCCATCCTCAAAACCCCCTCTTGTGCCATTCTCAAGCCTGGGGAGAATGTTGTCTGGTGAAGTTATCACGCCCAGATCTTGAGGCCACATTTCAAGTGATGTAATGGAACGGTCACTTCAGAGGGCCACAATCCAGCCGCGGCCCATGCAGGTGAGAGCGGTGGTGCCGGGTGGGGGAGATTTCGACATACGATGACGAGGGAAAATTAAATAATTCATTTTCCCTTGTCATCGTATGTCAAAATCCCCCCCCCCCCCCCGGCCCCACAGCTCTTATCTACACAGACCGTAGCTATCACAATCAACCTGACATCGTGAGTGTCAGTTTTTAAAATAAGGACTACCCCGAGCAACCCTGGACATTTTTCAGAGGACAATATCCCCTCTCTAAAATTTGTGTGAGGGAGGTGTGTGGGTAGCAATAAAAATAGCCATATGCTGCCTCAAAGTGCTGAGACTAGAAAAGAAGAGCTAAGAAGAGAACACAAGGGAGAAAGAAACTTATTTACTCTATTTAGACACATGATTGTAAGCTTTTTTTTTAAAACCATTTTGCTAACACCACAGCGTTGGTAAACTTAAAAAAATATTAGTTGAAAAATGCTACAAAAATTGTGTTTTTTTAAATAAAATCTCCTTCACCAAAAATGCTCTTTACTTCAAAATCTCCAACTAGTTAAAAATTTTCAGGGAATGTGTTGTACATTTATACTTACTTGAATGTGGCTACTTGGTGTCTGTAGTCCTTTCTTAGTGTTCTTATCTTACCAGTCTCCCATACTACCTAAGAGTGTTCTATCTGTGATGTGAAGATTCCAGTATTGGCAGTTGATGGTCTGGTCAGCTGTGAGGTTTACTGCTCTGCTGTCTAACTTAGTAAATATATTTTAATAACCTGAAGACGTGTCCTGCTGCCTACCTAACCTACTTACAACATTTTGGCGACGAGGGTGGGATCTAAGAAAGGACTACAGACACCAAGTAGTCATATTGAAGTAAGTATAAATATACAACAGAATGTTTCTTCCAAAAACTGTTCATCCACAGATGAAATTTTGTACTGATGATTAATGTTGTTACTTTGCAAAGTTTTTTTATCAACACAGAACTTCATCCGCAAAATTATAATGTAGACTACTCTCTCTGTGAGAGCGCAAACCTGGCCAAGGAATAATGGTGTGAGGCTGATAAGATGATGGAAGAAAGGAAAAGAGGGAACCTCATGTTATGTTAGCTTACATGTACATTTCAAAATAAATTATCTCTAAACAGGGCCTGGAAGAGGAGAACTCGAGCACTGGAGATGAGGAGGAAAGAGCGATAGAGAGGAGACAAATAAAACGAGATCAAGAGGCAGGGATGGTTATCAAAGGAAAAAGTGAGTGGAAAGCCATGAAATAGATGAGTCTCCCTTCTAAAAAGTAGTAATAAGATGACAGTGGCTTTCTACTTAATTCCATTGTGTCTGCTTTCCTGGGTGTCTAAGCTTCTCTAGACAGTGCCATGCTTTGCCTGTCTTTCTCACTCTCTCATTCTCTCTCTCTCTTTGATATATGCATAAAGAGTAATATGCTATTTATTACCATTCACTGGAGGAAGGGAAGGAGCATCGCAACCCACTTGCGGCTTCGCTTTCACGAGTTCTGGTCCCATACCTGCTCATATGGGGAACCTATGAAAATCTCAAACAAACATCTCATAATGTGAGTAGGGGGTGGGGCTAGGAGAGAGTAGGTCCTTGCAAAGAGAAGTACCTATGAGATACTTTTGCCACCACCCTGCCCCCAAGCCCCATCCCCCAAAAACTAGAAAAAAGCTTGCTGAGGCTGGTTTCGATGTCTTTGGTAGTTTTCACACCCCTTAAAGGCAGTTCAACGCCTCAGTAAATACGCTGGAAATCCACTATTTACAGTGGTTTTCAGCTCCTTTTCGCTGCCAATGTCTGATATCAACTCCCCACCAGGTGACCGTGTAATAGGAGCCGATATCGTGTGTCACACGGTGGCACCGTATGAGTTGGCATGTATGGGTCCCTCATATAGGGACATATAAATATCATGTGTAAACCTTCTAATTGAATGTTTACAAGTAGGTTCAAAGCTCATATGTCACAGAAAAGAGGTCTTAACTGTGAATAATGTTTGAAATTCAAGTTGCTGAATTCATTTGTCGGATATTTATCTTTCCTAAACAAAAAAAGTTAAACACAGTAATAATTCTTTCAATGCTGATAAAAACACTTTCATAACAGCAGTGCTTCTTTTACACCATTAATGAGCAAACCTGGCAGAGTCACCCTTGTGTCCAATCTTTGATGCAAGCATCTCAATAAACCCACCTCAGTGTACGAAAGTAAACATTGTAAACGCAGAACCCTGCCAGCAAAAACGTACACTGTCTCTCATTGCACTTGAGTGTCTTTTTTTCTTTAAGTCTTATTAAAAAAAATACTACAGTATGAATGTGCTACAAAAGAAAAGCACATTTTACAATGCATGTTTATATTTCCTTACAATGTGCTTTGCATGTAAGATTTGATTTATAATATTACGGGAAACGGCCACTACAACGCAGCCGTTTCAACGAAAAGCTTAACCACGCATGCATTACAACGCATGCGTGGTTACAACGAAAACCTTTAACACGCATACGTTTACTACGAGGTACGTAGTAAAGGCATGTGCGGTAAAGGGTACAATTAAAAAATGGGGGGTGAGGGGGGTTTCCCCCCCTCAAAAAAAAACCACTGACCTTAATTGGAGAAGTGCAGGGAATCGGCATCGTAGAGGAAGGAAACTGCCGTTTTTTTTAATTACGTAACACGTCACCACGGAAAGAACGTGGAGAAGGTTATGCGTGAAAATAGTATTCCGTTGTAACGCATGCGTGGTAAAGGCATGCGTTACAACGGAGTTCGTTGTAATAACATATAACCTAATATTACACATGGTTGCATAAAACCCATTTTCAATGCTAGAAGATTATCACCAACAAAAAAAGACAGCTGTTTGCAATGGGAGTTGGCTGAAGGGCCCAACCCTCTATGTGCAGCCAACTCCGGCAAACGCCTGAACCACATGTGGGGGTGGTCCACAGGGCGTGGTCTTCTTGCAGGCCTGCGGTCAACCCCTGTTTGTGCCAAATTCTCACCTGCACCCAACCCATGCAAGCAGCCAAACTTTGTATGCAGCCAACCCCTGCTATGCTCTGTCTTAGGCTGTGCGCAGAGGGGTGGCCACACCTTTGCCCAACCCGGATCTATACAGACACCCCCCACAGCGCATGGGCTTTAGCTGTGCACGCCCAACCCCAATTGTCTTCTACATTTTTTCAGGTACTGCAGTACTCTTGCAGTATCTTCCAGTACCTGTACTGCAAGCTTCCACCCCATGGAACCACGGTAGAGTGCAGGCTTCCTCAGTGAAGCTTGCATATTACTGCAGTACCATGGGGGGGGACTTGTGACATGGGTGCTGAATGAGTATCAGGGTACCTGATGGGAAGACTGTGCTGGGTCATGCAGGGCCTAATTTCAAATTGTTACCCTTTGAATCCTGGTGGGAAAGTGTTCTCTCTGGGTCTCTCCCCCTCCTAACTGGTGGGTAGGTTCCTGGTATCTCTATCCTACATACCGATGCCCTTTTTAGAAAACCGCTTTAGGTCATGATGACCAAGTCCCTGAGTCTTGTAATGGCTACTGCCACATTTTTTTGAGCTGTTGCAGCTGGCCAATCAGATTGCCAAGTGCGACGGGACAGTCTCAAGTACAGCGGTACTGCATTGGCTGATGGGAGAAAACTCTCCATCAGCCAATGTGACTTGCTTATTTTTTGTATTTTGTTAATATCCAGTACCATGGGAGGCCCACAGGAATCCCATGGCATATAAAGGTCCAGAAATCACTAAAATTTCCAGGAAATTAACCCCTTCATGCCCCCCAGCGCATCTCTTTAAATGCATTTTCTCAAAAACTACTGAATCGATTTAAGCCAAATAAAGAACGAAGAGCATACTTTCAGAGTATAGTCTAACTTTCAGCCAAATTTGGTGTAATTCCATGTAGCCATTTAATTTTGTATTGGAGAGCAGAATTTCTTATAAGAAATCAATGTTTTTCCTCCCCCTTTTTAGGTCTTGCTTACAGTAGCGCTTCCGCTGTCTCTTCAAGACATGCAGTATTCAGTATATGTGCATTAAGCTCCGCCCATGATCCACCCATCTTTGCAATTGACTTCTCTTCCTGTCCTTTGTAAAGGATGGCTTTTTATTCGTCAATAGGCTTAGTATGCCTCCTTAGTACCTCCATGTCTCTCTTTGTAGCCTCCCACGAGGACTGAGCCTCTTACTGTGGTGTTACGCAGTATGTTTTGTTTACTGTCTGTGGGCACTATTTTCTTCAATGGCTTTCTCTTATCACATCAATAACAACAAAGCCTGTAGGTCAAGTGACGCTGAGATACATGAACTAGCACTGGAAAGATTGCACAGAAAGGATTACATTAGTAACCAGAAATCAGATAGGCTATCAACAAATGCTGTTTGAGTCCTATCAGCCCACCCAGATGGCGGAGCCTCATCATGTAGGACACCCAATCGTAGGGGAGGGTCCGAGGGAAATGTTTAACGACCAAACAGGTAAATACCCCCAGTGTAACTACATCAATAACAACAAAGCCTGTAGGTCAAGTGACGCTGAGATACATAAACTAGCACTGGAAAGATTGCACAGAAAGGATTACATTAGTAACCAGAAATCAGATAGGCTATCAACAAATGCTGTTTGAGTCCTATCAGCCCACCCAGATGGCGGAGCCTCATCATGTAGGACACCCAAACCTTGGTCTGTGTGCGAACGCCCAGATGTGTTTTGGCATCGCATCACTTAGCCATGGTCTGGTCACCGCAAATGTTCATACAAAAGGTGAAGCTGATATGTGCAGTGCAAAAATAAATCAAGTGAAGTGTCTAAAATGGCTGTCAAAGCAAACAAGGACCTTTAATAGTGTTTGCCTGGACGTCAGATTAAAAGATAGTGAGGTGACAGTGTGACAAAATCACTGTCTAACTTGCTTGGTAGAAATCAAAAAATAGGGCCAACATGTTTCTGCCATCATGTGAAAATTCACTGGCATTCATCAGGGCCAAGCTCTTATATGCTACTGCAATTACACTATCAAACGTGCTAGAATGATGAAATAACATAGAAAAATTGGTAGACCATTGTCAAAGTAGAATAAGAGTGGTCATTCAAGACCATCCTACCACATCTTCTTAATATTGCTCAATAGATGCAATTGGTCTTCCCTGTAGTAAATATAAAGAAAGAGACAACCATGTAGAAAAATGCAAACACATGATGCTGAATAAGAAATAAACTTGATTTACAACTTCAGTGTGCGCTTCATGAAAAAGTGCTATTACTGTGCAAAACCAGTGGTAGTTCAACTAGACTCAGGCAGAACCATCACTACTTTGTGACGGCCACATCCAAGGTGCGCTGTGTTACGTCACCAACAGATAATCTGTATATTTTTCAAAAACATTAGTATAACACTTACCCATCGATATGTGGGAAGTAAGCCTCACCTCACCCGGCAACTGCTCGGAAGAATAAGGCACCGCTCTAAACATGTAAATGGAGACAGTTCCTTTAGTAGATACCTGTCATTAGAATTTGACTCTATGTACTGTTTAAAGAACCCAGTTATTTTCTGATCTGTCTAAAAATGGTCCCCCCCATGATGAACCAGATGGAGGCATTGAAAAATTGGGCTTTGATCGCATGGCGGTGTACCCGCGATTGGCTGATTTTAATAATTAAAACTGCGAAAAAAAACAGCCGATGCCCTGCTGATAGAGATCCAAGTACTGGAGGGACAAATCAATGCAGCAATTCGCCCTGTGATCTATAAAAAGAATTTGGAAGATGCCAATAAAACTAACAAGGAATATCGTGACAACATCCTACTGAATAAAGTAGAGAAGTTCAAAAAAGACTTGGCACGTTTTTCCATGGAATTGGCTTATCCTTATCTGAGCGATTCCTATGTAGCTCCTTTTACCAATTCAAAAGGGAAAAGATACGGGTCGAATTACTCCTCCTCGGGCTCAGACTCGGGTTCCAGTGACCAAGGGAATCCCAATGCTGGCCCCAACATCGGTATGCGAGGCAGGGGCTTCCAGAGGAGACCCAACAGAGGCCGAGGTGCTCAACAGTACTCCAGTCCGGGACAATGGTGGCCTCCAGGACCGTGGAATTACCAACCGGGACCCATGGGACCTCCACCAATGGGCCACCCCATGCCCATGTATCCACCTAACCCGTCATTCTATTATGACCAGTCTTTTTTATGGCAGGGCCGGGGCAGGAACCGCGGAAAAAGAAGAGGCCAACAAACTGTGAACTGGGCCCCACAGACCATCAACAAGACAGGCCCAACAACAGGAGCTGCAACTTAGTAGTGAACTTGAGTACGAGGGTCATCACACCAATTGAAAACACAGTTTTGAACAAAGGGTTGGGCTTTGTCCCCACGAATGAAGGCGATCTTTTCAAATTGAGGTGTGAACTTGAAAGCTTTTACAGGAAAATACGGCTGCATTTCTTTTTCAAAACATCCCGCTCAAATACGGATGAGGTTGACATACTTGATCAAGGTGAACAGAACACGGGCCTTAGACCTAAATCAACCTTTACACCTTTGAACCAACAAGTGCCAGCTAATGTCCTAGCCTTTGAGCAAGCAGTGACGCACGAGGTCATGAACAACAACCAACAACGTAAGAACTTTTTCAACATGTCTACCTCGGAGAAATTAGCATTGTCTATCCTAGCAAATGACAGATCCCTCACCATCAAGCCCGCTGATAAGGGCGGTGCCATAGTGCTACAAGACACCAACACCTACCATCAAGAATGTCAGAGACAACTAAATGACACCAGAGCCTATCGCCGTCTCAATGAAGATCCTACTCTGAGAATCTCGAACGACATCAAGAGTCTAGTAGAAGAAGGATCATCTGAAGGCTGGATCACTCCTCACGAAGCGAGATACCTAATTACGGCGCATCCAGTGACTCCATATTTCTACTGCCTTCCCAAGATACATAAGGCCCAGAGACCGCCTCCTGGACGGCCCATTATTTCGGGTATAGGTTCATTACTCGAGCCTCTATCTACTTTCGTAGATTTCTTTTTTAAACCTATAGTCAAGGAGACACCGACATACCTACAAGACACTGGGGACGTGCTCAGACTATTAGCTGATGCAGAGTTCGACGTTGAGACAGACCTGCTGGTTAGCTTCGACGTTGAGTCTTTGTACACCTCAATCCCGCAACAAGAAACATTGGATTGCATCAGAATTCTCTTAGAGACCAGACAAATGGACACAATAACACCAGTAGCCTTCATAATGGAGTGCGCAAGGCTCGCCATGATGGAAAAAAATTTCCAGTACCAAAATGAGCTCTATCTCCAGGTCTCAGGGACCTCAATGGGGAGCGTCTTAGCGCCCAGCTTGGCCAATTTGTATATGCACCAATTTGAACAGGATCATGTATTGAACCACAGTAACCCCTTTATCCATCAGGTGGTACTGTGGAAAAGATACATTGACGACATCTTGGTGATTTGGAGAGGGTCGTTCACCGAGGTGTCTTCTTTTCACACATGGTTGAACTCTAGGAATCAGTTTCTCAAGTTCACCATGGAGAGTAGCAAAGAAAAACTTGCGTACCTTGACCTCCAGATTTTTCCAGCTGAGGGAGGCCTACAAAGTGAACTCTTCAAGAAGCCTATGGCACGAAACTCGCTACTATCATTTCAGAGTTTTCATCCGCAATCA
This sequence comes from Lissotriton helveticus, assembly GCF_964261635.1. Taxonomy (NCBI): domain Eukaryota; kingdom Metazoa; phylum Chordata; class Amphibia; order Caudata; family Salamandridae; genus Lissotriton; species Lissotriton helveticus. The sequence goes on along the minus strand of NC_136068.1, from coordinate 636,540,645 downwards.
TTGCGTGAGAATTTGCCTGTAGGCCAATTTCTCAGGGTTAGACGGAATTGTTCATCCAACAGTTTATACAATCACCATGCTGAAGAACTGTCACTCAACCTGAGAGATCGGCACTATCCAAACCATCTTGTACGTCGAGCTTGTAAGAGAGCCTTCAATAACAACCGTGAGGCACTCCTGCAACATAAGAGGTCAGAGGCTACCAGAGATCGGATGACTATGGTGCAAACCTTTACCACATCCTCTAATGTGGTTAAGAAGACCATGCTGAAACATTGGAAGATTCTAAATACAGCGGCAGGTGAAATACCTCGCCCATTGTTTGCATTTAAGAGAGGACCATCCATTCGGGACAGCTTGGTTCATACCAGACCACGGAGTGATATGAAACAAATCACGAACACTCTCTGGAACACCAGCCCAGTACAAGGCCATTACCCTTGTGGCAATTGTGCTGCCTGTCCACAGACACGCAAGACCCTAACGATAGACATTGGCACCAATAGACCTTGGAGGCTAACAAGACATACAAACTGTAATTCAGAAAAACTGATCTATCTGATCACCTGTCCCTGCAAGAAGCAGTATGTGGGCCACACAACGAGGATGATTAAGTCTCGCATCAGCGAACATAAAAGCACGATCCGTTGTAGGAAACAATCAACAGGCCTTACAAATCACTTCTTGGAAGCTAAACACAAAGCAGAGGACCTAATATGGGTGGTACTGGAACAGCCATACATCCCGCCACACATTTCTGATGTCTCGCATTTTCTTTTTGTCAAGGAGCAACGGTGGATTTTTAAACTTAAGTCTGACGTCAATGGGCTGAATGACAACATTCCGTGGCTGTCGATCTGAGTGCAACATTTGCCATTGGGTACTCCTTTTTGTTACCATACGATGTGTTGATCCCATATCTGTACATACTGAGGCCTCCATAGTGTCTTTCATAATTTTAGGCTGATTCGACCTACAGGGCGCTTCAAAAATACAGGATGATATTACTGAACATCGAGGGCTACAAACTCTAACCTCTGTGTTCTGGTCAGCATCTGTATCATATGCTAGCCAACATCTTACAGTTACCTATGCGTTTGTAAGTCATAATATGGTCCTTTTTTGAGTATCCAGAGGTGCCTAATTCGGGACCCATTGGATTGTATTGTGCTCTCGTTGTTAAGGGACTGATTTGGCTTGAAACCATTTTGCCAAAATCCAATTTTCACTAGGGGATAGCCATCTGGGGTCCAGTAAGGTTTGATCAGTATTTCATCTTCCTTTCGACACCAGCACTTGCCCTGGTAGGGTGTGGAACAGAATTCTCTCAAACCATCTAGAGCTGAATACTGACCCTGAAGCTCGGTTTCTATCAGCTCATTGCCGAATTTAGTAAACCAGACCAAGGATCCCTTTTAGACCTTGTGCATGTAGTGACACATGCACTCTCTCGCGCTGCGGCGCTCTTTGCATGCGCGAGTAATCACACGCGCTAACTGGGCATGCGCGACTCACGGAGGTGAGTGTCAACGCATCGCGCATGCGCTTCGCCACAACACGTGTTGCTTAGGCATGCGCGAATCATGGAGGGGAATGTGATTCCAATGCACATGCGCGTCGGACGCCCCCTAGTATCGGCGCATGCGATGCCTTCGGTGTCATTACAGCGCGCATGCGCAGCCGCACCGCTGAGTGGCCCAGCTGAGCTCAATCTGTCACTCAGCCTGACTATAAAATCGCGTCCAACCTGCCCGTCGGTGCCTCCCCTTCGGCTCGAGATCCTGCCGTGAGGTACCGACGGACAGGTAAGATAGGACCAGAGGGTCTGCATGGAGTTGTTGGTTATATAGCTAGCATGCCGGCCCAACAACATTGGTTTTGACTGTTGTGGTTACAACATTGATTGTGACTGGAGGGATGGATGTTAGCACGTGGGTTAACTCTCACTTGTTTCACCAGCAACACTATACAGCTGATTTATGTACATGAGAAGTGTGCTATTTAACATCACGTAGCGCTAATCTTAAATATGCTAAAGGGGGTTGTAGATGCCAGCCGTTTAATGCCTCCATCTGGTTCATCATGGGGGGGACCATTTTTAGACAGATCAGAAAATAACTGGGTTCTTTAAACAGTACATAGAGTCAAATTCTAATGACAGGTATCTACTAAAGGAACTGTCTCCATTTACATGTTTAGAGCGGTGCCTTATTCTTCCGAGCAGTTGCCGGGTGAGGTGAGGCTTACTTCCCACATATCGATGGGTAAGTGTTATACTAATGTTTTTGAAAAATATACAGATTATCTGTTGGTGACGTAACACAGCGCACCTTGGATGTGGCCGTCACAAAGTAGTGATGGTTCTGCCTGAGTCTAGTTGAACTACCACTGGTTTTGCACAGTAATAGCACTTTTTCATGAAGCGCACACTGAAGTTGTAAATCAAGTTTATTTCTTATTCAGCATCATGTGTTTGCATTTTTCTACATGGTTGTCTCTGTCTTTATATTTACTACAGGGAAGACCAATTGCATCTATTGAGCAATATTAAGAAGATGTGGTAGGATGGTCTTGAATGACCACTCTTATTCTACTTTGACAATGGTCTACCAATTTTTCTATGTTATTTCATCATTCTAGCACGTTTGATAGTGTAATTGCAGTAGCATATAAGAGCTTGGCCCTGATGAATGCCAGTGAATTTTCACATGATGGCAGAAACATGTTGGCCCTATTTTTTGATTTCTACCAAGCAAGTTAGACAGTGATTTTGTCACACTGTCACCTCACTATCTTTTAATCTGACGTCCAGGCAAACACTATTAAAGGTCCTTGTTTGCTTTGACAGCCATTTTAGACACTTCACTTGATTTATTTTTGCACTGCACATATCAGCTTCACCTTTTGTATGAACATTTGCGGTGACCAGACCATGGCTAAGTGATGCGATGCCAAAACACATCTGGGCGTTCGCACACAGACCAAGGTTTGGGTGTCCTACATGATGAGGCTCCGCCATCTGGGTGGGCTGATAGGACTCAAACAGCATTTGTTGATAGCCTATCTGATTTCTGGTTACTAATGTAATCCTTTCTGTGCAATCTTTCCAGTGCTAGTTCATGTATCTCAGCGTCACTTGACCTACAGGCTTTGTTGTTATTGATGTAGTTACACTGGGGGTATTTACCTGTTTGGTCGTTAAACATTTCCCTCGGACCCTCCCCTACGATTTGTTGTTATATTGTACTGAGCAGCTTAGGCTGCGGGTCCTTATCTTTGAATTCAAGCATCACACAGCAAGTGTAGTGGTGCCATCTAGCTCACCCAACTTATTTATTTAGTTTTTTGTCTATCACGGTTCCTCACCATGGAGGACTTTGGTGGTTTAGCGTTTGACGATGAGGATTTGAAAACCATCCTCAGCAACAACCCTAGCATTTTAGATGACCTACCCTCGACCTCTAACCCCACGACAGAGGATGATTGGGTCAAATTGTTGAATCTTAAGAAAAATCACTCACGTATCTCTCTACACGGGGTGATTATGAAAGAGTACCTACATGGCAAATGTGCACCGTCAGGTTTGATTGTCACCACGGCACCACGACTCTTTCTAAATGATAAAGAATTCTTGAAAAATTGGGCTTTGATCGCATGGCGGTGTACCCGCGATTGGCTGATTTTAATAATTAAAACTGCGAAAAAAACAGCCGATGCCCTGCTGATAGAGATCCAAGTACTGGAGGGACAAATCAATGCAGCAATTCGCCCTGTGATCTATAAAAAGAATTTGGAAGATGCCAATAAAACTAACAAGGAATATCGTGACAACATCCTACTGAATAAAGTAGAGAAGTTCAAAAAAGACTTGGCACGTTTTTCCATGGAATTGGCTTATCCTTATCTGAGCGATTCCTATGTAGCTCCTTTCACCAATTCAAAAGGGAAAAGATACGGGTCGAATTACTCCTCCTCGGGCTCAGACTCGGGTTCCAGTGACCAAGGGAATCCCAATGCTGGCCCCAACATCGGTATGCGAGGCAGGGGCTTCCAGAGGAGACCCAACAGAGGCCGAGGTGCTCAACAGTACTCCAGTCCGGGACAATGGTGGCCTCCAGGACCGTGGAATTACCAACCGGGACCCATGGGACCTCCACCAATGGGCCACCCCATGCCCATGTATCCACCTAACCCGTCATTCTATTATGACCAGTCTTTTTTATGGCAGGGCCGGGGCAGGAACCGCGGAAAAAGAAGAGGCCAACAAACTGTGAACTGGGCCCCACAGACCATCAACAAGACAGGCCCAACAACAGGAGCTGCGACTTAGTAGTGAACTTGAGTACGAGGGTCATCACACCAATTGAAAACACAGTTTTGAACAAAGGGTTGGGCTTTGTCCCCACGAATGAAGGCGATCTTTTCAAATTGAGGTGTGAACTTGAAAGCTTTTACAGGAAAATACGGCTGCATTTCTTTTTCAAAACATCCCGCTCAAATACGGATGAGGTTGACATACTTGATCAAGGTGAACAGAACACGGGCCTTAGACCTAAATCAACCTTTACACCTTTGAACCAACAAGTGCCAGCTAATGTCCTAGCCTTTGAGCAAGCAGTGACGCACGAGGTCATGAACAACAACCAACAACGTAAGAACTTTTTCAACATGTCTACCTCGGAGAAATTAGCATTGTCTATCCTAGCAAATGACAGATCCCTCACCATCAAGCCCGCTGATAAGGGCGGTGCCATAGTGCTACAAGACACCAACACCTACCATCAAGAATGTCAGAGACAACTAAATGACACCAGAGCCTATCGCCGTCTCAATGAAGATCCTACTCTGAGAATCTCGAACGACATCAAGAGTCTAGTAGAAGAAGGATCATCTGAAGGCTGGATCACTCCTCACGAAGCGAGATACCTAATTACGGCGCATCCAGTGACTCCATATTTCTACTGCCTTCCCAAGATACATAAGGCCCAGAGACCGCCTCCTGGACGGCCCATTATTTCGGGTATAGGTTCGTTACTCGAGCCTCTATCTACTTTCGTAGATGTCTTTTTGAAACCTATAGTCAAGGAGACACCGACATACCTACAAGACACTGGGGACGTGCTCAGACTATTAGCTGATGCAGAGTTCGACGTTGAGACAGACCTGCTGGTTAGCTTCGACGTTGAGTCTTTGTACACCTCAATCCCGCAACAAGAAACATTGGATTGCATCAGAATTCTCTTAGAGACCAGACAAATGGACACAATAACACCAGTAGCCTTCATAATGGAGTGCGCAAGGCTCGCCATGATGGAAAAAAAATTCTAGTACCAAAATGAGCTCTATCTCCAGGTCTCAGGGACCTCAATGGGGAGCGTCTTTGCGCCCAGCTTGGCCAATTTGTATATGCACCAATTTGAACAGGATCATGTATTGAACCACAGTAACCCCTTTATCCATCAGGTGGTACTGTGGAAAACATACATTGACGACATCTTGGTGATTTGGAGAGGGTCGTTCACCGAGGTGTCTTCTTTTCACACATGGTTGAACTCTAGGAATCAGTTTCTCAAGTTCACCATGGAGAGTAGCAAAGAAAAACTTGCGTACCTTGACCTCCAGATTTTTCCAGCTGAGGGAGGCCTACAAAGTGAACTCTTCAAGAAGCCTATGGCACGAAACTCGCTACTATCATTTCAGAGTTTTCATCCGCAATCATTGCGTGAGAATTTGCCTGTAGGCCAATTTCTCAGGGTTAGACGGAATTGTTCATCCAACAGTTTATACAATCACCATGCTAAAGAAGTGTCACTCAACCTGAGAGATCGGCACTATCCAAACCATCTTGTACGTCGAGCTTGTAAGAGAGCCTTCAATAACAACCGTGAGGCACTCCTGCAACATAAGAGGTCAGAGGCTACCAGAGATCGGATGACTATGGTGCAAACCTTTACCACATCCTCTAATGTGGTTAAGAAGACCATACTGAAACATTGGAAGATTCTAAATACAGCGGCAGGTGAAATACCTCGCCCATTGTTTACATTTAAGAGAGGACCATCCATTCGGGACAGCTTGGTTCATACCAGACCACGGAGTGATATGAAACAAATCACAAACACTCTCTGGAACACCAACCCAGTACAAGGCCATTACCCTTGTGGCAATTGTGCTGCCTGTCCACAGACACGCAAGACCCTAACGATAGACATTGGCACCAATAGACCTTGGAGGCTAACAAGACATACAAACTGTAATTCAGAAAAACTGATCTATCTGATCACCTGTCCCTGCAAGAAGCAGTATGTGGGCCACACAACGAGGATGATTAAGTCTCGCATCAGCGAACATAAAAGCACGATCCATTGTAGGAAACAATCAACAGGCCTTACAAATCACTTCTTGGAAGCTAAACACAAAGCAGAGGACCTAATATGGGTGGTACTGGAACAGCCATACATCCCGCCACACATTTCTGATGTCTCGCATTTTCTTTTTGTCAAGGAGCAACGGTGGATTTTTAAACTTAAGTCTGACGTCAATGGGCTGAATGACAACATTCCGTGGCTGTCGATCTGAGTGCAACATTTGCCATTGGGTACTCCTTTTTGTTACCATACGATGTGTTGATCCCATATCTGTACATACTGAGGCCTCCATACTGTCTTTCATAATTTTAGGCTGATTCGACCTACAGGGCGCTTCAAAAATACAGGATGATATTACTGAACATCGAGGGCTACAAACTCTAACCTCTGTGTTCTGGTCAGCATCTGTATCATATGCTAGCCAACATCTTACAGTTACCTATGCGTTTGTAAGTCATAATATGGTCCTTTTTTGAGTATCCAGAGGTGCCTAATTCGGGACCCATTGAATTGTATTGTGCTCTATTTGTTAAGGGACTGATTTGGCTTGAAACCATTTTGCCAAAATCCAATTTTCACTAGGGGATAGCCATCTGGGGTCCAGTAAGGTTTGATCAGTATTTCATCTTCCTTTCGACACCAGCACTTGCCCTGGTAGGGTGTGGAACAGAATTCTCTCAAACCATCTAGAGCTGAATACTGACCCTGAAGCTCGGTTTCTATCGGCTCATTGCCGAATTTAGTAAACCAGACCAAGGATCCCTTTTAGACCTTGTGCATGTAGTGACACATGCACTCTCTCGCGCTGCGGCGCTCTTTGCATGCGCGAGTAATCACACGCGCTAACTGGGCATGCGCGACTCACGGAGGTGAGTGTCAACGCATCGCGCATGCGCTTCGCCACAACACGTGTTGCTTAGGCATGCGCGAATCACGGAGGGGAATGTGATTCCAACGCACATGCGCGTCGGACGCCCCCTAGTATCGGCGCATGCGATGCCTTCGGTGTCATTACAGCGCGCATGCGCAGCCGCACCGCTGAGTGGCCCAGCTGAGCTCAATCAGTCACTCAGCCTGACTATAAAATCGCGTCCAACCTGCCCGTCGGTGCCTCCCCTTCGGCTCGAGATCCTGCCGTGAGGTACCGACGGACAGGTAAGATAGGACCAGAGGGTCTCCATGGAGTTGTTGGTTATATAGCTAGCATGCCGGCCCAACAACATTGGTTTTGACTGTTGTGGTTACAACATTGATTGTGACTGGAGGGATGGATGTTAGCACGTGGGTTAACTCTAACTTGTTTTACCAGCAATACTATACAGCTGATTTATGTACATGAGAAGTGTGCTATTTAACATCACGTAGCGCTAATCTTAAATATGCTAAAGGGGGTTGTAGATGCCAGCCGTTTAATGCCTCCATCTGGTTCATCATGGGGGGGACCATTTTTAGACAGATCAGAAAATAACTGGGTTCTTTAAACAGTACATAGAGTCAAATTCTAATGACAGGTATCTACTAAAGGAACTGTCTCCATTTACATGTTTAGAGCGGTGCCTTATTCTTCCGAGCAGTTGCCGGGTGAGGTGAGGCTTACTTCCCACATATCGATGGGTAAGTGTTATACTAATGTTTTTGAAAAATATACAGATTATCTGTTGGTGACGTAACACAGCGCACCTTGGATGTGGCCGTCACAAAGTAGTGATGGTTCTGCCTGAGTCTAGTTGAACTACCACTGGTTTTGCACAGTAATAGCACTTTTTCATGAAGCGCACACTGAAGTTGTAAATCAAGTTTATTTCTTATTCAGCATCATGTGTTTGCATTTTTCTACATGGTTGTCTCTGTCTTTATATTTACTACAGGGAAGACCAATTGCATCTATTGAGCAATATTAAGAAGATGTGGTAGGATGGTCTTGAATGACCACTCTTATTCTACTTTGACAATGGTCTACCAATTTTTCTATGTTATTTCATCATTCTAGCACGTTTGATAGTGTAATTGCAGTAGCATATAAGAGCTTGGCCCTGATGAATGCCAGTGAATTTTCACATGATGGCAGAAACATGTTGGCCCTATTTTTTGATTTCTACCAAGCAAGTTAGACAGTGATTTTGTCACACTGTCACCTCACTATCTTTTAATCTGACGTCCAGGCAAACACTATTAAAGGTCCTTGTTTGCTTTGACAGCCATTTTAGACACTTCACTTGATTTATTTTTGCACTGCACATATCAGCTTCACCTTTTGTATGAACATTTGTGGTGACCAGACCATGGCTAAGTGATGCGATGCCAAAACACATCTGGGCGTTCGCACACAGACCAAGGTTTGGGTGTCCTACATGATGAGGCTCCGCCATCTGGGTGGGCTGATAGGACTCAAACAGCATTTGTTGATAGCCTATCTGATATCTGGTTACTAATGTAATCCTTTCTGTGCAATCTTTCCAGTGCTAGTTCATGTATCTCAGCGTCACTTGACCTACAGGCTTTGTTGTTATTGATGTAGTTACACTGGGGGTATTTACCTGTTTGGTCGTTAAACATTTCCCTCGGACCCTCCCCTACGATTTGTTGTTATATTTCTCTTATCACAGACATGACATGCTTTCCTGCAATCTGCAACTGCTTGTTTGCAATTTACCACTGACAGATGCTCCTTCGGACTCCTCGTCTCCCTCCTCTCTCCTGCTTCTTTAATCGATGCTGTCGGCTGCAAGTTTTACATTGACACCCCCACCCAGCTTTAATTAGCACCAACATCTCTCCCTCCTGTTGCTTGTTTAAATTGCCCTGCAGAAATGAGAGTTGTAAACACAGGGTTTAGTAATGCAAGATGGCAGAGAAAGATTAAACTTGAAAAATAACACTTTTTTTCGGCAAACCCACATTAAATGTAGTTTCCCGCTCCGTCACCTTTTCTTTCTAAAAAACTAGTGTTTTGCAGCCATTCAGATGTTAAAAACAACTTCCAGAAAGGATGAAGTGTGGCACTTTTCAAACATACATATTATTTATGAACTGCTCTCTCTCCTCCTATGTTTGCAGAGACATTTTAGCAATGCATTGTGTCCAAAATGTGCTGTCTCTACGGACACAGGAGCAGGGAGGGCACTTTATAAATAATCTTGTTATGCTTATTATATGTGCAGTAACAGCCCCTTGCATCTTTCATTTACTGTAACTTAATGCAGTTTTCTGGCTTTAATGCAAAGGAAGTGTTTTTCTTTAGCACACATTTCAGTTGCTAGAACACAAAGCTTTAGAAAATGCAAATGTCACTTCTCTGTGAAAGCCAGCATTTTGTTATTGTTAAGTATAGTTTATTACAAAGTTTTCACTCTTCAGCAAGATTTTTATGAGTGCTCCAGGAAGGAGACAGCCCTGATAAGATAAGGATCAGCAACCAAAGGCTATGTCTGTTTTCAAGAAAGATGTGCTGCTTTTCTGTTACTAGAATGTGATACAGTGAGGAATTTTGTTGAAATCATCCATTTCTTTTTCTTTTTATTCTTTAACAAACATTTACATGATAACTACGAGCCTATCATAAAAAAATATTTGTGATATCTTCCAAGGCTTTTCATATGGGATAGTGTGCTGCTTTTGTAAAAATGTTCCTCTTTTAATCTCTTTATTTTCTAAAGGGTCTACAATATAATTCAAAATCCAAGGGAACTCAAGACCTGTAAATAGGGCATATTAAATGTAACCAATACATCTGGGCTATTTGTTATAATCAAACAACCATAACCAAAGGTTCCTACAAAAGGACTCCTGCTGGGACATTGTTTAACAAAATAAAATCTAACAAACATTTTCATTTGCACACGAATAGCTGAAACTTTCAGTAAGGTGAGACCTATTGCATTGCAAATGCTTGTTTTTCTTGGGCCCCATGTGAGGGGCCAGTGCATAAACTTTCCATGAGGGAGCGACATGAGTGAACTTTTTTTGCGAGTGTTTTGTGCTGATTTGTGAAATGGCCAAAAGTAATGAAAGAACAAAAAATTCCTTTTGTATGGAAAGCCAGACCTAAGTATAACTACACTGGTGTTAGCGTCGCAAGTGTAAAGTATAAACGTATTTTTTTTTTCAGATGATAGAAAACTGCCCTGAGGGACTTGAGTGAGAGGGAAAGCAAGGGACTTTTTGTGAAATCATTTTCCTGTTTAAGGACTACGGAGAAGAACAGTCCAGATCAGCAGTTTTTATCCCTTTGACTTCTGTGGAGCTCCACCGAGTCAATAATGAAATCGAAGGACCCCCACTGAATAATTACTGGAATCCTGGGGTCCCCAATGACTTATTGCTTGAAGCCGGGGACCTGCCCTATGCAATTCCTAAGATTGGAACTTCAAAACAATACAAGAACAAGCATACATCAAACAAATACACAACTGATTAAATATTTTATTTAATTCACAAACATATATAGAGAAATATATATTTAAAATTTAAAGTGAAGGGTGGAGCTTTTCTAAATCTGTTTTTGAATTCTGAAAGGTAAAGAGATTTGCTAAACCCTCACAAATCACTTTGTCATTTTCCCTCCTGATGTCTGGTCTATGCTTTTGGTGCTTCAACAGCGGCCATGCATCATCCATACTTTATTGTGTTTGCTTTATTTGTGCCGCTCCAACGAATCAAGCTATTGATACCAACTTCATTTTAAGCCTCAATATTCCATATTTCTTCAGGTTTACAGACATGTTTTTCTTCAATTTTACGGTTTGTTTCTTAATTTACATACACTTTATTCATCAGATGATAATATTTCATTTTCTATACAGTCGCAGACCCCTCTGAGTAGGCATCGTGGACTCTCAGCGGTCACTGGAGCGCAATTTTAGACCCACTGGTCCAGATCATTGGCCCATATTTTACATCAAAACACAGGCTTCTTAGCATTATGCAGATTTCTTCGCTCCTTTTGGATTTTGCAAATTTCGGCAGATCTTTGATAATTTACCAATAACCCAAACATTATATATCTCCACTTCGATTACCCAGTTAGAGACAAATCCTTTATAAACATTGTAAAGGAAGCAACAATGTGTGGGGCCAATGAGTTGAACATACAATGACAGCATTTATTAACCTAAATGATAAACAATGCAGGCATTGCCTGGGGTACTAATACATACAGGTGGGTGCCAGGCTAGGGTGAGCAGTGGGCACCGTGATAAGCGAGGCCAGAGGGCAGGTGTGTGAGTGTTCGGATACCCAGGCGTCTGGCACAGAAGTGCTCCTGAATGTTATGTTCAGCGGTTAGAGTGTGAGAGAGAGAAACACTTTGCCTCCAGGACTCAGAAATTGTAGCTGAAGAGAGATGAGTGCAATGAGGACAATGTCTCCTCCTATTTTAATTCATTTTTTTAAGAAACTCTAAATGTTTAAAATAAATGCAGTGCATTTTAATGTTCTTGTCTCTGTTGTTTCTGTAGCTTTAGCCTCCCTTGTCCACACAATTATTAAACATCTAATTAGATTTTCATATAAGTTCTTTTACATCCTCTAGCTAAGGGATTCAGAAATTGTGACATTTTGGGCTGTGCTGTCCAGGGTTCCAGTGATGTTCAAGCTCAGGCTGACACTCATGGCTTGGGGCTCAGATGGCAAGATGGCAGTGGGCTTCAGCCCTGACTTGCTGGGCGTAGGCGCCTTGCCCACATAGACTGCCTAAGTTCTCTTCTCATAAAGGTTTGCACACCAGGAGCCACATTATGGACGCAGAGCACTTTCCCACTCAGCACCGCTGTGCACACTTAAGTTTGTGTGCGGTACGCACACTGCCTGCATTAACGCGGCAAATGTGCGTTATAGAAAGGCAGACCGGCTGTTTGAAGCTTCCGGTCGGCCTTTCATTGTCCAGGCAGCAATTGGCCAGAATTACAAAGAGTGGCAAAGTTTCCACCGAAGTTGGATGCAGTGAGTGACTTCACCCACCTGCAGGGTGGGTGCTTACAGTTCCCTGCGACCACTTCACCCTTATCAAAGAGGCGCTGTCGGAGGGACACACCTACTGTACACCTCCTCATTATAGCGCCCTGTAAGCACACCTCCTAGCAGTCTCTTTGATTCTGTGCCCATGTCTGTAATACTGTATACAATGCCGGTGCAAAGGTCTCAGATTCCCTCATTTGCATGGAGCCAGAGTAAATGAGAACATGCCTGCTTGGAATTGGTCCAGCACACTTTCAGTGACTCGCACCCTATATTACAAAATGGGCTGTAAAGGCATCAGTGGCCCGTACTGTAATACCAAAGTGCTCCAGGGGTGCTGAACTGGGCGCACATACCAGTTGTGCCCCTGGATCCTATATATAAGGATGAAACCTCACTTTTGAAGTGTTTTTTAGACATTCAAGATGTGCCCAAGAATCTGTCCCAAGAACACCTGGCCACAGAGTGGAAGCATAAAGTCAAGGAGCCCAGACATATAAAATAAAAAACGATGCTGCTCCCTGCTGCCTTTTACCTTGCAACACCCTGAGTCATGGTAAAGGAATTGGGCCTGATTCACAAAGGGCCTCCACACTCATGGTGGAGGCTCCGTAGTCGTGCGGCAGTCTCAGCACTCAGGGCGGAATCTCCACAATAAGAATCCTCACTGTGGAGATTCCGCCCCGAGTGCGGAGACACAGCATGACTGCGGGGCCCCCGCCATGAGTAAGGAGAGCCTTTGTGAATCAGGCCCCTAGTGCTTATGCCGCCCCAGTAGTGCTTCAAGGGTCTGTAAAGAAGAGACCATTTTTGACAAAACCTTTATAGTGAAAAGGTTATGTTTTCAGACACAAGGACAGTGATTGGCATAGAGATAATAGGGGTGGGGAGAGACAGAGGGAGGAGGATTTAAAAAAAGAGGGATATTGGCAATGCAGCACTTGTTCGGCCCATTTGTAAGCAGACTACTTGGACATAAAAAGGTGAAGTAACATAAGCTGAATGTGTGAGACTAACACACTTCTTTTCTATGTGCCAGCTTCTCTATGTGCCAGCTTAAAATAGACTGAGATAGGCCTGGGTACCTCAGAAAAGTGGGGTTGCTGTTGAAATACCCCCAACCTGCTTATGATTCTAGTTAACTATTTAGAGGGCAGGCTTAGTGCAGATTACAACTTACCCTCATGGAACCTATATTACAGGCTCAGGCAGTAGAGTTGTCTTTGGGGTTACTGCCATTGCCACAGTGTAAGTGGTCACATGACCCCTACGCAGCACATATCGTCATGCCAACTTCCTCTTCTCCAAATATAATCAAACAATGCTTTATCAGTTAACCCCTTCCATGCTCGTGACGGAACCATTACGTCATGAGTCACGGTTGGGCTGTGCTGATGACGGAATGGTTCCGTCACGACCACGCCCGCGATTGGAATGTCCAGCACAGGGCTTGAATTCCTGCCGCACGCAAGCGGTTCAAACACTAATGGCCTGATTCCGATGGCGGTCAGATGAGCTCCCAATGGCCATCTTCGCTGGCCGGAGGCCGTCCGACAATCAGTCGGCGGGCCCACCCGCTCCATCATTATGAGAACGCTGTGCAGGCGGTTGGAAAGTGCCTTTTTCTACTGCGGCCCAGGACAAGGGCTGCAGCAGAAGCCGCAGTAGTAAAAGGCACTTTGTGCACATCCATGTACCGTGTGCTAGGCACCATGTGCCTGGCACACAGGCATGGATATGTGAAAGGGCACCAAATGTGCTCCCAGGCCATTTAGCAGTGGCCTTCGGGGATGGTGCCTTGCTGGAGGCCCAAAAGTCCCTTTTCAGCTGCCTTTCCATGGCAGTGGGACTTCCCCGGAAAGTCAGTTGGAAAGGGACATCCTAATCCTTGCGGCAGTGCCTGTGCATGCGCCGCCCTCATGGTAGGGATAGGAGTCCGACCACCGCCATTGAAGGTGGTGGTCTGTCCCTCAGACTACTGCAGTACGTCTGTCAGCATCGTAATGCGCCAGTCGGAGCGATGACCTGGATGTCGGTGGGACGGCCTCCGACAGCTTGTCGATGGTGGTTCCGCCGACATCCAAATGAGGCCCTTATTGTCTGAGATAACATTGCCAGGCCTGTTTCCACATCACCCAGGTTGGCACACTGTGCTATGTCACGTTCCACATTGTTACAGCTATGGACACCTTGCCAGGACAGTTTCAATATTGCTCAGGTACACTGTCAACCAGTTTCCATGGGCATGGGTAAGCAAACATTATCATGCCAGTTTTACCAGAGCCCAATTTAAGCACACATAGCTATACCACTTCCCATATTACACCAATGACTACGGGCACATGGGGGAATAAGATGTCAAGAAAGATGTACTAGTAGGAGCATATGGCCTGAGATCACTGGGAACCAGTGGGAAAAGACATGCACAGGGCATGGAAGGCCAAGTAAGTACAGACAGAAAACTAGGGCACTAGAAGAGAGAACATGAAAACAAAGGACATGGCAGGCATGCAAACAAGGAAGGCATGAAGATCAGTGTGTGCATGTTAGAGAGAGATGTGGCAGGGTGGTACAAGGATGCAGCAGCCAGACCAGAGGATGCAGGATTCATTGCACGTTGGCACAAACTATGAAGATAGTATCACGGTGTTAGTAGAGTTTTCCGGGAACACAGAAATGCAAGTGATACAGGGATAAGTGAGTGGGACACATGGCAGCGGTAATCCTCTCCTTGCTGCATTCGTGTGGGTTCCACCTAGAGCTGCTTTTCCTTATTGAACCCCTCCCCTGCTGGTGACGGAACCACTCCGTCATCAGCTGCGGTCGCGCTGTGCTGATGACGGAGCGGTTCTGTCACGGCCCGCTCGGAGCGCCTGCGCGGCGCGGATTCCGCGCCTGCGCTGAGCGTTCCATTGAGCGGGCGGGGCCGTGACGGAACTGCTCCGTCATGAGCACAGCTCAACCGCGGCTGGTGACGGAGTGGTTCCGTCACCAGCACGGGCCGCCACCTTAGCACTGCGGCGGAATAGCCGCCGCAGTGAAGGGGTTAATGAAAATATGATCTGGCTATTTTATGTAGCTAGGGATTGTGCAGGCAGAGTACCACACCAGTCCCCTGAACCCCCTTCATTCCACTACAGAGAAATTCAAGTAAGCAGAAATTAAGGCTAAATGTTTAAAACTGTTTATACAACATTCCATACAAATTAGCTTTTTTTTAAAGTAACCTGTGTATTATTAGCAGGAAGTAGGAATACTTATGTACTGTTTTGCCTTTACTCGTTTTTTTGGCCCTATTTTAAAATTCGATGGTTTTCATGTGATATTTCCCTATTGTTGGCAATACCAGTGCCCGGGATCTTTTTATTCGTCTAGTAGCCCCATAAATAAACAGGCACCGGCATTCATTTTTGGGAACCAGCACTTATTTTTCCTCATAAAATATTTACCGAGAGAAATAGAGGGAAAAACAAAAGAACAAGAAAGCTGGAGGTAGAGAAACATGAAGAAACGGTCATAAAGGGAGAAATCAAGACCGCAGAGCTTTGGCCCCAGAAATTATTTTTTTACAAATTAAAAACTGATAGATTTACTATTCTTAACTCCACGTATACTTATCTTGATGATATGTCGGCTTTTTAGTCAACATTGTGCAGATACACGTAGAAAAAACGGAATAGTTTAGTAGAACAGCTTTCTTCCCACATATGTGTAACTGTGCAGTAAGCCTCATGGCTTCCAATAATGGATGCTCCTTTTACGCCTTCCCTCCCACCCATTGCCTCTTCATCCCTGGGGACTCCAAAGCAGACTGTGTGCAGAATGTGACCCTTAGGAATTTATGTGAATTAAAGGTGGTTCTTTTTATTTGGCACCTCGGCCTGATATTGATGGAAACTTCTCACCCCTTCACTAGGCACGTTCCATGACTTTGTTTCTCATTCATTTTGAGGATGACTTGAAGGAAGGTTCAGTTTTAAAAAATGCAGTAGTGTTCCAAGTAGCACCCACACCTTCAAAGCTATATACTTAAACTGTTTACAAAAAGAATTTACAAAAATGTATTTACAATTTATTAAAATAATAAATAAAAAAATTATGTTAACTAAAATAATAATTTAAAAAATGTACGATTTTTAAAAATAATTTTTACTAAAATAATTTCGCTGGAAGGAAGTTAAATATGGACAAGTACTCACTGTGGGGTTGTTTTCCATCTTGAATTTCCAATTGACGTCAAGGGAGGCTGCAGCTTCGCTTGCGATGTCTTTGATGTCACTGGGAGCACCTTGGAGGAAAACATTTACGACTGATACCTTTAGGCAACAGGTGGGACACCAGAACTGTTGTGGTGTCATGTGGCAACCCAAGGTGGCAAGTACCCCGATATTGAGAGCTAGCCATACTCCATTTAATGCTGTGTGAACTGAAAAACCCTGGACGCAGATTTCATGGGCTGAACTGAACGCAAGATCTCATGGGTGGCATACACAAAAGTCCAAATGCCCGTGGACAAATAGTTCCCTTCAGTCGCCTATCAGTGTTCATGACGTCCCTTAAATTGCTTCAGAAGAGCGCATAATAACACTGCTGCACCGTCATTTAGTTTTGTCATCGAATATCAAGACACTCCCTAACCTCATTTTATCAAAATGTGAGGCATTCTTTATTATTTCTCAATTATCTTTCTCTTACATATGTACTTATGACTAGTTCATCGTTATTTGTAAGCATAGGCGAATTTTGCGAATTTGCAATCCGCGAATTTGCGGATTCCCAATCCGCAAAATTCGCAAATTCATGTGAATTTGCAGATTTTTTTAATTTTTGCATGTTCGCGGGGCGATTTGCGTGTTCGGGTAGGCGATTTGCATGTTCGCGGGTTTTTTTTGTGCGAGACCGCTCGTTGTTGTGCCCTTCTGCCCTCTGCCCCACTCGTTTTTGTGCCATTCTGCCCTCTGCCCCACTCGTTTTTGTGCCCTTCTGCCCTCTGCCCCACTCGTTTTTGTGCCATTCTGCCCTCTGCCACACTCGTTGTTGTGCACTTCTGCCCTCTGCCCCTCTCCTGTTTTATTTTAGAATGGCGCCGGCAAGCTGCCAGCGCCATTCTAAAATAGTTACTAAATTAGCTTCATCAGGAAGCACTAATAGATAAAATAAAGCAGGTGCTCGAATTCAGTTAAACTCGAGCACCTGCTTCTATTAGTGCTTCCTGTTGAAGCTAACTTAGTAACTATTTTAGAATGGCGCTGGCAGCTTGCGGGCGCCATTCTAAAATAGTTACAAGCTTGAAGCTTGAACTTTTGCCCCCCGGATCCGTTCCGCTGGCGGATTTGCGGATTTTCGGCAAATTTGCGGGAATTCGCGGATTGCGGATTTGCCGAAAATCCTCAAAATCTGCGAGCGGAACGGATTTTGCACCCATGCTTAATTATTTGCGACATATTAAAAATCTCACAATTCATTCTATAGTCACAACGCGCTTCGGGGTCAATCTATTCCGGCATCAGGTGAGCGCCATTTGCTGTCTGGATACTTTTACCAATTTTTGCACTTCTCGCCCAGCGGGGGATGCCTTTGCTTATCACCCCCCCAGCCCACTACTAAATAATTGTAACGGGCCAGGTGTTAATACAGGGGTGTTTTCCGTAGAGGGGCTGTACATGACGTCAATTAGGCAACTAGAGTGAAGTTCAAGCTGTCTATGATGTCACTTGGAAGCCAGATATGGAAAGTTGCACAATATTGACAGGTGACCATCAACAACTCTATGCAATCTTCCCCTGGGCAGGGGGAGAGAAGTTGTGGGCTAGTCCTGCACACTGTGGCTAGTTCAATGAACAGTTCTAGTTTGGAGAGTGCAGTTGAGCTGGTGTTCAAAAGAGGCAAATTGATACTTTCGACCAAGGCAGATGTAAAAGCAGCCTTCGGCTGTTGCCAAGAGGTATACCCTTTTGGTGTTTGCTCTGGCATGTCTAATTTAATACAAGAAAATCCAGCCCATGTGGTGTGCTATGGCATGCACAGGGCTTGGAGGTTTAAATGTGAGTTTCTCTTCCTGGGCAATGTAATGGCAAGTGAATGCACAACCTCATTGCAACTTTAACAAGAAGACTGATAGTGCGGGAGGTTCGGTGGATGCAGTAAGCCTGTCTTTCTTATGAATTGGAGAAGACACTGTAAATCAGCAATCCAGCTTTTGGGAAGGCACGCAGGTTGTGCCTGCGGAAGAAGTTTACATGGTGCAAATTTGCTCACTATTGGGCCATCTGAACATACAATGAGGATGATCAAAATGGGACATTGGTTCTCCAGAAGGTTTGTGTGAGTGACATTGTGTCTTTTATTCAGAATTCGAATACAAACACCATACGAAAGGTGATTGTTTGAGACCGAGAGACCTTACACAGAAAGAGTTTTGGAGTAACTGTAGAGGTCTGGTTTTTATTGTGTACCTTTGTTATTGTATGTTTAGTAATTAGTCTAGAGTGAATGAAAGCACACTTTCTTTTCAGTAAAAATTATGTTTCTGGTGTTATTATGTGCTTTGTGCCGTTTTCAGTTTGTTATAGCCTGCCTATGTACTAATGCTTCTCCCATGTTACCTAGCTCCTAGTGAGGGACGGGAATGGGTACTAGTCCCATTTCTATGTAGCACATCACATGACTCTTACATGGGGGTTGTCTAAATGAGTGTCATTCCCATTTACACAAGTTACCTTAAAAACCCTTAAAGAGGGTATTTCTTTGTGGTTTATAGTCCCAATTACATTATTTTCTGACCCTTACATGAGGGGTGGTTTAATGGGTTCAGTCCCATTTACACTGATTACATTAAAACCCCTTACACAAGGGATCTCTTTATGGGTTACAGTCCCCTTTCTGCACGTTTTTTGACCCTCACTCGGGGATGTCAAAATTGGTTTTATTCCCCTTTTCACAGCATAAATTGTTATTCCTTACATTAGGAATCCCTGGACGAGGTACAGTTTTTCTGTGTCTACACTTTTAGTCAGCTGTCGATTTTCTTCTAATGTTTTGCAAACATTGTTTCTACAGGTTAATTGTTTTCATGCTGGGGGAGGATGAGGGATACTTCTTGTTTATCTATTAATTCATCCTCTCTGTTTTCTTAATTGGTCAGTCTCTCTCGAGATGTATTTTACCTTGAATCCCTGCGTTCTGAACTAATTTCATGTGCACATTGTCGTGTATAGCTGTTCCTGCTTAGTATGTTTATTTCCATTTAAAAGGGGGTGGATATGTTTTATACTGCATATGTACTAATGTTTCAGTGTTCGGAGTGGAATGTCGGTGTGATGGAGATGAACGGATTGTCTGGGTGCCTGTGTGGTGAGGTGTGGCAATTGAAGATGGGCTGAGCAGCAGGCAGGCTGCTCCTGGTGGGGCTCATTTACATGGAAACCAAACTGTAACTTAAGACCTAATAAAGAATCTACAAAGATACAACTCAGCCATGTCTGGTACATCACAACACTGTTTTTAACCCAAACCAAGCCCTTGAGTAGGCATTGGGCTGCTCTATCTCGCTGTCCTCAGGGCCAAATGGTAAAAGGGTGTATTTGTGCTCATGTTGGGTCCACTGCATGGGGTTTGTCCCTATGGTGATCTTCTTCACTGCATTATCTTTGGCAGCAGTTTTGTTAGCACGCCTATGAGGTGTTCCATTGCTCATAAAGGACAGGGACATTGCCTTTGCAGATTCTTGTTAAATACGATAGGAAGGGGCTTTGCATGGTGTAGCCTTGTGATAAACACAGCCGGAAGATGCTCTACATTGTGAACTCTCTGCAAATCGAATAGGATACAGTTTAAACAGTGAACGCTTTGACAAATGTCACACCCTTCACAGAGTTGTTTTTCTCACATCAATCTCACTCTCACATACTAGCAGTCATGCACTACCAGAAACACTCTCACACCCAGAAGCTAACAACAGCACTCTCACACTCCCTAGAAGCTAGGGGTAAAGTCAGTGGGTCTGGTAAATAATTAAAAAAGCCACTCAGGAATATTCAGTCATTTTTGTTACATGATGCACAGCACTTTCAGCACTTTATGTTACTCAGGTCTTGACTTAGCCTATTTCGTACATAAGTCACTTTTCCTCGTGTAATGATTGGTCACGAGATCTTTTACCCTGTCCGTGTGATCAGAAATCAACACAGAGCACTTTACATAAAGCGGGGCCTATTCACAGAACTAACTTAAGACAAAATCCTAAACTTACTACTTTTGGTATTCACAGAAGTTAGGATTTTGTCTTAAGTTTGTCTTAAGACAAACTTAAGACAGACGTAAGACAAACTTAAGACAAAATCCTAACTTAAGTCTGTCTTAAGACAAAATCCTAACTTCTGCGAATACCAAAAGTAGTACGTTTAGGATTTTGTCTTAAGTTAGTTCTGTGAATCGGGCCCAGCGTTCTTTGCACCTTGTATTCCAATTGCAGGTCCCTGTTTTAAAGCCCTTATTGATCAAACACTCCTTGGGTCATTGTATTGAAGCACTGCGCTTTTTGCAATCCCTTGCCTCAGAGGAAACTGTGATTACTGTGTATACTTACCTGAGGCTGGTGATTAAGGCAAAGACTTTGCTTCGGTAGGTCTTTAGGATGATTGTTAGTTCCTTCTCCATGTTTATATTATTATTCTTGTTGGATAAACATTCCTCGCATCACTACTTTGAAGTACAGTACCAATTGCAGTTTTTGGCCCTAAGATAAAACTGGGTTGTCTGTGTTCACTTTTCTGAGGCTCACCTTAATGTTGTAGAATTCCTTAGGTAGACCTCAAAGTTGACATCATTGCTGTCGTTGCTTTTTGTGATTTGTGTTTTTAAGAATTTTTTAAAATGTATTGCGTGGGGAGAATAGTCTTTTATTCCCACATTGTTAAGGATCTCAATATGAAATTATGTTGTTTTAGTGTTTTTTCCCGACAAGTTGTGCTTTGTAGCATATGACTGTATTTTGCTTTTATGGTTCATTTTCATGTGACTGAATAAAGGTTTTGAACTGAATTGAATTGAACTGAAAACACCTCTTCGTTGGTTGGAACGTTTGCTGGTGTTATAGTGTGAATGGGTGAGTGAGTGAATGCACACCTGAGGTAATGAGTTGATAACTGGTTGCACGAGTGCTAGGAAGAGTGCCTGAGTGCAAGAATGATGGGTGATATAGTGCGTGTACCAATGAGTGGAAGCATCCAGGCACTTTCAATCATAAGCTAGGTCTGTTGGTTTTGCCCTTGCTTATTTGGTGTCGTGTCATTTAAAAGTTGCAATGTAGATATTGGTGAACACTTGGTGGTCAAGGGTATTGCCTACTGGTCAGACCATTGGCCCATTGTGGGAGTGATAAAGAACCAGGTGTCCAGGTGCCCCATTATACAAAGACTGATTCGAGCATTGGAAATCAATGTGACCTTCAGAACCAAAGAGTTGTAAAAAGTAGAAGGCAGACTCTCTTTTTCTTTTAAAGTGGGAAATAAAGCAACACAAGTGTTGGCGCCTGGAGCAGGTTAACTAACAAACCTCAGGATTAGCGGGAAGAAATATGCAAGGAACCATCCTGGTGAGTCTGAGGTCAGAGTGACCCGACTTGTTTGAGGCTCTTGTTCAGTCTGTTTCTATTCGCCTAATATCTGACGACCAGGGTAAGTGAGTTGGCAGAAGCTTAAAAAAGGTGACAATGCCAACAGAGTAGTTCTGGGTGCCCGGTGCGGAGATGAAGAGGCGGGCGCTGAGAGGTTTTCAGATCCCATTGACGAGGTCGGCCAGAGTGGCAGAGGATCACACTGGTCATCAAAGAACACTTCAGGCTGCCCCGATGTTCTGCCTCTGGTGCAGTCCTTGGGGGTTGGGTGAAATGGCTCTCCAGGGCGGCTGTGCACAAGGCTGGGTCCACTCTCACCTCTAAGTCAGTGCAGGACAAACACGAACAAGTGTCACGAAAGAGGCGGGAAGAAGGTAAAACAGTTTGTGTCATCGAGGTGGGCAGCTCAACAAATTAGTAGGTAGAGCCAGAGCAGGACGAGGGGTCTGGCTTGGCCTGTTTCAAGAACTATGTATGGCCAATCAAAAAAACAAAACTGTGATTCCTGATGTGAGATCACAGCAACATTCAGAGATGAGTCTAGAAGACTTTTGTTGCAGTAAAGAGGCCCCCTAGAGGAGTTCTTCTTCTGTCCTTACATCTAGGGGTTTTCAGCAGACAGGTTTTAGCTCTGGGTGTGCCTAACCGCAGTCTGTCACAAGGCAATGTATGTAGGAGGGTATGATTTGCCAAACATATATCACCATGGGGTATTTAGGGCACTCTATTTTGTGATAGGGTGGCAAACCATCCACCATTTTGCAGGTGTGTCCAGCAATCATGGCTTCTGTCCTGCTGCATTCACAGAGGGTCTGCACGATGCTCATAGTCCTACATTTTGATTCTCTTCCACTTTTAACACTTTCAAAGGACAAATAACTCTCACTCTTCCAGCCCTTTATGAGCTGTATAAGAAGTTCCCAATGGTGGCTGGGAAAAGAGGAGCTGCAGCACAGGTGGGACCTCCCCAATGCAGCTTCAGGCGCTCATTCATCACCACCCCCTTTTGTACCACTTTGTTCAAGATAAGTTGGCAGGGTATGCTCAGACGTGAGTCCCTTGCTCACTTTGCCACTGGGGTCAAGCAAGCCTGGCTGAAGACGGCTGTAATGCCAAAAACCGGTCCTCGGAAGCTTGTTTCCGGTCCGGGGAAGACATGGCTTTGCAGTTCGGGCTGGACTGTTCCCATGAGGCACAGGGTCAGACTGATTTGCATATGGCCATGTCTGAACTGGGGTGGCAGAGTGGGTTAAAGAACGCTGATGGATTAAACCCAGACCTGTTGACTGGGTGTGAGTGTTTGACTGGTTCAGATGCTCCGTCCATCACCACCCCCTTTTGTAACGCGATGCAAAAACAGTCACCTGACGTTAAACAGTGACCAGTCCTGAGAGTATGCTTCCATTAGGTGTTGACATATTGTCACACCAGTGGGCAGAAACATAGGGAGGTTATGATTTGCCCAGGATCAAACAGTTTGTTTAAGAAGTAAACCTGTGCCTGCAACTTAGTGCTATAGTGCTATTTTATGCAAAGGCCATACTGTTACCACCATATTTCATGTTGGTAAATATAACAGGATAGAATGCACTTCACCACTACCAAGGTAATATCCAGTCCATTTTTTAACCTCATGCTCTCTAGGAGCTTTCATGTGGATTCTAAATAATACATGTCTTGACAAAAAGCGAGTACAGAAATAAGTTTATAAAGTGATAGGCCAAGACCATGCAATTTGACCAAATGGGAGATTGTGAATAAAAATAATGCCTCCTGGTTCCACGTTTCCAACTTATCCACTAGACAAAAATTTGAGTGGTTGTGATTATATTGGCAAGGCCAAGAGTCTTCCCTTCCCAAGAAAATGTACCTGGGTTGTGTACCCTCTCCAGCTTTAGAATACAGCGTTTATTTTCAGCATATTTAAGTGAAGTGGTACAGCTGAGATTAGATAACAAGTATCCTAGTTCCCTTGTTAAAACATACCCACTGGACCCAGTTGGTGGGTAGTTATTTGGCAGTATGAGTGGGATGAAAAAACTGGGGGGTCTCTCAAAGGGGCGTGGCCAGTGTAATTAGGGGGCGTGGCTTTAAACCACTTATGTTCAAAATCTGTGCTTAGCATAGTGTGCCGCCCAACATGTATTTTGCTGTTTCTGTCATTGCATCCAGATATAAGATACAAGTAACGTCATACCTACAACAAGTCAGGACTATTGGCTTTGTCAATGGTTATTAGTTGCATAAGATAAATAAGTTGCAACTATGACGTGTTACATATAATATTGAAAACACTTCCACTTAAAGCCCTGGTGACCCTAACAATGTTGCTGTTCCTGCAGTTTAAAAAAGAGAAGGGAAATCCAGAGAGAAAATGACTCTCTTTAAGGATTTCCCTTTCCCTACAGCTCACCTTGCATGACGTCATGTCGTAACTTCTCCACTACTTGAGAAGGGTTGTATGATATTACAACGAACTCCGTTGTAACGCATGCCTTTACCACGCATGCGTTACAACGGAACACTATTTTCACGCTTTTCCTTCTCCACGTATTTTCCGTGGTGACGTCATAAGTAAAAAAAAAAACGGCCGTTTCCTTCCCCTGCGCCGCCGATTTCCTGCACATCTTCTCTAAAGGTTAGTGTTTATTTATTTGGGGGGGCAAGCCCCCCCAACCCCCCTTTTTTTTATTTGTACCCTTTACCACACATGCCTTTACTACGTACTTCGTAGTAAAAGTATGCGTGGTAAAGGCTGTCGTTGTAACCACGCATGCGTTGTAATGCATGCGTGGTTATGGTTTTAGTTGAAACGGCCTCGTTGTAGTGGCCGTTTCCCCTTGAGAAGTGAGCACTGTGGGCAGCGCACATCGGTGTGCCTGCTGTCTAGAAACGGGTCTCTATCGGGCTCCGGCACCCTGGCACTTTTTCCAGTCTGCAGTGCCAGCTGGCAGTGACAGCTGTCACTGCAGTCCGGGAAAGAAAACGGACCGCCTGTGCCAGGGCTCCAAACAGAGCCCGATAGAGACCCGTTTCGAGGCCCCCTGAAAAAAACTGCCGGTGCTCAGACCCCTTGAGTCCCGGCCCACTTAAAGCCCTGTAGATACTGATAGTTACCATTGCTGTTTCAACGTTTCAGACAATTTCATTCCATTTGGATACAAGAGTTACTCATTTTCGAAACTTGCCCCTCGAAAGTTGCAATAGCAAACAGTGGTGGCTCACTCCAGGAGGTGGGAAAGAGAATAGAACTCAAATACAGTATGAGTGGTATAATCACACTCGCTAAACTCGATCTCCAACAGAGTTATAGCTTTTAAGAAGGTCTGATTTAGAGACTGGACATGTCGAATGAAACCCCAAAAATGCACTATGAGACTCATAGTTCCCCCTCTCCCCAACAAATGT
This sequence comes from Lissotriton helveticus, assembly GCF_964261635.1. Classification (NCBI taxonomy): domain Eukaryota; kingdom Metazoa; phylum Chordata; class Amphibia; order Caudata; family Salamandridae; genus Lissotriton; species Lissotriton helveticus. The sequence goes on along the minus strand of NC_136068.1, from coordinate 636,515,298 downwards.
GTTCTCGTGTCTCCACACCTGCAATGTGCCTACAAAGTGATAAAGGAAAGTTGGACACCCCATTTGGCGAGCTCCCATTGAAGGTTGGTTGCAGCTACACGCAGTGAGTGCCCCGCTCTCGTGGGAGTGGTGTGACGTATATGAGTGCTGTGATAGGTAGTTCTTTAGGGGTCGGTTGAGAGCTGCCGCCATGGGACGGGCTGTGTGGCAGTGTCTGTAGACTTATCTGCTTCACGTCAACAGAACCGCTAGATGGAGGACAAGGTAACAACAATGCTTAAAGCGCAAAGGTTGAGGGTCAAAGGTAAAAGATGTGACCAATCCAAAGCACTTGTTTGGGTTAAGGCTGGTGGAGGTAGACTGAGTTCAGAGCTCGGGCCGGATTTACTGGCACCTACCCACGTGTTCCGATATGTCAGTGTTCTGCACCTGTAGTGACAATAATTATTTGGCCCAGCTGCACCCTTTTAAATTCAGCCAGGGTGTAGTGTGTTTATTTATGGTGTATTTGTTGACTCTGGGTGTCATTGTTTCCGTCTGCTAATTATTCTGAGTGTTCATCCTGTTTATGAAAGAGTGGTGAGGGTTCAGCCCAGGCTGCAAACCGTCCTCAACCCGCCGCAATAATGTTTTTTAATAAGGTTGCAATTATCATACTGATCATAGGTACTTCCTTTATCATCCTCAGAAGGAAGATAGATTGTGTTGGTCCTGCTATGATTTTAATCTTTCAACTTCAGAGTCTCTGAGAACTGGGTTCATGAAATTATTTGGCAATACAGGCCCAAATTATGCGGCATGCTTGACAAACTTCAGTGGCAATCAAAGGATATTATTCAGAATAATGCAGTAAAACACATTAAATCGGTCTGTGAAAAAGTTGTGTCCCCTTTATTACCAGGTTAACACATGAATAGAGCAATCATCACCTGAAAGATGACCAGTTAACGTTAGAAGGGTCTGCCACTGTGCTGCACCACGTTTTGCACATTTTTGGGAACTTTCGATCCGTATCAACTAAAAAACACATATTATGCTGAAATCGGCAGATTTGAAGCGGATTGTAGATCATGCAGTGAGTGTGATAAAACCATAATGATCAGGAAAACGCACAGAACCACGTCATTCCAGTGACCTTGATTAGAAGGACACAATAACTACAGCAACAACCTTAGTACTACTTCATTACTGGACTCCACATAGGTTTCTACAACAGGCAGATAAGCCACTGGGCTCACCAATGATCAGCAAAGGTGTGGTAACTTGTAGAGAGTCTTAAGTAGATGCAATAAGACTGATTCAATCGCCAAACAACTCTTTATGTGCGGCCTATTATTAGGGCTCCGGTTTTATGGCACTTATTTTGTTAACGTTTCAGCTTCTGTTTAGCCATATTTATTTTCTGGACATCTTATTGGTATTTATTTATTTTTGTTTTGTGTTTTCAAATTAAGTAGAGTGGTAAAATGGTATATTTCCTCATGTATTTAACTGACAAGCATGCACTCGTACTTTGATGCCTGTTGCGTTTTATTAAAATAAGCAGCCAAATATAATAAACCACCACACCCACAGATAAATAGCAGCATTATATATATAAATATGTGCTAACTTATGCCTGTATTTAAGGAAATCTCATTCTGTTTTTAATGCCTCATGCCTGTATGTGCTCAGCTGTTGGTCTGGAATTCATGAAGGGCAGCATGGTCAGTTACTCACAAGAAACACCATTTTCTGCATTTTTCCACTTTGAAAAATAACTACAGACAGAAAACACATTGGGCCATATTCTCAATGAAGTGGCAGAGAGAGGCGTTAGCCTTCTTGGCTTAACGCCTCTCTCCACCACTTCGGAAAAGCAAGGCTTCACCATATTCACAAGGACATGGTGCAGCCTTACTTTCCCCCCTGCGATGTCGCTAAGTTTCACAACTTAGCGCCAACGCAGGTACCCTAGCACCAGAGTGCAAGGGTGTCTGCAAGCAGGGAGGTTTGTTTATGTACAGGAAAATGTCCCTTCCTGTACATAGACAAACCTTTTTTTTAAATGCCAGTTTGTAACTTACATGTGTGCTGCTTCGTGCGGCACACATGTAAGTTACAATGCGGCATTTTGTACATTTCTGTACATAAACAAACCATGGCATTTTGCTCAATCCATGTGTGCTGCACAAGGCAGCACAAATGGAACAAGCAAAAAACGGAGAAATTTCTCCTTGATTCGCCACCTTAAGACCAGATTTTTCCTGGTCTTAAGTTTGGCGCTACCTCCTATTTACGCTGCCCTTGAGAATAGGAGTTAGCGTCAAACTCAATGGGTGTTGTGGTGGAATGCCCACCGCACACCCACTGCACGCCCCTTTCACGTTAAAAACAGCGTGAAGTTGGCCCTATTCACAAGGTAGCATTAAGCCACGTTAAGTGGCCATGTTAAACCACGTTACTGCCTTGTGGATAGGGCTAAGCCCCTATCGCCATAACAACATCAATAGGCAATAGGGGCTTGAGAATATGCCCCATTGTTTCCTGTCTGTATTTATCTGTAAAAATCTGTAAAAAACGAAAAATGGTAGCTTCCATTGACTGGAATGACCTTATTGAAATTGAGGAAGCCAGGTTATTTCATAAAATCTCCTAACATCAAATGAGTGGCTAGTAAAGATTCTGTTTAGCATTATTTCTTAGCAATTGAACAGGAATCCAACTCCTGACCACCCAACCAGTCTCCAATGGAAATCTCCCTAAATGGTATTCTGCAAATGACTTTACTTCCAGAGCCTTGGGAAAGTCCAAGGGATGAAACACAAGTGCCTTATAGCCGATGGCAGGTGTAATATGGCGGACGGGATACCTGTCGCATTTTGATGGAGTATTCCATCTCCCAAACTCTAAATAAGGCCCTTACTCTCATCATGCAGGTGTTCATGAGCTTCCATTATTCTGGATACAGTGTTACCAGAGTGAGTTGCACACTTCTTTTTCATACAGCATACGAAGAAGTCTTTGTTTCGCTGCCTTGCCCCATATTTAACACAGCAGTTTCTGTTAGAACTTGGTACATAATTCAGACACTTTGTTTGCTGCAGGCAGACATTTCCTAATCCTTGCACATGAAATCAGGATTCGTGGACATATATCCTTGCAAAATAGATTTATTATTTTGGCTTGGCCACATTTTTAACTTTAAAGTTGCAGGTGAAAATGTGAGTGCTCCAAGGCAGGGGCTATATTGATGTTATAATGCGCAATGTGGCCAGTATCCACATTCAGAGGGTTGTAGGTTTAAGAAATAATTTGAAAGTAATTTCCTGCACTGATCATCAGAAAGTGTGCAAGGATTTTCCACCCCCTTGCAAAATAGAAATTTACCTACTGGAGTGCTCCCCGTACATTTAAAGTATGCATTTGTGGACCTCTAGCAGTCATGATTTATCACCACTAGGTGGCGACCATAAACTACTGCTTTACCGTGCCGCTTTATAGTACTGGTCCTGCTTGTAACACGAGCATATTTACTCCTGTAAAAGCTGGATTAAGAACCTTTGTAGCACACATAAAATACACCTTGCTATTTAAAACAAACAGAGAACAAGCATTGGCAAAGCCAATAGGTTTCGCCTATGAGAGATCTATTGGCTTTGTCGATTTTTTTTATGTTGCATGGCGGTACGAGCTTCTATGCTACACAGCTTAAATTTTAAAAAGCGATCTGACATGGCCAGACCATGTCATATTGCTTTTTTAAATTTCAACCTAAGCTTGTACAAACAAGTTAAAATTGTTCTTTTCCCTATACTTAATATGGTGTTTATATTCTTGAACAAATGCCCCTTGCAGTTACCAGCATGTGAAAGTGTAGATAGCTGGACACTGAGGGCCTCATTTATGAGGCTGTGCGTCACTTTTACGCCGCTGGTGCGTCACTTTTTGTGACGCACCAGTGGTGTAAAAAATGCGCCTTGTTGCGCCATATTTACAAAGTGACGCATCTAGTTAGATGCGTCACTTTGTAAATCCCTGTGCCACATTATACCTGCGCCAGGTATAATGTATGCAAGGGGGGCGTATTGACGCAAGAAAGGGTCAATGAAGTGACGCAGTGAAATCTATCAGATTTCACTGCGTCACTTCTAGGACTCAAATGCGTCAAAATCTTACGCCTGCCTCTCAGCAGGCGTAATACTAGACAAAAAACTCAATCTAACTCCCCACATTAATTCCATTGCAAAATCTGCTCGATACCAACTGCGCCTTCTTTGGGAAATCCGTCGCTTCTTCCCGGAGCAGGACCTTATAACCCTGGTACAATCGCTGGTCCTCTCCAGACTAGACTACTGCAATTCCTTCTTACTGGCCTCCCCAAATCTCACCTGTCTCCACTTAAGTCTGTTTTCCACTCAGCAGTTCGGTTCATCTATGGGGCCAAAAGAAGCGATCACATCACACCGATGTTATCCAACCTCCGCTGGCTTCCCTTCGAGGCTAGAGCTATCTACAAGACCGCTTGTATCACCCACAAAGCCTTGCACTCCTCCTCTCCTCGCTACCTGGCGAATAAACTGAAACTCTCTGGAGGCTCTAGACCTTCACGCAATGCGGAGATCCTACTGCTTGAACCTCCCACTTTCAAGAAGGAAAGAACGATGGCCCAATCCTTCTCAGGCAACGCAGTGAGAATCTGGAACTCCTTACCGCCTCAGCTCGGGACCACCGCCTCCTCCCAGGCCTTCAAAAGGGACCTCAAAGTTCTCCTCCTCCAGAGACACCTCCAAAAGTAATTCACGTCCTCTTTGTTATTTGAAGGAAGACCTCCCACTACTGAAAACTCTACTCTCCATGACCATGGTAGTGCTTTCCCTGTGTGTTCTTGTGGTTGGAATGCCTGCCTTTTTTATGCAGTATTTTCCATATACTTGTGTTTGGTACCCTTTTATAACATGCACACACCACTTGGCCCTTGTAACACACGGTTTGCTACCTGCCTTAGATACTTGCACAAGGGCCTCCTTTGCCTATTTAACGCCTGTTCTTGTGCCTGAGTGTCTAGCTCATATTGCAGTATTATACCTCTAACTATACCTTGTTTTCTCTTATATCCTGCACACTTGTCACTTTTTCCTCTTGTGCACTCTTTACTACCTCATGTATTTTTGGTTGCTCACAATTTTTACTACCTCATGTGTTTTATTTGCTCACAATTGTCACTTTTACCGTATGTAATGTAACGTCTACTTTTGTAATCGGTTCCTGTGTAATGTTCTCATCATGTTTCACTTGTGTTCCTATTGTGAAGCGCTCTGACGCCTTCGGGTAAAGTCCGCGCTATATAAAAATGCATAAATAAATAAATAAATAAATAAATAAAAGACTGATGCAGGCCCTTTCACAAGGGGCTTGCCCCATGTGAAAGGACACATTGCTGAAGTTGCATCACTTTTGGGACACACTCCAGCAATGCGTCACTTTTGCGCCATACAGATACGTTAGAAATACTGACGTATCTGTAACTCCTTGCGCCATGATGCGTCATACTGTAAATATGACGCATCATTGGTGTCGCAAGGAGGGCGCAATGAAAAGTGACGCATCGCTGTTTTCACGCAGCGATGCGTCACTTTTCATAAATGAGGCCCTGAGCCTAGACAGGCTGTGTGTGGTGTTCGCGCAATAGCTGCTGACTTTTTGGAGCTGGGGAACCAGGTTCGAATCTCGGCAGCTGGCTCAACATTCTGTGATTCGGGGCAAATCTACTACTCTCTCCGTGACTGTAAAAATAAATGTGTTCTTATGTAATGTAGCTGGCACTCCTGTAAAGTGCTCCAAGTCCTTCTGGGTGACTTCACGCTATATAAAACAAGCTATGTGGGATGGTGAAGGGACATGCAGTACCGGAAGTGAGGTAGTGTGAGCGACAGGCCATCAACAAACAGGGATGGGGCCATGCAGCAACGGAATTGAGGTGGTGGTAGGGACGGGCAAGCAACTAACAGAATGCGGATGCTGGAAAGTAAAAAAAAAAAATGGTCGTACAAACAAGTTCAAATAGCTATTTTCCCTATTCTTAATATGCAATTTATATTTTGGAACAAATGTCCATTGCAGTTACCAGAATTTCAAAGTATGACTAGCTGGAACAAGGAGCATAGAGAGGCTGTGGTATTATGGCCAGAGCTGCTGGCTTTGGAGCAGTGGAACTAGGTTCGAGTCTCAGCGCTGGCTCAACATCCTATGATTCTGGGCAAATCACTTTATCTTCCCGTGCCTGTATAAATGAACTTGTCTTTGTGTAATATAACTGGTGTGTAATGGTAAGCTTTGTATTCTTTCCTTGTGAGGTCTAGGTTCTCCACTGAATGTGGAATTATGTTTGTGTAACGTTCTCTTGCTGGGGATGTCGTGTTCGAGATTCCTGGCAGTTAGGCTGGGGCTGTTCGTGCCTGAGGTTTAATAAACAGTACCTCACTTAATTTCTTGTTTCTTTGATTATCACTTATGTGGGAGACACCACATTAATTTGGCGACGATCGGGAGTGAACCCTACCTCAACACGAAGTCTCGACACGAAGCCTGCTTGTCCCTCCACTCCTCCAGCGGCTGATTGAAAATGACGGAAGCGTAGTCTTCCCAGCGGCGGATTTTCTTGTATTCGACTCAGAAGAGGAAATAATTCGGTGAGGAGTGTGGTGGGAGACCGTAAAGGGGCTTTACAAGAGTTTATTTAAGAGGGTCGGGAGAACCCGTCCAAACTGTTTAGCGTGCAGGTTACGTCATCCTTGCTCGCGTGTGCGTTCCAGCTTAAACAGCGTATGCGTGTCAGTGACGCGCTACACTGGCAACAAAAGACGGCAATTGTAAAAGTTACGCGCAACGCTTGCAGCTGCTCACAGCCATTGTGACGTACAGGAATTGACACGAGTCAAAAAGCCTAAGATAACCTTCTCTGCATAACAATAGCCTGTTCTTTCTCCTGCAAGGGCATAAGATCGGCGCAGTGACAATAAGAGGCTGTCTTTCAACATTCTCATTAAAAAATACAAGTCAAAAGGAGAATTTAGTTGCACGCATTGTGATTGGACAATCAAGAGCTCCAAGGCCAATAAAGGCATTACATTTTTTTTGTTAAAAAAATATTTGTACAATTTAAAAAAATAATATTTAATACATTCAAGAAAAATAGTGCTAATAAGGAAAAACATTCACGTAAAAAAGGGAATAAACAAAAGAAAATGCAGAATGTAACACAACCAGCATTTTTTCTAACAAGTCCAGGAGAGCCCAATGTAAAATGGCAGAAATGGAAAAAAATATTTGTAAATTATGCAAGAGTGTGTGGCACGAACTTAAATGCTGAAAGAAAATATTTGTTGTTACTTCATTGTCTGGGAGGTGAAGGTCAGGATGTTTTGGAACATTTACCGGAACTAAGTGCGTCTGAGCAAAGGAACTTAAATGAATATGAAATAGCAATTGAACAACTGGATAGACATTATCTTCCTAGATTGAGTACTATTATGGAAAGATACCATTTTGGTTTGAGAGGTCAGAAAAAAGATGAATCCGTGGAGGACTATGTCTCTGCGTTAAGGAAGTTGGCCTCTTCTTGTAAATTTGGTCAGACATTAGAAGAAAGAATAAGAGACCAGTACGTTTTGAAATGTGCACATGACAGTATCCGGAAAAAACTGTGGTTAAAGGATTAAACACCTTTGGAAGAAGTTTTAGTTATTGCGAAACAAGTTGAGCACATGACTAAGTGTGTAGATGAATTGAAAGGGGAAAAAGAAAAGGCAACGGAATCAGAAAGTAAAAATGAATTAAAGGTTGAAGAAGTTGTTTGTCAAGTAAAAACAGAAGACAAAATAACTATAGAAAAAAATAATTCTGCGTTGAATAATTCTAATTCAAATGTCACAAATGTTAATAACAAGTTTTCTTGTTTTAGATGTGGGAATTTTGGTCATTTGGCGAACTCTCCCATTTGTCCTGCTCTGAAATCAATGTGCAATAGTTGTGGTAAGAGGGGTCACTTCTCAAATGTTGTAGAACTAAAATCAACAAAAGGGAGGGTATTATTAGAAGGTGGTCTCAACCTCAACCTCAGGTAAAGACTGTGACTTTTCAAGTTAATGGAGGTCTTTTAGAACACCCTTCACATTTGGTAAAAGTTGGCGATGCATTAATTGAGTTTAAATTTGACTCATGTTCGCAAGTTACTATGATTGATGAAACTTTATTATATAAAATTTTTGGGAAAAGTGTTAAGCTCTTAAGAAGTGACATTGTACTTTTGGGATATGGAAAGAAACCTATCAAATTGTTGAGTTATTTTGTGGCTACAATTGAGTTGGGAAGTCGTATTATTCCTGGAAAAGTTTATGTTGCTAAACAAGGTGATGCTCTGCTTAGTTGGAGACATCAACGTGATCTAGGGGTTAAACAATCCAAATGCTTCACCTCAAGTACAGATACAGGAGGTGGAGGATTTGTCATCCATGTTTGCAGATAAATTTCCAATTGTATTCAAAGAGAACTTGGGATGCTTAAAAGGATACAAGCATTGTATTAGATTAAAGAAAGATGCCATTCCTGTTATAGCAAAAGTAAGGAGAATTCCATTAGGAGAACAAGAAAAAGTACAGAAGGAAATTGATAAACTTGTTGAAAATCAGATCATTGAGCCTGTAGAGGCCACAGAATGGTTGGCTCCCATTGTAATAGCCAAGAAACCTACTGGCGAGATTCGCTTATGCATAGATTTGCGTGCTTTGAATAAAGAAGTTGTCGTTGACAGGTTTCCTTTGCCAAATATCGATGAAATGGTGGGAAGTTTGGAGGGGGCGAGGTATTTCACCACCTTAGATTTGGCTTCTGCCTACCACCAGGTAGAGTTAGACGTGTCTTGTCAGGATTTGACAGCATTTATAACTCCAATGGGCACATTTAAATTTAAAAGAATGCCCTTTGGGCTAATTTCAGCTGCTTCGGTTTTTCAATGTATTATGGCGCGCATTCTTAAAGGTCTTTGTGGAGTAAAGTGTTATCAAGATGATTTGTTAATTTATGGTGCTGATATGTTTGAGCATTATGAGCGTGTGTGTGCAGTATTTGAGAGGTTGAGTAAAGCTGGTCTGTCACTTAAGAAAGAGAAGTGTAAGTTTGGTTTAGAAGAAGTGGATTATCTTGGGCATTGTATCAAGAGCGAAGGTGTTTTCCCAAAACATGAATTAGTTGAATCGATTGATAATATGGCAGAGCCTATAAATAAGGAGGAGTTGCTTTTGTTTCTTGGTATGGTGGAATTTTATGGGAAGTTCATCATACATTTTGCTGATGAGACTGAGAACATGAGAAGGCTTACTGCGAAGAGTGTGTTTTTTGAATGGTCAAGTGAATGTAAGAAGGAATTTGAAGGAATTAAGGATGAATTGAAGAAAGCTCCTTGTCTTCATGCGTTTGTTCCAGGTTTTCCTACATATTTGTTTACCGATGCCAGTGATAAAGGTCTTGGTGCGGTTTTGGTTCAAAATAAACAGGGTAATGATTCTCTCATTGCTTGTGCATCTAGATGTCTTAGAGGGCCAGAGTTAAATTACTCTGTAATAGAGAAAGAGTCTTTAGCTATTTTCTGGGCCCTAAGGAAATGTAAGAATTTAATTTGGGGCACTAAGATCTTTGTCATGTCTGATCACAAGCCGTTAAGAGAGGTTTTTTGCAAGAAAGGTTTGGATTCTATCTCGTCTAGAATTAGGAGGTGGATTATTTCTTTGCAGGAATTTGATTTTGAAGTACAATACATACCTGGTGTTTCCAACAAATCGGCTGATTGTTTCTCTAGATTGGTGAAAAGAGATAATATAGTAGTTGAGGATATGTTTGAAGAAGAGGATGATGTTATCAATGTCTGTGAAGTTACGGAAGGTATCGTTAAGGAGAAAGAGTGGAAAAATGAATTAGAAAAGGATGAGGAGTTAGTTAAGGTGATGGGTATGTTGAAAGAAAAAAAACGCTTAGAAAAACCTTGGTCTCTTGTTTTTGAAGAATTATCTATAACTGATGGTTTGTTGACACGTGGGGTGAGACTTATTCCTCCTTCTGTGTTGAGGGAAAAATTGTTGTTGCATGTACATTGTGGTCATTTGGGTATTGTGAAAACTAAGGAAATGTTACGTACACAGTTTTGGTGGCCAGGTATGGATTTGGAGATAGAAAGAATGGTTAGGGAATGTATTGAATGTTGCGCAAGTGATAAAATTCTTAAGACTAAACAAATGCCTATGGTTTGTAGGAGATTACCTAATCATCCGTGGGATGAGATTGCTGTTGATATCCTGGGCCCCCTTTCTGGCGTGTCTGACACTCCTTATTTGATTGTAGTGATTGATTTGTATTCTCGTTGGATTGAGGTGTGTGCAGTTAGTGACATAACGTCTGATTCTGTTATTAAGTTTCTGGATGAGATTTTCAAAAGAGAAAGTTATCCCAATAGTTTATTGTCGGACAATGGTCCCCAGTTTTGTTCTGGAGTTTTTGGGGAATATTTGAATAAACGTGGGGTTGTTCACAAGAGATCTTCGTTGTATCATTCTGAAACCAATGGTGCAGTTGAGAGAGTGAACAAAACGTTAAAAGAAAGCACTCAGCTTGCAAGAGCTAGTAGTTTAAATTGGGAAAGGATAGATGCCTATCGGTGTTCTCCTCATTCCACCACTGGTAAGTCTCCCTTTGAATTATTTAAAGGGAGAATTCCCAATACTATGTGGTGTCCTGGTTGGATGAAATTGAATAAAGGGTTTGTGAATAACCACATTGGTGCATGGAGAGAGAGGGAGTTGGAGAAGCAAGCCAATAGGAAAAGGTATTTTGATGATAAGAAATGTGTTCAGTTTCAAAAAGTCAAAATAGGTGATTCCGTCAAAATAAAAGCACCTGTTGGACGAGAATCTTGGTCTAAATACACCAATAATAGATCTGTAATAAAAGTTTTTAAGAATGCTGTTAAAACAAATGATGGGAGGATTTGGAACAAAAGTCGTGTTGTTGTGGTGAGATCCAAATGTGGTGAACTAGCTGATGTTGATGCTGGTAATCATTCATTTGGTGCTGGCAATGTTTCTCCACTTTGTTCCAGAAATTCTCCTGGAGTTCGTACAAAGAGTCAAAGGATACGCAAGGCTCCTGCTTACATGAAAGATTATGTATGAACTTCTTTCTTGTTTTTCTTTTATTTTCAAATTTCTTTGTGCTGCTCTCCCTTTTCTCCTATTTTGTTGTATATTATATTCTATTGTTGTAAAGAAGGGAGATGTGTAATGGTAAGCTTTGTATTCTTTCCTTGTGAGGTCTAGGTTCTCCACAGAATGTGGAATTATGTGTGTGTAACGTTCTCTTGCTGGGGATGTCGTGTTCGAGATTCCTGGCAGTTAGGCTGGGGCTGTTCGTGGCTGAGGTTTAATAAACAGTACCTCACTTAATTTCTTGTTTCTTTGAATATTACTTATGTGGGAGACACCACATGGTGCTCATGTAAAGCGCCCTGAGTCCTTCCATTCGATTTGCGTTATATAAAACAAGCTACTATCAGGGGGGTAACACAGGCCCCCGCAGCCCACGCGGTGCGGGGGGCCCCTAGCTCCAAGGGGCCCCCTCGGCACTGCACTCTGGCCAGAGAGCTCCTGATTGAGCCCGGAGGGGGCCCCCCTAAGTACCATGCAGGGAGGGCCCCTCACTTTTCGTTACACCAGTGGCGACTATGATAGAGGTAGGATGGCAACTAGAGATGGGGTGGGGAAGGGGCATTCAGAAACAGAAGTAAGGTAGTGGTAAGGACTCACAAGCAACAAACCGAATGTAGATGTTGAAAAGTAAACATAAGTAAATAAATAAATAAAGTATGTTACAAATGCAGGGCCTATGGAAGGTCACTGGCCGCCGGGAGTAGTACTTGGTCGAAGCTCCACAGCAAGGGTGAAGACCGGAAGCCCATCAGGAAGCTGAAGGCAGGAGGATTTGCTGACAAACAAGAAGAAAGGAAACAAGAGTGATGTAGGGGCCAACCAATGCTAAGTAAAGATAAGTAATGGGAGGGCTCAAAGCCCCTTTTAAGATGTTTTTGTTTTTATGTTACAAGAGATTTCGCAAGCGCGGCGCAATCGCCGTGTATGTGAAACCTGAAAAAGGCTTTTGCATACATTTGCATTGCATGCTCCAGTGGATATATGCCTTGTGCTAATCTATGGAAAAAGAAGACCAACGGCTATGATTAGCAAATGTAAGCAATATCTAGTGGAGTGGGCGTTTAGAATGCACAGAGGTAAAATATGCATAGTGTTTTTTAAGTAAATTACCCTGATCGAGATAACAAGAAGTCTCATTTTTTCAGCCGCGGCCACTGCAGGTAAGAGCGGTAGGGTGGTGGGGCCGGCTGGGGGGATTTAGAGAGACGACCACAAGGGAAAATTAAATAAATAATGAATTTTCCCTCGTGGTCATCTCTCGAAATCCCCCTCGGTCCCCCCCCACCCTTCCCCCCGCTGGCCACACTGCCTCCCGGCTCTTACCTGCAGCGGGCACAGCTGCATTTTTTACCCAATAAATCACACTCAACCTCAGAAATAAGAAAGAAGGAGTCAGCCTGTTGTGGATTTGAATAGGCTATAGAGATGTCTGCAGCAAGTGCATCATTGATGTAGTTCAGGAGTGTACACTGAAAGAGCTTTGTAGTGAGACAGGAGCTAATGTTAGCCCTGGAATGATGTCCATAAAATAGCTTTTTGGATTTCCTGGTACATGGGCCTACAGGACAACTTTGAGACGTACTGTGAAGAGTTAGCAGCAGAAACATTAGCAAAAGAGTGACATTATCACCGGATCACCTGCGCCTCATCCCTGGTGGTCCAGTGAACCCTGTTCTTCTTTGCCTTGATCCGCTCTCCTTTCCGTTTTTTTCACTCGTTTTGCTTCTACCTCTGTCTTTTACTGTTCTGCACTTTTTCTGCCTTCTCTCATTTCTCCACTCATTTCCTTACTTCCCTTAGCCTCCCTGGTGGTTCCATGGTTCCCTGTTCTCCTTTGTCTCACTCTGCTGTCCGGTCCGTTTTTCACTCGTTTTTCACCCTTTTTCAAATCGCTTCTGCACTCTTCTGCTCTGTGCTTTCCTTGCTCTCTTCCTTATTTAACTCCTTTTTTGCCTCTTACTCCTCCTTTCCCGCCCGTTTTTCCCAACCGCTGCCGCACCGCAGCCCCTCCCCCACCAGCACGACCAGCGCGACCAATCCTGCTCCCCTCCCTGCTCCTGCCTCCCAGGTGTCCAGCCCTCCCTAACCCCTACTTAATGGCGGCCGCTACAGGGACATGTGAGCAAGACCACTGACTCATTGTCAGTGAAATTGCTCCCCCTCCCTCCCAGCACCAACCTTAAGTGAGGCCTGCCCCTGCACTTGCACTCTCGTGTGTGCTGGTGTTTGAGGCCCCCCTTCACCTGCAGGATCACCTGCACCTCATCCCTTGTGGTCCAGTGGACCCCTGTTCTCCGTTGCCTCGATCCGCTCTCCTTTCCGTTTTTTCACTCGTTTTGCTTCTCCTTCTGTCTCTTTCTGTTCTGCACTTTTTCTGCCTTCTCTCATTTCTCCACTCATTTCCTTACTTCCCTTAGCCTCCCTCGTGGTCCAGTGGACCTCTGTTCTCCTTTGTCTCACTCCGCTGTCCGGTCCGTTTTTCACTTGTTTTTCACCCTTTTTCAAATTGTTTCTGCACTTTTCTGCTTGCTTTGCTTTCCCTTTTCTCTGCCTTATTTCACTCATTTTCTCCTTTTTTCCCCTCTTACTCCTCCTTTCCTGCCTATTTTTCCCAGCTACTGCTGTCCCCTTGGCCCCTCCCCCCAGCACGACCAGTGCGATTGATCCTGCTCCCCTACCCGCCTCCTGGCTGTCCAGCCCTCCCAGACCCCTACTTAATGGCGGCTGCACTCAGCGGGCACGCAGCTGGTGCGCCGAACGCATGCAAAAGGCAAGCCCGTCTGCGCCCGTCCGCGACCCGACTGCGACCAGAGTCAGGAACCATGGATCTCTGCACCGCCAATGATACGACCCGGAGGCACTCCACGCCCTCAACCCAGGCAGCAACACCAACTGCAAGCTAGCGTCACCGGCCAACACCCATGGACCCTTCAGCTGTCACAGCTCCCGGCACACTTGCAGCACCACCAAGACCACGGACCCAGCACAACCCACCCGCAAGAACACACCCGAACCGAAGACCCTGCAATGCATCCTCCTCAAAGTCCGATCCCTTCACAAACACGCCACCAAAATCTGGGACCTCCTCAACAGTACCACCCCGGACGTAGCATTCCTCACCGAAACATGGACCAACACCTCCTCAGTACCGGACATCGCCATTGCCATCCCCCAAGGATACAAGATCTCCAGGAAGGACCACCCCAACTGCCCGGGAGGAGGAATCGCCATCGTCCACAAATCCACTCTCCGCCTGAGCACACCCTCCGACGAGCCCACAGACCTGATGGAATACCTTCACTTCCAGATACTAGCTAGCCCCACCACCACCCTGCGAGGAACCCTCATCTACCAACCCCCTGGACACCATGGACCTTTTGCCAAATCCATCACGGACATCATCTCCCCGCAGGCCATCTCATCCACCAACTACACCCTGCTGGGGGACCTCAACTTCCACCTTGACAACCAACGGGACCCCAGCACCTCATCCCTCCTGGACAACCTTCACAACAATGGACTCTGCCAGATCGTTTCCGAACCCAAGTACTCAGCAGGACACACCCTCGACCCCCTCTTCACAACAGGAAACTCCATCACCTTCAGCCACACCACCAAAGTCCCATGGTCCGACCATCGATGTGTCCACTTCACCTTCAGAACACCCACCATCCACAGACACCAGCACCTGCTCCCACTGAGAAATTGGACCAGAATCACAGACAACCAGCTAACCTCATCACTCAGCAACTCCACCCCGACCGTAGCGGAAAACGACGACCCCAACCACGCAGCCCAAACCCTGCACAGAAGGATCACCGACAGCGCCAACACCTTAGCCCCCTCAAGAAAAACAGCAACACCCACGCCAAGAAAGCTAGATGGTTTACCACCGAACTTTGAGAATCCAGACGCACTTTCTTCCACCTCGAAAAGGACTGGAGGAACACCAAATCCACAGAAGCCCACAACAACTTCAGAGCCGCCACCAAAGTCCACCACCAACTCATCAGAAAAACAAGGAAAAAGGCGATCGAAGACAGAATCTCCACCCACGCACACAACAGCAAAGAACTCTTCAACATAATCAAGGAGTTTGCCCAACCCACCAGCGAGTCCACCCAAATCCCACCCTCACAAGACCACTGCGACACACTCAGCACTTTTTTCCACCACAAAATCAAGAGCATCTACGACAACTTTGATGAAGACAACCAACACACTGAACCCTCATCAACCACCCCGTAACCATGAAGCCAATGATCGACGACTGGAACGCCCTCACCACCGAAGACACACTGAAGACGATGAACTCAATCCACGCCCGGGCACCCACGGACTCCTGCCCCGACCACATTTTCAACAGAGCCGCTGACACCATTGCACCCATGCTCCGCCACACCATCAACCACTCCCTGGCAACCGCATCGTTCCCCGATGACTGGAAACACGCCGAGACCAACCCCCTCCTCAAGAAACCCCCAGCAGACCCCACTGACTTCAAAAACCACAGGCCCATCTCCCTGCTCCCCTTCTCAGTGAAATTCATCGAGAAAGCCATCAACAGCCAACTCGCCACATTCATCGAAGAGCACATCATCCTCGACTCCTCCCAATCCGGCATCAGAAAAAACCACAGCACGGAAACCTCTCTCCTCGCAGTGACAGACGACATCCGCACCCTACTGGACAAAGGAGGAACAGCAGCCCTCATCCTCCTCGACCTCTCAGCGGCGTTCAACACAGTTTCTCACCACACCCTAATACGCAGAATCCATGACGCAGGGATTCAAGACAAGGCCCTCAACTGGATCTGCTCCTTCCTCTCTGGTAGAACGCAGCGGGTCAGACTCTCCCCTTTCCTCTCTGACCCTACACCAACCACCTGCGGAGTCCCCCAGGGGTCATCCCTCAGCCCTACGCCCTTCAATGTCTACATGACTCCGCTCGGCCCCCATCGTCAAACCCTACGGACTCAACATCGTGTCATACGCAGACGACGCCCAACTCATCCTCTCCCTATCCAACAAACCTAACACCACCAGACACAATCTTCGAGAAGACATGGAAGCCGTTGGAAAATGGATGAAAAACAGCTGCCTTCAACTAAACACCAACAAAACAGAAGTACTCATCATGGGCCCACACCTCGACGCCTGGAACGACACCTGGTAGCCCACTGACCTCGGAAGACCGCCCACCCCCACGGACCACGCACGTAACCTGGGAATCATCCTGGACTCCGAACTCAAAATGGACGCCAGATCAACGCCGTCTCATCTTCCTGCTTCCACACCCTCCACCTCCTACGCAAGACCTTCAAATGGATCCCCCTCGAACACCGAAAGACCGTCACTCACTCCCTGGTCACCAGCAGACTCGACTACGGCAACTTATTCTACACCGGAATAAACAAAAACCTCACAAAAGCTACAGAACTTCCAGAACGCCGCCGCAAGACTGGTCCTCAACCTGCCAAGACACTGCCACTTCTCCCAGCACCTGCGCACACTTCACTGGCTCCCCATCGAAGCTAGTGTCACCTTCAAGATGCTCCCCCATGGTCACAAGGCCCTCCACGACACTGGACCAGCATACCTGAACAGCCAACTCAAATTCCACGCACCCCAATGGACCCTACGATCAGCCCAGCTCTCCTACACCATTGTCCCCCACACCAGAAAGACCAGATCAAGCAGCCGCTCCTTCTCCTTCCTCGTGGCCAGAGCCTGGAACGCCCTCCCTCTCCACCTCAGACAGACATCTCTCCCCATCTTCACTAGAAACCTCAAAACCTGGCTCTTCGACAGACCCCCTCCTTGATGGACTGGAACCTGCGAAACTCCCCTCCCCCAGTGACTTGTTACCCTCACGGGTGAGTAGTAGCGCTTAACAAACTCGTGATTGATTGATTGATTGATTAATTGACAGTGTCTTTTTTTTTAGAAATAAGAAATTGAGTGTAACGGAAAAGTTCACATTGTTAACTAAAACAAAATTGCAGTATGGCCAGGGTGTTATAGAATGGGCTGTTTTCAGCAAGTGAGGTGGTAGTTTCACGTAGCAGGCATTAATATATTTTATATAGCGCTTAGTGCTAAAGTTCTTGCCATTTCTAAGTGTTGTAAATACCAGCTCTTACTATTATCCACAGTAATGGTGATCAATTTATTGACCGAGGAAGGATGAATGACTGACTTGGCCATTTGGGAAATTTTAACGGATGCTGCGCAAGTCTCAAAATAATCTGGAACCTGCACCCAAGGCTTCCGACCTCAGAAGCCTTGGAATTCACCTGTGTGCTATGGAGGGCTTCTGACCTGATTCCAAAACCCCTAAAGAGACCAGCTACTTCCTGCTGATGAAAGTCAATCACCAAGAAACATGCATCCAGGAATGCACAGAAATATCAGTACTGGCCGCGTCAACGGATGGTGAACACTTCCTTACTTGTGAGTTACTGAAATTCTTTGCTTTAGGTGAATTCGCACTAATATTGGTTGTAATTTACTTGTTGTACATGGTAAGGAAGCTTGCACTATGGTTGCCTGTCTGTACATAGTTTACATGTGGGTTAAGCTTGCACTCATGTGCTGTATGTCTTGTGTGGGTGACTGAAACGTGTATTACTGTTGCCTGTGCTGTACGTGTTCTACGTGAGTGAAGTGTGCACTACTTTTGTCTTTGCTGTATATGGTCTCGCATGAGTGAGGCTTGCATTATTGTAATGTATTTATTATTTGTGTGTGAATCTTGCATTACTGTTGCCTGTGCACAAAGTGTCCTACGTGTGGGTGAAATTTGGCTGTATGTGCTATACGAGTGGGCACAGCTTTCACTACTGTTGCATTTGCTGTACTTGGCCTTTTTTTAGGGTGAAGCTAGTGAAGCTTGCACTGATGTGTTGTATATGTTGTACCTGAGAGTGAAGTTTGACAACTGTTGCCTGTGCTATGTATGTTCTACGGGTAAGTATAGCTTACACTACTGTTACCTGTGCTGATATATGTTCTATATGTGACACTGAAGAATGTCCTACTGTTGTCTGTACTATATGTGTTCTAAATGTGAGTGAAGTTTGCAATACTGTTGTTTGTGCTACACATGTTCTACCTTTAGGTGAAACTGGTATAATTGTTTTCTGGCTGTACATATTCTCTGTTTGAGTGAAACTAGCACTGATGTGGATTGTGCAATACCTCTTCTATGTGTGAGTGAAGCTTGCACCACTGTTGTCTGTACTGTATGTGTTATAAATGTGAGTGAAGTTTGCAGAACTGTTGTTTGTGCTACACATGTTCTACCTGTGGGTGAAGCTGGCATAATTGTTTTCTGGCTGGACATGCTCTCTGCTTGAGTGGAACTTGCGCTGCTATTGATTGTGCAATACCTCTTCTATGTGTGAGTGAAGCTTCCACTACTCTTGCTTACGCTGTACGTGATATACTTGTGGATACATTTTTTACTACGGTTACATTGCTATATGTTGTCTATGCTGCAGTGAAGTGTCCACTGGAGTGACATATATGCTATGCATATAAGTGAAGCTTGCAACATTGCTTCTTGTGTTCTACATGTTCTTTGTGTTAGTGAAGTGTGCACCACTGTTACACATGCAGAATGTGTTTAATGTGACATTTGCACAACCATTGCCTGTGCTCTGCACAGGACCTGTGTTGAGGGTAAACGTGTGTAGACAGCATCTACCCACTAGTTTCACAGGGTGGACGTTGTCTACCTTGCAATGAGTTTGGTCCCCTTAGAAATATGCCAAACCTGTCCTTGTGTGTTTATCAGACACCGGGACACATTCCCCAGTCTGCATGTTGTCTGCTTTAGTTCCAAGCAGCAACATGCAGGCAGGGGGTGCTAATCAGATTCCAGCTGGGCCCATAACAAAGGCAGAAGTTACGGGGCCATCAGGCCTCTTTTGGTTGGAGTATCCTGCTTGGAGCTATCAGGAGCCTCACACCTAAACACAATGGAGGGGAAACAAAGGCTCACAACAAATCACTTCACAGGTACTTAAGAGAGGCATACTTTTGACTTTGTTCAGTCCCTGTATATAAGAGATATGCAAGCACTGTAAAAATGTCAGATACATTGGTGTCTGGACCAGTATGTACACAAATAACAATTTAAATACCACTATTTTGTTTATTTCTTTTATAGCGCTACTCATTCCAAACGAGGGTGTCAGAGCGCTTTACATCACATGTACATATTATACAATGACAATAAATCATATGTGTGTCAATCAATGACCAGGTTGTGTTACACAAGACAGTGAGGGTTACAAGGTGTAGGAGTCACTTGTCATTCCCAGCTCACTGTGCTGTATTAGAAATATTATAATTTATGAACCGTAAGTAACAAAAGGATGTCTGTGTTAAAAGGAGTAACCCACTCCACCCATTTACACGCAATAAAGATTTGTCACCTGTGGCTTGCATAATGATCTTTGCAGGAAGCATATTAACCCGCTATGCTACTTTGTTTTAAAACTGGGACAAGACAAAGCACAGATCTCTCCAGTAAATAAGTTAACATCCAAAGTTATCCTGCTATTCTTATTATTCCCTGAAATTTAGTTGGAACACAAAGATCTCTCCAGTAGGTGCCTTAACCCCATAAGATATATAACAAGCATTAGAAATGCAATAGGTCTCGGATGTATTTGAGTTAGAGGAAATGGCATTGTAAATGGCAATGTCTTTTTGCCTTGTGTTATGGAGTGTATGTATGTAATGTGTAATGTAATTATGTGGTTTGGATTGGAATTGTAGCAATGGTAGCATGCTGAGCTTTAGATGATTATGTTTAAAAGTAAAGTTTGCAATACTGCTATTGGTACAGTAGTTAATTGTGGATTCGTTAACAATTGATGTGTGTAGTGATGGCTGTTGGTGTGCACTGACGGGTGGTGGTGTGTGCCTGGTGAAAGCGTGCACTGACGGCTGGTGGTGAGTGTATGCCTGGTGAAAGTGTGCACTGATGCTTGGTGGTGTGTGGGTGCGCCTGGTGAAAGCGTGCACTGATGGTTGGTGGTGTGTGTGTGCACCTGGTGAAAGCGTGCAGTGACAGCTGGTGGTGTGTGTGAGCTTGGTGAAAATTTGGAGGGTGGAGTTGGAGGGTGGACAGTATTATACCTCTACTTGTACTTTGTTCGCTGTTGTAACCTGCACACATGTCACTTTTTCCTCCTGTATTGCACAGTTTGCTACCTCTTGTATTTTTGTTTGCTCACAATTGTCACTTTTGCGCCTTGTAACTTAACGTTTGCTGTTGTACTTTGTTCACTTGTAATTTTCTCCACATGTATCATTACTGTTCCTATTGCTGGAGTTGGAGGGTGGAGTTGGAGGGTGTAAATGTAAATGTAAATGTATTTCCATTTATATAGCGCACGAATCACCCAGGGGTCTCAAGGCGCTTGCTTAGGGAACCCGTCCTGGTATTCCCCTGTGAGATACCCCAGCAGGGTATCCACAAGGTGAAAGCCAGGCATCCCGCCGCGAGGGGCCATAGTGGAGATTAAGCAAGCTATTGCCCAGAGTCGCAAAGTGTGACCCCGTGAGTCGAGTAGGCACCGGAGCGAGAATTGTCGAGTCTGTGGAATTTTGAGCCCGAGACCCGCCGAGGCGGGGAATCGAACCCTGGTCCACGGCCGATCTCAGCTTCCGGGTCTGCCGCCTCTAACCACTGAGCCACGCTTCTCCACACGAGTGGAGTGGAGTGTAGTTGGAGGGTAGACTTGGAGGGTGGACTTGGAGGGCAGAGTTGGAGTTTGAGGGCAGAGTTGGAGTTTGAGGGTAGAGTTGGAGTGTAAACTTTGTGTTTGAGGGTAGAGTTGGAGTTTGAGGGTAGAGTTGGAGTTTGAGGGTAGAGTTGGAGTGTAGACTTTGAGTTTGAGGGTAGAGTCAGAGTTTGAGGGTAGAGTCGGAGTTTGAGGGTAGAGTCGGAGTTTGAGGGTAGAGTTGGAGTTTGAGGGTGGAGTTGGAGTTTGAGAGTAGAGTTGGAGTATGGGGGTAGAGTTGGAGTTTGTGGGTAGAGTTGGAGTTTGAGGGTAGAGTTTGAGTTTGAGGGTAGAGTTTGAGTTTGAGGGTAGAGTTTGAGTTTGAGGGTAGAGCTTGAGTTTGAGGGTAGAGTTTGAGTTTGAGGGTAGACTTTGAGTTTGAGGGTAGAGTTGGAGTTTGAGGGTAGAGTTGGAGTATGAGGGTAGAGTTGGAGTTTGAGGGTAGAGTTGGAGTTTGAGGGTAGAGTTGGAGTTTGAGGGTAGAGTTGTAGTGTAGACTTTGAGTTTGAGGGTAAAGTTTGAGTTTGAGGGTAGAGTTGGAATTTGAGGGTAGAGTTTGAGTTTGAGGGTAGAGTTTGAGTTTGAGGGTAGAGCTTGAGTTTGAGGGTAGAGTTGGAGTTTGAGGGTAGAGTTGGAGTTTGAGGGTAGAGTTGGAGTTTGAGGGTAGAGTTGGGGTTTGAGGGTAGAGTTGGAGTTTGAGGGGTAGAGTTGGAGTTTGAGGGTAGAGGTTGATTTGGAGGGTGGAGTTGGAGGGGGTGTGTGGTGTTAGGTGTCTGTTGTGTGTGTTGCAAATGTGTGTTGGGGTGTTCCTGTGCTGCTGGGACCAGTGCTCCTGTACTGCTGGAACCAGTGCTCCTGTACTGTTCCATGCTTCTGTACTGCTGGGACCAGTAATCCTGTACTGCTGGGACCAGTGTTCCTGTACTGTGGGTTCCGTGCTTCTGTACTGCTGGGACCAGTGTTCCTGTACTGTGTGTTCCGTGCTTCTGCACTGCTGGGACCAGTGCTCCTGTACTGCTGGGACCAGTGTTCATGTATTGTGGGTTCCGTGCTTCTGTACTGCTGGGACCAGTGGTCCTGTACTGTGTGTTCCGTGCTTCTGTACTGCTGGGACCAGTGTTCCTGTACTGTGTGTTCCGTGCTTCTGTACTGCTGGGACCAGTGCTCCTGTACTGCTGTCACTCTCTCTGCTGTTACTCTCTCTCTGCTGTCATTCTCACTCTGCTGTCACTCTCACTCTGCTGTGTCTATCACTCTGCTGTGTCTATCACTCTGCTGTCACTCCCACTGTGTGGCGTGCAGCAGTGTGAGGCGTGCAGCAGTGTGAGGCGTGCAGCAGTGGGAGGCGTGCAGCAGTGTGTGGTGTGCAGCAGTGTGTGGCGTGCAGCAGTGTGTGGCGTGCAGCAGTGTGTGGTGTGCAGCAGTGTGTGGCACGCAGAAGTCTGCACTCACTCTCACTCTGCACTCACTCTCACTCTGCACTCACTCTGCACTCACTCTCACTCTGTACTCCCACTCTGCACTCACTCTCACTGTGCACTCGCTCTCACTCTGCACTCACTCTCACTCTGCACTCACTCTGCACTTTACACTCACTCTGCACTCACACTCACACTCACTCTGCACTCACTCTCACTCTGCACTCACTCTCATTCTGCACTCACTCTCACTCTGCACTCACTCTCACTCTGCACTCACTCTGCACTCACTCTGTACTCACTCTCACTCTGCACTCACTCTCACTCTGCACTCACTCTCACTCTGCACTTACTCTGCACTCACTCTGTACTCACTCTGCACTCACTCTCACTCTGCACTCACTCTCACTCTGAACTCACTCTGCACTCACTCTCACTCTGCACTCACTCTCACTCTGTACTCACTCTGCACTCTGCTCTCACTCTGCACTCTGCACTCACTCTTACTCTGCACTCACTCTCACTCTGCACTCACTCTCACTCTACACTCACTCTGCACTCACTCTCACTCTGCACTCACTCTCACTCTGCACTCACTCTGCACTCACTCTCACTCTACACTCACTCTCACTCTGCACTCACTCTCACTCTGCACTAACTCTCACTCTGCACTCACTCTCACTCTGCACTCACTCTGCACTCTGCACTCACTCTGCACTCACTCTCACTCTTCACTCACTCTCACTCTGCACTCACTCTGCCTCTGCACTCACTCTGCACTCACTCTCACTCTGCACTCACTCTCACTCTGCACTCACTCTGCACTCACTCTCACTCTCACTCTGCACTCACTCTGCACTCACTCTCACTCTGCACTCACTCTCACTCTGCACTCACTCTCACTCCGCACTCACTCTGCACTCACTCTCACTCTGCACTCACTCTCACTTTGCACTCACTCTCACTCTGCACTCACTCTCACTCTGCACTCTCTCTCACTCTGCACTCTCTCTCACTCTGCACTCACTCTCACTCTGCACTCACTCTCACTCTGCACTCAGTCTGCACTCACACTCAGGCTAAAGAGGAAGAGGAGAGATACCTGTCAAGATCCCTGATGTAAAATAAAAAATAAAGAAAATATATCGCTAAGTTAAACGCGACCCGCTAAGAAGATTTAAAAGTTGCATGTCGGCGGAAATATCGCAGGGAACAGAGCAGTCCAAGTAATGAAGGTCTGTGTTTCCTAATCTAATGGCGGCAACTGGCGATCGGTTCATGAAATGGGTTTTACGTTATGGAGGGGCAGCAGTAGCGGTGAAGCGCACAGAAGAAATCTAGCCTGTTAAGAGAGTACTTTCCCGGATTTGCCGGTGTATAACAGGCCCACATGGTTGACCATCTCGTTGTGTAATGAGAGATGCAGTCTGTAATAATGAAACAAAGAATCGTGCAATAACGTCAGTAAGACTATTCGGACAGGGGTCGCCCGGTCCTACCGCTCTGAAAGAATGCCCGAAGAAGCAATCTTACCTCTGGGAATCTACGGGAGGCAGACCGGAAGGATTCAAATGAATAGGTACTGCAGGTGGCACCAGTAAAAGTTACCTAACACGATCATATGACAGTTCAGGTAATACAAAAGGCAGTTCAGGTCATGCAAAAGGCAAGTGGGATGGTTCCAGGTACCGTCGGGAAGTAAAAAACAAGCGGCACTTCAACCGATCGCGAAAGCGATCGTATTTTACAAAAAAATAAAAAAGCCCGCAGTGGTGTACGTGCACGCGCCACTGCGAGCATATGTTTTGAATTATCACGGCTGTCAAACCGCGATAATCCAAAACATATGGCCTTCTGGTGCGCGTAACAGACAGCAATAGGCCATAGGCGGAGCTACGCGACCGCCTATGGCCTATTGCGTGTTCTGTTTCAAAACAGCACACACCTGAAGGCCAATTAAATTGGACCTTGGATTCCACAACGGCACGAGCGTTGTGGAATGCAAGGTCCATTTCCAAAACGCAGAGAAAAGGACTCTGGGCCACGCCCACACTGCTTACGCAGTGTAGGCTAGGCCCGAGCCCTAAAAATGCAGACGTTGCAACCAATTAAGCAGAACAGATTTACTGCTATGTTTCTCCTTGTTGCCAATTTCTTTTTGGCAGAGTAAAAAAAAAATTTAAAGTTAAGGCCCAGAATTTGCGTTGGGTTGCATCACTTTTTTGGCATAACCCAGTCACAAAATCTCATTTATTAAGTATTGTAATGCGCTCAGTTGTACTCATGAAAGACCTGCTAAACATTTGCGTGAGATCTTAAGATCTGATGTCACTTCTTGTGATATCACTTCCTGTGAGGTCATAGGTTGTGATACCACTTCCTTTGATTCCCCGTGCGGTCACGCAGCATGATGTGACGCACTGTTATGTCATGTGCCATATTGTCAAATGCATACTGCCTAATTTGGTTCTTTTTTTAGGACTTGTCCCTTGCTCTAAGTGTTTGTAAAGCTTGCATTACTATTGCCTGTGCTCTATATGTTTTATGTGTGAGTGAACTATAGACTAGTGTTTCATGTGCTAAATATGTTCTATATATGGTTAAAACATGCACTACCTTTGTCTATTTTGCATGTGATTAAAATCTTTGCTCTATATTTCCTCTTGTGAGTGAAGCCTGCATTACAGTTGTCTGTGTTATACATGCTCTACATGTGAGAACGGTTTACACTACTGTTGCTTGTGCTATACATGTTGTACTAGTGGGTGAAGCTTGCACTACTGTTTTCTGTATTTTAAGTGTTCTCCTCTTGATTGAAGCTTGCACAAATATTGACTATGGTATACACGTTTTACATGTGAGTGAAACTTGCACTATGATTGCCTGTACGGTACAAGATCTATGTGCGAGGGAAGCTTACACTACTGTTGGTTGTGGATGTAAGTTAATTTTGCAGTATGGCTGCCTGTGCTGTACATAAGTTACATTTGAGAGATGCATGTGTTGATGTGCTCTATGTCTTGTATGTGTGAGTGAAACTTAAACTACTGTTGCATGTGCTGTATATCCTTTATGTGTGGGAGAAGCTTGCACTGCAGTTGCCAACGGGGTACATTGTCTATGTGTAAGTGAAGTTTGCTCTGTTGTGCTGTTTAGGTTGTACGTTAGTGAAGCTTGCACTGGTGTTGCCTGTACTGTATGTGTTATACACACAATTGAAGTTTGCACTACTGTTGTCTGTGCTGCATTTGTTCTATACATGATTGAAATTTGGGCTACTATTAGTTAAGTGGTGTGTTTTATACTTGTGAATTCTGCTTTCACTACTGTTGTCTGTGCTGTATTTGTTCTATACATGATTGAAACTTGTGCTACTATTAGTTATGCTGGAAGTTTTATACTTGTGAATTCAGCTTTCACTACTGTTGTCTTTGCTGTTCAAGGTCTATGTTGGAGTGAGTGTTATATATGCTGTGTGTTTGAGTGAAGCTTGCACCATTTCTGCCTGTGCTGTACCTGTTCTTTGTGTTACTGAAGCTTGCACTACTGTTGCCAGCACTGTATATGTTTAATATGAGTGACCTTTGCACAACCCTTCCCTGTGCTATATGGGATCTATGTGTGAGTGAAGCTTGCACTACTGTTGACTGAGCTGTATTTGCTGTATGCGTGAGTGAAGTCCGGCCTACTGTTGGCTACACTAAACATGTTCTTCATGTGGGTAAAGTTTGGACAACTGTTGCCTGTGCTATATATAGTGATTAAAGCCTGCACTACACTTGCCTGTGTTAGACATGTTCTACATATGAGTAAAGTTTGCACTCCTGTTGCTTGTGCTATACGTGTTCTATCTCCGCATGAACCTGGTGCTACTGTTGTCAGTACAGTAAGTGTTTTATGCTTGAGTAAAAGGTACATACCATTGGTTGTGGTATACCTGTTCTATATGTGAGTGAAACTAGCTATGCTGTTGCCTGTGCTGTATGCATTTAATGTCAGTGACCTTTGCACTACTGATGCCTGTGTTGTGTGTGTTTTATGTATGAATGAAGTTTGGATGAATATTGCCTGTGCAATATGTGTTCTACATTTAAGGGTAGCCTGCACTACAGATGTCTGTGGTATGCCTTTTCTACATGTGACGGAAGTTTGCTCTACTGTTGTTTGTGCTATACGTGTTCTACCTATGGGGAAGCTTGCTCTACGGTTGACTGCAAAGTAAGTGTTCTCCACTTGAGTGAAGCTTGCACTACTATTGTTGTTGTAGACATGTTATATATTTGAGTGAACTGCACACTATGGTTGACTGTGCTGTACATGGTCTATGCATGAGTGAGGCTTGCACTTTTGTAGATTGGGCTGTACTTGTTCTACATTTAAGTGAATCTTGCACTATGGCTGCCTGTGCTGTATATGGCCCTCATAGCGTGGGCTGAGGTGCTTATGTTTTGTACATGGGAGTGATACATAAACTACTGTTGCTTGTGCTCTATTAGTTCAACATGTAGGTGAAGCTTGCTCTATTATTGGCCTGTGGTGTATGTCTTTTGTGTGTGGGAGAAGCTTGTGCTACTGTTGCCTACGATTTATGTTGTCTAAATGTAAGCAAAGCTTGCTGTGATATGCTTTCTGGGTTGTACATGTGAGTGAAGCTTGCACTGCTGTTGCCTGTACGGTACGTGTCGTACATACAAGTGAAGTCTGCACTTCTGTTGCCTGTGTTTTACATATTCTACATGTGAATTAAGCTTGCATTTCTGTTGGTCAATGCAGTTTTCACTCCTGTAGCCTTTGATGCACTGGGTCTAGCCTGCATTAAAACTTGCACTGAGGCACTGTATAGCTTGTATATGTGACTGAAGCTTGCACCACTGTTGCTGCTGTTCATGTGTGAGTCAAATTTGCTCTCCTTTTGTTTGGCTGTATAAGTTATACACATGAATGACGCTTGCAGTACTTTTAGCTGTGCAGTTTCCACATGTGCGTGAAGCTTGCACTATTGTTGCTGGTGCTGTCCGTGTTCTGGGAGAGAGGGCAACTGTCACTGCTGCTAACAACCCTTGGCATGCTCTCTTTGTTCTGAGTAAAAAGTGCGAGATGTGCGTAAATTGGTTTCACGTAATGAAGTGAAATGTTGTCAAAACTGGGTGGAATTAAGCATAGTTACGTGAAATACGAATCCATCCTTTACTGCTACACTTTTAGGGCAAAAAACACATTTTTGACGCAAGAACTTATTTGCACTAAAAATAATGCAAAAAACAAAAGCACAATAAACAACGACAGCTCGCGTTCTGATTACCTATGATTGAAAGGTGAATGATTACCTCTAATGGCGCCTTGTCTGTAAATTTCTACTGCAAATAGCACGTAATTAAGGAAAGTGGCATACTGGCGAACTTCTGGGAATTACGTGCAACAAGCTCCATGTGAAATTGCGGGTGTAATTAACCATCTCCAGGCGTAGCCCTCAGGGGGAGACCTCTGGGGTAATGAAAGATCGGCATTCAGACATAATATCGGATCATTATCATTGACCTACAGGAATATCGAGTTTTTAATATCAATATTGTGAGGCAGAAATATTGTGGACATAAATATTGATTTTTAGGTAAGTAATATCATTTACAAGGATATCGGTGTTTTTAATATCATTTGCAGTAATACTGTTGTAAAAAGGATCACTTTTTAATTATTTTATGTGTTTTAGTTCATATGTTAATTGTCTATGTTATATATTGTTTGTATAATTGCTGTTAATATTTTTAAATATCGTTTTTAATTTGAAGTAATAGATACTTTTGTATTTAATTGATAACAGTAAGATAGAGTGATGTAGCAGATTGTGTGGTTTGTGTTTAATATCTTTATTCGGCAATTTTATCACCATAAAAGAGCACATATACATATACAATTCACATTTACCAATAAAAATTTGTAAAATACATAAGAACAGGGAGATCTCATTTTGATAGATTTACAACACAACCAGATTAGTATCGACCAGTAGGGCCCCCCGGGCTTTTAATAGACGGGAGCGTATCCGCCATGCATTTCCCAAAAATTTAGCCACCCCACAGATCATGAGGGCAGACGAAGAGTCTGTAGAGAGGACACGGAGTGCCTGTTTATGGCACCTCAGCCCTAATTCCCTGCAGACCGGTTTCAGCCAAAGCTTCCTCGCCCCTTTGTAGGCTGGGCATGCAAACAACAGGTGGGCCACCGATTCCTTGGGGGCCGCACAGCCGGGGCATGTACGTGAGAGGGCATCAGAGGCCGACCAACTTGCCGTGAAATCTAGTACTGGAAGCGTCCCATAGCGCAGTTTCAGGTACAGTGATCGATCCAACGGTTTAGTTATTAGGTCTAAAAAGGGTTCCAATTTCCTTACACTCTTAATTGATAAAAATTTGTCCGTAAGTGAACCCACATTCGTAGCCCTCGTGGCCTCACTCTGAACCCAATCCCAATAAAGTTTTTTAATAACGGCTTTGGGTGGCGGGGATTGAGACTCCCATGCCTCTCTTAGACCCAGATTGATGGCCAAATCTTTCAGTTTTTTTAGCCATCCTATTTTATTACCTGTGTCCAGCAAAAGTAGATCATCCATCCCTTCTGCATACTTAGCCAGCTCCTCAGTTCTCCTTAGTCGAGACCAGAAGAGCAACGGGCGAAGCCTCACCAGGTCTTTTAAAGACCTTCTGCCCAAATCTAGTCTTAGGGGGATCATTGGTGTTGAAGCAGGGAGAGCAGCCACTTTCCTAAAGAAATTATTTTCTGCCACCATCAAATCTGTAACCCCTTCAAACCCCCAAAGTTCGGAGCCATATAATGCTGAAGGAAGAATCTGACCCTCATAGATGGCCATAACTGGAGAAACCGGTTTACTGGTAGATTCCCGGAGTTCCTTCAACGTCACCCCGGAAACTCTATGATGACTAAGGAGCATTTTGGAAAGATGATCTTTCCAGGTCATACGGCTGTTTATCCGGACTCCAAGGTAGTCAAAAGATGTGACCAGCTCAAGGGGGGCACTATTGAGCACGAGGTGATTTTTAAATCTTTTAGAGGGGGCAAAAGCCATCAATTTGGTTTTTGAAGTGTTAATGGTTAAGCCCCGAGTAGTACAAAAGGAGCTAAACAGGTTCAAGAGTTTTTGTAAGCCCACCGGGGATTTAGAGATTAATAGGGTATCGTCCGCGAAGAGAAGTGTGGGGATTTTCTCCCCCGCCAGGGATGGGGCGTCCGTCTCTTCCCCCTTCAGATGGTCCACAACTCCGTTTACGAATAGGGAGAAGAGGGTCGGAGCCATAACACAACCCTGGCGTACTCCTCTCCGCACAGGGATCTTATCTGTTAATTGTCCCTGCGATCCCCATCTAACCCGCGCATAATTCCCCTCATGCAGCTTCGTTATTAGATGCAGAAGGCTACTGGGAAACCCCATTTCGCCAAGAATTTGCCAGAGTTTTGCACGAGGGACCAGGTCGAAAGCAGTCTTGAGATCTATGAAGGCCATATACAAACTGCCTTTCTTGATGGTAACCGCCTTCCAATAGATTGCAAAAAAGCGAAAGACCTGGTCCATCGTGCCAACCTTCTTTCTAAACCCCGCCTGCAAGTGGGAGAGAACACTAGCCTCCTCTATCCAGTCGTCAACTCTCGAGATGATGACCCTGCCAACCACTTTCTGGATGATGTCAATCAGACTAATGGGTCTGTAGTTCGCAGGGTCATCTCTTGCCCCCTTCTTGTGCACAGTAACTACCTCGGCTCCTTTCCAGGAGTCTGGTACTTGATGACCCCTCGTGATCAGATTCATAATACTGGCAATTAGTTTGGCCCAAACTTCTGGCTCAGCCTTCAGCAGATCTCCGGGGATCCCATCCTGCCCGGCGGCTTTCTTAGGGGTAAGGCGTCTGATTGCCAATAATACTTCTGAGGGCGAAAATAACAGATCTGTATCGTCCAGTTTTGCCCCATCACCCAACCCATTCACCCCCAAACTCGATATTTCCTCTATGCCGCCATATAGGGATGAAAAGTGAGTAAACCATTGCTGGCTAGTTATATGAACAGCCAGTGGTTGCGATTTACCCTGCCTTGTTTTGTTAATCAAATCCCAAAAGAGGTTCGAGTTCTTACTGCTCACAGCCAAGGAGAGTTCCTGCCAATGCCGTTCCTCCCACTCCCGTTTGGCCAGAACTAGTGCTTTCAGATAATCCTTTCTGGCCGCTCTAACCAGCAAAGGGTCACCCGAGAGCAGAGCTCTTGTCAGATTTTTCCTAGAGCTCTTACAATGTTCAGTGTACCAAGGTTTGCAAAGAGTAGACGGCATAGCCGGAACCCTATTACCTTTCCCCTTGGAAGTAAAGAATTGGCCCACTTGGTCTATTGTTGATTTATAGACAGAATCAAGTAAGGGGTGATGGGGATCAGTAGGCCGGTTGTCTCCCTCCCAGATCTCTAGTTTAAAGGACAAACCCTCAATCAGGGTCCTAATACTATCCATCTCGTCCTCCCCTAGGTTGGCCTTGTCCCATTTTAATCTACGGTTGTTATTACATGGGACCACCTCTTTAGATATTTTTAAGGAGTCACTCACCCCCCTGACATTAAGACCCCCCCAATTGAACTTACAGCACAAGGGGTTGTGGTCACTATCCTGACTAGGAGAGACCTTCATATCAATGAGGTCCGCCCAGAATCCAACATTCATTAAGATGTAATCTATTCGGGACGGGCCTGATAGTCTATTAAAGGTCACTGCCCCTGACTGGTCGGATAAAGTCCTACCATTAAGGGCTCTTAGTTTAAAATCCCTAGTCAGTGCGTTCAGTTGAATAACCTTAGGTGACCATTTCTTAATAGTGGGGAGGGAGAGCATTGGGATGGACCATTTCGAATCCTCCTCTTCAATTCCCAAAGGGTCATCCCCAAGGAGGGGTTCGAAAGTACAGTTGAAATCACCCCCCACAAGGATTTTAGCCGAACTAGAGCAGTTGGCTAAGGCCATTTCAAGGGCTGATAGAGTCAAAGAGGTAGAGTCACCCGGTGTCCCTCTAACGTAAACATTGAATAGGTCAAGCCTGGCTGCATCCTCCTGTCCTCTCGCCGTAAGATGGAGTATATCATTACAGTCCACATTGTGGCGTGTGACCCCCCAATTCAGGTCTATTTTTAACCAAACAATGAGCCCACCCGCTGGTCTGCCCTTACCTCTGCTTACAGCGGGCACAAAGTGGGTGGAAAACCCCGATTTGTGCAGCGGGACTAAGCTCCATGTTTCCTGAAAGAGGCAAACTTCAAACTGCTCAATGAATGTATGCCACTCCGGGATGTCGAGCTTCCTCTTTAACCCGGCAATGTTCCATGATAGAAGGTTTATTACCCGTTGTCCTCTGGGAAAAGAAATGCTACCCACCACAGTCGGACTCTCATCAGCCGCCCTACTCGTATGATTCCCCTCCTCACTAACCAGTGAGGTAGTGGATATAGGGCAACCAACCATAATAGGTGGAGGCCCGGCTAGCCCAGAATCTTCATTAATTACATTGGGTATTGCCATATGGGCGGAAGGTAAACTATCTACTCCTACTTCTGTGGACCCTCCGTTTAATCCAGTATCCTCTGCTCCCGAAAGTTCATACTCACCCCCCCCAAGCCCCAGACTTCAATCGCAGTCTTCCAGCCCTGACAGCTGAGAAAACCGATTGTAAGTATCCAACGGGGTAAAAGGTATTAGGTGGTTCATCCTAGAGCCCATGTTCAGTGAATATCTATTAGGAACCGTAGACCAAGCGGTATGAAGGTCGGGCATCCTGATGGACTGGTGCCCATACTGGGGATAGTTATTAATATAGGAATTTATAAGGGGCGGCCTGAAAGACCGAGATCTCTTGTCGTATTTAGTACTAGTTGCTTCAAACCTGGGGTAAAAGAATGTTAAAGCCCGTGGGGTGATGCCAGTTTCTCCATTCCCAGGTGGCCAGTTTAAGATATAATCAACTGCCCGCGGGTCTCTAAAATTAACCACTACTAAGTCCCCCTCTATATTTTTCGTGGTACTCCCCAGCCAATTAATCCTTCTGACATGGACTATGTCCCCATCTATATTCGGAGCTATCGGCCTATGCATCCTCAACCAGTGGATGATTTTATTCTTAAGGTCAACATAACCCTCCTTCTTATTACCTATTAGCGGTGGCACCCCCGATAAAACCACAACGTAGGGCACAGCTTCTGGGGGGATCTCGACTTGTGGAACCCTTTTGTGAGCAGATCTACTATTTTCACCGTCCTTGACAGTATTTTGGATGTTGCTAATCGGGGCCTTTAAGAGTGGTTTAGAGGGGGCGGCACCTGATACAGTAGCTGTTGCCTTTGAATGTTTAGACGGCGGTAAGTTTTGTGGAGGGGGATCAACTCTACCCTGGGGCTGGCTAGTTTGCCTGATCGGGGCGGGGACAGAAGAGATTCCAGGTTTCGTTGGGGGTTTAATAGGAGGGGGCCCTGTCGAGGGTATAGATTGCACCACCCCATTCCCTTTATTAACAGTGGCAGTGGACAAACTAGTTATAGCAGCTTCCAAGATGGTTAATCTAATTTCAACCCTCTTGATAGACTCATTAATAGGGCGGAGAAGAGATCTCAACAAAAATTCCAAATTCCCTGTTTCTGGAGGGGGGAGTTGGGGTGAAATAGCAGATGGCATTGCACCATTGTTGTCAATTGGAGCCGCGTCATGTGTATCCACTACAGCAGGGCAAAGAGTCGGTATAGCCTCACCCTGTGGTGTTTGATCCTGCTCTACAACTGCTGGGGCCTCACGTGTAAAAAGAGTATTAGACCCTTTACCAAAATCGGTGTGCGATGTTTTGGCTGTGCCTAATGTCACCCTATGTTTCTTCCTTCTTTTACTGGGGGGAGGGCGGTGAATCTGGACTACAGATAAAGACTTTTTTTTATGCTGTTTGTGTTTAGAAATCTCTATAACACGGCTACTGTTAGGGGTGGGTGAGACACTTACAATGTCCTCTGAGGGCAAAGAGGGGGTAGCTACAAAGTCTCGAAATAACAAGGGTACTCCGTCTTGGCTAGTGTTAACCTCGCTCAAATCAATCAAATCAGTCGAATCACCCTCCCGGTTCAGAACATGAAGACTATCGGAGAGGGGTCTGGATTTCATATTCTCAACTGAGCGGCGCCGCTCTGCCCTGCGCTCAGCTAAGGTAGCGTCCTTTTCCCCCTCAGTCTTCTTAGAAAAGTAATTTTCCAGTGAGCCATTACGTAATTTAGGGTTTTTACCCGGAGTAGCCTCCTCTGTTGCCATGTCCCTCTTGTATCGGGACACTATCCTCCAAACGGCAAAATGTAAGGGGTCTGGCCCAGCCCGGCCTCCTGCGGCCCCGGACGGCCACAGACGGTCCCGCCCTTGTCCCGGGCTTCTCCCGGCGCCCTCCCGCGCGCTCCCGCGCAGCGGGAACGGCTACTTCCTTTAAGGTGAACTAGGGGGCGCGGCCGGCAGGGAGAGGAGCCCAGCTGACAGGGGCGCGCGGGGACTCCTGGAACACAGAGTCCACCCGCTCTACCCTCGCAGCCCTGCCGGTGTCACAACTAGCCCCAACTGGCCCCAAGCAAAGTACAACACGCTGCTAGACCGCGAAGCGGGACCCGCGCAGCGGGTCCGGCGAGCAGCAGCGGCTAGCAGGCAGGGTGCAGCAGAAGTCCGTGGTCCTTAGTCCGTGGTGCCGGGAAAACAAAAAAGAGACTCCCGCTGGCGTGAGCGTTGAAGGTAATTATATACCGCTGTGGTTGGGGGCGCGGCCGGCAGGGAGAGGAGCCCAGCTGACAGGGGCGCGCGGGGACTCCTGGAACACAGAGTCCACCCGCTCTACCCTCGCAGCCCTGCCGGTGTCACAACTAGCCCCAACTGGCCCCAAGCAAAGTACAACACGCTGCTTAGACCGCGAAGCGGGACCCGCGCAGCGGGTCCGGCGAGCAGCAGCGGCTAGCAGGCAGGGTGCAGCAGAAGTCCGTGGTCCTTAGTCCGTGGTGCCGGGAAAACAAAAAAGAGACTCCCGCTGGCGTGAGCGTTGAAGGTAATTATATACCGCTGTGGTTGGGGGCGCGGCCGGCAGGGAGAGGAGCCCAGCTGACAGGGGCGCGCGGGGACTCCTGGAACACAGAGTCCACCCGCTCTACCCTCGCAGCCCTGCCGGTGTCACAACTAGCCCCAACTGGCCCCAAGCAAAGTACAACACGCTGCTTAGACCGCGAAGCGGGACCCGCGCAGCGGGTCCGGCGAGCAGCAGCGGCTAGCAGGCAGGGTGCAGCAGAAGTCCGTGGTCCTTAGTCCGTGGTGCCGGGAAAACAAAAAAGAGACTCCCGCTGGCGTGAGCGTTGAAGGTAATTATATACCGCTGTGGTTGGGGGCGCGGCCGGCAGGGAGAGGAGCCCAGCTGACAGGGGCGCGCGGGGACTCCTGGAACACAGAGTCCACCCGCTCTACCCTCGCAGCCCTGCCGGTGTCACAACTAGCCCCAACTGGCCCCAAGCAAAGTACAACACGCTGCTTAGACCGCGAAGCGGGACCCGCGCAGCGGGTCCGGCGAGCAGCAGCGGCTAGCAGGCAGGGTGCAGCAGAAGTCCGTGGTCCTTAGTCCGTGGTGCCGGGAAAACAAAAAAGAGACTCCCGCTGGCGTGAGCGTTGAAGGTAATTATATACCGCTGTGGTTGGGGGCGCGGCCGGCAGGGAGAGGAGCCCAGCTGACAGGGGCGCGCGGGGACTCCTGGAACACAGAGTCCACCCGCTCTACCCTCGCAGCCCTGCCGGTGTCACAACTAGCCCCAACTGGCCCCAAGCAAAGTACAACACGCTGCTAGACCGCGAAGCGGGACCCGCGCAGCGGGTCCGGCGAGCAGCAGCGGCTAGCAGGCAGGGTGCAGCAGAAGTCCGTGGTCCTTAGTCCGTGGTGCCGGGAAAACAAAAAAGAGACTCCCGCTGGCGTGAGCGTTGAAGGTAATTATATACCGCTGTGGTTGGGGGCGCGGCCGGCAGGGAGAGGAGCCCAGCTGACAGGGGCGCGCGGGGACTCCTGGAACACAGAGTCCACCCGCTCTACCCTCGCAGCCCTGCCGGTGTCACAACTAGCCCCAACTGGCCCCAAGCAAAGTACAACACGCTGCTTAGACCGCGAAGCGGGACCCGCGCAGCGGGTCCGGCGAGCAGCAGCGGCTAGCAGGCAGGGTGCAGCAGAAGTCCGTGGTCCTTAGTCCGTGGTGCCGGGAAAACAAAAAAGAGACTCCCTGGTGGTTTGTAGGGCTACAGGGTAGGAAGTTAATTAAGTATAAATGAATCAATAATACATTTTTAAATAACATACATTAGTTCATTGATTCATTATATATATTCGGTAATTAGTAATTTTGTAATGATATTTTCAGTTGGGTTGTTTTGTTTGTAGTGGTATAAGGCAGCAAGTTAATTAAGTAATAATGTACTAATTATTAATGCATTATTATTAATTCGTTAATTGATCATTAATTATGGAAATTGTGTAATTATGATATATTGTTAGTGATATTTTGGGTGTGTGTTATTGGGTTTACAGGGGTATAGGGTGTGTAGTTAATTAAGTAATAATTGATCAATTATTAATTTAACATTAATTATTTAATTGATAATGATTAGGTTAAATTGTGTAATTATTTTTTTAATGTTATTTGTTAGGTGCGAGTTGTTGGGTTTGGAGGGGTATAGGATGGGAGGTTAATTAAATAATCATCCATTATCAATTCTTTATACATTTTATTTAAATATGTAATTTATTAAAAACTTTGTAAATTGTTTAATGATTATATTTTAGGTTGCTGTGTTTGATGGGGAATATTGTGGGAAATTATTCAATAATAATTAATTAATTAATAATTAATCAGTTATTAAAAGTTATTTTATATATTACTTAATATGTTACTTGTGTTATCTATTTTATTTTATCTATATTTTACTTGTGTGTTGCTATGTTTGTGGGAGTATAATGTGGTATTTTCAATGAAATGATCGGTAACAGCACATTTTAATATTAAATTAGTTTTTGAAAAATGTTCAAATTATTTAATTGTTTTTTAAATATATATATAATTTTATATGAATAGTTTATATGCATTGGTCAATTAATACAGTTATTACACTTTCCCTACTGTTGTACAGACTGGAGTGGGTATAGTACATTTTACTTCTCTAGAGTCCAACACTTTTCCTACTGTTGCACATACTGGAGTGGATATAGTAAATTTTACACCTCTGGCGTCCAAGGCTTTCCCTACTGTTGCACAGACTGGAGTGGAAATTGTAAATTTGACCCCTCTGGCGTCCTAAGCTTTCCCTACTGTTGCACTATGTGGAGTGGGAATAGTAAATGTTACCCCTCCGGAGTCGAACACTTTCCCTACTGTTGCATGGACAGGAATGCGAATAGTAAATTCTACTCCTCCGGAGTCCAACACTTTCCCTACTGTTGTACAGACAGGAATGCGAATAGTAAATTTTACTGCTCCGGAGTCCAATGCTTTCCCTACTGTTGCACAGACTGGAGTGGGTATAGTACATTTTACTTCTCTGGAGTCCTACACTTTTCCTACTGTTGCACACACTGGAGTGGAAATAGTATGCCAAGAGTAGCAACTACGGCCCCTGGTGTACGGACTATCTAGCTTTCCTGTGTACACCTGGAACTTTCAAATTACTGTATGCAGGGATTTTATTATATAAATGGAATTGCCTTACCAGGAACTTCACCACAAATATGGAATTACATTATCAGCATTATTAATTATTGCCTTTTAATAATTAATGTCTGCCTGCTGCCCTAGCAGATTAAGAAATCAGAATAGATAATTATGGGTTTTAACTGCCTTTTAATTATTGTGTTAAAAAAAAGGAGGGTCGTTCTGTCTAGACGAGTTAATACTTTTTATTATTACGAAAAATAGGTTTTCAGGATTTTAAATTATTCTGATGAACTTTTATCTTTTTACTCGTTGTGATGGTACAAATGTAAATATCTCAATAACCACCATTGAAATACATTTTTTATTATTATGGATGCATGTTCCCCATTGTAATGATTTTTATTAATCAAACAATAAAGTGTTTCAGTATGTCTAGTTTTTTAGAGTTTACTATATTTTTATAATTAGTTAAAGATATGTAATATTGTTTATTTTTTTAATGTTATATTATCTGTACATATATGTGTGTGTATGTATTTTCTTTATTTCTATAAGTAATATTTTCAGTAAATGTATTTTTTATATTTTTATTTCTTTGTGTTTTTTAATTTGTTAATGTTTTATGCATATATGCTTTTTATATTAGTAAATTAAAAAAAACACAAATTAATTAATATAATGTATAATATATATTTAACATTAGTGGTTTGTTATTGATATGTATATATAAACATACACACATAAGTTTTTATGTGTGTATGTTTGCATGAGTATAATGTTTATTTTTCATAAAAAATGTTACATACATTTATGTAATTTACATTATAAGATACATATGTATTAAAATGTTTAAGTTTTACTATTTTGAAACACGTATTTATTGAAAAACTATATGTGTGTCTTATTTTTAACGATATTAGAGAAAACAATATTTTTTTACTTGATATGTTTGTACTGACCTTTATAAGTTTAGCAAAACGATATTTGTGTCAAATGTATATATCTTTTTTTAAGTTTAAGTTTATTGAAAACCAGTAGAAAAAGAAGAAATACAATATAATGGTAACATAATAAAAATCAATTGATATCAAAAAGTGTGACAAGGGTACAAAGCGGATACTGGTGACAATAAACAAATTATGAGTATAGGAAGGGTAGAGGGAGAGAGGGGGAGGGGAAGGGAGAGGGGATACATTATTTATGATATAAAAATTGAAAAAGAAAATATTGCAGTTAAACACTGTATGCTGAATAAATATGCATTATAGAAACAGTACAATGAAATTAGATAATCAAAAACTGCAAAAAGGCAACAAGGTGTAATCAGGGTGGCTTCTGAACATCGTCCGATGTACTAACAACACTCGCAGAGGAAGCATGCCGAGAAGCAAACCGAGATAGGTATGTGGCAAGGGGAAGCCATAACAAGTCTTGTTTAATTGCAAGGGAAATATGGGTAACATAGTTAGTGTCAAGTCTGTGATGGAAGTCAATTATATTTTTGACATGATATTTGTGTATCATGATATTTGTGTAGTCGATATTCTGTCAGTGATCTGAAAGATCAGAGGGTGACAGTCGGCAAGCGTCTAGGGATACATACCACAGGGATATATACCGTAAGATAAGCGATGAAAAAAAAGAACAGGGGGCCTCTATTCAAAAAATGAAAGTAGATTCCGTGGCGTACCAGCAGTTCCAAAGGCCTGAATGAAAGCAAAGGGATTGGGCCCACTATCTTCTAGTTTTGTAGTAAAAAGTTGCCACAAACTGAGGTGAAGTGAGACAATAACAATCAAGGGCTCCCCAACCACTGCATCTGCTGCACATTTGATGGCTATGCCCTAGAAGTAACCATCCTGCAAATGCCATCTGCATGCCTCCTCTCCTTTGCACCTTTGTTAGGCACTTTGGGCCTGATTTAGAGTTTGGTGGACGGGCACTCCATCACAAACATGAGTGATATACCATCTGCCCAATTATAAGCTGGATAATAAAGCAGACAGGATATCTGCCACATTTGTCACGGATTAACCCTTCCATCAAACTCTACATCAGACCCTTTGTCTCTCACTCTATTTCTGTCTCCTCTCCTTATAAGGTGCATTGTTTGTACACAGTAAGGCTCCAGGAAATTTGATAAGCAAGCAAGCATGCCATGTGTCATGTATAAGAGTGATGTGATGGTGATACTGCATACAAGCATGAGCAGCAGTTGCATTGGGACCTTTACCACAAGTGTGTGACTAAGGGTGGTCTGGACACCAGAGATCATAGCATCGATGCCTCATCAGGGGTAGTAAGTGCTATATAAATACAATTACAATTACAGTATGTGGCCTCTTCAGCCATTTCAGGCGATTGCAGCTTCCAAACCTTATCAAATTGTGTTGGTCTTCAAGGT
The DNA here is from genome assembly GCF_964261635.1 of Lissotriton helveticus. Taxonomy (NCBI): domain Eukaryota; kingdom Metazoa; phylum Chordata; class Amphibia; order Caudata; family Salamandridae; genus Lissotriton; species Lissotriton helveticus. Next base: position 636,475,713 of record NC_136068.1, on the reverse strand, counting down.
GCTCCAGGCTGTGTTAGGAAAGGCTTCATGGGGTCCACATAAAATGGCACTCTTGAGATAATCTAATGCTGCTTCTCTCCAACCCATTTCAAAACAAGACTTTGGGTCTGATTACTCGTGGGGACACGGCAGTGGCGGTCCAGCTACCGCCGCACCGACGGTCCGACTGCCTTATTACAGCTTTGGCAGTCAGACCGCCATTGAACCGCCACAAACTGCAGGGTGCCGCGCTCCCTGATGGTACTGCAGTGGTCAGGGGCTCACAATATGCTGGTGGCACAGCCATGAATATTATGATTTTTTTCTGGACCGCCAGCAGCGTCATGGAGGTTCTTTCTCCATGAAACTGCTGGCGGTCATGAAACAAAGGGGACCCTACAGGACCCCTTGTGCCCCATGCATGTGGATGCATGTAGAGGGGCACATATTGTACCACCCTGTGTGCATACACCCTCAGTTCCAGCACGTCATGGACTTCACAGTCCATGCCGTTGTGGAAGGCGGTGTGCCGGTCCTGCAGTGGTGCCTTTCTAAGGCATACATAGATGCCTTTGAAAGGCACCAACTCAAGACCGCCAGTCCGCATGTCTACCAGACCATGAAAAGCTAGCAATCTGGCGGGCAGCTGCCCTGTTTGGTAGTCCTGGAGCAGGATGGTGGTATGACGGCCCACTTCAGGACCACCAAACTCATAATCGGGTCTTTTGTGTTGTCATTAATAAAGAGCCCCTGTCACCTTTGAATATTCTGAGGTGGGTTTCTTAAAAACCATCAACAACAGTGCAGTGAGTGTTGTTGATAAACGTTCTCGGTGATCTCATATGTGTGATACACATGCGACAAATGGTGATCAAAAGTGCGTATCTAGAAACAAGAACATAATTTGGAAACAATGTAAATAGAGTAATCCGGCCTCATTTATGTTTTTTTTGCCATAGGGCAGCACACCAGGCCTTGCTGCTTCTCTACCCCACTGCAAAAGAAAAGTGCAAGAATGCACCATATATATTAGGTATGGCGCATTCCTGTCCTTTTCCCCTGCGCCAGTGCACAATAGGCTGTTGTGGGCCAATGCAGGCAGCTTTGCACCATGGTGCAAGGGTACCTGCAATGCGGGGATGATTATTTTTGTGGAGAAAGGGGATCCCCCTGCATGGGTGGGAAGGGGATCCCCCCAAAGCCATGGATGTTGCTGGGAATGCCTCCAGCAACACCCCTGGAATGCCCCTTTCACACAGTTTTCTGCTTAAAAGGGGCACATATTTATAAGGCCATGAAAAGCCACGTAACATGGCTTTACATGGTCTTATAAATATGCCAGGGGCACATTGCGACACCAAAACATCAAAAAAGTGATGTTCCAGCGGCACAATACTGTTCATTGTCAGACACCAGCCAACACAGATATTATGATCCATGGTGGAAGTTCATATCAGTCCCACATTGGTAAAGAAGCAAGGCCAGAATGTTTGCAGCACAAAGCTGCAATCTAGGAGCAGACCTTCACTTAAAAAAAAAAAAATTATAATTTGAGCAAAATGTGGACATTCTAACACGCCAGCAAGCTTGGTTTCCTTCTGTGTTACACTAAGAATGGCAGCCCCCCCCACGCCTAGGGACGGGGGGCCCTTAGTGGCACCACGGGCGGGAGTCGACTTCCAGGTTATAGGTGCGGGAGGAAGAGGGCGTCCTTCAGGAGTACAGGAATGTGGAGGGGCGTCTCCCAAGGGGCTGGCGACCCTCCTTAAAGCAAAGGAGATAAAGGACTGAGGGCTCGAGGGGAGGCTCTCTTTGTCCCTTCACCGTGGTGTCCAGCGGATCGGAGATGGAACGAACTGCCCACCCTCCCATCCCTTAAGTTAGTGGTCGGAGGGTGGAGTGGCGGGGTCCCTGGCAAGAAAAATGGCAGGTACTCCGGATTGGCGGGGACAGTCTAAGTCTGGAACAACAGGGCGGATGGTCGATCGGGCTCCGGACTGGCGGGAGAGGGGGCTGACCTGCTGGTGGTCCTGGACTCTCCGGCCCTACCCGAGATGCCGGTGCGTTTGGTGAGAAACTGTGTGGCCGCTTTTAGGGGATAGACGGCGGGTATTTTTTCCACAGGAGAGCTGGGGAGAATTGGTTGTGGCCTGCTGGCGCAACCCGCATCAAGTGTGGTTTCTGGAGAGTCTGACTGTACAATACAAATATATCAATTGTTGGCTGTATGGTATATATTTCACAAGCCTATTGCCTTTATTAATGTGTGCGGATTAAAAATTTAATAAAATGGTCAAGGGTTGACTGTGCATCAACCAAGTAAGGATTGCGTTTATTTGAAATAATAAAGACTACGCAGTAAAGACCACCTACGTGCCTGGTTTTGCTTTGTTGAAGGGGGAATGCAACGAATAGGATGTGGGGGTGCTATGGGTAGGGCGAATCGCACGCGGTATGCCCACTATGGGGTTAACATCACCAAATGCAGTAATTTGAAGGATAAAGTAAGACTAATCTTAGAGTTTTCCTTCGATGTGTGCTCCTCTGCACATTCAAGCTTCGGTGCAAGCTGCAGTAGCCTTCTGACAAGGGTCATGCCATTTTTTTTTTTTTTTTTTACAAATTACGTACTGCGATGCCGGTGATAGGAAAGGCAGAGCTGAGCTCATGTCAGGTCAGAGACGGTTTAAGACATGGGCAAGGTAGACTCTGGTCCCGGGCCACAGCCTTTCAGGGGGCCCTCTGATAGATAGGGCTCCGTTCTCCACACAGTCCTGCCCTGATGACCTTGAATGATTTGCCAACAGAGATTTTTTCTCAATACCATTTTCCTTTAATTTATTTTTCATATGGGTAGTGTGAGGCATTCTATTACAGACATTTTGCAGAGTAATTGTGTGTTTGTTTTTCAACACCAAGAAACATCCATAAAAAAGTTCCCTTTAGATTAAAACAGGACCTTACATATAAGAAATGGCAGCGGGTCGAAGAGATTATTTGCAATAATATTAGTTGACTGCTGCTATATTACAATACTGAAATCGCACATCACTATCCTGAAATATTTTTTGGCAAACACATTTAGAATTTGGACCAGTCTGCCAGTGCAGTGTCAGCGACCCGGCCAAAGAGAGCATGAAAAATCTGAAACTGGGTCATAAATTCAAAGCTGTTCCGAACAGGGCCCCCCAAACTATGGTTCACCCAGGGCCCCAAAATCCTTAAGATGTCCCTCTGTCAGGTGTGTTGTTTCTTGATTGTATTTATTTGTGTATGCTCTTTCATGTTCTTGACATGTATGTACTTACTTATTATTCTGTTTGTTGACATAATGCTACTGTGCGCCTCTTCGTATTGGAATGCCATAAGGACTCAGTGGCGGTTGCTCGGCTCTTCTCAGTTGGTGACAGCCTGGCAGCTAGGGCGCATGCGCAGTACGGACTCCTTTGTTTATGTCCAATTAAATTCAACTGTAGAATTGATATCCATGTGTGTTCTGTTCCACCATATTGTGGCAACAAGGACAGGGTCATACAAGGAGTCTGCTGCAGCAAATGGATAATGGCGTATCTGACTTCAGTCTTGTGAAGATTTGTGCTGTCTTGGCGATTGGTTCTTTGATTCCTGGGATGAACCATTGGCGGTCGAAAAGGACACTGTGTCACAGCAAAGAGCAGCAAGACTACAAGAGTGCTGGCAGTGTGTAGGCGGACATTTTCAACTCTTGCTTTCCCGTGGTGCGGGGGATTTTGTATTTGGCTGCTGCGCATCCCGTCAGGAAAGGGTTATTTGTTTGCTGCCCTGGTGTATTCAACATTGCTGTTTGGTATTTCTTGCTATCCAGTGAGCCGTATTAAGTTTACCTGGCCCGCAGTGTTCAGAGGCAGTCTCATGGCAATGTTTCAAAGTGTTGCGCAAGCAGCCCTAATAATGCAGCCCCCAGGCAAACCACTGCTGAAATGGAAGACGAGGTCCAGGAACTCTCAGTATTATTGTTTGCTATTGACGCAAAACAAATTGATGCATAACAGAAGAAAGCCAGGGGTGGTTCCTCCGCAATGGCGGAGGAGCGTCGCCCACCGCCTGGCTCAGAGCCAGCAAATGAAAAATAAAACAATGGTCTAGCATCGTTTTCTTTTTCATTTGCCGCTTCTGCGCCAGTTTTTGCAGGGAGAGGCGGGCGGGCATGGGAGGAGAAGTGCTATCTGTACTTCTTAAGTGAGCATATGTGTTTGGCCGGCTGTCTCAGGCCGACCAAAACACACATGCACACTTAGGTTTCTCCAGCCCGGCTGCATTGAACAGAAACCTCACAGACTCCCTAGCCTGGCGGAGTGTCTTTTCAGGCCGATTAGGCTAATCCCTGCGCTGATCACCGTGGCGATTGGATGGGAGTCTGTGACGTGGTCTCAGTGCCTTCTGGGAAAAGGAAGAGAAGAGGAAGCATGACAAGGGAGGCGGCCGGCACCTAAAGGTAAGTTATTTTATCTTTTTATATATTCTAACTACCCCCATGCACCCCCGACCCCCCTCCCGCGATCCCTACATCCGCCTCACCACCCTTTGTTTGTGGCAGCCGCACTGAAGACAGCTTTACTGTTTGGGGTCCTGTGCTGCAGGCCAAGAAGTATTGGATCACCTTCCTGAGGCAAGTCCCCCACAGAACAGTTTTGGGAAGTAGGGTGCATATTTGGAAGCAGTAACCAGGTTGGAAAGACAGTCTGATGGGAAGTCAAATGAGGTGATAGAGGGTTTTAATTTCTTTTCAGGGAAGCAAACAAGCTGGAAATCTGTAAATTAATGGTGACTTGACGCCCTTGGGCATTTGTTTGTGCTCTACAAATGAATCATTCATTCTTTCAATATTTAGCTAACTTAGGAATTTTGGCTGTGGGCAATTTTGAAAGCACTTTGAGCACTTATTGGAGAGACCAATTAGTTTTGAGTTATTGTTCAAAATAGGAAAAGCTTTTATGTTCTTGTAATCCTACCCTGGCTGAAGCAGTTTCTATTGGTAAGGAAACAGTATGCTAATACTTTTATCTTAAGTACCGCCATGCGGGCGGATATTTCTCATTCAGGTGATGTTGTTGTGAGTGGAAGGAGAGCAGATATAGAATTAAGAAGTAGAAGAATAAAGAATTGTTGAGGATCTAAAGACCAGTGTGTCTTACAGGTGTGGGCCCAGAATGTTTTTGGTCAACTTTGCTAACCGACCTGCTCTTAGCTGGTGATATAATAATTGCAAAAACTTAGGAATTTTGACAAAGTTTGTTAAATTACAGAGCCCATCCCCATGTTAGTGCCTGGAATATGGGAAAAGAAGAATATATGTATGTTAGACATGGGGGTCTCTAGTGGGCAAGGGTTAGCACCTTTGTCCAAATAGGGATCCTTCTTCCTAGTCAGGGTAAGGGAGTTACACTCCTAAAATAGCCCCGGCACCCTCCCTGGTGGCTTGGCACGAGGTAGTGTGTAAAGCCTTTGTACATAATCACAGCAGCGGTGCGTCCATTGGGGCGTAGGGGCGTAGCCCCACTAGCCTGGTGGACGCACCTGCTGACAACGAGCTTTCCGTCTCCTCCTATCAAGAATATAAAAGCTTTCAGCGGGGGTTCCGGCCGGGACACACCCGCTGAAATAGGGAGTGTGTAGGGGGGTGGGGCCGGGTTGGCTGGCATTTAAACACAGTTTAAAAAAAACTCAGGGCTGTAGAAACGGGAGTTGCGCATTACGGGCAGAAACTTACCCGAGCATGCGCGTCAGCGTCATGTAGACGCTGAGACAGACAGGAGAAGGGGCGGGGGGGGGCGCGTTTAGCCAGCCCCGTCGTTTGCAAGGCGAAAGGGCGAGTGCTGTGTGGGCCCCCCTAGCCAATCCTGGCGATCTAGAAGCGCCAGGATTGGCTGGTGAACAGCGCCAAGGACAGGCAATCCATCATTGGATGCCTCGTGGGTGGCTCAGGCAGGCCGCTCAGCATCGACTGTATGCTGGCCAATCACTGTGACTTCGCATATGAAGCCATTCAGTGATTGGCCATGCGTGCGCACCGTTAGAAGTTAGTTGTTCTGGAATCTTCTTCCCTCTCTCTCTGCTCTGTGTGACTGTCTGTGAGAGGAGAGCTGCTCATCCGCCGTCTGAAGAAGAAGGAAGACTCTTAAGAGATCGTCGATTTAGGTACTGAATTTGTGCATTAAAGACGCTACAGTCTGTTCAAGTAATTTTACTCATCATTTACTGTAAATAAGTTTTATTATTTGTGAAGACTTAGAGCAGAGCTGTGTGTTGTCATGTCACGTGGTGCCGGGCCCGGGACTCGGGAGGGCTGTGTCAGTGTCATGCAGTGTTGTGAGAGAGACTAGGTGGAATCTGTCAGAATGGCTGCTACTGTGCAAGGTGCTATAGTTTACAAGCAGCACCCTCGTGTGTGGATGGTGAATCGGTGGTGGCACTCCCTCTCCAGCCAGCCTCGCAGTCTCTCAAAGTCACCTCCATTACCCCTCCGGTAAGCGGGTAAGGCTGTCCACTTATGTGTTTGCTGTGGGGGTCTGCTGGCGGTGGCACTGAGCACTCCCTCTCCAGCCAGCCTGCGAGGCTGGCTGGAGAGGCATCAATGAAGCTAGAAAACTGCGGTTTTACTCCAGGCTCCCCAACTTGAGCAATGCTTGGGATCCTGGGTCAATAACTGTAGTTCCTGCCTCCACCCTATTTCCTGACGGTAAAAGGTAATTTCTTTAAGAAGAGCCATCTACTGTGTTTGATACTGTAAAAATAGCTGGCCTCGAAGCGCTTTAGTGCACTGGGTTAAGATTATCCAATGTTCACGCGTCTTTCTCTCTGATAATTGTATCAGTTACAGAAGATTGCTGTTTTTAGATTTTTCCAGAATGTTGTCCCTCGTAATAAAATGTGCAAGCTGGGTCGATAACGGTTTTTAAAAAGCGCTTGCTGCTATTCTTGCAGTTGTAGAAAGCAGTACACAAACAGGTGTTGGGACCTCCCTTCTCGATGGTGCTCATCGCGTTAAAGATAAGACTTGAGTTTGCCCCTCACAGTTTTCCTCCTGTAGCAGATACATTAACCCGCTGAACTCCCTACTCAGTTAATTTATTTTGCATTGCTACAACCGCTTCCACAATATTATGGTTTTCGTTTTTGCAGATTAGGTGTGCCCTCTATAAAGTAAAAGTTCACCTCATTAAATCATCCCTGGTCCGCTCCCCACTTGATGCCGGTCACCCGTGCCTCTAAGGGTCTGTAGCAGCAGAAGTGTGATCAATTCAGACTCCCTGCCCTTGTGCCTACACTTGTTCTCCCCCATTGTTTGGTTATTGCATTAATATAGCGGTTGGCACCCAGTCGAGGCGCTGGGGTGTAAAGCAACCTTGGCCAGGTGTAGTCCAGCCGGAACTGCTAGACCAGGTCGGTCCCCTCTGATCCGGAACACAGTTAACTCCCAAAACCGGAAGGAGGCGCCTGACTTCTCTCAGACTTGCAGCGCTTTTTGTTTCTGCCTCCTTTCGCTCCTCACCTGCTGCCGCACCAGCCCCCCCCCCCTTCTTAACCTCTAGCATTCAGAATCCATTGCCTGTTCCTGTCTGCCTGGCTCAGCCCCATCACTCCAGCCGGTCACCTTTGCACATCATTATAGCGATCTGTGCGGGGTGGCGACCTTCTCATCTCTGTGCCTCGTGTCCGCGCCTCAACGCGTTGTCATGACTTGCGAGTTCCTAGTCTACAAAGTTATGTACTTGCCAATTGCAATCAACGCATTGGCGTTGCAACAGCGTACGATGTTAAAGTTGACGAAGTTGTGGACTTTGCAATGTATTAAACGCATGCTAAAAGCACGCAATGGAATGGTGCGCGACCTCGTAATTTAGAAGGCTTTGTGAAGTTGCTGTCTAGTAAATAAAGGCACTGGGCTTTATATTCAGAAAGGAACTTTTATTTACTTATGTAATCACAGAGGAGCGCCGGCCGGCGCTTCCGATCTCTCTCACCCTTCGCGCGCTCTCCTCTCGCTGCGCGCGCAGCTTCTCACTTCGCCCCCAACGCACGTCACGTCTGCGTGACGTGCAACAACTAGTATGCAGATACTACATATCTCCCCCTTTTTATTAAACAAGAAAGAGTCACTCACAGTTCATTGTCCAATTCAAAATCTCGGTATCTGGAAGGTCTTACCACCTGCCTTCCACTCCTTGTGACCCTGACGGGGTTCTCCATTGACTCTTGACTCTGAGTCCCAGGATTCACAGTCCCTTCGTTCTCAACTCTTCCTTCTTGTGTGCTTCTCTCCTGCCTGTCCCATTCCAATCCTTGACCTTCATTTTCTCCTTCTTCTCCACTTTCCATTCCAGCTCTCTCTCCAACTTGCTGTTCCGTGGCTGCTTGATTATTTTCCACTTCGGGACCTTCCTTGTCTTCCCAGTCGGCGCTCTGTTGTTCCCAGCCCAAAACTTTATTGCACCTGGCCATGCGGTCTTGGGACCACACATTCCCATCGCTTAGTAGGGCCGCCCGATCGTACACTTCTACCACTTGCAACGGCTTGCTGTACTTGCTGTCTCCCTTCTTCTGCAGGGTGGCCAATCTTACTCTTACCCACTCCCCATGCTCCAGATCTGTGCCTTTGACATTCCTACGTTTGTTGTAATGGTTGCTGTAAATTGCCTGTGCTTTTTCCAGGTTGGCACGCACCACTGCGGGGGACCATTCACTGGTGATGAGCTTTTCCTTCCAGATTCTGTTGTCGTGGGTAAAAGGTTCACGTCCTCTCAGTATTTGGAATGGACTATATCCCGTTCCTGTAGGGGTTATTCTGTAGGCCCATACCATGTTCTCTAGCGCCTTCTCCCAGTTCTGTCCACTTGAGATGGCCGCTTGTATGGCTCCCATCACCACCCTGTTAAATCTCTCCACTAAACCGTTTCCGGCCGGATGGTAGATTGCGGTGTGTTTGACAGTGACGCCATTTCTGTGCATAAACTTGGTCCATTTTTCTGACGTGAACTGGGGTCCATTGTCACTCAAGATCGATTTTGGTATTCCTTTCCTCGTGAAAGTCTCAGACAGAAACTTAATAATGTTCTCCGTGTCCATGGATTCATCTACCCTCACTTCCGGCCATTTTGAATAACGGTCCATAAGCACACACACGTATTTCTGTGTGCCTTGGTCGTCTAGGACCGGTCCCAAAATGTCTATGGACAGTTCTTCCCATGGATTTGAAGGGGGGTCAAACTTTCCTATCGCTGGCCTCAATGGTTTCAATGTCTTGTCCGCCCGTTGACATTGGGGACACTCTCTGACATGCCTTTCAGCCCTTATGTCCATGCCTGGCCACCAGTAGTTTTGTTTGGCTCGTGCCTTGAGTTTTCCTATGCCCAGGTGTCCCTCATGCAGCAAGTCCATCAGTTTAGAGGTGAGGGTCCTTGGGGGAATCACCTTTTCTCCTCTGTATGTGAAGATCCCTCGGTCTCCTATCGACAGTTCTTCCCGCACTTCAAAGTACGGCTTGAGGGTTGCTCTTACATTCCTTTTATCCGGCCATCCATGTGCGATGTACCCCTTCACTTCTTTTATGTCAGTGTCTTCTTCATAGGACTCGGTCCATTCTTGTAGACTGATCAGTTTCTCTTGGTCCTCTATTAGAGCTACCAAATCCCAACTGCCAGTAGGGTCATCTTCTCCTGGCTCCATGGCGGCTGCCCTGCTCAAATAGTCCGCTACTCGGTTCCGGCTCCCCGGAATGTACTCGACATCGTACCTGAACTCGAGCAACTTTAGAGACATCTTGGATATCCGAGGGGTGGCACTGGCATGTCCACTCGACGTCAGCACCTTCACCAACGGCTTGTGGTCTGTTCTGAGTAGGAAGCGTGTTCCCCACAGAAATTGCCGGAATCTCATCATGGCCCATACGACCGCCAGCATTTCTTTCTCGATCACGCTGTATTTGCTCTCTGTGTCTGTCAGTGCTCTGGATGCAAAGCTGATGGTCTCCATCTCCCCTCTGCCTCTGTCTTGCATGAGTACGGCACCCAAACCTTTGTCACTGGCATCTGTCGTCAGTATAGTGGTGCCTTGTGGGTCATATCCCTTGAGGGGAACGGCTCCGGTAACATCCCTTTTGATCAATTCGAATTCTGCTTGGGCTTCCGGTGTCCATTGGAACACTGTGCTGTCTCTGGTCAACAGCCTCAAATTGTGGGTCTTGGATGCGAAGTGTACCACGAACTTGCTGTAGTACTCCGCCATCCCTAGGAACGACCTGACCTCTTCCTTGTTCCTGGGCGGCGGTGCTTCAGCGATGGCTTTGACGTTTTCCAATTTGGGGGTGACTCCCTGTCGTCCGATCTCATGACCTAGGTACGTCACCGACTGCAGTCCCAACCTACACTTCGACCACTCCGCTGTGAGGCCTTTGTTCTCAAGTGTTTTCAGCACCTTTCCCAGCTTCCGGTCATGATCTTGCTGGTCTCGCCCCATTACCAAGATGTCATCCTGGAAATACTGGACATCCTTGCAGTCTCTGAACAGTTGGTGCATCATTTTCTGGAAAACAGCTGCTGCTGAGGCCAGCCCGAAAGGCATCCGACAAAATTGGTAACACCCAAACGGGGTGATGAAGGATGTGAGCCGTTTACTGTCCGGGTGCAGTGCAATTTGGTGATAGGCCGAGGTCAAGTCGATAGTGGAGTACCACTGCACCCCCCTGGTCTTGGTCAACATTTCTTCGATTCTGGGGAGGGGAAATTTTTCCACCACGATATTCTTATTCAGTTCTCTCAGGTCCACGCAGAGCCGGACCTTCCCATTTGGCTTCATTACGACCACCAGGGGCGCCAACCATTCAGCACATGTTATCGGCTCAATTATTCCTTTCTTTTCTAACTCTTGGAGTTCGGTTTGGACTGCTTCTCTCACCGCAATCGGCACATTCCTCACCTTGTGGGCTACCGGAATGGCCCCTTCCTTGAGCACAATCCTGTGTTGGAAGTTTTCCATCCGTCCCACTGTGCCTCCAAATACCTTTGGGTAGTTCTCTTTCCATTTGTTCATGTTCGGCCATTCTTCTTGCTCCGTCAGTAAAATCTGCTCCTTCCCTCCTGGATCTAGTTTAATTCCTAAGTCCCCTTGGTCTAGCCATCCCAGGACCGAGGGTCCCTTTTCTGCAATGTACAATTTGCACCATGCTGACCGGCCCCTGAATTCGAACAGTAGGCGGCGGAACCCCAACATGGGAATGCGGTCCCCATTGTAAGTGACCGGTCTGATGTCTAGCCTTTCCAACTCCGGTCCCAACCTGGGTCTGAATGTTTCTTCCCATACTGCCTGTTGGATGATGGTGAAGGGGGACCCTGTGTCCGCCACCACAGTGATGGCGACTCCTCCCATCGACATGTCCAGGATGGGTTTTGTGGATTTCCTCCCTTCTATGCTCATCACTTGGTCGTATATGCACAGGACCGTGATCACCTCTTCTTCTGCTACTTCTTCTAGATCTTCTTCACCTTGCTCAACACATTTCACTGTTTCCTTCGACTGTTTCTTCCTACATACCTTTTCATAGTGGCCTAGGATACCGCAGTGTAAGCACTTGGCTCTGAACGCAGGACATCTTCTGTCACGGGCATCATGGGACCAGCTGCCGCATCTGTAGCACGATTTCTTGCTGTCGCTCCCTGGTTGTTTCCCTTGCCACCGGCTAGTACCTTTGGCTGCTGAGTCTTTTCCTCTTTGGTCCTTACGGTGGTCTCCTTCTTGTATTCTGTTCACCATTGTCGGGGTGCCCACGTCTTTCTTGGTCGCTGCCGCGCACCTCCTAGCCAGCTCGGCCCTCTTTACTATGACCATAACTTCTTTGAGCGTGGTGTCGCCGCTCGCCCACAACTTGTCTTGGACCTGTGTACTCGTGGTGTGCATCACGATCTGGTCTTTTATAAATTCATCCTCCCACAGTGCATATTTACACGGGGCCGCTAGTTTCCTCAATGCCCCTACATACTCCTCTATGGTTTCTCCGGCCCGTTGCTTCCTTTGCTGGAAGTTGAACCTATCCACAGACACACATATGGTGGGGCGGTACCTCTCATCCAGGTCTTCTACTGCATGGGCATAGACATCCGTATCCGTGTCCTCTCTCTTCTTGGGCACCAGACTCTTGTAAATCCTGAGACCCTCCGGTCCTAGGTTCAGCAGCAAGATGCGTTTCTTCCTTTGGGGGGTGAACTTCTCTTCATTTTCGTCCTCCAGGACCCCTATGAAATTATCAATATATTCCTTCCAATCCTCCCACTTCATCAGGGGTTCACCAGGTTTTGGTAGGAATTGCACCGGTGCAATTGCATAGCCTGCCGGCGTGCTCATCTTCACCTCCTTGCTCTCTGTCGCTTTGACAGCCTTGCTGGTGGGGCTCCCTGGGGTGCTGTCTTTTACTTCTGTATCAGCGTCCTCCTGGGGACTCCTAGTGCCAGTCCCCCCTCCTTCTTCCTTGGCAGCCAGCGCTGTTCTTACCTTCCCCGGTGTTCTTGGGAGGTTTCTGCGGTGATCGGTGTTCTGTGTTATGCAGCGCAGCCGCTCTGGCCACTTCGCCGCCCCCCTAGTTGCTGTGGCACTGCCACGCTCCTCTGCCTGTGTTCCTTGGTGGGTTCTGCTTTGCCCCCTTGTGTTCTCCACTTACTGGCCCATCAGCGCCGCTCTGTGCTGTGTCCCCCTTGGCCTGGGGTAGCCTGCTTGGCTGCAGTCCACGTGGAGGTGGTGGCTCTGTGTATTTCTTTCCCGTGTTGTTTTCTTTTTTTTTTTTCCAGTTGGTTGCCAGTGGGTGCCTCCCGTCCTCGTCGCCACTGTGAAGTTGCTGTCTAGTAAATAAAGGCACTGGGCTTTATATTCAGAAAGGAACTTTTATTTACTTATGTAATCACAGAGGAGCGCCGGCCGGCGCTTCCGATCTCTCTCACCCTTCGCGCGCTCTCCTCTCGCTGCGCGCGCAGCTTCTCACTTCGCCCCCAACGCACGTCACGTCTGCGTGACGTGCAACAACTAGTATGCAGATACTACAGGCTTGGTGAGCCCTGCGAGCTTTTGAATGCGTGATTGGCCATGCGCTGGACATTGTCTTCATGATATGCTTAGGTCATCGAAGGCTTCCCAGTGCACATAAGCGTACACAAAGCAACTCTATCGTGTCATTATTGTGGAGCACTGTCTAAGTGGTCCTGGCAACATATTTAGAAGGCACCATTTCTGCAAGGATAAAGTCGTTTGTTTTGCTCTAGGTGTGTAGGTGGTTACATTCCCAGAAATTGATATGGAAGGGTTCACCTGCAAGTGGCTGCTTTAGCAATTGAAGAATGGCATTGTTTAACATATACAAGAGAGCAGTTGCTGCCAAGTATAAGGGGGATGGGGGAATTTGGCACGTGAGGTTAATGGTTTAGAGGAACATCTAGTAATCTCTTCCACTGTCTCATAATCATCCCATTTTACAATCTGTCTGTCACCACCGATCTAGCTAGCTGTGCAGTTTTCTTTTTTCTTCTGTTGGTTTGCATACCTGTTGTTTTGCTTGTCTTTCTGTCTTGTAACTGTCTGCTGCTCCAGCTGGGCGTCCCTCCTTCCTTTTCGTTCATCTATCCAAATATACATCTATCCAAACATGTGTCCATCCAATATATCGTTTTTATCTATGTCAGTCTCTCCTTTTACAGCTCAACTTAACTTCATGATTACCACTAATCCTTTTTGGGTTCCAGAGTAGCGTGCTACACACCGAAAAGCTCTTCGAAGCCTCGTCAGGTGTAGTAAGCACTGTATAAATGCAATTGTCATTGAAAATGTCGCCAGTCTGGGCAAAGGCTGCGTAAAAACTGTTGGTCGCGCATTTATCTGGTTTAATCTTTTCCATGGAAAAGAGCCTCATCAAATACTGGGTGACCCTGATCCCCCCTGTAATCTTGGTTTATTCCTAAAGACATCCGGTGCCTGAGACATGCACCTTGCGCCTGTTTACTCAGGTGCAAGTCTGCATGATTTAAGGGTGTTCATCAGACAGCTCCTGCCTCAGCATTAATGGAGCCTAATATAGAAACAAGACAGAGAAACCACTTGACGTTGGAGGGAGGACTTTAAATATGGTCTACATTTGTTGCTGGCCTCCTGCCACACTATTGAGTTACAAAGATAGGCCAATTATCATATGCCTACAATAAAGTAAGAAACTATCTCAGTACGTAGTGGAGCTATTAAAGATTGCTTGCTGCAATATAAACCACATCATTCGCCCAAAATTTCTCTATATCCCTTTTTTCTAAAATTGTGAATCTTTGGCTATACATGAGAGATTTCACTTTTAGAGAGAGAAAAAACAGTACAGCATGTGAAGTGTAACGATATTAGGGACTTGGAAGGCTATGATGCATGACCTTTTTACATGTGCCAACCTGGTGCATGGGCTATATGACTTACCAGGAATGCTAATTACATCAACACTGGACTTCCATGTCCCATTCCTTACACGAGTGAGAGTCTTCACTTGACGACAGATGCTCTTAAAAGTATTTCCTTTATTTATTTGTCCCACATAACAATTATTCTGCCTCAATAACATTTGCTAAAAGACTTGCGTGGAGCCCTTACTCCCCTCTTTATTCCAGGGCACACATGCTGCCCACATGTGCACACCCGACCCCAAAACAAACTGCTGATATATGGTGCGTCCTTTCATCTGTATAGGAAAGGGCTTTGCAGAGGTGCTAGCTGCTGCAAGAAAAGGAATGGGTCTCCAGGCTGATGTTCGAATGATGAAATACGGCAATAATAGGGGTACCGTGGGCCTCTCAGTACCCTGGGCTTTGTCACTACTGCACCAGTTGCACTAATGGAAGCTAGGCCGGCACCCCCTCTCACTTCCATTCACCACTTCACTCGTTTCTTGACATTTTATTTTTATTGTTACAGTATGTGTTGGTCTCCGTTCTCCCCGACTCTCTTTTTCCACCGTGACACTCCCACTCTTTCATATCGGTCTCTATCGCTCTCTCCTCTGTCACATTATGCGATGTTTACTCTATCCCCCCCCTCAATGTCTCTTTAAATGTATTTGTCATTCTCTTTTTCGGCTCTGTGATATCTTTATTTATTTCAAAGGTTTTATCTTTGTTGGCACTAAATCACTAGCACTCTTTCCTCTTTATCTGAACCCCTCAGCTCTCTTTTCTGGCACTGGTGTATGTTCCTCTCACCAAAAGGATGGCAGGGCCGGCTCTAGCTCAGACTTGTGGTGGGGAGGGGCGGGGCTCACTCTATTTGCAAGTCTATTATGGTTATAAAAGCACCTGCTACCCCGTTCTTGCCTCCAGCAATTTTCAGGCAACAATAAAAATGTCAAGATAACTCCAGGGTGATTAATGTTCTTCCTGGAATGAGATCAGCGTTTTGTCTTGTGGAAGCTTTGATTCATCATAATGTAGTGCAGAGGGTTATCATGCCAGCTGCAAAGAACGTGTACCAATCAAATCACAAAGTGCATATAATGTAAATAGGGCAGTGGATTACTGCTTTTGTCAAAGAGATTATTTTGTTATTTGCAGTTTCTAAGTTAAAATTCTAATGTAGAATAGTGAGCTATTAACCGTCATCAAAGAGCTGCATACACACTTCAAGGCATAGATTAGAGGGTTATGATTTCCCCCCCAGCCTTTGATTATCATAATGTTGTTCATTTGGGAAGAAATCAATTCTTAATATTTTAGTGAACCACCAACCATGGTGTTACGTTTTAAATTCTGAGTTTATTCTTCTCCAGACCAAGCACTCTTAAAGTATCCTGCCTACCAGTAGGGATGAAATGTGATTACTACACCTTGTAGTCCTCTGTCTTATGTAACATTTCCTATAAACTGATTTATACACTTATGATTCATTGTCTCTGTGTAATATGTGTGTGCTGTAATGTGCTCTGACATCCCACACTGCCATGGGCGACGCTATAACATGAATCAAATGCACCTGAGAGAGGTGGTTTTGGAGACTTGAGGGGCTCTGTTAAAGGATGGTAATGAAGGAGTCGTGGTGGAGGTGGTCATGGGGAGGGGGCACAAACATTAGTTGCTGCACCGGGCGCCAACAGCGCTAAAGCCGGGCCCTTGCCACTGGATGACCCTAGCTGACAGGCCAGGTTACATTTTGCTTCTCTTCTGATTTCTGATCTCTCACTCAATGCAAACCTGCATGTCAACATTCTGGAAAGTCACCAATGACTATATATATATATATATATAATGTATATATGTATATGTATATATGTATATATGTGTGTGTGTAGCTCCTGCTTGTCCCAAACTAGCGAGATGCTCTCGAGCACAGTCCCGGGCCTCAAGCTGCAGCCCTATTTAAAGGTGGAAACGCTGGCATGCCGAGTCCTTTTCGCAGCCGTTGCACCTTATACGTTGTATTTTGATTATTGACAGGTTTATCAGCAAACAACCAGAGGACCCCAACCTCCTCCTTTGCTGCTCTCTCACCCGACCCCGGCTACAACCCAGAAAACACCAGTGACCAGTGTTAAAGGTAAGGAAACTGATGCTATATATTTTTTACATGGGAGTTAGGGCTATGTATCTGGTCACTCTCCAGGCCCTCAAGCAGTGTCTCTTTCAGTGCCTGCCTCCAGCGACCACTATGGCACAGAGAGGCAGGAGGCAGTATGGCTGTATTTTGTATTTGTACTGAAATTTCATATTATTGCACTGCACCTTATACGTTGTATTTTGATTATTGACAGGTTTATCAGCAAACAACCAGAGGACCCCAACCTCCTCCTTTGCTGCTCTCTCACCCGACCCCGGCTACAACCCAGAAAACACCAGTGACCAGTGTTTAAGGTAAGGAAACTGATGCTATATATTTTTTTACATGGGAGTTAGGGCTATGTATCTGGTCACTCTCCAGGCCCTCAAGCAGTGTCTCTTTCAGTGCCTGCCTCCAGCGACCACTATGGCACAGAGAGGCAGGAGGCAGTATGGCTGTATTTTGTATTTGTACTGAAATTTCATATTATTGCACTGCACCTTATACGTTGTATTTTGATTATTGACAGGTTTATCAGCAAACAACCAGAGGACCCCAACCTCCTCCTTTGCTGCTCTCTCACCCGACCCCAGCTACAACCCAGAAAACACCAGTGACCAGTGTTAAAGGTAAGGAAACTGATGCTATATATTTTTTACATGGGAGTTAGGGCTATGTAGTATGTGGTCACTCTCCAGTGTCTCTTTCAGTGCCTCCAGCAACCACTATGGCACAGAGAGGCAGGAGGCAGTATGGCTGTATTTTGTATTTGTACTGAAATTTCATATTATTGCTCTACACTTTATACGTTGTATTTTGATTATTGACAGGTTTCTTTAATATATATATTGGTAAGGCCAGCAACACACCATCATGAATACAGTACAAGAGCTGATTGCAAGGTCATTCCAGTCACGGCCACTTGAACAAAAACTACAGATAAAGCAATTAGGACCTCATCAGCCTGAAATAAATCTACAGCAAACTACCCAGGACAGAGGAAAAATGTCAAAACGAACATTCTCAAATGCCTGGTACAAAAAAGCTGATTGGCTTACAGGGTGCCCTATAAAAAATTCTCTGTTCTGCTTCCCCTGCTTGCTGTTTGGTGGTGACTTTTCTTGGACACGGCAAGGAATGGTTGACCTGAAGCACATCGCTGAAAAAATAAAGAAGCATGCGCTCACAAGAAATCATCTGGAAAACCTGACAAGACTGGGAATGTTGGGGGAAGACGCACCAATTGAGCAGCAGATAAATGATGCATATCGCAAATCCATTCAAAAACACAATGAAGCTGTTGATAGGAACAGACAAAATCTATCCAGGATCATTGATTGCATTCGTTTCTGTGGGGCTTTCGAACTGGCATTGCGAGGCCATGACGAATCAGAAACTTCCTCAAAACCTGGTATCTTCCGAGGCCTAGTGGATTTAATGTCAACCATAGACAAGGATTTGGAAACACATTTAGCACGTGCTACAGTCTTTAAGGGCACCTCTAATACAATACAAAATGAACTCCTTGACTGTATGCTGGAAATTATAAAAAGCCATATTGTGCAAGAGTTGCGAAACACAGACTTTGTGGCTATTCAGGCTGATGACACCACTGATGTTGCCACTAAAACACAGTCCGTGTTAGTGTTTCGGTACCTTGACAGTGACAGAAACATTGTGGAGAGGTTTTTTGGGTTCACACATTTAAAAGACTCTAGTGCAGCAACCATCACTGAAGCTATACTGTGTCAACTGGACCTAATTTTCCCGGACTTGCCTCAAAAACAAAAACTTATCGCACAAAGCTATGATGGTGCATCCGTAATGAGTGGAAACCTTGGTGGAGTACAGAAACGAATTCGAGATGTGTACCCTAATGCTCATTTTGTGCACTGTTATGCCCACCAACTCAATCTTATTATGCAACAGGCGGTATCAAAGATCAGAGAGACACGAGTTTTCTTTCAGGATATCGGAGGCATAGCAGCATTCTTCACACGTTCCCCCAAAAGAACAGAAGCCCTTCATGAGATTGTGGACAAAAGCGTACCAAGGGGATCCTCAACTCGTTGGAACTTTCACATTCGTACAGTCAACTTAATCTTTGAAGACAGGGAGGGCCTTGAGAAATGTTTTTACGCCATATCATCCAGAGAAGACTTTGATCGCACAAGTCAGAATGAAGCCCATGGCTTTCTTAGAACACTACAAGACAAAGAGTTTCAGTTCTTGCTGTTTTTATTCCATGACATAATGACCCATGTTGATGTATTATACGATCGGTTACAACTAAAAGACATAGATACTGTCTCTGTGAAAGCCGTTACATCTGCATTTGTACAAAAGATAATGAAAGTGAGAGATGGGGTTGACGATTTGGAGAGCAAACTGCCAGAGCATTCTATTTTTGCAAACCGCAGACAAAACATCACCTCTCTGGTACGAATTGGAAAGGAGATATGTGACATTGTAATTGTGCAGGCAAAAGAACGTTTTTCATTCACAAAACATTTGGTGACTGCCACTTTATTGCAAAGTAAAGAGTTTGCACAATATGATGAATCCTTCCCTGAGCGTGCTCTGAATCAGGCTGCGGAAGCATATCCCATGCTCAAAAAAGAGCAGTTGAGAACTGAGTTAACTGTACTCTACGGAATGCCTGTGTACCGGAAGGCCACAAGCGCCTTGAATTTGCTGAGGTTAATTCATAAACTGCATATGGAAAACTCACTTACAGAGACAGTGACTTTACTCAAAATTGTGATTACGACTCCAATGACAACAGTAGAAGCTGAACGATGTTTTTCAGCCTTAAAGCGTATAAAGACATTCCTCAGAAACACTATGCTAGAGGAAAGACTAAATGCTTTGGCGATGCTGTCTGTAGAGAGCAAGCTAGTCCAAAAGATACCGGACTTCAATATGCAAGTAATTGACAAGTTTGCTACACTGAAAGACAGACGTGCGGATTTCCTTTACAAAAAGTGAATGCTGCTACTTGTTGGTTGAATACAAAAAATTCTGATTGAGGTAAGAAATGCATTGTTATCTCTGTTTTTAAAAGTTTTGTAGTGTTTGTTCTATTTGGAGACTACACAGATTTGCTCACCTTTGTTCACTGGCCGGACCTGTCTCCCGCAGGGTGAACGATTCGTTGCTTGTGTTGCCTATCAAAACTTTCCCCTTAGAAAATTGCGAAAACCTTTATACCATTTATGTTTGGGGTACTTGCGTGGACCTATGTGAAGTGTGTACAAAGCTCAGCTCAACCAGAATCACGGTAACAGCGCATTGCGCTGCCTCTTTTATATTCAGTATATTGTAAGACTGTTTTTCTTCCCCCGCCTTTCCTTGTTTTGTTTCCCTGTTTTCCCCTTGCTTGCCATTCGTTACTCTAGAGTCTAATGTTCAGTATATTGTAAGACTGTTTTTCTTCCCCCGCCTTTCCTTGTTTTGTTTCCCTGTTTTCCCCTTGCGTGCCATTCGTTACTCTAGAGTCTAATAGAGTCGGAAGGCCGTAGGGGAAGACTGTGGACTTTTCTTCAAGTTCCTGACGCTCCTGCGGAACGAACCTGGCAACCATTACACTGCTGTGTAACTTCTTCTACTCTTAGAGCTGAGATTTCCATGAAAGTCTTATAGTCTGAATTCAGCACCTGAGCATAATAGGACAGAATGTATGAAGCTCTGTGGTAATACTGAATAAGCAGCTACCTATGTTATTATGCCATCTATTAATGTAATAACTGCACTTTCACAATTGCTTTATTAACCTTCCTGCTTTCTCAAATTTGCTTGAAAATGCACGATTTTTCTTCTTTTTTTTCAAAATTTTCTGGGGGGGGGGGGTAATCCCCCCAAACCCCCCTTTTGGGGTTCGGGCTCGCTCGCTGCGCTCGCTCGCTACGGTGCTGTATGCTAATTAGTTTGCGCCCCACCACTTTAAAATGTCACCCACCGCCCCTGCATAATCAACAGCAATACAGTGAAAACACTACAAAAGGACACCAGACCAGTTTAGAAAAATATCCAATATTTTTATATATCCAAAACAAGACCAAAACAACAAAAATAGAATATACAGTACTTTAAAAGTTTGCACTTTGCAAGAATAATTGAAAAACACAGTTCCTTGAAGTCGGTAGCTCCGTCCGGTGCTACCGCGGTGCTGCAAACAACAGAATCCAGCAGCTCAGTCTGATCACGTGAGTCAGGGGTGTCAACAGACTAGTAAACAGTACCTTTTGTGTTGTGGCCAACACGTTGGTGCAGGCCGGTCGTGGCAACCATTGCGGTGTGACGCAGAGCAATGCTAAGTGCAGTGTCCTCATGTTGCGGTGCAGGCAACGGCTCGGTGACGGTCATCCAGCGGCGTCGGTGAGACCAGGGCTGTGGTGCGGAGTGAAGGCGGTGCTCGTTGCGGTGCTGAGAGATCACTGTGCAGGTGACAGAGCCGGTTACGGGAAGCTGGCATTGGTCGGTCTGGAGTGCTGTGTGGCACAGGGCGGTGCAGCATGTGACTTATGAGCGGTGCCCCCAAACCACAATGAGGTCACGGAGGTCACGGGCAGCGTGCAACGACGAAGTTTGGTGAGAACAGAGCGGCAAAGTGAAGCGAGTCAGTGCGGAGTGCGGTGAGACCAGGGTTGCAGTGCAAGATGCAGCGGTGCCCTCTGCGGTGCCTTCAGGACACAGAGCCAGCGACGGAGTAGGTTGCGTTTCCCTTCTCTGTGACAACTGAAACAGCGGTTCCAGAAGCAGTACCCAGAGGTTGGTGAAGTCTTTGCAGTCCCTGAGACTTCAGAACAGGAGGAAGCTCTACTTCAAGCCCTTGGAGATACTCAGCACATGTAAAGAAAGTTCAGTCCAGTCCTTTCACTGCCCAAGGCAGAAGCAGCAACTGCAGGCCAACCCAACAAAGCAACAACAAAGCAAAGGGGCAGTATTCCTCCTGGCAGTTCTTCCAGCTTTTCTTCTTGGCAGGTTCCTTCCAGTGAGTTCTCTGAAATTCTGGGGTCGGGGCACCACCTTTTATAGCAGAAATTCCTTTGTTCTCTGGTGGCAGAGAAACTATTTGCCCAGCCCAAACCACTTTCTGTCCTCTCTGGTGCCGCTGCCCTGCAGGAGGTGGAGACAGCATTGTATAAGGCAGACAGGGCCTATTCAAGTGCAAGGGAAATCTCCCCCCACCACTCTAAAGTCAGATCAGGCCTGTTCAGGGGCTAGTGAGAACTCCTCCCTCCTACTCTGAATGCAGCCCAGGTCTATTCAGCCCAGCCCTGACTCATTCAGGAAAGGCAGGACACATGTCACACCCCTGGTGGCTGTCTGACAGAATGCACCTCCCCAGCTCCTGTCACTCCAAAGCCAGACAGTCAATACACAAACCAGCAGAGGCACACAGGATGGCTAAGCAAAAAAACGCCCAGTTTCTAAAAGTGGTATTTTCAAACACACAATATAAAAATAATCTTTACTAAAAGATGCATTTTTATATACTGAGTTAAGGCATACTAAACCAGATCTTTCTATCTTGTCCCAATGTGAAGTTATATTTATAAGATGCTATAAATAAATTCCAGTTCTATCCTATGGGAAAGATAGACTTTCAATAGTGAAACACTAAATACACTGTATTTCACTATGAGGACATGTCACACACATCAGTACATGTCCTACCTTTGACATACACTGCACCCTCCCCACAGGGGTACCTTGGGCCTACCTTAGGGATGACTCACATGTAAGAAAAGGGAAGGTTAGGGCCTGGCAAGTGGGAGCACTTGTTAAATATTTGCAGGAATCACTGTTAGCATGAGCTGAAAGCCATTTTGTTCTTGGCAGACATTTTAGTTAGCCATGTGCCCGCCATGTGCTTTCTCCCTCTTCCAGAGCCCTGCACATGCTCGGAAAGGCCTAGCTGGAAGAATGCACCTGCCCCTGGTATAGAACTGTCAGACTATTCTTGCTGATGTAAGGAGAAATGTCTACCCTCCCACTTTGTTGAGCAAGCAAATTCTGTATACCCATATTAGTCAAAAAACTATGCTTGTCTGTGCCAGGACCTCCCCTTGGTTTTATGCTGGCTATGTAACCTATGCATATATAAGGCCTGTGTTCCCTGTACTCCTTAGAGTGGCCTGAGGGTACTGTGGGGTGCAATCTCCCTCATGTAAGGTTAATAAATGCATTGTTTTTATATTACAGCTTCCGTGCCAATTTCTTCTTTGTTGGTTTAAAGGACCGGGTGTATCAGTGAACCCCTTAGAAGGTTTCTATTTCTTCAAATGTCGCCCGAAATGTGAACCTCATCGGAGAAGCGGCTATCCAAGGGAGTGGTCTTGATGGGAGACAGGAATCTACTGAGGAGGACAGGACAGGAATCTACTAAGGGCGTACCCTGCACACAGTGATTCTCTGCCTCGGCAGCCCAGTATATTTCTGGTCTCTCTGATCTGATTCTCCAACTGTTTGCCGCTCCCGACACAGAACTTCTTTGGCGTGAGTATTCTAAAACGACCGTTAGGTCACTCAGAACTTGGTAGTGAGAGGCTGGAGATTTGTGCTAGGTAAGATCGTCGACATTTGACTTGTTTTGCTTTGGCAAAAGACTGGAACTTGGAAATATATGAATTGCAATTTATGCAGGCAGGTAATGAGGAGATCTTTCTCGAACTTTTGAATAATTCGTAACGGCACATATTGTGTTAAGTGCCTCTGCTGTATAATATTGTATATACTACAATATTCTTGGCTTGCCTGTTCTTAAGCACACTTCGTAGAATGTGTTGCTTTTTCTGGAGGTACCAATATGGAACTAGAACGGAATCAGCCAACTCCCCTAGAGGGGATACCTAAATAGGTTTAGGTATATTAAAAAAACGTATTTCTTCCTTGGTGACTAAGTACCCCATGGAATTAAATATGTACATAAAAAAGGATCCTGATACGTGCACTTTAACTTTCATAAGTGGTGATATGCAGAGCACTTTTTAAGTGTTCTGCCAGTCAAAACTGGCGAATTTGGTGTATTTTGGCTTCTTGAACATGGAACAGTCTTTGGGCTTTTTTTAGTGCAGTGTTTTTGGACTACTTTTGAGAAGCTTTTCTTGTAAATATGACTTACAATTAGTATTTACAAATGGTTTGGTTTAAGTACAGTCTGTGGGCTGTCTTTTGTTTCTGTCCTAAGTGTTGATTTGTGGGTTAATTGTGTATTTAAATGTCTAAGTGGTTTGTGGTTTGACACTGGTGGTACTTGTGTGAGTGAGTAGCGATTGTGTTTTTTGTGTAAGAATGGCTAGCCTTAAGCGCATTGTATTGTGTGTTCTGAGTGTATGACCCCCTTCTGAAAATGTCTGGAATGAGCTCAATCTATTTTTTTCTCATCATTCTGTTATGCAAAATGTCATTTAATTAATTACATAATAAATAAAAAATCCCGAAATAAATTATATAACATATGCTAAATAGCTGCACGCTACCATTAAAATTGACAAAGTAAGAAATAGTAGATTTGTGCAAATTGCCACAATTCTACAGATAAAATTAGAATTCACATTCAATAGGAATAGAACAGGAATCATTGAAAGGAAGGGAAAAAACGAAATTGTGTGCTTTGCAATAACTAGGACTAAAATACAAAATGTTACAGCATTATCCTTAGATACATTGTATTAGATATTAAAAGGCAGTCACATCATCTGAGTTAATTGGTTGTTGCTGAACTAAACACGACATTACAGAACAATAGATTTGTGTTGGCTTGAAAGGCGTGAGAATTTGACGCCTGCTGGTCAGAGCACAGCTGTGTCAATAATACATGGCTATTCTTGGTCACAAGCCACAAGGAAACTACTGAGTCAACTAGATTTTAAGTTTGTGCAAACAGGGTATAAAGGCCTGCATTACAGACTGTTGATTTTAAAAGCTACAAAAGACAATTTCATTATTTTGGATAACAGAGAAAAGATTGAAAGTAGGGATTTCCTTTCTTAATGCCTTTTTAATAAGCACATCCGTGGTTCTGATGTTAAAAAAATAACTGTCCTTTAAAAAGTGGCGCAGACTTTTCATATTTCAAGTAATGTGCTTAGGGTTACAAATGAATACATTTTAAGTAAAAAAGGAATGAGGCTTGCTTTTCATATGTAAAACCATCAAAAGGGTTGGTGCTTATTGAAAAGAAAAAAGGGGGGAATTTTTATCATATGAAAAAATAAATGTTTATTAAAAATGAGTGCACTAAAAACGTTTTTAAATCTCTAAAATGCCTAATAATTATACTGTGAACTCCTAGCATCAAAGTTGAATTTAAGCAGCGCTTTACCGCAATGGGGGGAACTAAAATGTGAAATGTCACTTTACCCAGGCGTACAAAACTCTTTTTATAAGGGTGTACCATATACATTTCTGATCCCCCATTCCTGGGATATCTAGGGGACACTCTGGGGATGACTAATATGCCAAAACATTGTAGGTTATTCATTTGTAAGTGCCCCTAACACCAAAGTCGAAATTGGGCAACATTTACTGTTTAAAAGTAGTTCTGCCACTCAGAGCAGTTTTTAAACTGATCTTAGGCTTCAGTAAATGCACACATGTAAGTATAGAATGAACAGCTGACCTCTATACTGCTAGAAAAGCACACCGCACACTGCTTACAAATGTAAATAAAAATAAAAAAACAGCAGAAGTTATCGTACCTCTAAATTACTGGCAAACAGGAACGGAATAGGACTGCTTTTCAGCTGTGAGTCTCCATAAGTTGCTTTGAATTGGAAAAGCCGCATGGAAAGCCTTGCACAAAAATAGGACAGCTGGTAAGGGTTAAAGGTCGAGTTCTGTATTCAGCAGCCTAGCAGGGCTAAAGGCAAGGTTTGCTTTGACACTTTGACCTCTGAAAACTTTTGATAGACGAGATGACAGCGCAGGGAGAGAAAGAGAAGTTTTTCTTACTATTTTTGGCAAAAGCAAGTATTTGTGCACTCATATGAACAGAAGGAAATATAGTGGTATATATGAGCCCTGATTAGAGCATACCTCTGCCATGTATATAGAAATAATGGTTTTTTATGTTGATAACTTTTATTTCGGTCCGAGGACCATAAAAGGTGCATATAAAATACATCAGCACTACATTAAAATAATAAATAATCGTAGAATGTTTAAAAAAGAATTAAACTAGCAGTTATCACAATATAAGACACAAAAAACAATATATACAGCAATTAGGTTAAAAAAGTTTTCCTCCTATGCCACATATTAAATAAATAGCGAGAGACTGCAAACACAATGGGAGGGTGGGTATCATGAATCAATATCCTACAGGCCTGTGAAAAGTGCAAAAGTCCCAAGTTCTTACAAATAGGTTTTAACCAGCATTTTCTGATTACAGAATAGGCAGGGCAGAAAAACAATACATGGGTTACATTCTCAGTTTTATAGCTACATGCAGGGCAAACTTCATTGATCGGGTTTGACCATTTAGAAGTAAAGGACCTAATGGGAAGAGTGCCATGTCTTAACTATAAATATAGCTTTCGAGCAACTGGGGGTTCAATTACGTCCATGAATTCCTCAACTTTAGGTTCTGGTTTATCTAGGAGGAACTCAGATGTCAGCCTACCCAATGATGCAGAGCTCATTAGTGTTTGGTAATTTAGCGTACGTATCTCGGAGAGAAGTTCTTTCTTAGATATCCCGAGGCAAAAGATCTCGGAGGTTTCCCACAACTCAGGATAACCTAGTCGAATGCTAACAGCACTAATGTGCTGAAGCCAAGGGATCTTTTTATTCTTAAGAAAAGACCAAATCTCAGAAAATTCCGCTCTATACGCAACCAATTCAGGGACTGACCACAACCTCTTCCAGTACATAATTGGTCTAGCACTTATGATCTCCTCTATTGGCAACATGCCAAGGTCAAATCTAAGAGGGATCAGGGGCGTGCAGGATGGTAACCCAACTAAATTTCTAACAAAAGACTGCTCCACCTTTTTAAGATTCGTTATCTGCTTGTGCCCCCAGAGTTCAGCCCCGTAGGTTGCTGCCGGTCTGGCCTGGTGACAATATATCTCTAGGGCTGTGGATACTGGCCTAAAAGTAGACTTCTTGAAGACTTTACTTATGCCCCCGCTAGCTGGGATAACCTGAGTGAAGATTTAGCGATCTGCATATTCCAATCAAAATTCTCTGTCAGAGTGACACCCAAATAAACAAATGTTTTAACCCTTTCAAGGGGAATACCATGTAAGACAGGGTTTGGGCGTACGCGCTTAGGGGGATTAAAAATCATAAACTTTGTTTTCCCTAAATTGATTTCCAGTCCCCGAAGCTCGCAAAACTCCACAAAGCCATCAAATATCCTTTGAATGCCCGATGATGTTCTAGACAACAACAAGGTGTCGTCTGCGAACATCAGAGCGGGCACTCTACCTGTAGCCAGTTTGGGGGCGTCATTATTTTCCACATCATTCAAATGTTCCACAAGGCCATTTATATAGAGACTAAATAGCGTTGGTGCCAGTA
The DNA here is from genome assembly GCF_964261635.1 of Lissotriton helveticus. Lineage (NCBI taxonomy): Eukaryota > Metazoa > Chordata > Amphibia > Caudata > Salamandridae > Lissotriton > Lissotriton helveticus. Next base: position 636,448,629 of record NC_136068.1, on the reverse strand, counting down.
CGCACCCTTGGCGAACTCCTTTTTGAACAGGAAATTGATCTATGAGTTCGCCATGCCTACCACACCTGACCTGGGCAAAATTGTTTGCATGGAGCCTAGAAAGAATAGCTAACAAATAAGGCGGAAGGCCCAGGTCTGCTAGTACTCCCCACAGTTTTTCATGCGAGACCGGATCAAATGCCGCCCGCAGGTCCACAAACACAAGGTAGAGGCTGCCACCCTCCACCCTTGATGCTTTCCAGTACAAGACCTGCAGGCGGAATATCTGGTCTAGGGTGGAGATACCGGACCTGAAGCCTGCCTGAAATGTAGACAATATCCCTTTATCCTCGATCCACCCAAGAATCCTATCAAGGATGACCCTCCCCATCAGCTTTTGAGATGTATCAATTAGGCTGATGGGTCTATAATTAGAGGGGGTTAATGGGCAGCCCTTTTTTAGAATAGGCACTATTTCAGCTCCAAGCCAAGTGGGAGGCAGGTCATCTCCCTGTAGGATACCATTGAATAGAACAACCAGATAGGGTGCCCAGATTTTCGGTTGCGTCCTAAACAAATCCCCTGGCAATTTATCCAAAACAGGGGCCTTATTAGGAATCAATTTGCCTATAGCTGCCACTACCTCAGTCAAGGTGAAAAATTCAACTGGGGCAGGGCATGGGGGGACTGTAATTAGCCATCCCCGTTCTTCGGCCCCGCTATCACTTCGAAGCTGGTGGAATTCAGATGTACTAACAAGCATTCCATCAGACTAAAGTCGCTTTCCCAAATTGAAGGAGCAATATTGGGGGCGAGTGCGGGGGTGTGCGCACTAAGTCCAGTTGCAACAATGGACCAGAAAGATTTGGAATCGTTGGATCTAAGCGCAGTACCCAATTCCTCCCACATAGTGGCCTCCCATTCATTCTTGGCATCACGGATTGCCGTTTTGTACATGATGCGATGGGCCCTGATTGCCTCCCAATTATTGGTTTTTATTGCTGTTAGAAGGGCCTTTTTGGCCTTCCGACAGGCGGTATTGAACCATCGAGAAGTTGTGATTTGAGGCTGATTTGCCCTTCTCACAGGATACAAAGTATCTTTAAGTGCGGCAACCAGTTGGATATGTATTTCAGATGCCCTTCCTAGATGACCAACTTTCCCCATATCTTCAATAAATGGAATAACGGTCTCGTATAATTCGGCAAATTTACTAGTGGACATCTGGAGGTCTGGCCATTTGACCCTACGCCTACAATTTGCTATTATTAAAGGCGCAGTGGCGCAATGTTCAGCCGGGCTTTGACATTTCAGCCCAAAACTCCCCGGTTTAAGTGACAGGACCAGGGCATTATGGTCACTGTCAGATATTTCAATAACCCTGAACTCGTGCAGCCTGTCCCAGTGCCTGGCCTCGATAAAAATATAATCGATTACTGAGGTGCTAAATTTTAATCGATTAAACGTGTCTTTCCCTGGTCTGTCAGGCTCCACCCTCCCGTTGCAAGCTCGCAATGATGTCGCTAACACGAATGACTGCAATTGCAGAACTAAAGGGGTCCATGCCTTGACCCGGGTAGTCAATGGCTCAGGAATAGCCCACAACATATCAACCTCATCCGGGTTGCTCAAACTCGGATCCATAAGCGGCTCAAAGTGACAGTTAAAATCTCCACCCAGGATTAGCACGGTAAAAGGGTCAATCGACTGAATGAAGGATAGCAATGTTTCAATGGCCTTTGACTCAAGGCCCCGCCTAACTGGCCTTGAGTACACATTAATCAGAGCAATGTCTGGCCCATTTAACACAGTCAACAATACACACTGGACATCCCTTGAATTAGTTGAAATTTGAGATGCCTTGACTCCTAGGTGTGTACCAACCCATATGGACAGCCCACCCGAGGGCCTACCTCTCTCACCCAAGCTTGCCAAAACATCGTAAGTTGCGAAGCCCTGAGCCCTACTTTCTTTTAACACCCAGGTTTCCTGAAACATACAGATGTCATGTGAAGCCATAAAGGAGCCCCAATCTGGAATGGGCAATTTGCTTTTAAGGCCCGCCACGTTCCAAGAGAGGATTTTAACCTGGGCAGCCAACAAGTCTTGCTTAGTTGGTTCACAATCTAGAATTCCGGAAAGATCGTTAATAGTGCAACGACTAGGATCTGGCCCCGACTCAGGTTCACAGTTCGTTAGAGGTCGGTCATCAAGAGAAATAACCTTTACATGGTGGATAGTTTGTTCTGATGTCAAGACTTGCACTAAGGGGCTCAAGTTAACATTTGCATCTTGGTTCTCAGTAGTAGGTCGCATATTGATAAGGTGGTCCGTTTGTCAATCGCAATCATCGAAGCCTGAAAAGGCATCGAACCTGTTTGCGACTACCAGCGGGTTGAATGGTAACAGATGGTCCATCTTCCTATTTCCTTGGAAATGGTCCACAATAATGGTTTTAGTTTAAAGATTACTGTGAATGGGCTGAGATAAGGAGGCAATGGGATTTAGTTTGAATTCATTCGCCATCATGTTACACTAGTACAATTGCTAAAGGAATTGGTGGTTGGCTATTAATGTTTTCTAGCTAGGTACATATACAATTTACCTCCTACAAATGTATTTGTGCCCACCTGCCACAAATAGGGGTAGATAGTGTCGACAGAAGTGAAACCTGTTTCAGGTTTCCTACTGTCGAAATGGTGGAAAGAGGTTAGCTCCTCTACAAATTAAGGGTAGGCACATGTATGTTTTCTCTCTCTTTTTCTCACTCTCTTTTGAGCCTGTCTAAGCTGTCTAGGAAACAGCCATGAGCCATTTCATTAGCTATTCAGTAATACTGTTTTAAAATTGTTAGAATTAATAAAATGAATAAATATATATGCTATGTTACTGTCCATCCTGTCTGATGAAATTATGAAAGGATGAGTAGTCTAGATTTCTGTTCCCTTATTTGACCTTTATGGGGAAATAGATGTGGGTAGTTTTTGTTCTAAAATTCTCAGGTGATAACACCATTATTGTTTATGTTATTCTCATGTTATATACAGCTTTGCAAGGGCATTGCTAGTTTTTTATGAGCTAATCTGTGTAAATAAGCTGACAGTCCTTATTAGAGCTGATGTTGCATCGTTTGGATCGTGAAAAGAAGAATGCAGGGAAGACGCCCATGTGATCCTCAGCAAACATTTTTGAAGAAAATATTGTTTTAAAGGAGGTTGTTTGTCACAACATGTTCTGCTGGAGAAATGTATGTACCCACTATGTTGAAGCTTTTTTTAGTTCTTTATGTAATAGGAATCCCTGTTAAATTAGCAGTTTTAGATTTTCCTTCTGTACCTATAACATGAGAGCATGGTCCTAAGAGTACAATGTAGGTGCTTTTATTAAGAGAAATAATGTTATAAGTGTCTGCAGTCCTGTACAAGTGATGTAAAGTCTATGAATAAGAGTGTAGAACATTTCTTTTTTTCTTGAGGGTTCTTCAGATGAATAATGAATAATATAGGAATATGCAAATGTAAGGATTTGGAGTATGTCTGTATTGTTTTTCTCTTTTCCTCAGAATTTAGTAAATAAACACAGACTTCCTTAGCTGATTCAAATAGTGTAATTGGTCCGGGGTTTTTACTCTCAGATAGATGAAGTGGTTCTTGGGTTTCTTGCTAATATATGGGGCGTCCCAAGACTAGGGAGTATTCTGAGACTATCCTCTCTGTTGATAGATTATTTATGTGCCTTGACTAAAGACCTTTTGTTCTGTCCACCAACAGATATTTGCTGCCTTACAACCATTGCCAGAGGGGCCAGGACATCAGATCCAGCCTGGGGAGTCAGCTCCAGTCCAGCTTGAAGCCAAGGTGAAAGTAACCAGCACAGGCGTTGCTGGCAACTAGGACCTCAGTGAAGGTGGAAGCACTGGGATGTGAAGTGTGTACCCCTGCCACTGTTTTGGGAGAAAGATGGGGTCACAAATCAGAAAGGAGAAGTTGTGGATCAAGTTTTTAATGCCAAGCTGAGAGAGTCACAGACCAACCAAAACGGCAAGGAGGCTTTTGCTTGAGGTGATCCCTTTTGAAACAAGGGTTGTTTCAGAGATTGCAGCATCAGGCCTCTGAATCCTGGTCCCATAGTGAATGCAAGTTTGCACCTTTTGTTTGTTGATCTAGGGATACCTGGGCAAACTGGATACAATTAGTGGACCCAACAAAAGAGCAGTGCGCCAGCGGAGCAATACAGGAGTTAGGCAAGGACTTAAGTTTAGGGTACAGGTGCTGTGTCCTTCGTGCCTGTTAGATTTAAGTGAAGAAAACAGGTGCACTGCCTGAGACACCAGACAGGATTGTTGAAAGACTTTGTTTTCTCAAACTGGGCCGGGATTCCTTAGTTGCGGTTGTGCAGCTCCACTGTGGGAACAACAAGAGCTTGCCTGTGAGGCTCAAACGGACACAGGGAGAAGACTCCCCTCTCGCTGGTTGTACAATGGCTTCACTTTCCCAAGGACTTCTTTTTGTTAGCAATGCGATTTTGCCCTTTCCTTGACTATAATGATTGATACTCTAGCCCTCATAAAAGGAACACTGGAAAAGTCTATGGAAAATGTTTTTTACATAGAATTGGACTAGATGTTTCTAGGATTTGCTTTTTGCTTAGGGTTGAAAAATATTGATGGTTCTGTTTGTAATAATAGCCATTACTCTCTCCTGCTATCTGTATGACCCAATGCTCTGCTCCCTTTGTACTCCTTATACCTTATATATACCCGCTTAATGAAATGTTTAGAATGAAAAATGCCCACCTAGCAATGGATTAGGATATTGATGAATTTATGAGAATAAATGTGCAAAATATTTTGTATGTTCCTACTAGATCATAGAAATGTCTTTAGCTCATGCTAAAAGGACTATCTGTTAAAGATTGCAGGAATCACTGTTAGCATGAGCTGAAAGTCATTTTGTTCTTGGCAGCCAGTTTAGTGAGCCATGTGCTCGCCATGTGCTTTCTCCCTCTTTCAGAGCCCTCCACATGCTCAGAAAGGCCTAGCTGGAAGAATGCACCTGCTCCTAGTATAGAACTGTCAGGCTATTCTTGCTGATGTAAGGAGAAATGTCTCCCCTCCCATATTGTTGAGCAAGCAAATTTTGTATACCCATATTAGTCAAAAAAACTATGCTTGTATGTGCCAGAACCTCCCCTTGGTTTTATGCTGACTATGTAACCTATGCATAGATTAAGGCCCCCTGTTCTCTGTACTCCTTAGAATGCCTCCTACAGTGGTCTGTGGGTACTCTGTGACGCAATCTCCCTCATGTGAGGTTAATAAATGCATTGGTTTTATATTACAGCTTCTTTGCCAATTTCTTCTTTGTTGGTTTAAAGGACCAGGTGTATCAGTGAACCCCTTAGAAGGTTTCTATTTCTTCACATTTCCCAGGTCGACATAGCAGTTACAAACTACGCACAGACACTGCAGTGGCAGGTCTGAGTTACATTTACAGGCTGCTCATGTGGGTGGCACAATCAGTGATGTAGGCCCACTAGCAGCCTTTGATTTACAGGCCCTGGGCACACTCAGTGCACTGTACTAGGGACTTACCAGTAAATCAAATATGTCAATCACTGAAACACCAATCCATAACACAATTTACCTGGAGAGCATATGCACTTTAGCACTGAATAGCAGTAGTAAAGTGCCCAGAGTCCTCAAGCCAACAAAAACAGGTTAAAAAACAGAAGGCCAAACAGCAAAAAGTCTGGGGGTAAACCCGCTGAAAAAGCCAAGTCGAACAATAAGCATCTAATGTCTTGTGAGAGTGATAAAAAAAAACGAAGGATGTGGAGGAAAGATTAAGTAATGTTGGCTTAACCCTTCTTTCTGAACGTATCGTAAGTAACGGTAAAGGACCATTCTGTGAGGTGTGTACTTATCGACCAACATTAACATCATGGCTTATTCAGGATTTATCCAACATTACGTATGTGGCATTTTGGAGTAAGCGGGTGCTTGTTATGCCTGATATCAATCCAAAAGCATTAAGGAACCATTATTTTTACAATTTGGGTTGTTTTGAGGAGTACTTATTTTGTAAGGCTAGGACCATCACTACATGGGCTTAGTTACATGTAGAGGCAGGAAAGTCTTCGGTTGGTGGGATCAAGGTAGATTAGGCATTGTTCTCAAACCAGGGTGTAAAAATCCTATTAGTATGAGGGATCAGTGGAAAGTCAAGTTTGGATTGTGTCAAGTCAAAATGTTATGGAGCATATCTCGGTTGAGTTTCAAGGACAAAATTGATTGTGTTAAAAGGTTCAGCCACAAAATATGTTTGAAGGGCAATGCGAGACAGGTGGCGCACATAGTGCATACCATACCATTGAGTTAGCGAGCTGCACTGAAGACATTCTTGGATGATGTGTATAGTGATGAGGTCATTGCTCCCATTGATTCGTCTAAATGGATTTCAAGTGTGCTGATCGCGAGGAAGAAAACTGGGTACATCAGAATATGTGTACACCTCCACTCTCTAAATAAATAAATTATCATTGAATGTCACCCACTGTCCAGAATCCATGAAATTATAGCATCATTAGGTGAGGCTACAGTGTTTCGCACCATTGACTTGAAAGCACTCTACCATCAATTCTAGTGCACCAAGAATTTTTTAGAGTACACCTTCTGGAGCATACAAGTTTTTAATGGCGGTCTCGCTTTGGCTGCATGAGTATTCCAGAAATTAAAGGGCGTGTTCTTTCAAGATTTAATCTGTGTACAAATATTTCCTGGTATTATATTTGAAGGAACTCAAGAAGTACATGATTTGACTGTGTGAAGTGCTCTCTATATCCTCAAAGAAAGGGGCATGATGATCAGAAAAGCAAGTATAAATTTAATGTAAATGAGGTTGATTATTTGGGACGTTGTATCAGCAGTGATGGAATCAAAGCTAAGTGGGATTTAGTCAGAGCAACTGATCTTGGAAGGTCCTGCATTGAAGCCTGGTGTCAATGGTATAAAGTGTTAGGTCACTGTAGATGCAAGTGCGGGAGGTCTGGACAGTATCAGAAGGTGGATGGTGTTAAAAGAACTGTGGTTTACATGTCACACCCCTTGAAAGGATATTAAATCAGTAGAGGGCCATAGTGACAGAAGCATTGGCTTTTGTGTGGGCTGAGCAGAAGTTAGAAACATATTTGTGGGGCACCAAGTTTGACATTTTTACTGAACGTGTACCGTTGATGTACCTCATGGGTGATTAAGGTAATAGCCAAGTTGTAAGAGTACAATTTTGGCATTACTTATGTCAGGTAATGCAAGAGTTGACTGTTGGTCTAGGTTGGCTTTTCCATTGTTATTGTGTGGATTTGGGTCATCGAGAGAAGTTTGTTGTAGCATGGGTGGATGTGTATGGTGAAAGTAAAGGTATATTACAATCAAATGATTACAAAAGACACCTATCAGGATGATGGAGTATGGCACTGTCTAGTTAAAAGTTTATTTGAAGGATGGTATAACTATAGAACTGAGGTGTAACATTTTGAAGGGGTTTTAACATGTGTTCTCTGAAGTCCTTGTGGAAGGTGGCATTGTATTGAAAGGCAATACATTTGTGGCACCAGTCAGCCTTAAGCTAAACGTTTATGGCATGCTCATGGAGGGTATTTAAGGATCAAAGCAGCAAAGGAGATTAAGAATCACTATTGGTGGCCAGGCATGGATAGTTTGGTCAATTTTCTGATAACTCTTGCAGAGAATGTTTGCTTTCTGGCAAGGATTGGATTAGGGGTAGGAGAAATCTCCCAAAGCAACAGCGGCGGACCTCCTGTGCCGCACCTCGTGCCAGTTCCTCTACGTGAGTTTGCTGTGCAAACTACCCCTACACCAGCCTTTGAGTGGCGTCCCTGTGCTCCAGATCAGAGAATATTGTAATGAACGGGGGTGCGCAACTCAAGAAGTCCAATAGGCCAAAAATGTTAGAGAAAATCACTTCTTTATTCCAAACAATCTCTTTATAAAAAAGCATCAGGTATAAACAATACAGCCAACGCGTTTCATTCCCATATAGGGAACTTCCTCAGGGCTCAATGTTTTCTTAATATCCCAAACCAACTGTTCCAAACAAATTTCATTTTTTTATTTTTTTATTTTTTCATATGGTACAGCGTATTGCACCGTAGTCCTTGTATATTCTAAGTAGAAATGCAAAATCCTTAGCGTCGCACACAAACCCGTCCTTCTCCTCCGTATGCAAAGGAGATTTAGAATCACTATTGGTGGCCAGGCATGAATAGTGTGGTCGATTTTTCTGATAACTCTTGCAGAGAATGCTTGCTTTCGGACAAGGATTGGATTAGGTGTAGGACTTGTTTAAACACTGTTACTATTGCCGAGGGAATGTGGGAGAAGCTTGTGATTGACTTTGTTGGGCCCTTTAATTGTTTAAGTGACCATATGCATGCCCCTTATTGTGGCCACTAACTATTCCAAATGGATCTACCATTTGCTCCCGCCCAGATTTTTCACTTGCCCTTTAATGACTATGCTCCTACCCTTTGATGTTGTCAAAAGGGTCAGAGGATGGATGAGGGGTGGTTTCTGCCCTAGGGTGTTGTCCCTCTGACATTTTGCCCCCCTAAGTGAATATATACACACTACACAGTATTGTTGGAATCCAATTAGCATGACCACGAGTTAGCCTTCAGCCGTGGGTGCGATGACTGCTCTGAAGGAGGCGGGCCAGGGCTTCAATGTGATGTACACACTCCTGGGTAGCACTCACAGCGCAGAGCAGCTATGCCATAAAGTGCGCATGTCAGGTTGGACGGCTGTCTTTCTCCAGCCAGCCCGACATGTGCACTTGAGGCTTCTTCCTACTGCACATTAGGGAGTGGGGGTTGCTGAAAGCTGCAGATCCCCAGTCTCCTAACGAGCAGCGAGTTTCCCCGACCAAGCCAATCTTCGCTGGCTTACAGCAAGGGAGCAGCATCTGTGTTGGCTGTGTGCTGCGTGCTCGGCCAGCCTGTCTTTCTCTCACCCCCCTCTCAGCGAGCCGGAGCCAGTCAGACTACACCTCTGGCCTATGGTGCTGTGGTGAGCCGAGTGGCCTTTGATCAATCGTCATGAAGAGCCGATCATCCGAGTAGTACTGCGGAGTCGAGTGGACAGTCAGACCCAGTAATTATGGCGCCATTTGCTAGTATCAAGAAGAGAAACACATGCCTCCACCTGTGGGTCCTTTAATGACTAGCAGTTGTGATTTTATTAAAAAGAATAACTCACTGTTGTCTCCCAAATGGCTAAATTGAGGCATGGGGTAACGCGAATCATACCATGGTTCCATCTACAGGCTGCTGTGTAAACCTCGCCCCACGCAACTAATTCTCATTAAGTGATTGGTATTGACAGCTAAAAGTTGGAAACTTTATGAGGTCTGTGCATAGCTACGACGTGACAGGCTCTCATAGAAGAGCCGTGTTATACAAAATGGTGTCGTCACTATACACACGTGTAGATAGCGGTACATAAGAGAGGTGCACATTAGTGAGTTAAGAGAGGGGGCACAAGTGCCCTGTGCCTTTTGACCAGCAGATGCACCTCCTTAGTCCCATTGCTAAAGCTGCCTATGCATTGAGTCCAAGTTGCTCAACTTGCCACTTCACTGTTTTGTTTAAAAACGACCATGAAATGGCTTCCTAACTCTTCTACCATTTAAGCAAGAATGTTCACATCATTCACAGCTTTCACTCTGCACCTTAACATAAGTGAAACTGCTTTTCTCATAACATAAATAATAGGAGAGTACCAAAACAAAGCATATAATGTAGTCAGATAAGTTAATGTGGCAGTTTGTTTCAGCCTGTGTGTGTTATTTTTACTGTTGGTTTGTATTGTGCTCACATTTGTAAAGCATCTTGCTCTGTAATATAGTAGTATTTCAAGTCGGAGCTTCTCACTGTGGCTTCCTTGCCCTATTTGGAGCATGTCCTAGCCCGGACGTGAGGGTGGTAGGATGGATTGCTGTGGGGTCACCCATTTGGAAGCATTGGTTTAGGAATCAGGGGAAGAGAGGGACTCTAGTCATCTTTATCCTGCCCGTGTGATTGTGAATGACAAGGAGGGAGGAAAGTAATTTATTAAACAGTTAATAGTTCTGTTGTGTTTTCCTGTTCGCGTTAGAACTTGAGAGGGTCCTCTGTACAGTTCACTCTGTGGGCCATATTATCAAGAAAGGGAGATACATTATCGCCACTTTTATCGGCAGGAAACTGCTCTAAAGCGGCGATAATGGGCTTGATAATATGCCCTTGTGAATTCCCATAGAAGCCCAGGTTAACACCATAACCTGGGCTTCTATGGGAATTCACAAGGGCATTTAATCAAGCCCATTATCGCCGCTTTAGCGGCAGTTTCCTGCCGATAAAAGCGGCGATAATATATCGCCCTTTCTTGATAATATGGCCCTATGTTTCTACACAGGTATATGTTGATTGTGGGCCACGCCCCTTAATTTTGGGCCACGCCCCTTGAATGTAGGCAACTTTTTTCGTCAGTGCCCGGGCCAAATTGTGATCCCAATCCGACCCTGCCCTGGGGGCACCGCGGAGCGCTTGTGCAATGCAGTTAGAAGAACCTAAAGCGACATTAATTCATATTTGTCACTTTGGTTCAGGGGACGTTTCAAGAAACACTCAGCTAGAATCACTTCCTGGGCCAAAGGTGAACATTTGAGGGAAAGTGACTTCAAACAAGAGCATCCCATTCCAGAAACCTATGTGTGACGGCAGGGCCCAGGTTACAATCCTGATGGCACTATTCGGCCACTCATCCTTCTGAGGTTGATGAAATGAGTCCCTTTGAGTTGGGTAACAATAAACACCTGATATTCGACCCCAAGTGGTCGATGTGTGATTTACAAATGCATGTTTTGTGTTGTGTTACGTCAACATCACAGTTGCATTTCATTAAATTCAGACCTCACCTCACTGTGGCTTTCACTCCAAGAAATTGATCTGAGAAAGGTCAATGGGCTTCCATGCAATGCAGAAAACTGTAGATCTGACATCAGGGCACAATTTCTAAAAAAGTAAGTGCGGTGACGAACCAAGTTAGGCAGTACGCAAGTGACATCACAGTGCGTGACATCGCATGTGGCATCACAGGAAGTGATATCACAACCCATGACCTCACAGGAAAGGATATTACAAGAAGTGACATCAGATCTTAAGACATCACACATATGTTTAGCAGGTTTATCATGAGCACATTTGAGCATATTACAATATTTAACAAATACGATTTTGCGTTCGGGTTATGCCAAAAAAGTGACACAAAATCTGGGCCTCAACTTATACATTTATTTTTAAAGTTCTGGCACAAAGAAATTGGCAACAAAGAGAAACGTGGCAGAAAGTATGCTCTGCCATATTTGGTGGCAAAGTCTCCCTTTTAAAATATCATATGGGGTTAAGGCACCTGCTGCAGAGATCTTTGGGTGCCAACTAAATCTCAGGGAATACTAATAATGGTAAGATAACTCTGGAGGTTAACAAATTTGCTGGAGAGATCTGTGTTTTGCATAGTCCCAGTTTGAAATGAAAGTAGAATAGAGGGTTAATATGTCTCCTACACAGATCATTATGCAGCACATATATGACAGATTTTTATTTTTGAGTAAATGGGTGGAGTGGGTTACTCCTTTGAACACAGAGATCCTTTTGTTACTTGCAGTTCATACATTGTAATCCTTCTAAGATAGTACAGTGAGGTATGAAGGACAGGTGACTCCTACGCCTTGTAACCCTTACTGCCTTGTGTAACACAACCTGGTCATTGATTGAGCAAAGGAGGGGGGATGGGCTCCTACGGGCTTTGACAATCACACCATTCACTTATAGCTCACTCATGTTCTCACGCTACAGGTGTATTACGCCTGCACGTGGTGCTCGGAAAGGAAGAACATGTTCTCTGTTTTCTTTTCGTATATATAGACTATTGAAGGTACCTGGCTAACTGCCAGCAGGGCTCCTCCCTTTACATTCAGAGGAGGCAGAGAACCATCAGAGCTTTCCCAGGGGAGGGGGCAGGGCCTGCACTCTGAGTCCCCTGTAATCTGCCTTCTTCAGCTCATGTTTCTCCAGCTCTTGACCTAGCAAAGCTTCCTGCAGATACCATGCGCGTGCAGCAGGACCGTGACCACTTCCTTTGGTCTCATAACAGGCAGCTTCCAGTACTGGACGTTTGTTTGTCACTCTATTATCTCTTATTCATATTTTCATGAGAAAATGGATGTAGTTAGAGGGTAGGAAATACACTCATTCCAAGTTGTATGTCAAAGTATAGTGCTTGCACCCTGGGTAAGGTCTTCAAACAGTTCCATCTTTGGTGCTAGCATGGTGTGCCTGTTCTTTATCGGAGGGAAGCTTGTGCTGCTGAACCCTGCGCTGTGCATTTTTAGTATCGGAGGGAATCTTGCGCTGCTGATCCCTGCGCTGTGTATGTTTACTATCTGAGGGACTCTTGCGCTGCTGATCCCTGCGCTGTACATATCTAGTATCTGAGAGAATCTTGCGCTGCTGATCCCTGCGCTGTACATGTCTAGTATCTGAGAGAAGCTTGCGCTGCTGATCCCTGCGCTGTGCATATTTAGTATCTGAGGTAATCTTGCGCTGCTGATCCCTGCGCTGTGCATGTTTAGTATCTGAGGGAATCTTGCGCTGCTGATCCCTGCGCTGTACATATCTAGTATCTGAGAGAATCTTGCGCTGCTGATCCCTGCGCTGTACATATCTAGTATCTGAGAGAATCTTGCGCTGCTGATCCCTGCGCTGTACATATCTAGTATCTGAGAGAATCTTGCGCTGCTGATCCCTGCGCTGTACATGTCTAGTATCTGAGAGAAGCTTGCGCTGCTGATCCCTGCACTGTGCATGTTTAGTATCTGAGGGAATCTTGCGCTGCTGATCCCTACGATGTGCATTTTTAGTATCTGAGAGAAGCTTGCGCTGCTGATCCCTGCGCTGTGCATGTTTAGTATCTGAGGGAATCTTGCGCTGCTGATCCCTACGATGTGCATTTTTAGTATCTGAGAGAAGCTTGCGCTGCTGATCCCTGTGCTGTACATATCTAGTATCTGAGAGAAGCTGGCATTGCTGATACCTGCGCTGTGCATGTTTTAGTATCTAAGGGAATCTTGCGCTGCTGATCCCTACACTATACATATCTAGTATCAGAGAGAAGCTTGCACTGCTGATCCCTACGATGTGCATTTTTAGTATCTGAGAGAATCTTGCGCTGCTGATCCCTGCGCTGTACATATCTAGTATCTGAGAGAAGCTGGCATTGCTGATACCTGCGCTGTGCATGTTTAGTATCTGAGAGAATCTTGCGCTGCTGATCCCTGCGCTGTGCATGTTTAGTATCTGAGAGAATCTTGCGCTGCTGATCCCTCCGCTGTACATATCTAGTATCTGAGAGAAGCTGGCATTGCTGATACCTGCGCTGTGCATGTTTTAGTATCTAAGGGAATCTTGAACTGCTGATCCCTACACTATACATATCTAGTATCAGAGAGAAGCTTGCACTGCTGATCCCTACGATGTGCATTTTTAGTATCTGAGAGAATCTTGCGCTGCTGATCCCTGCGCTGTACATATCTAGTATCAGAGAGAAGCTTGCACTGCTGATCCCTGCGCTGTGCATGTTTAGTATCTGAGGGAATCTTGCACTGCTGATTCCTACGATGTGCATTTTTAGTATCTGAGAGAATCTTGCGCTGCTGATCCCTGCGCTGTGCATGTTTTAGTATCTAAGGGAATCTTGAACTGCTGATCCCTACACTATACATATCTAGTATCAGAGAGAAGCTTGCACTGCTGATCCCTGCGCTGTACATATCTGGTATCAGAGAGAAGCTTGCACTGCTGATCCCTGCGCTGTACATATCTAGTATCTGAGAGAAGCTTGCGCTACTGATCCCTGCGCTGTGTATGTTTAGTATCTGAGGTAATCTTGCGCTGCTGATCCCTGTGCTGTGCATGTTTAGTATCTGAGGGAATCTTGCGCTGCTGATCCCTACGCTGTACATATCTAGTATCTGAGAGAATCTTGCGCTGCTGATCCCTGCGCTGTACATATCTAGTATCTGAGAGAATCTTGCGCTGCTGATCCCTACGATGTGCATTTTTAGTATCTGAGAGAAGCTTGCGCTGCTGATCCCTGCGCTGTACATATCTAGTATCTGAGAGAAGCTGGCATTGCTGATACCTGCGCTGTGCATGTTTTAGTATCTAAGGGAATCTTGAACTGCTGATCCCTACACTGTACATATCTAGTATCAGAGAGAAGCTTGCACTGCTGATCCCTGCGCTGTACATATCTAGTATCTGAGAGAAGCTTGCGCTACTGATCCCTGCGCTGTGTATGTTTAGTATCTGAGGTAATCTTGCGCTGCTGATCCCTGCGCTGTGCATGTTTAGTATCTGAGGGAATCTTGCGCTGCTGATTCCTACGCTGTACATATCTAGTATCTGAGAGAATCTTGCGCTGCTGATCCCTGCGCTGTACATATCTAGTATCTGAGAGAATCTTGCGCTGCTGATCCCTGCGCTGTACATATCTAGTATCTGAGAGAAGCTTGCGCTGCTGATCCCTGCGCTGTGCATGTTTAGTATCTGAGGGAATCTTGCACTGCTGATCCCTACGCTGTGCATGTTTAGTATCTGAGAGAAGCTTGCGCTGCTGATCCCTCCGCTGTACATATCTAGTATCTGAGAGAAGCTGGCATTGCTGATACCTGCGCTGTGCATGTTTTAGTATCTAAGGGAATCTTGAACTGCTGATCCCTACACTGTACATATCTAGTATATGAGAGAAGCTTGCACTTCTGATCCCTGCGCTGTACATATCTAACATCTGAGAGAAGCTTGTGCTGCTGATCCTTGCACTGTACATATATCTAGTATCTGAGAGAAGCTTGCGCTGCTGATCCCTGCACTGTACATATATCTAGTATCTGAGAGAAGCTTGCACTGCTGATCCCTGCACTGTACATATCTAGCATCTGAGAGAAGCTTGCGCTGCTGATCCCTGTGCTGTACATATCTAGCATCTGAGAGAGGCTGCGCTGCTGCTCCCTGCACTGTACATATCTAGCATCTGAGAAGCTTGCACTGCTGATCGCTGCACTGTACATATCTAGCATCTGAGAGAGGCTTGCGCTGCTGATCCCTGCACTGTAAATATCTAGCATCTGAGAAGCTTGCACTGCTGATCCCTGCGCTGTACATATCTAGCATCTGAGAGAAGCTTGCACTGCTGATCCCTGCACTGTACATATATCTAGTATCTGAGAGAAGCTGCGCTGCTGATCCCTGCACTGTACATATCTAGCATCTGAGAGAAGCTTGCGCTGCTGATCCCTGCGCTGTACATGTCTAGTATCTGAGAGAAGCTTGCGCTACTGATCCCTGCGCTGTACATATCTAGTATCTGAGAGAAGCTTGCGCTGCTGATCCCTGCAATGTACATATATCTAGTATCTGAAAGAAGCTTGCGCTGCTGATCCCTGCATTGTACATATATCTAGTATCTGAGAGAAGCTTGCGCTGCTGATCCCTGCACTGTACATATATCTAGTATCTGAGAGAAGCTTGCGCTGCTGATCCCTGCACTGTTCATATATCTAGTATCTGAGAGAAGCTTGCGCTGCTGATCCCTGCGCTGTACATATCTAGTATGTGAGAGAAGCTTGCGCTGCTGATCCCTGCACTGTACATATATCTAGTATCTGAGAGAAGCTTGCGTTGTTGATCCCTGCACTGTACATATCTAGTATCTGAGAGAAGCTTGTGCTGCTGATCATTGTACTGTACATATATCTAGTATCTGAGAGAAGCTTGTGCTGCTGATCCCTGCACTGTACATATATCTAGTATCTGAGAGAAGCTTGCGCTGCTGATCCCTGCACTGTACATATATCTAGTATCTGAGAGAAGCTTGTGCTGCTGATCCCTACGCTGTACATATCTAGTATCTGAGAGAAGCTTGCGCTGCTAATCCGTGCACTGTACATATATCTAGTATCTGAGAGAAGCTTGCGCTGCTGATCCCTGCACTGTACATATATCTAGTATCTGAGAGAAGCTTGCACTGCTGATCCCTGCACTGTACATATCTAGTATCTGAGAGAAGCTTGCGCTGCTGATCCCTGCGCTGTACATATCTAGCATCTTAGAGAAGCTTGCGCTGCTGATCCCTACGCTGTACATATCTAGTATCTGAGAGAAGCTTGCGCTGCTAATCCGTGCACTTTACATATATCTAGTATCTGAGAGAAGCTTGCGCTGCTGATCCCTGCGCTGTACATATATCTAGTATCTGAGAGAGGCTTGCGCTGCTGATCCCTGCACTGTACATATCTAGCATCTGAGAAAAGCTTGCGCTGCTGATCCCTGCGCTGTGCATGTTTAGTATCTGAGAGACGCTTGCGCTGCTGATCCCTGCACTGTACACATCTAGTATCTGAGAGAAGCTTGCGCTTCTGATCCCTGTGCTGTGCATGTTTAGCATCTGAGAGAATCTTGCGCTGCTGATCCCTGCGCTGTGCATATTTAGTATCTGAGAGAAGCTTGCGCTGCTGATCCCTGCGCTGTGCATGTTTAGTATCTGAGGGAATCTTGCACTGCTGATCCCTGTACTGTACATATATCTAGTATCTGAGAGAATCTTGCGCTGCTGATCCCTGCGCTGTACATATCTAGTATCTGAGAGAAGCTTGCGTTGCTGATCCCTGCGCTGTGCATGTTTAGTATCTGAGGGAATCTTGCACTGCTGATCCCTGTACTGTACATATATCTAGTATCTGAGAGAAGCTTGCGCTGCTGATCCCTGCACACGGTCAGTATCTGAAGGATGTGTGCATTGCCGGTGCTCACATTATGTTATTTTGTTATGTTGACTAGCGGCACACAGCATTTTGATCAGGTGCAGCACTGAGGATGTGCACGCATTCAAAACCTTTTTGAAGAGGTTGCCACCTGTGTGCCTGTAGTGAGCATGGTTTCTTAGGCCGTGGCTGGTCTTCTCC
The DNA here is from genome assembly GCF_964261635.1 of Lissotriton helveticus. Classification (NCBI taxonomy): domain Eukaryota; kingdom Metazoa; phylum Chordata; class Amphibia; order Caudata; family Salamandridae; genus Lissotriton; species Lissotriton helveticus. The sequence continues at coordinate 636,431,572 of NC_136068.1, read as the reverse complement.
AAATAACTATGATCTATGGTATATCGACTACTTCTCAATATGTGGAGAACTTGGGACTTTCAGCATTTTGAAGTGGAATTTCACCAGCGTGAGAATAGTGTCAGTACTCACACATCCACCTACATATCCCCCTCAGTGAGCTAAGCACCCTCTCAAGAGACCTGTCCCTAACCAGCATGTTACTCTTGCCTTAATTGTACATGTTCGTGAGATATGAAAGCTTGAAGTAGTCTGCCTTGCTGGATCTGTTCTACTGGGAATGGAAGATTGCACTTGTGTTTTGTGAGAGTGGCAACCTTGCTTCACTTCTGCCATCCTGTACCAATTCTGTGAGGAAGTAAAACAAGCACTGGTGCTGCCTGGTTCGTATCTGTCCTGTGATGAGGACAATTTTCCCTGCTGTGTCCCTACCGATGTATGTCTTCTGCAGGAGGAAAGCTCGCACTATTTCTGCCCAACATGTGCCTGTTCTATAAAGAAGGGATGTTTCCACTGCTGAATGAAGGTGTCTCCACTGCTTATGAAAAAAAGGATCTGTAGAAGGCACTTGCATATGGTGCCTTCTGATCAGTGACTTTTCCACAATATTTAGTGTGAAGTGCATGTAGTGCTGAGGGAGTTCCTAATTCCAAAGGGGTAATATTCAAGCATCAAAACATGTTGACAGGAAAGAGAAACAGGGTCCGTTGTTGTACCCAATATTTTTATTCGTGGGGCAGAGCGATACCAGTAACATAATTTTAATGTAGGTCTGAGATTTTAACAAGGGGAACAAATAATGCTAGAATGAGGAACATAACCGTACCAATACTAGGGTCTCATAACTAGGAGACTGGACTGCTAGTAAACACTAGTATGCTTGGAAGTTTACTGTACTAGTTGTGGAACCAGTTATTGAACCATATCATGTTAGGCAGGTGGGTTTCATCATCCTATATGAGTACGTGTGCAGCAGTAATTCTATTGAAGGCCTGGCTCCTTTTTAGGGCTCGCGCCCTGTGATGCACTGCGCAGCAGTGCATGCGCAGGCGAGAGTCCTATTGTCCGGGGTTTAGAAACGGACACTGGAATCGAACACACTCGTGCGTGTGTTTTTCCTTTTGGGTTCCGCTATTGGGCTTTGCGTGCGTGTTTTTTTTTTAAACAAAGCACGCAATAGGCCAAAGGCAGGCGCATTGCTCCGCCCATGGCCTATTGGTGTCTGTTACGCGCACCAAAGCCCATATGTCTTCAATTATCGTGCCCAGATACGGGCGCGACAATTGAAGGCATATGGCTCGCAGTGGCACGCGCACACGCACCACTAGTGGGCATTTTTTTTTTTTACAATAGCTTTCAGTGCCACTAGTTATATTTTTTATAGTTCTGAAGTGTACAGACTGAAACTGGAGCAAGGACAATACCTAAATTCTCTTCAAACAGATGCTTCGTAAGTATCTGTTATCCCATGTCGTGTTATACTCTGATTAAACAGCAGTGGGAGCCATGTCAACAGAGATCTCCACTTTTACTTGTTAAAGTCAGTTGTTTCTTTGCGACTAAGGTACTTTTAACCCTGCGGTAACAAATAATTGTTACAATTATAGCGGTGTTGCTGTCTTCAATGCATCAGATGCAAAAACAATCTAGTGAAATTACCCATTACCAAGACCTTTTGTGAGTTCTTTTATTGTAGGCAATGAGTTCGCAAGTTTCTCCCGTGAGAACGTGGAGGGACGCCCCTTGGCGGTGTGTTATGCTGCAATCCAGAGCAGGAGTGTGTCATACACTGAGTATTCAATGCATCACGCAGCATTTTAGCAGGCACATGTTTTAGAGGTGGGCGAAATATTACGCAAAATTTGTCCTTTTTATACCACCTGTTGAATGGAATTAGGCTCTGTGAGTGTGTTTAGCTGAGTTAGAATAGCATTAAGGTTAAGACTTTGCCAGAACGTACCCCTCACAGTGCTCTTGAAACAACCTCTCTATCAAGGGAACCTATCTGCTGTGGCCTCCCTGCAGAGTTCTTCTGGTGCTCTAATAGGAGGGTGGCTTGCACAGCTTTGTTTTGATGCGCTATACGTGACTTGACACTGCAATTACCTTAAAGCAATTGCCCTTAATGCAGTAACAGTGCTGGACGGTACAAGAAATCATTGTTCTCTACATTCCGCACTGCGCAGAACCAGAATGAAAAATTCTTGTGCTGCTGAATCCGAAACCGGTCCCAGGATGCTTGTTTCCGGTCCAGGGAAGACATGGCTTGGCAGTTCGGGCTGGACTGTTCCCGTGAGGCACAGGGTCAGACTGATTTGCATATAGCCATGTCTGAACTGAGGTGGCTGAGTGGGCTAAAGAATGGTGATGGATTAAACCCAGATCAGTTGACTGGGGGTGAGTGTTTGATTTGCTCAAGCGCTCCGTCCATCATCCCCTTTTGTATCGCTTTGTTCGCCCTAAGTGTGGCAGGGTATGCTCAGAAGTGAGTCCCTTGCTCACTTGGCCACTGGATTCAAGATAGCCTGGCTGATGAGGATTATGAATCCGAAACCGGTCCCAGGATGCTTGTTTCCGGACCAGGGAAGACATGGCTTGGCAGTTCGGGCTGGACTGTTCCAATGAGGCACAGGGTCAGACTGATTTGCATATGGCCATGTCTGAACTGGGGTGGCTGAGTGAACTAAAGAATGGTGATGGATTAAACCCAGATCAGTTGACTGGGGGTGAGTGTTTGATTTGCTCAAACGCTCCGTCCATCATCCCCTTTTGTATCGCAGGAAATTTTGCAAGCATGTCACCTGTTTTGGTTTTGCTTGCATAGCGCTAGCGCTGTGCTTGCGACATCTCTTGTATTCAATACATCTTAACAAGCATTTTTAATAATTGACACAATAAAAAGCAAGTTCCAGGAGCATGCTTCCGACAGAGACAGAACGCGATACATGCAGCGCAGGATGCCGAACACCACAAAAGTCAAGGTTGTGTGTGAACCCAGGCGTGTAACAGGGGCCCCTGCAGCGCGTGGGGGGTCAACCTTCCAGGGACCCCACCCCACCCCTAAACCTTCAGGGGCGGCCCTATGCAGCCCAAGACCAATCAATATCTGTGAGACATGGGAGACTTGGAGGGCGCTCATCACATTCTGGGGGGTGGGGGCGGGCATTTCAAAATGAGCATTTAAAACCATCAGCTCTCCGTGTCCAACTCGACGGGCTCCCTTCATTGCGCCTAAACAATGCGTCGCATGCTCCAGGGTGCAGTTAGGACAGGAGTCTAAAAGCGCATCTCGATCAATAGAATAAAATGGACTCGGTCACCCTTTCAGATTACAGGAGACTCATAAAAACATTTCTCATAAGAACCAGGCTTGTTTAGTACTTTAGTTGTGTTGGCTGGCTTTCGTCTGCAGCCACATCTGCCTCTGTCCACAGAAGCCTTTTAGAAGCTCTTTAACAAAGAAGTTTTATTTCCTCTTTAATCAAACCAGTGTCCCAACCAGTCTTACCTAAAAGGAATGCAAACATTCCCCTGCTCTGTTTAAAGAAAGAAGACACAGAAACACTTTTCTAATGGCAAGTGATTTCAAGCTATGCCAGAGCAGGAACCCGGGAGCAGTTCAGTGGGTTTATGTGAAAAGTATTGTGTGGAATCTGGGTATATAAATTGTCTCCAGTTAATCTGACCTACTTTGAATGCACTGTTTTTTCTTTAATGCGGATTTGTGCTCCTATTTGCCCCAAAACCATTGAAATATCAATAGCTTTCGAAGCACACTGAAGACAGGGGAATATATTCATAATTATATGTTTTATTGTATTTGTTTCTTATTTCGGCAGGCCATGATTATTCTGCTAGGAGTATGACAGATATTCTCATAACACGTTTAATTATTTCAAAAGAAACCTCATTGCTATAATATAGCGTGGAGAGTGGGGGAAGTGTTGCATGGTAACTGATTGGTCAATTACCTAAACACGCTGGGAGACACCGGTTCAGAGTGGTTTGGTGGCATCTTCAATATGCTGATGATGCAAGGAGAGATTTTTCTGCAGTCGCCTTTCTTTCTATTTTCCAAAGAAGTCTGTTTGTCTGGGTTTTATGTTGATGTAAGCGAGGCATTAGGGCGCTACCCATTAACCCCATTGTCTCACCATTTTGGTTATTTACTTAGCGCCAACTATACTCGAAGGTATTGCAGCGCTTTACATGATCACCAGTTATATTATACAGGGACACATTCATTTTATTTTTCTCACAGGGAGATTTAGTGATTTGCCCAGAATCTCAGGATGCTGTGCCTACGCTAAGACTCCGACTGGTTCCCAGTTGCAAAGTCGGTTGCGCTGCCATTATGTCACATGGACGTTTTTTTAATTATGAAACAAATTATTCCACGAATCCTTAGAAGTACGAATGGGCACTGACACGCACAAGAAAGCCATTCAATCATGAGCACACTCCAAGCCCATTTCATGTATTTTAACAATAGCTCTATGACAACAAACATCTCAAGTTGTGAATGTGCAAGACCTAATAAACCACATAAACCAACATTGGAAAAGAACCGAAACACAGTGGCAAATGGGTACATTAATGCAAGAGCATCATCCAAAGAATTTGACAAGTCAAGTTTTTTGTGTGAATTACACGTGCAAGGCAGGACTGGCTGCACCGGCATTTGGCATGTTCCAGGGAGGCTGGATGGGTGGGGGCTGCTTTCGTTACTGGGGGCCGCATTTGTAGCAGTGCAGCAGTTTTAAAAGCACTGCAGAGTTCCCGGTATATTCAACAGTTTCAGGCAACAGTAAAAATGCCACAGTAACTCTGGTGATTAATCCGGTGGCTTAACCAAAATGGCTGGCTAGACGTCTTTTAGCCCAGCTCCTGCCCCACTCAAATTAATCCTGCATAATAATCCTGGCACTTTTGGCGACAAACTCGGTGCTCCCGAGGTGAGGAGCCCCCCCTGGCCCTGAGACGCCGTAGATTGGGACTAGGCGCTCTGCCGGGGGTAGAGGACGTCCCGGCGACCTGACACGGACTGGCTGGAGCGGGCGGAAAATGGCGGCTGTCGCACCCTGAGGCCGCCGGAGCCGAGAGTTCTACAGGTGAGACAGGGCGCCCCCCGCGGAGGCTACCGGAGCAGTGGGGTCGCCCGAACAGTGGCGGAGTTACTGGAGGGGACGCGGCACGCCAGAGGTGCCGCAGCCACGAATAGATTGCATCGCCGGTGAGGCGGGGGACCCTGCGGCCGGCCACAGACATATCCGCACGGCCGGTGATAGCGGCCGCCCCATCCTGGGGTAAGGGGATCCTGAGGACCTGCCGGTGCGGCCGAGCATCCCCCGTTGGGGTCGGAGGTGAGACGCGTGGCCCAGGCGGACAGCGCAGCAGCTGGTGCATTCCTGGGGCCCGTGCTGCGGAGTGGAGCAAAGGCGCCGTGGACCTCGCGGAGCACATCCCCCACTGTAGAGACGTTCCTTGGCCCCCAGGCAGCATCGGGGGGGCCGAGGAAGAGATCGGAGGACAGTCGGGGCGTTGGGATGAGGGGGGGCGGGAGCGATGCGCCCGTTCCGACATAGTGACTCTTATTAAAGTGCCAACTTCCACTCTTGCGGCCGGTTGTAGTGTGCCACAATGACCTGCTAGGCCCCGGCTGGGCAGGGCTGCGTGGTACCAGGCAGTCGGCTGAAGATTCAACTTCAAGGGGAGGGGACATTTCTGGACTACTAAATACTCAATTTTAGTAACTACTTTGTTAATTAAGTTGAAGGGGGGATTTGAGGGGGGTATCTCTTTGGGGCGGGGTTCGAGGTCTCCTGACCGGTTCCAGATTGGGAGATGCGATGCTACCGCCCGAGGGTGAGTGTTGCTGGAGTTCCACATTGTGGGTTAGGGTGGGATGCTGCCGTGATTGTTTCTGCTCCTGCTTTACATTGCGGGGGAAGTGTGCCTAACAGAGGGTCGAGTGCTATGAATTGCTTACAAGGTCTAAATGCTGCGGGGTCAAGTCATATAATGGTGAGGGCTCAGGGGACCTCCTGCTGGGTGTGGTCATATCAAACACTTAGCTACCATGGCGGGTGACGCATGTAAATATAAGCTCATCACATGGGCTTAATAATACGGTCAAGAGGATCAGGGTGGCCACCAATCTTCGTTGTTATAATGTCAAAATTGCCTTCCTTCAGGAAACACACCTCTGGGGGGGACTGCCTTAAACATGTCCAGTGAAGATGGAGGGGTCAGTTCTTTGCCACCTCCTACTCAGGGTTTGCCAGAGGGGCCCTTATTTGGGTAGCTCCGGGGATTCCTTTTAAGGCTGTTCACTCCAAGATAGACCCAGAGGGCAGATTTGTTATAGTGGTGGGCACTTTGGATGGTCGTGATGTATGCCTGGTGAACGTGTACGCCCCGAATGTGGATGATGGTGAGTTTTTGGGTCAAGTGTTGGGACAGGTGGATATTGACCCTGACATGGAGCTTCTTATAGCTGGAGATTTTAATTGTGCATTGGACGGTGATTTAGATAGGTGTCCTCCCAAATTAGATGCGAAGCCTAAAATGAGGGAAGCACTAACTCAGATGCTCCGTAGTTATGACCTGGTAGATGTTTGGAGGCATCATAACCCGGTTAAGCGGGTGCACTCGTGCTATACACCTGCTGCCGACACCCACAGTAGGTTGGACTACTTCTTCCTCCAGGGCGGGGTCACTGATCGGGTGGAGGACATTCATTATTTGGCGCGTTACTTGTCAGACCACTCTCTGCTCTTGCTTACGTTCCTGGTGGGTGGTCCCCGGCCCAGGGTCCCGCTCTGGAGGCTTAATGTTGAGGCATTGGCTGATCCCGTATATAGGGAGACTATCTCGCAAGGCCTCGAGGCGTATTTGGAGGTGAACTGGGGGTCGGCCAGTACCAGGGCAATTGAGTGGGATGCCATGAAGGTGGTTATGCGGGGTGTCTGCCTCTCCACAGGAGTAGGGGTCAAGCGGGTATTAGAGGAGGAGCTTAGACGGCATGAGGACACGCTGTCAGAACTAGAAAGGAACTTCCCCACTGACAAGGAGCAAAAACCGGAATGGACGACCACGCGGCAACGCCTGGGGGACACTTGGGCCTCCCTCGGCAAGTTTAACAGAACGACCAGTAGGAAAAAGTGGTACGCAGAGGGTGACAAGGCGGGGAGGTTACTGGCACGTCTGATTCGAGCCGAAACTCGACCTCACCCAATTTTGGCACTGCGGGATGACTTGGGCCAGTTAGTATATACCAGCAGGCGATCACTGAGGTGTTCCGCTCCCATCTGTCTAAAAAGTTTTCGGACTCACAGTCCCTAGTGGGCATGGAGGACATGGAACAATATCTGGAGGGGGTACAATTGCCAAGTATCGAGGCTGAGAGTCAGGAGGACTTGGGTGGGCCACTCCGAGAGGAGGAAATAAGAGCGGCGATAGCCCATCTACAGACGGCTAAATCCCCGGGGTTGGATGGCCTCGCAGCTGAACTTTACAAAGATTTCAAAGACGTTTTGGTCCCGAAACTCCTGGAGGTGTCTTCGGAGGCATATGATCGGGGCTTGCTCCCGGACTCCATGCGAGCGGCGACGGTAGTCATGCTCCCCAAACCGGGGAAGGATCCTCTTCTCCCAGGATCCTATAGACCCATATCCATGTTAAATGTGGATTTAAAAATAATCAGTCAGGTCCTCGCCTCCAGACTCCTTCCATATCTCCGACGCCTGGTCAATGATGACCAATCGGGATTTATCCCGGGCCGAAACACCTTGCGGAATATACGCCGCCTGGCCCATGTTATGCAGACCTTAGAGGGTCGGGCTGGACAGAACACGCTGGTTTTCCTAGACATCGAACAAGCATTCGATTCGGTCTGATGGCCCTATTTATGGAAGGTACTTTTAAGACTAGGACTGGGGGAAGGATTCGTACGATGGGTTCGACTGCTCTATTCCAGACCAGTAGCCAGAGTTCGCACGGGCAGGTGCGTCTCGGAGGAGATACCTATTTTGAGGGGTACTCGCCAGGGGTGCCCTCTCTCCCCCCTGCTTTTTGCCCCGGCGATGGAGCCACTGGCATGTCACCTTCGTTCGGTGCTTAGAGACCAGGGCATTCGAATAGGGGCGATGGAACAAGTGGTGTCCTTATATGCGGAAGACGCCTTGATCTACCTGCATCAGCCAACGCACTCCCTGCCGAGCCTGATGGCCGCACTAACGCAGTTCACGGCCGCTTCCGGTCTGGCAGTCAATAAAACAAAATACCAGTTGTACGTGATTGGAACGCAGGACGAGTGGGAAGGGGTTCCACGCCCTGAGTTGGTACGCCCATGGGTGGATGACACACTGCGCTACCTGGGTGTGTGGATAAGCCGGCACTCAGACACCTTTTTCCAGCATAATATGGGATGGATAATCCGAGGTCCAAAGGGAAGCATCGCCTTTTGGAATACCCTTCCACTTTCTCTAATGGAAAAGATAGCCTTAATTAAGATGGTGATCCTCCTGCGTTGCAGGGGTCCTTTTACGAGATACCACATCGGGTTTTTTGAGAGCTGGACTCACTCCTCATCCTCCTGTTATGGAATGGGAAGCGCTGCAGGGTGAGTTTGGAGGTCTTAAAGCGCAGTTGGGGTGCTGGTGGTTTAGAAGTTCCCGACCTGGATATGTACTATTTTGCCTCACAGCTACAACACGCGGTCGCATGGCTGGATACGGACCTCTTGTGGGAACGATCCTTAATGGATGGGACGTTTGGAAACAGGCAACTGGGGGTATTGCTTTGGTGTTTGGGGGGACAACCGGAACATACTCCCTCACTGGCGCGGTTGATGGCGTCGATATGGGATCGGGTGACACAACGCCTCCTCCACAGCAAACTCTTCGCCCCCGGACATGGATCTGTGTCTCTTACCGCCATTTGCCCGGATTGCGCGGGTCATGACTATAGATAAATGGACGGAGGGAGGGTGCCTGATGTTAGCGGACTTGTATCCGAATGACCAATTTGTAACTTATCAGGAGGCGGTAGCTTCCTTTGACCTTGGCCCGGGACAATTCCTCCAGTACGCGAAAATAGCAGCGACAGCGCGGCAGCTGTGGCCAACATTCCCGGAGGCTCCGGGGCACACCCGTACACTGGTCACAATGTTGGCGATGGCTGGGGGTTGGAAGTTTGTGACTCACCTTTATAGGGCCTTGAGGGAGGACAAGAAGTTGGGGCCCCTGACGATTGAGGACAGATGGCAGCGGGCGTGTCCGCAGGAGATCACCTCCCGTGACTGGGAAAAAATTCATGAATGTGTGAGGAAAGTGTCAGTTAGCAACAGATTCAAATTAATTCAGTACAACATTGTACATATGACCTACCTTTCCCCTAGGCGTCTCCAGACCATTGATAGCACTAGGGACGCGCACTGCCCAAGATGCTGCAACCCAATGGCAGACTTTGTGCATATGGTATGGGTGTGTCCGGTCCTCCAAACATACTGGGAGGCGGTCCTGGAGGTTTTGGAAAAGGTGTCAGGATGGGTGGTAGATTTTGACCCCCGCCCATGCCTCTTGGGCCTAATCCCTCGAGGCCCCAAATGAAAGGTGAGCAGGCGGTTTTTGGTATTGTGCCTGGTGACGGCTCGACGCCCCATTGCAATACACTGGTTGTCCCCACAGGGTCCGGCGCTGCAGAAATGGAAGTATGACCTGAGAGAAAGGGGTTATGGTCCAAGAGTTGGTGGGATTGGATGCCCCTCTGACGCAAAATAGCCCGGAACTGGTAGAAACGGGACAAGAAGGCATTAGTCCTCCTGGAATCACAACACCTGGTGACCCGATATGAGGAGCTGATCGCACAGACCCGATATCACCGTTTTTGCTTGTTTCTGGTGAATCAACTTGTAAGGCACACAGACCACATTGGGAATGGTTCTAATCTCGGCAGGGGGGGGAGGGAACGGGTAAGTTGTGGTTTGAGGAGGGGGGATGGGTGGGGCGTCTTGGGAGTTTAATTGTGTTCAAGAAAGGCTGTGCGATAAGCAACCTCACAGTGTCCATACAAGGGGTGGTTGGGGACCTCATGATCCTCATGACTGTTATGCAACTGACTGTTGATAATATTGTGGAGATGATTTTTTTCACGACTAGAGCAATTGCAATGTGTGATTGCACCTTGTTGGATATACTGTGCAGGAGATGCAAAACTTGTGAAACTTGAGAAATAAAGTTGTAAATATAAAAAACAAGAAAAAAGGAAAAAAAAAAGTTGACGCGGCCGGCCCAGAGTGGTTGTAGGCGGCTTGCTGTGTATTTCTATGCTGACAACAATGCTTTCCTTGGTCTGATTCGTACGCTGCCGGCCTGTAGGAGGTTGTAGGCATCATGCCGTGTTCACAATTGTTTGCCTTTAATAAAGGTTTTTGAAACTTAAAAAAAAATAACTCTGGTGATTAATTTGCCTGCTTTAAAGATATCGGAGTTTCATCTAGTGGCAGTTTTGACTCATCTAGCACAGAGGGCTAATATGCCTGCCGCAGAGAGCGGTTACTATACAAATGACAGAACAGTATTTTATGTGCATAACTCAGTGGGTTACAGCTTTTGTAACAGAGACCCTTTTGTTACTGTGCAGTTCATAAATTACAATGGTAATCTGGGTTAGTAAATTGTTTTTTTCCCAGTCTTTCCGTATCCTAATTTAGCTAATAATGGTTTATTTATGTAACAGTAAATTCTTATTAGTAAAGTCCACCCTAACCACTGTTACGTTCTCGGATTTATGCTTCCTCAGACCAAGCAGTCTTCAAAAATGCATACCAGTATGGATGACATGTGAATCCTACACCTTGTAGTCCCCTCTATTTTATTAGCATTTTCTACATACTGATTTATGTCTCTGTATGTGCGTGATGTAAAATGTGCCGACATTCAGCGCTGGTACGAGAGACGCTATTGAACAAGTGAAATGCATGTGAGAGAGGGGCTATGGAGAGATAAGAGGCACTGTTAGAGGGTGATAGTGAAGGAATCGTTGAAGAGCCCCGGTAAAGATTGTTGTATGCCGCTGCACTGTAAGGTCATCATTTACTATGTTTGAAAAGCTAATACAATGGAATATATAATGAAAAATGTGTTGCAGAATGCACCGTTTTTGCAAGGTTTTTTTTGGGGGGGGGGGAGAACAACCCCTCCCCCGCCCTTTCATAGTGGCCAGGCTCGCACGCTACCCAGCATATGGGGGCTGGTCTGACAACATTTTCCAGGGCTACTTAGGGTTCCTAGTCCGGCCCTGCCAGCAGCCCCTGTCTTATCATGTCTCCTAACGTCTCAGCAAGAGGGCCCTGGGCGGCGCAGCCAGTGATTGCACTGCGGCGCCTTCCGTGCTCCTGCCCTAGCCCAGTTTAACACCTATAATCGACTCTAACAGGCATGTGTCTTTGACGGCCTCTGACCGTATAATTTATTTTTTGCAGCAGTCAAGTTAGACCTATATCTCTTGTGTAGGCCAGGCATTCTTGACCTCGTCGAAAGCATGCCTTGGGGCAGGACTGCTCTCCGCTCGGCTTGTTCTCTGCCCTACAGGGAGTGGTACCCTGTTTCCTATAGGTGAGAGCGGAAACTGCTCCTGTGCATTTTGCCAGGGCCGGTTTTGGTTCCCAGTCCGGCCCGGTCAGCCACTGGCAGCTGGGAAGTGAATTGTTGGGGTGCAGGACTTTGCTTTGGGCAGAGCGGTTCCTGTGGATGATTACTGGTGCATCAGGAACACTGTCATGTTGGGCTGTCTGCGCTCCCCATGTCGGGCTGTCTGCGCCCCCAGGTCAGACTGCCTGCGCTCCCGTGTCGGGCTGTCTGCGCTCCCCATGCCGGGCTCTCTGCTCTCCCTATGTCGGGCTGTCTGCGCCACCACTCCAGGCTGTCTGCGCCCCCAGGTCAGGCTGTCTGCGCTCCCCATGTCGGGCTGTCTGCGCCCCCAGGTCAGACTGCCTGCGCTCCCGTGTCGGGCTGTCTGCGCTCACCATGCCGGGCTGTCTGCTCTCCCTATGTCGGGCTGTCTGCGCCACCACTCCAGGCTGTCTGCGCCCCCAGGTCAGGCTGTCTGCGCCCCCAGGTCAGGCTGTCTGAGCCCCAGGTCAGGCTGTCTGTGCTCCAGGTCAGGCTGTCTGCGCCCCCAGGTCAGGCTGTCTGTGCTCCCAGGTCACACTGTCTGCGCCTCCAGCTCATTCTGCCTGCGCTTCCGTGTCGGGCTGTCTGCGCCCCCAGGCCAGGCTGTCTGCGCCCCCAGGTCAGGCTGTCTGAGCCCCAGGTCAGGCTGTCTGTACTCCCAGGTCAGGCTGTCTGTGCTCCCAGGTCAGGCTGTCTGCGCCCCCAGGTCAGGCTGTCTGTGCTCCCAGGTCACACTGTCTGCGCCCCCAGCTCATTCTGTCTGCACTTCCGTGTCGGGCTGTCTGCGCCCCCAGGCCAGGCTGTCTGCGCCCCCAGGTCAGGCTGTCTGAGCCCCAGGTCAGGCTGTCTGTGCTCCCAGGTCAGGCTGTCTGCGCCCCCAGGTCAGGCTGTCTGTGCTCCCAGGTCACACTGTCTGCGCCCCCAGCTCATTCTGCATGCGCTTCCGTGTCGGGCTGTCTGCGCCCCCAGGCCAGGCTGTCTGCGCCCCCAGGTCAGGCTGTCTGAGCCCCAGGTCAGGCTGTCTGTGCTCCCAGGTCAGGCTGTCTGCGCCCCCAGGTCAGGCTGTCTGCACCAACATGATCTCTGCTGGATGAAGGTTCTCAGATGTCAAGGGTAACACATTTAAATTGTGGAGTGTTCACAGTGGTGTTGCTGAGAAATTAAAGCACAGTAAGATGTAAAACTGTATTTGAAAACATTTGCCATATAGAGTGCACGGGCAAACTATACCCCTCAGACAGACGTGCAATCATAAAAGGCGACTCCATCATACCCACTCTACCCTCTATGCACAACTAGATGCTTAAGCCCAGCGACTGGCGTTTTAGGAGCATCACTGCAGTCATCACGCCTGACATTCAAACACCACAACGTCCACATCTTTCAGCCTATCACAACCTACGGTGCAGCATGCTGCCTGTCTGCTAACGAGCTTTTCTTCATCGTCTGGGGTACATTTTTACAAAGCAGTGCAGAAATGCAGCAACTCTATAGCGCCCGCCATCTTGAGTGGCATCGACAATAAATGTCTTGCATGCAGTTGTGGTGTTCTCATGGGCCATGCCCTGGTGCCCACCTTACTACTTCCTTGCACTGTAACACTCCGGATCAGAGGTTTGATCATCACTGCAGGCTGATCGTTATTTTCACGTGGGGCAGACTGGAACGGGGCCAGCTTCCTGCAGTGTTTTTTTCCTTCATAACATCCACATTTGAATTCTGAAGCTTTCTCTGGATAGTTGTGATTGGACAGAGTTCTGAACGGAGGCCAGGCGTGTTCACACATCTGGCTGCTTAGGAACGGAAGGATGTTCTTGTTGCAGATAGAAAAAGAAAAGAAAGATTCTCTAACATTGTTTAGGCCTTCGGTTTATTTCAGTACAAATGTGGCCAGTGTTAGGGAAATCCTTTTTGGTACGTCTCTGAAGGAATCTGTCTAAAGTTCTGGAGGGATCCCTCAAGACTTTTTAAAATGTGTTTCACAACAATGAAAAGATTGTCCCTTTTCTCATGAACTGAAAGCACACATGTTGACTCATTCAGCTTCCTCTCTCCCTATTGCTTCTTCTGTTAAGTGGTGTCGAGCTGAAGAAAGTGGTGTTTAAGCAGAAGGATGTGGCAGGTTCCCGTGGAAGTGGCTTGAAAGGAATTTGCCTGACTGGTGGTTTGGCGATTTTTGGTGTCGCCACTACTGGGTAATGTGTTGCAATCTGATTTCAAGAATAGTGTTCAAATTACTGTATCCTTCCTCACCACTTCCTGTGTGCTTCAAGAAAGTTTTGCCATCTCATTGCTGCATGTACACCGCATAGTTTGACTCAGCATCCCCTTAACAGGCCATTACACGTTTGCTACTGCTCTTCCCTTTTTAGGTCGAGCCTTGGCAGTGCATGCGCTACTCTGTGAGCAATGCTGTATTGAAGTATGTACTTGAAGCCCCACCCACTCTCCAACCATATTTGTCATTGGCTTGTGTCATTGCCCTTTTTAATTGCTGGCTTCTGATTCGTTAGTAGGCTTGTTAGTCCATCCTTAGTACCGCCTTCTCTTCATTTGTAACCTCCCATGAAGATTGTCTCTTTTACTTCGCTTGTTACACGGTACGCCTTCTTTAGTCTGTAAGCACTATTTTCTTTAATGAGTTTCTCTTACTGCAGAGGGTCTCTCAGTCTCAGTTGAGACCACCGTCTTGTTTATTTAACTCATAGCTAACAGGGAACTATTCAGGGGCCAGAGGAGACAGAAGGGGGCAACTCAGCAATGCCTTCAAGCATTTGGAATGCAATAGGTCTCACATTTGCGAAAGTTGAAGCTATTGGTATTATAAATGACAATGCCTCTTTTTTATGTTTTAAAAACCAAAATATAAATATAAGGCATTGTCACTTACAATGGTAATAGCTCAAACTTGCGTAAATGTGAGACCTATTGCATTGCAGATGCTTGTTCTGAGTGTGTTGTGCTTCTTGTATGTTTAGGTATGTTTACGGACAGTGTACAGCAGTCCTTTAATCCTCTGACTGTCCCTTTAGTGCATTAGCTACTTGTGTGATACTTGTCCTGTATGAGTGAGAGAATCATGTGGGGCCAGATGTATGACCCTTTTTAGCGGTTGCAAAAGGGCAATCAGCCTGTTTGCGCCGGCTAAAAAGGGTTGTTTTATGTACAACCCTAATTTATGAGTGGGTAACCTAATACTGACTAGCAAAATAGGGTTTGCGACTCATTATTAGGAAAGGGCGTAGAAATGATGTGCCTTTCAAATAGCGAGTTGCACTGGTATGTACAATTGTTTTGCGACCGCAAATGCCGTCGCAAAACAATTGCAGTTATCACCTAACTCAAGGAGATGGTAAGACAATTGCAAATGGGAAGGGGTCCGCAGGGGAGCCCTTCCCATTTGTGTTGGGCAGCAAAATATTTTTTAAGAGCAGACTGTGGTCCCACGGACCACTGCCTACTCTTAAACATTGAAAACAGAGACATTGCATTTTTCTTTTTTAAATGCATTCCATTTTCCTTTAAGGAAAGCGGGCTGCATTTTATTTTAAAAAACTGCTTTATTAAAAAAGCAGCCACAATCATGGTGGTCTGCTGACTCCAGCAGGCCACCATCCTATGAGTGCTGACAATTCCAAATGGGTTACAAATTGCGACCTGTCTCATTAGGAATCGCAAACAGTGTCTTAAACACTGTTGTACATTCCATTTTGTGTGTCACCAATTGCAAGTTGCAAAATGTCACAATTTGCAATTCGCAAAATGCAATGGTCGTATATCTGGCCCCTGATGGAGCCACCTGCCCTTAATTTATCCCTTCCGTTACGGAAAGCTGTGCTGATACTGTCCATGTCAGGAAACATGGTTTCGCCCTGATGTCATACGCAGATGATTCCCAATTTATAATCTCGATAGCTAAACAACCTGAAGACACGGCTGTCAGGTTTCATGCATGCCTTGCTGAGATCATGACCTGGATGAACCAAAGCTTCCTAAAAATCAATACTGACAAGACGGAGGGCATTGAGTTTGGTCAGGGGCGATCCCTGTGGAATGACTCCTGGTGGCCAGTGAGAGCCGGAGAATGCCCCAGCCCTGTACCCAAGGTCAGAAACCTCGGAGTCATTTTTGATAGCCAGTTACACTTTTCCGCTCAAGTAAATAGTCTTACCTCTTCCTGCTTCTTCCTAATAAAAACTTTGAGAAAGATTTTTCCTTTCATTGCTCAGGAATTACAAAAGACAGTGGTGGTGGCTCCCTGCTAGCTAAGCTTGATTATTGCAATGGCTTGCTGTTGGGGATTAACAAAACCCAGATGAGTAGGCTGCAGTCACTGCAGAATGCTGCCGCGAGGCTGCATCTAAATATACCTAGATGCCAACCAACCTCTGCTGGAATTAGAACACTTCACTGGCTTCCCGTACAGCAACGTGTGGAATTCAAGGCATTGTACCTGGTCCATAAAGCACTTTACGGGGGAGGAGCTAAAGACATCCAAACATTTCTTAGGCCCTATACCCCAGCTCGTGCCCTAAGATCCAGTAAGTTGGGCCTTCTCCACATTGATGGGATTGGGAGAGTGAGATGGGTTGGAAGAACTTTCTCTAACTGTGCAACAAAGTTATGGAATAAAATGCCAACAGCCATGCGATTTCAGTCTAACAGACAATCTTTTAGGAAAGATCTGATGACCTTGCTGTTTGCCTCAATATAGCTCCTGTAACGTAGGCTGCACCACTTCCACATACACCAGCGCCAAGACGCCACGGCATTCGAACGCTTTATAAACACATATCCTATCCTATCCTATGTTGTACTTGTGCCGACAAGCGCAGTATATAAATTCCCACTGCACAAAAGACAAAACAATTCATATTGCCTATTCTCACTTTAATGAATGACTTGAACAAAAGAGTGAACTCTCACAAAATATGTGCGCAAAGTTTACTTGTTTTTTTTTTTTAAATAGCAGATTTTTGAATGGACTGGATGACTTTGTAACATTTTAAAGCATACCTAACAAGTGGCTCTGTGTCATGTAGAAACACCTTCAGACAATTCTGGCATTTTAGACACCACTTTGAATTTTGGGACTTTGAACCCATAAAGAAAGTGTTCAGGAAAAAATACAAGCTCCACAATGCAATATTCTGTTGACTGAAAAGTAAGGAACAGTTGAAATGCCCTTCACAGACTAGTAAAATGTAAATTAAAAATGTGTTCCTGACTTTCTGCCTGTTCTCTTGAGGGTTAAACAGCCCAGTGGGTGAGAGGGCAGACATAGCCTTGCAATTGTAAATAGAGACAGCTTCGAGAAGCACAGACACCAATAAAAGGGAAAACCATGTGCTGGCATCCAGCCGGGAGGCCTGCCTTTGACCCTGCCTTGAAATGGCTCAGCACTTGATTTAGATTCTGCCCCCTAAGGACTACCAGTTGTTATGCTATTGTATTTGTTAAACACTAGAGTTGGGCGAGCCAATAGAGTAACAGGGAGAGTCAAGCCAGAGCTGAGTTAAGGGTCCGCTTTGGCTCTAAGAGCCTGTGCACGAGCCAAGCCTAGAAAATATTTGGCATGTAAATTATGCGGCAAAGTTACATGAGAAACGATGTTGCCTTAGAACATCAGATTATTTGAGAAGCAGTTATTAAAAGTGAGAGTTTTTAAACTTGAAGTGAAAAAAACATTTCAGCCCCAAACCTGGTGACAATGATATTAGTGAAGTAAGATGCAAGTCAGGGGTCATGTGCACTCTATCTTTGGCTTCGATTCTTATTATAAATGGAGCAACATTATGGGGTATGAAACACATGAGGTTTTGTACAGCCCACCTTCTGAACTCACATATTTGAAGGGTCTCTCATTTCTCATAATGAAGAAAAAGGAGGCTTAGTGAAAAAAAAGCATTTGCCTAGAATCACACAATTTAATCCAGCAGGAAAGCCAAGATTAATTCCATATTTTTAAGTGTCACAATGCAATTCAGCCTCTAGACGGGTATCTCTTTCTAACATCAAAAGTTACTGCTATGTCCTAAATTCATGCAGCATGAAAACAGAGTATGAGTAACTGACAGACACCACATTTTATTTTCCGCAGATTTTTGTACTGGAAACCTTGTTCAAGGACATTAGGGCGCTTAACAACAAACATACGCTATGTTACATTTTTTTTCTCAACACAATGAGATTTGCTGGGATTTACAAGATGCTGGGACAAGGCGAGGGTTTAAACCTGATTCCCAAAGTTGCTTGGTTGGCACCTGTAGTTACTGCTGGTCCTTTTGCCTCCTGTTAAAGCTCGCCTCGATATGGGCTCGAGGTTCCAAGAGGACCTTGAGCTCACCCTGGGCCAGGCATTAGGCATGAGCCTGGCTCAAGCTGTCAGTGGCTCGCTCACCTCAATTAAGCACATGTATTCCTGAGCTTCATGGCGCAATAGAGGCAACAACATAAATAGGAACAGATATCAAGAGGCAGACAAATAACCTTAATGATTAAACAGTAATATGAAACCGTGTTTCTGCTTCGGAGTTCCCATAGGCGTTGTCTAGATGGAGGTAAAGATTGGGCATTGTACAGTACTGGTGCCCGTGCTGTGCATGTTCTGTGTCGCAGGGAGGTATGCACTACTGGTGCCCGTGCTGTGCATGTTCTGTGTCGCAGGGAGGTATGCACTGCTGGTGCACGTGCTGTGCATGTTCTGTGTCGCAGGGAGGTGTGCTCTGCTGGTGCCCGTGCTGTGCATGTTCTGTGTCTTAGGGAGGTGTGCACTGCTGGTGCCCGTGTTGTGCATGGTCTGTGTCTGGGGATGTCTGCCCTGCTGGTGCTCGTGCTGTACATGTTGTATGTCTGAGGTAAGTGTTCACTGCCTGTGCTGTACATGTTTTGTGTCTAATGCAAGTGTGAACTGCTGGTGCCCGTGTTGTGCATGTTCTGCGTCTGGGGGAAGTGTGCACTGCTGATGATCATGCCCGTGATGTACATGTTCTGTATCTCAGGGAGGTGTGCACTGCTGGTGCATGTGCTGTACATATTCTGTGTCCTAGGGTAGTGCGCACTGCCGGTGCCATTGCTGTACATGTTCTGTGTCTGGAGGAAGTGTGCATTGCCGGTGCCTGTGATGTACAAATTATTTTATGGGTGAAGTGTGCACTGCCGGTGCCCCTGTTGTACATGTTCTGTGTCTGGTGGAAGTGTGCACTGCCGATGCCCATGCTGCACATGATCTGTGTCTTTGGGAAGTGCGCACTGCCGGTGACCGTGCTGTACGTGTTCTGTGTCTCAAGGCAGTGTGCACTTCCTGTGCTAGTACTGTACTTGTTCTGTGTCCGGAAGACGTGTGCACTGCTGGTGCCCGTGCTTTACATGTTCTGTGTCTCAGGGAAGTGTGCACTGCTGGTGCCTGTTATGTACATTTTCTGTGCCTGGGGGAAGTGCGTAATGTTGTGTTCTAGCTTATTCACGCCGGTGGCACAACAGGCGTGCAGCGTGACCATCACGTGACCTGATTAATAAAAGGGGTCTCCGCACGTACGTACGCCAGTTGGCAACGACGTGCTGAGCCACCAACAGTTCCCCAGTGTCTGTGTGATCATTATATATATATATAAGGCCACGTGTTAGGCCCATTAGGTCCCAGGTGCCCCACAAGTGTAGGGAGCCCCCGACACAACAGCTGGCGACGAGGGTGGGCGTACCCTCGCTGTATGTGCAGCACCTGCCCTGTTGAGGCGGCCGCGAGCTCTGCCATCGGCTCGCGGCGCTCGTGCCTTGCAGCCCGCACGCGGTGTGGCCACACGACTGGGAACCAGATCGGGGACTCTGGTGGCAGCGGTGACGTCAGGTGAGCCGCCGTGCCCCGCAAGTGCGCCCGCTCCCTCAGCGCCGCCTCCCACGTCCCTATCCCATGCTGCGGAGCGGAGCCCCAAAGGCGAAGATCTCCGGTACCCTTACCGACTGCTCTGGTGCCCCGGCAGCCTAGTCCCGGGCAGCGCCGCATTCCGGCAGGCGGCCGATGCGTGAAGCGCGCTGCCGGGCGCAACCACGAGGAAACCTTGCTAGGCCCCGGCCACGCCCCCTGCACCTCCATGCAAACCGCGCGGAGCCTCACGTGGCGCAGGCTCCGTCCCGAGGTCCGTGACACGGCGAGGGAGTGAATAATATCCCGCAAGAGGAGGGAGACTTGCTCCACGTGGT
Organism: Lissotriton helveticus; assembly: GCF_964261635.1. NCBI lineage: Eukaryota > Metazoa > Chordata > Amphibia > Caudata > Salamandridae > Lissotriton > Lissotriton helveticus. The sequence continues at coordinate 636,411,719 of NC_136068.1, read as the reverse complement.
GGGTGCTGACCCCCGAACACGGGGGGGAGACCTGAAAGCACCAGAGCTCAGCAAAAGGACTCCTTGGGGACCACAGGGGGCATCACAGAGAAAGCACGCGGAACCCCAACAAATTACGTCACCATAGCACAAGAACACAAAGACTGCCTCCACACGCAGCTTCTGTGCATTTACTCACTCCAAGGCCCAGCGCTCTGCAACGGCTAACAAACACTGGTACCTGCAAGTGAAACTGAACCCAGGAAAACCAGAGTGCAACCGCAAAGGTCCTGCGTTCCTCCAGTGCGCCGTGCCCTTTCACCCCTGATATGGCCACGATACCTCCCATTGAGCCATTCCTGGTGGAGGGCTCGCCGTCATCACTGGCCCCAAAATGGAAGGACTGGGTAGATCGCTTATTAATCTTCTTCGAAGCCACCAAGGTCCACAAAGACCAGAAACAGGCCATGGTTCTCCACCTAGGGGGAAAGGATGTTCACAATATCGCCAAAACTCTAGTGGAGGTACCGCAAAAAACCATCACTCACTAATAAATGTCCTGAACGCCTACTTCGAACCCATGGCCAATCAGGACTATGAGAGGTTCATATTCAGGCAAGCCCGACAGCTGCCGGAGGAATCGTTGGACACGTACCATGCCCGGTTGAAAAGCTTGTCGTCAACCTGTGGGTTTGCGGACGCCACTGAGGAAATAAGGGGACAGATCATCCAGGGATGCTCATCAGCCAAACTCCGGGAACGCATCCTAGAAGAGTCGAGGAAACCCCTGGCGGACATTCTAACCTTAGGTCGAACCAACAAATTATCGAAGGCCCGAGCAGCACATATGGAAGCCGCCCTCCAAGCACCGGTAAAGGCTGAACCAGTCAACAAAGTAACCGTCAAATCACCAACGAAGTGGAACAAGAAGAACACGGGGGCCGCCGTGGGGACGACAGGGAAGACCTGTGGATACTGCGGGGGAACACCCCATCCGGCAGCGGAGTGCCCGGCCAAGGGGAAGCGATGCTCCGGTTGTGGTCGGTTCAATCACTTCGAAAAGGTCTGCCGATCCAAAAAGTATCGCAAACCTCGGCAAGTAGTGAATGCTGTGCCCGAAGGAAACCCCAGTCAGAGTGATATGGACAATGACGAGGAGGAGGAGAGGATCATGCACAAGGTGCACATGATTGGCACCGCGACCCACCCAGCCAGACGACTGCCTCAGTGTGGCATCCGGGTGGGTGAACAAGAGCTCATGGCCGTAGTAGACACTGGTGCGACCATTAACCTCATGGCTGCCACCCTCCATCAAACACTAGACCCACCACCACTCCTGAGTCCATCACCCATCATTGTATTTGCATATAGACAGGACACTCCTCTCAGGATCCGAGGGAAGTTCAGAACATCCATCTCGCATGGGGACCAGTCCATAACCACCAATATTTTCGTGTCAGAAGATGGGCAAGGCATGCTGCTTGGGTGTCAAGCAGCAGAGGACCTGGGAGTAGTCAAGTTTGCGTTTGGAGTGCACCAGGAGTCGATTCAGCAGCTCATAGCGGAATTCTCCGACATCTTCAACGGTATTGGAAAATTCACGGGGAGCAAAGTACACCTCCACATCGACCCCACCGTCCAGGCAGTGGCACTAAGGCGTCGCCGTATTGCCTTCCATCTCAGACCTCTCGTCGAAGAGGAACTCAAGAAGCTGGAAGCGGCAGGAATAGTAGAAAAGGTGACGGGCCCCACTCCCTGGGTGTCACCCATAGTGGTCACACGAAAACCGAAGCAGCCTGGTGCCGTCCGGATTTGTGTGGATATGCGCCTCCCCAACGCCGCCATCAAGAGGGAGCGCCACATAACGCCCACAATTGATGACCTAATAGGAGAAATGGCGGGTGCCAGCTGGTTCTCAAAGCTAGATTTGCGCTCCGGATATCACCAACTGGTGCTCGATGAAGAGTCATGCAACATCACAACCTTCTCGACCCACGCAGGACTCCGGAGGTACACTCGCCTCAGCTTTGGTGTGTCCAGCGCAGCCGAGGTATTCCAAAATGTCATACAAGAACTGATCGCGGACATACCAGGTGTGATAAACGTCAGTGATGACATCATGATACACGCCTGCACCATAGAGGAGCATAACAACCGGCTAGCGCAGGTGTTCCGGAAACTAAGGGGAGCCGGTCTCACATTGCATCGGGAAAAGTGTGAATTTTTGAAACGGAAACTGCAATTCTTCGGATACACCTTTTCCATGGAAGGGGTCAACCCGGACCCAGACAAAGTGAAGGATATCAAGGAAGCTGCTCCCCCCACCACAGTCACCGAGGTCCGCAGTTTTCTAGGGATGGTGAACTACTGTGGGAGGTTCATCCGGGACCTCGCCAACCTCACACTCCCGCTAAGAGAACTAACTAAAGACAACACGCCCTGGAGATGGGGGCCGGAACAGATGAAAGCATTCCAGGAAATCAAAGGAGCTCTGTCAGATTCCACCACGCTGGCCTTCTTTGACCCCCGGAAGTTAACGCTTGTAGCCGTGGACGCTGGTCCTGTGGGTTTAGGAGCTGTCCTGATGCAACGGCAGCGAGCCGATGAGGACTGGACCCCCGTGGCTTTTGCCAGCCGATCCCTTACTGAGACTGAACAGCGATATTCTCAGATCGAGAAAGAGGCGATAGCAATCCACTGGGGGTGCCGACACTTCCACCTGTATGTGTACAGGAAACCGTTTGTAGTAGCCACCGATCATAAGCCTCTGGTCGCGCTCTTCTCAGGAACATCCACAAAACCTCCACCTCACATCGAAAAGTGGATGCTCCAACTTCAAGACTACAACTGCCAAGTGGAGTATCAACCCGGGTCCAGGAACCCCGCAGATTACCTCTCACGGCACCCGCTAGCGGCCACTCCAGAAGAAATGGAGGATGCAGCGGACACCGAAGCATACGTGAGGTGCATCACTGCCCGATCATGCCCGATGCCCATATCGCTGGAAAGCGTCGCGGAGGCCACCCGGAAGGATGACTGCCTACAAAGGGCCCGAATGGCGTTGCAGAACGGGAACTGGCACCGAGCCAAGGAAGAATGGAAAATACTGACGCTTGAAGCGCAGCGCATCATGGAGAGCCTTCATCACGTGAGGGCAGAATTGAATGAAGACGACACCGGATGCCTGTTGAGAGGTCACAGACTGGTAATACCATCATCTCTAACAGCACAAGTGGTACAACTAGCCCATGTTGGCCATCAAGGGATGGTCAAAACGAAATCTCGATTGCGAACCAAAGTGTGGTTCCTCCTCATGGATGACCTTGTGGAAGCCACGGTGAGATCATTTGCAGCTTGTCAGGTCACTGGGGATGCCCCGCGAGAGGCACCAGTCATAGCAGAACCCCGGCCACGACATCCCTGAGAGTGTGTCAGCCTGGACTTTGGCAGTCTCCCGGACGGGCGACACACCATGGTAGCCATTGATGATCACTCCAAGTACCCGGAAGTAGAAATAGTGTCCACCACCAGCGCTGTGGAAGTCATTCCCAAAATCAAGAAGATAATAGCCGCTCATGGAGTGATGAAAGAACTGCGCACGGACAATGGCCCTCCGTTTCAGGGACAAGAACTGGCCAGCTACCTCAGTACGTTGGGAATCCGACACCGCCGAATCACTCCTCGATGGCCACAAGCCAATGGCGAAGTGGAGCGCTTCATGCGAACCCTCAATAAGGTGATACGGATTGCCCACGACAAAGGACAATCATTGGAGCTGGCGATCTTCATGTTTCTGAGGAGCTACCGACAGACGCCGCACACAACCACTGGGGTTGCGCCGGGACAAGTTCTCATGGGGAGAGTGGTTGTGGACTCCATCCCGCATCATCCCCACTGGAAGCCAGACTTATCTGATGAAAACCAAATCGAGGCCAAACGGCAGAAAGCCTATGCCCAAGCCAGCCAACGAAGGAGAGCCAAAGCCTTGCAGATCACCCGCGGAGACTTAGTATTGCTGAAGAATCGGGTCACCACGGGAAGTTCAGGCTGACGTATGAAAAGAAGCCATGGAAGGTGGTCAACGTGAAAGGAACACGCATCATAGCGACCCGAGGCCGAGAGACTGTGACTCGCAATGTGTCCCACTTAAAGCGGTATCATCCTGAAACCCGGGTGGTTGCCGCACCTGGGTCGCCTGAGATCCAAGCACCACCCAGTCCAGCGGCTGTCAGCTCCCCGACATCCAGGGATTGTCACCCAGAGGAAAGGTCTCAAGAGCCGACAGGTGACGATGGTGGTCGCCCCAAAGAATCAGAAGATGTCAGTGCTGAGCAGGGCGTGGGTGGCTCTTTCGCCCACGACAACGAATCACCATCCCCGGCTGGGAGCAGTGTCATGCCGGCCAGAGGGATCTCTCAATATTGGCTGCGGAGGAACCCCGAGCCATCCTGCCGCCTACGGGACTATTTCACGTAAGACTGTTCCATTGCATGTTTAAGTGAATTACCAACCAGAGACTGTTAAGTAAATCTCAGAGACTGAGTGTGATTATGTGTAGTACTCATTTTTCCTGGGTACTTGGCGCATTGTTATTTTTGTTTTTTTTGTGCTTGGGGAGGAATGTTGTGTTCTAGCTTATTCACGCCTGTGGCGCAACAGGCGTGCAGCGTGACCATCACGTGACCTGATTAATAAAAGGGGTCTCCGCACGTACGTACGCCAGTTGGCAACGACGTGCTGAGCCACCAACAGTTCCCCAGTGTCCGTGTGATCATTATATATATAAGTTACAACAAGGGGTGGTGATGGACAGAGTCTCTGAATTAAGCAGAATACTCTCACCCAGTCAAGAGATCAGGGCTAGATCCAACACCGTTTTTTAGCTCATTGCACCATCCCAGTTTCAGAACCTGGCTGTATGCAAATTAGTCTGTCCCTGGCCCAGTGCATCATGGGAACAGGGCAGACCAGACTACAAAAGCCAATTCTTACACTGGGAAGGAAACAAGCTTCCGGGGACCGGTTTCTGGCATTTCAGCCATCTTCGGCCCGGCTTGCTTGAATCCTGATGGTGCAATGAGCAAGGGACTCACATCTGAGTATACCCTTCCACGCTTAGGGTGGACAAAATAATTTACAACAAGGGGTGGTGATGGACAGAGTCTCTGAATTAAGCAGAATACTCTCACCCAGTCAAGAGATCAGGGCTAGATCCAACACCGTTTTTTAGCTCATTGCACCATCCCAGTTTCAGAACCTGGCTGTATGCAAATTAGTCTGTCCCTGGCCCAGTGCATCATGGGAACAGGGCAGACCAGACTACAAAAGCCAATTCTTACACTGGGAAGGAAACAAGCTTCCGGGGACCGGTTTCTGGCATTTCAGCCGTCTTCGGCCCGGCTTGCTTGAATCCTGATGGTGCAATGAGCAAGGGACTCACATCTGAGTATACCCTTCCACGCTTAGGGTGGACAAAATAATTTACAACAAGGGGTGGTGATGGACAGAGTCTCTGAATTAAGCAGAATACTCTCACCCAGTCAAGAGATCAGGGCTAGATCCAACACCGTTTTTTAGCTCATTGCACCATCCCAGTTTCAGAACCTGGCTGTATGCAAATTAGTCTGTCCCTGGCCCAGTGCATCATGGGAACAGGGCAGACCAGACTACAAAAGCCAATTCTTACACTGGGAAGGAAACAAGCTTCCGGGGACCGGTTTCTGGCATTTCAGCCGTCTTCGGCCCGGCTTGCTTGAATCCTGATGGTGCAATGAGCAAGGGACTCACATCTGAGTATACCCTTCCATGCTTAGGGTGGACAAAATAATTTACAACAAGGGGTGGTGATGGACAGAGTCTCTGAATTAAGCAGAATACTCTCACCCAGTCAAGAGATCAGGGCTAGATCCAACACCGTTTTTTAGCTCATTGCACCATCCCAGTTTCAGAACCTGGCTGTATGCAAATTAGTCTGTCCCTGGCCCAGTGCATCATGGGAACAGGGCAGACCAGACTACAAAAGCCAATTCTTACACTGGGAAGGAAACAAGCTTCCGGGGACCGGTTTCTGGCATTTCAGCCGTCTTCGGCCCGGCTTGCTTGAATCCTGATGGTGCAATGAGCAAGGGACTCACATCTGAGTATACCCTTCCATGCTTAGGGTGGACAAAATAATTTACAACAAGGGGTGGTGATGGACAGAGTCTCTGAATTAAGCAGAATACTCTCACCCAGTCAAGAGATCAGGGCTAGATCCAACACCGTTTTTTAGCTCATTGCACCATCCCAGTTTCTGAACCTGGCTGTATGCAAATTAGTCTGTCCCTGGCCCAGTGCATCATGGGAACAGGGCAGACCAGACTACAAAAGCCAATTCTTACACTGGGAAGGAAACAAGCTTCCGGGGACCGGTTTCTGGCATTTCAGCCGTCTTCGGCCCGGCTTGCTTGAATCCTGATGGTGCAATGAGCAAGGGACTCACATCTGAGTATACCCTTCCACGCTTAGGGTGGACAAAATAATTTACAACAAGGGGTGGTGATGGACAGAGTCTCTGAATTAAGCAGAATACTCTCACCCAGTCAAGAGATCAGGGCTAGATCCAACACCGTTTTTTAGCTCATTGCACCATCCCAGTTTCAGAACCTGGCTGTATGCAAATTAGTCTGTCCCTGGCCCAGTGCATCATGGGAACAGGGCAGACCAGACTACAAAAGCCAATTCTTACACTGGGAAGGAAACAAGCTCCCGGGGACCGGTTTCTGGCATTTCAGCCGTCTTCAGACATGAGTCCCTTGCTCATTGCACCATCAGGATTCAAGCAAGCCGGGCCGAAGACGGCTGTAATGCCAGAAACCGGTCCCCGGAAGCTTGTTTCCTTCCCAGTGTAAGAATTGGCTTTTGTAGTTTGGTTTGCCCTGTTCCCATCATGCACTGGGACAGGAACAGACTAATTTGCATACAGCCAGGTTCTGAAACTGGGATGGTGCAATGAGCTAAAAAACGGTGTTGGATCTAGCCCTGATCTCTTGACTGGGTGAGAGTATTCTGCTTAATTCAGAGACTCTGTCCCTCACCACCCCTTGTTGTAAATAATTTTGTCCACCCTAAGCGTGGAAGGGTATACTCAGACATGAGTCCCTTGCTCATTGCACCATCAGGATTCAAGCAAGCCGGGCCGAAGACGGCTGTAATGCCAGAAACCGGTCCCCGGAAGCTTGTTTCCTTCCCAGTGTAAGAATTGGCTTTTGTAGTTTGGTTTGCCCTGTTCCCATCATGCACTGGGACAGGAACAGACTAATTAGCATACAGCCAGGTTCTGAAACTGGGATGGTGCAATGAGCTAAAAAACGGTGTTGGATCTAGCCCTGATCTCTTGACTGGGTGAGAGTATTCTGCTTAATTCAGAGACTCTGTCCCTCACCACCCCTTGTTGTAAATAATTTTGTCCACCCTAAGCGTGGAAGGGTATACTCAGACATGAGTCCCTTGCTCATTGCACCATCAGGATTCAAGCAAGCCGGGCCGAAGACGGCTGTAATGCCAGAAACCGGTCCCCGGAAGCTTGTTTCCTTCCCAGTGTAAGAATTGGCTTTTGTAGTTTGGTTTGCCCTGTTCCCATCATGCACTGGGACAGGAACAGACTAATTTGCATACAGCCAGGTTCTGAAACTGGGATGGTGCAATGAGCTAAAAAACGGTGTTGGATCTAGCCCTGATCTCTTAACTGGGTGAGAGTATTCTGCTTAATTCAGAGACTCTGTCCCTCACCACCCCTTGTTGTAAATAATCATTATATATATAAGGTCATGTGTTAGGCCCATTAGGTCCCAGGTGCCCCACAAGTGTAGGGAGCCCCCGACACAACACGTACTGCCGTTGCTCGTGCTGTACATGTTCTGTGTCTGGGAAATTCTGCACTGCCTGTGCTGTACATGTTCTGTGTCTGGGGACGTCTGCACTGCTGGTGCTTGTGCTGTACATGTTCTGTGTCTGGGGGAAGTATGCAGTGCCGGTGCCCGTGCTGTTCATGTTCTGTGTTTGGGGGAAGTGCACACTGTCAGGGCCCGTGCTGGGCATGTTCTGTGTCCGGGGGAGGTGTGCACTGCTGGTGCCAGTGCTGGGCATGTTCTGTGTCTGGGACGTCTGCACTGCTGGTGCCCGTGCTGTAGATGTTCTGTGTCTGGGGGAAGTGTGCACTGCTGGTGCCCGTGCTGTGCATGATCTGTGTATGGGGGAAGTGTGCAGTTCTGGTGCCCGTGCTCTACATGTTCTGTTTCTGGAAGAAGAGTGCACTGCCGGTGCCTGTGCTGTGCATGTTAAGTGACTGGGGAAGTGTGCACTGCTGGTTCACGTGCTGTACATGTTCTTTGTCTAACGGAAGTGAGCTAAGCTGGTGCCCGTGCTGTGCATGTTCTGTGTCTGAGGGAAGTGTGCCCTGCCGGTGCCCTTGCTGTGAATATTTCGTGTCTGGGGACGTCTGCACCGCTGGTGCCTGTGCTGTACATGTTCTGTGTCTGGGGGAAGTGTGCACTGCTGGTGCCCGTGCAGTACATGGTTTGTTTCTAGGAGGAGTGTAGCCTGCCGGTGCCATTGCTGAACATGTACTGTGTCTGGAGGAAGTGTACACTGCCGGTACCCGTTCTGTACATGTTCTGTGTCTGGGGTAAGTGCGCACTGCCGGTGCCCATGCTGTACATGTTCTATGTCTGGGAAATTCTGCACTTCCTGTGCCTGTGCTGTACATGTTCTGTGTCTGGGGATGTCTGCACTGCCGGTGCACGTGCTGTACATGTTCTGTGTCTGGGAAATTCTGCACTTCCTGTGCTTGTGCTGTACATGTTCTGTGTCTGGGGGAAGTGTGCACTGCCGGTGCCCATGCTGTACATGTTCTGTATCTGAGGGTAGTGTGCACTGCCGGTGCCCATGCTGTACATGTTCTGTATCTGAGGGTAGTGCGCACTGCCTGTGCCTGTGCTGTGCATGTTCTGTGTCTGAGGGAAGGCTGCACTGCTGGTGCCCGTGCTGTACATGTTCTGTGTCTGAGGGAAGTGTGCACTGCCAGTGCCTTTGCTGTACATGTTCTGTGTCTGAGGATGTGTGCACTGCTGGTGCCTGTGCTGTACATGTTTAGTGTCTCAGGGAGGTGTGCATGGGATAATCATAGTTGGTGCCTTGCCAGTACTTGCTGGTGATGTGATACTCCAGTGTAATTGTGTGGTAATCCTCTCTATTGAGGTGTGAGTGCTGGGTAGTGCTGTGACATTCCTGACCAGTGATAGAGTCGTGCTTGATCTTGATGGGAAAGCTATAGATGGCGAAGTGATAATCCTGTGTGGTGATAACAGCAATGGGCTAATCACGCGCCATACTGTGTCATGTGATAGCCCATCTATTTACTGCGATATTGAGGGCTTGTGGCATCATAGGTCGAGCTTGTGACATGATGGTCCTTTTAGGCTTGAAAGTCTTCCGAACAATCGCCATGTTCTTCTCATTTCACCACTCTGATTGGCCTTGTATGTTTCCATGGGGATCACAAGTCCCCTGACCACTAGTTTTTGTTTGATGTTTCACAGCAGCATTCTCAACTCTTTTGAAAGGTAGAGTTTTACCCAAAATAGTATTATCATGTGTAGTCACTGTCCCTATGATGTGCAGTTGGTGGCAGCCAGTGTGGTACATACTTTTTGCCAGGAGTGGCTCCTCCGCTAATGCTTAGGAGTGTCACCCCACTGCGTTTCAGCAGTGTAAATAAGGAAAAACAAAATATTATTTTTTTTTCCTTGCTGAATCCAGTGTTGTGCAGGCAGGGCTGGGCTGTCATCTCAGCCAGCAGGGAGAGGAGTGGTATGTGCACTTAAGTGTGCATGACAGTTTGGCCAGCCATTTTGGGCCGGCCAAACAGTCATGTGCGCTTAGCATGTTCTCCACCGGGCTGTACTACACAGCCTGGGTGGAAACCATGCACAGGCTTGTAGTCCCCGTCTGCGCACTGAACAAGGCCGCTCACACTATGGTGACAGCAGCATCGTGATTGGCTTAGGGGAGCCTGGGTGCTTCCTGGAAGAGGAGCGGAGGAAAGACAACGTAGGAGAGACAGCATGCAGAAGTAAGTGATTTTTTTCTTTCTTTTTGCCCCTCCTCGCCACCCTGTTCCATACCAGCCGCCACTGCTTATCACCTTCACCTCACGGGCCAGAGCCTGCCTAAGGGCTCTCCTTGGTTTAGGGCTATTCAGCTATATACAGCTTTCCCTCACCTGCTCTCTACTGCCCCCTTCCCTCGCTGCATCCATTGTAATCCAAATGCATGCGCCTAGTTTTGGGACTCACATCTCCTTCATGTATGAAGGAAGGTTTCTTTGTGCCCACCTTCCCTGGATCAATCCCGCTCCAGCAAATCGCACTGGGATTTTTCTGAAGAGCGAAACAAATTTGATGCTCGAAAAGTTTCACATTTGCAATGTTTGTAGACACTGTCCAAGACACTGTCCACAAGGGCCTTCTGACCTCTAAATATCGATTTATGAGAAGCTGCTGAGAGGCAAGAGTAGGCAGTGGTGTACCATAGGCCCCCTCAGCCCCCGCAGTGCTGGTGGGGGCGTAGTTCCAGGGGCCCCCCTCAGCACAGTACCCTGGCCTGAGAGCTTCTGACTGACTCTGGAGGGGGAACCTTCATGTACTTTGCAGGGGGGGGGGTGCCCTTCACTTTCGTTACGCCACTGAGAGTAGGCTGGGGCAATAGGAGTGCCTGGCAGCCTGGGGTACAAGCAGGAAGAGCATAGGAGAATAAGGAACGGGGGGGTGGAGAAACAAGAGGGTTGTGAGTGGGAGGAATCAGGAGGGCACTGGGGAAGGAGCTAGGGGGCAGAGCAGGGGCGAGGAGAATGAAGAGGAACCGACAAGACACATGGAAAGGAGCCAACAGGAGAGTATAGAGAAAGCTATAGAATTAAAGTAGTCCCTAGTGCAGTGCACTGCATTGCACGTGGAAAGGTACACCCTGACAGCCAATTACATTGGATGAAGGAATAATTCTCCTCTGAGACAAGCTGTGATTGAAAGTCTCAAGCCAATGACTGAAAGATGTTGGTCAAAAAAAGCTATTGGTTGAAGGGGGAGGGATGCAAAGCCCACTCTGATGTAAATTGTGAGTAAGAGATCTGTTTGGCAGCTGTGCTGTCTAAACCCAGGCCTAAAAAAGTAGGTAGACTGCTTGACGTGTTGAGAACCTGTCTTCTTTCAAACCGTGATCTCTTTCCCTAGCCGCACTGCTGCAGTGAGGAGCTTGGAGGGACAAATTGTGCTGGCACTTGAGAATTTCTGCCACTGCCCATCCTAATGCAGTATTGCTGTTCTATATAGATCAAAGCACCCTTCATCTCTCCATCTTACACAGAGAGAGATGGAATTAAGCACATCTTCATATGCACGTTGAGATGAGGGAAAATTCAAGAACCCTCGAATTTCAACCTTTATAAAAATATGGCTCGCTCCAGCTCTCTTTCTGTGCCTAGGTTCCCCATAGTGATGTGCTAAGGAGTGCTGCCAGACACTGGTTCCTGTCAGGCCAAGGATCAAGAGGACCTGACCACTTGTACCTCACTATCACCCTGTATATGCCCCTCCCCGTTGCCCCAGCACGTCAGACAGTACTGCCATCACTGCAGGAGTCAAGGGCCCAGGACTCTGCTCCCTTTCACCAGCAGCGACGGTTACTCAATGGAAGCGGAGGAGCGGCAGACCCCCCCTCCCCCACACACACACACACACACAGACACACACACACTCACACACTGCTGCAGAAAGCTAAAAAAATAAAATGTCAATAAAAGTATTTTTTTACTGTTTTATTTTTCCGGCTTTCTGCTGAACAGAGGGTTCAGGGTGGGGCCAGTGCGTCACTGATGCTGATTCCTTCAGGTGCCCCTTCAGTATGAATTGCGCATGTCGGATTGGCCGGCTACCTTGCTATGGCCAAACCAACATGCGCAATTCAACCTCTCCAACCCTGGGTTGGAGAGCAGGCACAGGTCTTCATTGCTCTGCGAAGTGCTGAGCCAGCCTCCTCCAGCCAATCCAGACACTTCTCTCATGCAGCACGGGAGCAGTGTCTGGATTGGATAGGGAACTGTGAGACCTCACGCTGGAGGAGTCTGGAGCTGGGGCGAAGAACACAGAGGACATATTGCAGTCTAAGAAGGCAAGTAAAACTTTTTTTTTTTCATTTTGAAATGTAAATGTTTATGTGTATGTTTTTGAATTTTATTTATGTCAACGCATCATTTTTGTGAATCACCAACCGCCACTGGTCACGGTATATGTGCTCTGCAAGACTAGAGACTCAAAACGCTCTCAGCTACTAGTCTGTCCTACACCATCCAAGTGATGGGTGCCTTCTGAACAGGACCCAAGTGCCATAAGCTGGCTGTCCTGACTTCAATGGAATGTGCAGAGTATGCACAACGTAAACAATTGCATTAGCACTAAGCCCCTCCTCATATTAGACACTGCGCTTGGGCCACTTCTTTCAGAGACACCCATACTGCACGCACACAGTTGTAACACTGACTGGACAATACAATTACTGTGCATCCATGTGCCATAAGGGGTGGCCGGCATGTCTCGCAGGTGGGGGGCGGGTACAGGGGTGTGGCGGGGAGTGTCTCGTGGGGGGAGCGGGTTCAGAAATAAAGAACATTTTTTTAAGTAGCTTGAGGCCGGATCTCGCGTTTTCTGTGCTCCTGTTCTCCTGAGTCCGCTTTCAGGAACAGGAAGCAGGCAGCCAGCCTCCTCTAAGCCAATCACAACGCTGAAGTGCAGTGTTGTGATTGGTCATGGCGCTCAGCCTGGGGCTGTAGGGGTGGGCATGTTTTCCATGCAAGCTGTAATGCAGCCTGCATGGAGAACAGGTGAAGTGCCCATGACTGCTTTGGGCGGCCCAAGAGGGTCAACCAAACAGTCATTGCGCACTTGAGTGGGCAAACTACTCCAGCCCTGACCTGCTTGTGAGGAAACCAGCCCAATCCACCCTCCTGCCCGCAACGGATACATAACATGATAATAAGTGAAAATTACTGTCATGTTATGTTTCCTTTTCTCTCACTGCTTGAAAGCAGTGGGCCGAAGCTCCCCTGCCATAGCGAAGGAGCCACCACTGTGTGCCAGCTACCCTAGACCAGCCTTCAAGAGTAAGCAATGTGCTCGCTCGACCTTGCTAACCCCTGAAAATCAAAATGGAGGATCTCTTCATTCAGTGAGTTTGCATTAGTACCCAGTTCCTGTGATTCCAGGGGCAACTGACAAAGATTGCCCAGTTGCCCTCGAATTCGGTAGGTCCTAAAGCCTCGGTCTGGTGGCTCTGGCGTGGTGATTCAAAATAATCACATGTATCTGCATGTCAGGTCTTTCCATTGTTTTCTCTTTTGTAGGAGCTGGTATTGGGACCAGGGCTCGAGTCGGGGTACCACGCGGGTGGACGGCGTCCCCCCACTTATTTTACAGGGTGGACGCCGTCCCCGCTGCCAAACCGCTGGACGTCACCTTTTTGGCCGCTCTGGGACGAGATTGGAGCCACCTTTCGTGACGTCACTTCCTGTTGTGATGTCACTTCTGTGACAGCGTCCCCCCACTTCTCTTTTTAGGACTTGTGCCCTGATTGGGACTTTACAATAGATGTTCACTAGTGCTGCTTATCTTACAAGACTGTCTGACCTATGGTCTACAATTGTATTAATACAATGTTTAAGCCCTGAAAATGTCTGCTCGGACTTAACACGTGTTGAATGTGCACTGGTGTTTGCCTTAAAATATAAAGATAGGCCTGGAGGTTTTTCTCCTCTTTGAAATATTTCAACCAGGACCAACAGATTGTACATACCACCTATTAGAGACTTTAGGAATTCTCTTTTAGAAAAAGCTCGTGCTTTTGTTAAAGCTATATAGTACAAATTGTTGGGGGAAGTACAAGTGTGTACTGTTGCTTGTCTCATTTTGTTTTCTAACTTGTAATGTAATTGCTTGTGTGACACCCTGTCTGATGATGTCACGACGTGATGTCACGCGGTTCTCCTAGATGCGGACGTTCGCTTTTATTGCCTCTGTCACCTGTTCCTCGCCCTCCCTTCCTCCGCGTTCTCTTTCTCCCCACCTCACGGCTTCCCTCCTCCCGCCCCCGCCTTCCCTCACCTCCTCAGCTTGGCTATATTTCCATTCATTCATTCTTTGGGCCACCTTATCCGACGCTCAGGATAAAAGAAGAGTGAGAGTCCAAGAACAAAGAACAAACAGTATAATAGACACGGACAAAGGACTGCGGATCCAACGTGACGTCAGCGACGCCTTTCTGGGCCGGACGCGCCCTCCTCGACCGCGCCCGCCAGCAGGTGCCTCTTAAAGGACCGCGTGTGCGCGGCGCACCGCACTCAGGAGCCGAGGAGCAGGAGCGCCTGACCCCTTGGGGTCAAAGGATTCCAACGTCGACGAGGCTCAACCTCACTGGAATAGTTCAGGACCCAACTGCACAGAGAGCGGAGACCGCCTGAGAACCCTGGCACTGCCCCTCTTGGAACAAAGCAACCCCAATATTCAAGCAGGGAAACTGAAAACGGACCAATACCCTCCAGGCGCAACTCATGGGCTCGTGCTTGGTCTGCAACCCCACCGCTTAACCACTGTCTATCAAAACAAGCTTCTTTCGAAACAATAAACAAGGAGGCCAATGGGGCTTTCTCCTCAGGAGACATTTCATGGATCACTCTTCGAGTGAACTTTCCAAGACACACAATTAATTGTTGGAGTGCCAACAGGAAGCAGTTGGACGTGACTGTATCAAGTGAGCATTCACACACCTGTGGTGCCCTACGAACTTTCTTGGCACCTGTGTGTGGCAAGTTAGTGTCCCTTCGCCAACCTGCTTGCTGGCACCCTACGGAGATTCCATAAAAACATCCTGAAATTCCTTTGTAAGCTCCACTCAGGGGATACCGTTTCCAAGATGCTGTCCGCCTGGTTTGAGATTATGGGCATCTGTATCAGCATGGTGGGCTGGATGTGCGCCGTCACCTGCTGTGCCGTACCCCTGTGGAAGGTGACTTCCTTCATCGGCAACAACATTGTGGTGGCCCAGCTCATCTGGGAAGGTCTCTGGATGAACTGTGTCGTGCAGAGCAGCGGCCATATGCAGTGCAAGATCTATGACTCCCTGCTGACCTTGCCCCAGGACCTGCAGGCGGCGCGAGCCCTCACGATCATCTCCATCTTGATGGCCATTCTGGGCCTCTTCATCAGCATCGTTGGAGCTAAGTGCACCAACTGCGTGGAGGATGCGGCCTCCAAGGCCCGCGTCATGGTGGTGGCCGGCGCCATCTTCATCCTCTCAGGTGTGCTGTGCCTCATCCCCGTTTGCTGGTCGACCAGCACCGTCGTCCAGGACTTCTTCGACCCAGAAGTGGATGAATCCCTCAAGCGGGAGTTGGGGCCCTCTCTCTACATTGGCATGGGGGCCAGTGTAATGCTGGTGCTGGGCGGGGCCATGCTCTGCTGCTCCTGCCCCCCACGGGATGAGCACCGCAAGCAGCAAGTGGGGTACAGAGCAGCCTCTGCCCGCTCCAGAGCGGCACCTGCCAACTTCAACAAGCAAGACTACGTATGATCATCAACGGAATATCAAAGGAGCCGCAAGATGGATCTGCAAGGAGAAGGGCAGTGGCCACGGATTTCACAATGGAAGTATCCCATCTTGGACATGTTGAGTCTCATTTAGAGTGGGATGGAGGGCCAAACCAGCGGTAGTGCCATGAGGCAGCTGTTGTGTGACTACATTTGGGATCAGCAATATCATCCCTGATTTTGGCTTTTAGGGATATCAGTCGAGAATACATTGTGGTAATCATTATTGACATATTTTGCATACTCTTTTACACCAGTAAAAAGCTGGTGGTAACAGCCAGAGTGCATAATTGTACCCAGCTCCCTATCAGCAGAAATGTGGTATCTCCATTAAAAGCAAAAATGTAAACAACAAAATGTGAGTAAATCTGTTGACCGTACATGAATCACTTTTTGAGCTACTTCTGAACATTGCCGGTCTAATACTGAGGTCAATATACTTGACTGCACACATATCGAACTCACAGCATCTTTTAACAGCATATAATCAGGTCAAGCATATATATGGAACTATAGACTTTCTATCCTTATCTCACATTTATGTATTTTGGTCACCCTGACGATATGGTCATAGTCAATGTTGTACAAATTCAGTTGGATATTTAAACTTAGATATGCATGGGAGCACACCTTCCGAACATGTATTTGTCCTCTGATAGAGACAAGTTAGAAGGATGAATGAACAGAATAATTATAGTTGATAAGATTTGTGTCAACTGTTGTGTGTGGCTAATACGTACAGCCTAAGGTTATTTTTGGAACAAAAGGGGCACTTTTCCCACCACTCTTTCCTCACCTGCATGCACCAGACAAGGGAAGTTGTGCCATAAAGAAAGAGTGACCAGATATCCTGATTATGCTAGGATCATCTCACTTTTTATGTTACACCTAGACAGCAAATGTCTCTTCGAGACCTTTTATTTTCTAACAGTCGGCTTGGAGGCCCATGTTTCTGCTTGCCTCAACCCACCCTCACGCCTCCATGTTTCTGCTTGCCTCTCACCCTCCCCCGCTCATCCATGTTGCTGCTTGTCTCTCAACCTCCCTCCCTCATCCATGATGTTTTTTGCCTCCCATCCTCCCTCCCTCGTTCATGTTGCTTCTTATAACATAACATGTGTATTTGTAAAGCGCACGTTCACCCAAAGAGTTTCATAACGCTGAATAACAGATGTTTATTGTTACCCAACTCAATGGTACTCATTTTATCGACCTCAGATGGATGAAAGGCTGAGTGGACCCGTCAGGATTTGAACCTGTGACCATGAGGTCGAACACAGGCCCCTGCAGTGGACACATTAGTCCACTGAGCCACCAGACCCGACTTCTTGCCTTCCCCTCCCACCCTCCATTGCTGTTTGCTTACCACCCTCCCTCACCCATTTTGCTGCTTGCCTCCCACATTCCCTTCATCATCCTTGTTGCTGCTTGCCTCTCACCCTCCCTCCCTCATCCATCTTGTTGTTTGCCTCCCACCCTCCCTCCCTCGTCCAGGTTGCTTCTTGTCTCCCCCCTCCCTCCATCATCTGTGTTACTGTTTGCTTCCCACCCTCCCTCCTTCACCAATGTTGCTGTTTGTCTCTCACCCTCCCTCCCTCATCCATCTTGTTGTTTGCCTCCCACCCTCCCTCCCTCGTCCATGTTGCTTCTTGTCTCCCCCCTCCCTCCATCATCTGTGTTACTGTTTGCTTCCCACCCTCCCTCCCTCACCAATGTTGCTGCTTGCCACTCACCCTCCCTCGCTCATCCGTGTTGCTGCTTGCCTCTCACCCTCCCTCGCTCATCTGTGTTGCTGCTTGCCTCCCACTCTCCCTCCCTCGTCCATGTTGCTGCGTTCTCCCACCCTCCCTCTATAACAGAAAAAAGTGCTATGAATCGTACATGGCTGGTTCTGGAACAGCACTTTTTAAACCACAACCTCTGCTGTCGTTGTTGCCTCCCACCCTACCCTCCCTTTTGCCAGCAATGAAAACAAAAGTACTATGACGAAGCTAGTGCTGGCCATATCAGAGCCTTGTGCTTTTTAACTTTCAGCCATACTGCACGGCAGCAATGCTTCTGTACAAGATGAATATCGACTGACAAAGGCAATAGGTGTCGGCTCACAAGCGACTGCTATTGGCTTAGCCATTGCTTGCTTTTTGTGTGCCCAGGCACTATTCTCCAACGTACATGCACGTCCCAGTTTTAGAGGGAATGTCGGGGGAATGTGTACATGTACTACACGGTCCCATTCCAGTGACCAGCTCTTTTACATCAAGGCAGACGATAATTTTGCATTATTTTCCCAACATCTAACAGAGGTTGGAACGGTTTCTGTTCCCTGCTTCACTTGAAAGAGGAGCTTGCTACATTTAATTTTTAGTTTTATATTAGTGGAAATAAAAATAACTATGTTTATGATCCAATATGCATCTTTCAACTACCTTTCCCTTTGCCCCCAGAGGAGGCTTATGATTGCAAGTCCCAGAATGTAAAGAAAGTCAGACTGAACTGAACGAGCTTTTCCTGTGATAGCTTGAAATCTCCTTGCTGTGTTCTTTGAAAGGTTTTTGAACTGGAACAAAAGGCACAACCTCTAAAGCATTGATCCTTATTATCATTTCAAATATAGTTGTCTCATAGGTGTATGGATGTGCCGGTGGAGTCCTTCTTCTCTGTCAATGGATGCAGTCAATACAGACATTCTCCATCCAGGGTCAGTGTTAACATTTAGCTACTTTTGTCTGCCCTGTGTTTTTTCAAATCTTGTCACCGTAGCAACAGGAGCCTGACTGCGTTTTCCATTGTGTAAGAGGGTATTTCCATCTCTGGCTCAGGTGGATATAGTTGCAGGTGTGAGGGGGAGGGGCAGATACCTGCTTAGGTCAGACAGGTGCTATTGTTTGGTTGTAGAGGACGGGTGGAATAAGCCGTTCAGTAGAACATTGTATTGTCTTAGAATTTCATTTACATAGAGCTAACTCGCCGGATGAGGCGTTGTAGCGTATTATGGCGGATAGCACTCTGCTCTTTGGACCAAAAGTATTGGTAAATCCAGTGGTTATTAATTATTGTTATAGATTTGTTGCAGTGGCGTAGCAAGAGCTTTTCCTGCCCAGGGCAGTCCCTGAATTTGCTGCCCAGTGATGGCCGGTGCAGGTAAGAGCAGAGGTGGGGGTCGACAGACGATGCCGAGGGAAAATAAAATTTGAAAAAAGAAAACCACTTACCTTGCTCTCGCCGAAATTGCTCACCTCACCCGCCGCCCCCCCAAAAATACCGCCCGGGTAATGCTCCTCCCCCTCCCAACCAACCATCTCCGCCACTGATTTGTTGGTTATTGGGTTAGTGGTGAACTGTTAAGGAAACTGAAGAATTTCCGCTATTTTAAAATGGTGCTGTGGTATGTCCGTAGGAGTTAGGTGTTATTATTAGAGTGAGATATTGTAAGTGGCAAACGAGGGGGGAGGAAGTAGGTTGGAGGAGGTTAAATATTGGAACATAGCAAGGAAAGGATAAACAGAATGAGGAATGGTGATTTATGGGAGTGGGGTGAGTAGGTGGGCTAGATAGTTTTGAGATTGCAGGAACTGTTACTCAGACAGAAGGTTTATTCTTTGTAGGGAGCGATACGCCTATTTTACTAAAATTAAGTATAAAGTGGGGCGGCCGGCATGTGAAAGGGTAACGTAGACTCAGAGCCACTAAGGTGTTCAGAGAATGGACTTTTAGGAGTGTATCATTCAAATAGGAAAACGGGAGAGAATAATCCCTAACTATAAAGCAGGTTATTTCCTTCAGGGCTTTTAGGGAATGTTGAGGATGCAACCTGAGGACATAGATAGAGTAGAAAGCAAGGCTGAAAGTTGATTACCTGGGAGCAGGTGATAAAAGTTGTTAGGGCTCAGATTGCGCCATCTGACCCCCTAGTGACGCGGACATTGTCTGTCTCTCCCACCTAGATATTGGGTATCATTGAAACTGTCAGACTTTGTACTTGTATTTTTAGTATGGGAGCTGAGTTATGTGGTATGTCTGGATAGTGGGTTGTTAGGTTTGTCTTAAGATTTTGAGACAAGGACAATCCCTGGGGTTTGCATCGATCATTGTTTGTTTGAGAATGATGCAGGTTTCTAGGGAAATATGGTTCTCCCTAATATTAATGGTTGTTTGTTTAGGGATTTGGCTGATTTAGCACTTCCTTCATCTTAGAGGGTCCTGTAGGTTATCTTTCTGGGGGCAGGCTATGAGAACGGGTGGATTTTTTGTTGGATCACATGAATGTACCCGCTGCAGTGATCTGCATTTACCCGGCAGGTAGCAGATTTAAGTCCCTCTGGGTGCCTGTCACCCTTCCAGTATGTGTAAAGTGAGTACCATTTAGTGGAACAATAGTAGTGTCGAACAATAGTAGTGTGGGTCAGATGAACAGGTACTTTTTGTCTCCCACGTAGGTAGATGAGTGAACATTACAAAACGACATGAGCAAGAGCAGCCTGATTTTCAGTTACACTTCGTTATTTTGTCTTTTATTTACGATTGATTTTGTATCTTTCTTTTCACATGGGTTCTGTACAACATTTACTTTTGTCTTGCAAATATAATGAATTTAATCAATTCCCTTTGACTTGTATTAATTTTTATATTTTTTGTAATGTGTACCAAGCTCACTGGAAACTTGTCTGAAGCAAATACTTATCTTAATGAGCCACCATAAGGCGAATGCCTCATTAGGAGATGCAGGGTTTTGATCCTGGAATGGCATCCTTTAGGTGTGAAATCTTCCCCTGGAATGGGAGTAACCACATAAACCTGAGAACAAGGGGTATTTTCCGTTGGTTTTCCAGATTCTAGGGCAAATTATCTGATACTTCATGCCTGCCCAGAGCTGGTGGTGTATATCAGCAGCAGGGCCAGTGAGTGTTGGGTGAGGTCAGGAGATTAGGCCAGAAAAAGGCAAGTTAGGGGGGCTTAGGGCACGGAGGATGGGCATTTTAGGCTGCACCAATGGTGCTTGTGGGTCGGGGGGAGGGGCTGTGTTGCCCTTGTCCCTGCAACTGTTTCTCCAGACGAGCATCTGAATACGGAGAACTCATAGTGTCACAGGGCCCAGAATTACTGAGTTTGAAGGCACTGGCCTAGCTGGAATGGCCTGGGGGAGTTATCTTACCCTTGGTAACCGCCACTCGTAATGAGGCCCTAAATAATCAAGATGTGTTGATTCAGCGTGATAGATCCTACGACAGGCCCTGGATTCAAGATCGCCCATTCAAATTATGTCAATTTTTACTATATTATCTGAGTGTGCTCTCTGGCTCCTGGATTCATGTTGTTGTCTTTTGTGAGAATGATGGAGTAATGTCAGAACTTGACTTAGCTTCCGGAAATGCTATCATGATCTATTGTCATGCTAACTGGTGCTATCACAATCCGCGTGTCATGCTAAGTGTAAGGATGAAAGCAAAAAGAACAATTGATGGACAGAATACTGAACAATTACACATTCACCCCCAGTCACAGAGATCTGGGTTTAATCAATCATGTTTTGCTCACCATGCCACTCCAGTTGGACCCAGCCATATGCAAATGAGTCTTGACCGTGATCCTCATGGGAACAGTCCAGCCCGAACTCCAAGACCACATTCTCCCTGGACCGGAAACAAGCTTCCTGGGACTGGTTTTGCGGCATCAGCCAGGCTAGCTTGTAACCAGTGGCACAGTGAGCACAAGACATACTTCTGGGCATACCCATCCCATTTACGGCTACAAAAAGCAAAAAGAACAATTGATGCACTAACTCTTTCACTGGGAACACAGACCACATTAACAACAATTTCTGTCACAAGTTTCTCACAGAACCACTTCTACACACAGGTGGATATATTCACAAGGAAATGGTGCCGCGCTGCGTCATTTAACAAAACGCAGGGATGCACCGTCTTCACAAGAATACGGCACACCCCTCTGTTTTCCCTTGCTCTGGTGCTAAAAATAGCTACCCAGCGACAACACAGACACTCTTGCTCCGTAAACAGGAACCCTTGCACTATGACGCAAGTGTGTCCGTGTTGCAAGGAATGATTGTTTATGTGCAGGGAGGGACATCTTCCTGCACATGAACAATCTTTAACCCCTTGGGTGCGGCCGCGATTCTGTGCCTGTGCGGCAGAATCGCGAGTGGGCGGGTTTATGACGGCCCCCAGCCGTCATCAGCACACGAGCCCCGTGATGCATGACGGCTGGGGGCCGTCATCAGCATCGAAGGGGTTAAAGGCGATTTGCTCTTTTACTATGTGTGCTGCAGAATGCAACAGATCATAGAAAAAGCAAAACCAAGGAGAAATAAAAGTATTTATCCTAATAGTGCCCATCTTAAAAGCTGCTGTTGCATGGCATTAGTTTTTGGCGCTGCCTCAGATTTACACAACTTTATAAATATGGGGCAGCGTCAAAAAGCAATGGGTGTTACGGCGGAACGCCAACAGCAACACCCATTGCACACCCATTGCACTGTGTGAAATGGTCCTTATTTGCAAAGCAGCATTAAGCCATGCAAAAGCAGAAGTTAGATTGACGCAACAAAGACCAATACCTTTATTTCTCCACATAAAAAGAGCAAATCGATGTTAAAGATTGTTTATGTGCAGGAAGGTGTCCCTTTCTGCATACAAGCAATCATCCCTGCAATGCAGGCACCCTTGCACTATGGTACAAGGCTGTCTGTGTTAGTGCTAGGCAGCTATTTTTTGTGCCAGCGTAAGGGAAAACACACAGGTGCACTGTATTCTTGTGAATATGGTGCATCCCTGAATTTTAAAAAAAGACAAAGTGTGATGCTGCAAAATTTGCCACAGCACCACGCTTTGCCATGTCCTTGTGAATATACCCCACAGTTGTCTGTAATATCCTTGCTAAGAGGGACAGGTATTTTATTGTATTGTGATTGCATTTATATAGCATTTACTACCCCTGGCGAGGTTGTCAAAGTGCTTTTTCAGCGATGTAGGAGTTAGAAGAAGAAAATCACTCCAGAAATCCTCTCAGCTTGAATCCCCTAGGGGAAAATCCATGCGCAGGATTGGCAAGAAGTGGCATTTCAATGTGGGGCTTTTACCGAAAGGAAGAGAGATAAATATATAGAGGGCATTTTCCGACAGCTGAAAGAGCACTGCCACACAGGCTTCGGCTAGGTCAATAGATCTGACTTTCATATGCTAAAGTATGCATGCACAGGCATGTTCAAGGTTCAAGAAAAGCTTTATTCGGCTGCTATTTAAAACAGACATAAAAGCACAGAACAATTATATACAAATTTCATTACAGGTTCTATACAAAAGTTTAAAAAACACAATTCATTTACTGTTAAAAAAAGAAGAAACCAATTGCAGCCATTAGCATTCCAGAATAATTATTTTCCTGATAAATAACACCGCTTTTAGAAATTGTGTTAGTCTCCATGCTATGTGTTCATTTTCTAATAGCTGGAGTACAAACATAGCTTGGCGGCACTGTCTAAGCCCTACGTTTTTTTAAAGTGGAATAATCCAAGATTTCCTCTCTTCCAAATAAAATTTACAAAACAATACTAAAGGCATGGTAGACTGGTCAAACATTCTATCACAAGGGCACAGTATTAAATCACGTGACCAGTCATTTAGTTTTGGGAAGGACAGGAATCTATGTATGATTTCCAGTCTAAACCTAGTTAAAAGCAACCTGTCAAAAGTACCAGGTACAAATGATAAATATGGCTCCATCCCTACAGTTGTTCGTATTAGCAGGTGATGTCTCACTGTAATTTTTTTGAGATTTCCCCCACCAATCTATTTGCTTTCAGGAACTGGAGGCCTACTTTCTTTAACCCGTTTACCGCTGCTGTGATTTTGCGGCAGTGCGGCACTTCCGCAAAACCGGCAGGGCAGCGTCGGCCATTGGCCGACGGCAGCACTGGGGAGGTAGTGCTGCCGTCGGCCAATGGCCAACGGCAGCACGGAAGGGGTTAAGGTCTTTCTTGGAATCTCCGCCATGGATATAGGATTTAAAAAATATTCTGGGTGACCCAGATCGAATATAAAATCATGGACAAATTTGAGCCAAGGGATTGTAAGTGCCCTCTCTAATTTCAAAATATCTTTTAAAATCGCCCCATTTATCTTTGTCTGGTCCTTGCACCAGACTCTGTGCCACAATAATATAGGCTCAATTTTTATAAGATCGGTAATGTAATATTGCGCTAGCTCATCATGGCAAAGTCAAAGAAGAGGTACTAGGGGGTATGGAGAGAATGGGCCCGATTCACAGAACTAACTTAAGACAAAAACCTAAACTTACTACCATGTTGGTATTCACAGAAGGCACTTACTCATTTTGGTATTCACAGAAGGCACTTACTCATTTCGGTATTCACAGAAGGTAGGAGTCCTAAGTTTAGGACTCCTAAATGCCTTCTGTGAATACCTAAAGTCTTAAAGTTAGGATTTTTCTCAGTTTAGTAGTAGTAAAGTTAGGACGCCTAACTTTAGGACTCCTAAATGCCTTCTGTGAATACCGAAAGTCTTAAAGTTAGGATTTTTCTCAGTTTAGGAGTAGTAAAGTTAGTACTCCTAAACTGAGAAAAATCCTAACTTTAAGACTTTCGGCATTCACAGAAGGCATTTAGGAGTCCTAAAGTTAGGGCTCCTAACTTCTGTGAATACCGAAATGAGTAAGTGCCTTCTGTGAATACCAAATGGTAGTAAGTTTAGGATTTTGTCTTAAGTTAGTTATGTGAATCGGGCCCATAGTACCTTAAAAAAGTTTGTTTGACCGTTTGTAACGGGGTGGAATCTGCGAAGCCCCACACGCCAGCCCCGTAAATTGCCATTGTCACGCATTTTGCTTTATATATATATATATATATATATATATATATACCCGCTGGTGTACCATCAGTGTGCGACCCCATTTTGGTGTATATATATATATATATATAGCAATTTCGGGGGAGGTTTCCTGCCTAATTTTTTAGCGAACAATAACAATGCCGTTGTAGCTCTAGAAAATGCCAGTTTTTGGGCAGATACAGCTGCCGCCCAAGAATCGTGCTGGTTAAAAAGTACGCCTAAGTAAGATACATTTTTTATGGATGATAAGCTCTCACCATCAATATACATTTCACGGGTCCTCTGGGTCGCTTGCCTACATCTTATGACATAGGTCTTGGCTATGTTAGTTTTGAGACCCAGATCCCTCATAAACATACTAAAACTATCCAGGGCGCATTGAAGGCCGTTTTGGGTATGTGCCATCAATACGGCATCATCCGCAAACAGTAATGCGGGGATAGGGCGGCCCTCTACCTGGGGATAATCTTTACACTGAAGAACAAGGGCATCTTCAAGGCCATTGATGGAAAGATTAAAAAGAAAAGGGGCCAAGACACAGCCTTGTCTGACCCCTCTCCTGACTGGGAAGGCTTGAGTGCATTCAGCCTTCTGACCAAACCGGACACTTGCGGTAGCTCCGCTGTACAGCCGCCTTAAAAAGATGATAATTTTTGGTGCGACCCATATCCTTTCGAGGACCTCCCACAGCCTGTGATGTCTGAGTCGAACGCTGCGGTGAGGTCGACAAAGGCCAAGTAAAAGCTACCTTTTTTTGTTCTTGTATACTTCCCTATCAGTAATGAGAGGTTGAGGGACTGCTCAATGGTACCAAGACCATCGCAAAATCCATATTGGAGATCGGATAATATCTGGCTGTCCTCTGCCCAATCAGAGAGGCGGTCCAGGATGACCCTCCCTACCACTTTAACAGTGGAATCCAGAAGGGAGATGGGTCTATAACACCCTGGATCTTCACGGTCTCCCTTTTTAGGTTTTGCCTGGCGGAAAGATGCGCTCTGCGCATCTTTTTCGCGCAGGCGAAAACCTGATGAGAACTGTAGTGTGGCTTTGGGTCGGCCCTCGTCATTCATTGGCTGGCTCCATAAATGGAGCCTAGCCATTGGACGAGGGGCCTGTCCGTCAATGCCGGACCAGATTCGGGGGCGTTCCCGAGATTCTTTGGCTTTTGCCGACGTCACGCGACGTCAGCCGAAAGCCGGGAACGCCCCCGAATCTGGTCCGGCATTGCCGGCACTTCTGCGATCCTCCGGTTCCTACTCCCTTCCACCACGGAGCTGGTGATGGTAAAAGCGCCTCTGCCCCGATTGTGTCTTTCAGCTTGCGGCCGTTATCTCGCTTTTTGCACAACTGTGCACGCCCCAAGACTTGTCTTCTCGAGAAAGAAACTAGGTTTTCTAGCGGCAAAAAAAATGTATAAATTGAATTTTCCAGCTAATTCCGCTAGGTGGCAGTGATGTGCTGCAAATGGCGCTCGATCTGTGTTACATTTCGCCTAAACGAAGCGTTCAGGTTGCACTCGTTATAAATTTGAGCAGTGAGTGAGTCACTGATAGCAAAAATAGAAAGATGTCTTGCGCCACCCTTTTCAAGATTGTGTCTCTCTACTAGGGCAACCGCTGCGATTCCTTTTACGGGGCTCCCAATTGCTTTTCAGGAACACAATCTTCCGCGCGCTCACACCTGCCAATGGAGTTTGAAAGCACCCGATGAGCTCTTGAATCGTATGAGAGAGAGTATTGCGGAATTGGAATCCTTCTGCCTCGGAGCGCCGCAGATCAGACTGCGGGCCTGAATTTGATCTCGGTGCTCGTGTTACTCCCTCACAGCCGTGGCAACGAAATATAAATTCCATAGGAGATAATGGATGCATAGAAAAATATGGCCCATAAGCCTGATTGACTCGACCCAGAAGGTGGCGGGAAAAGCAATTTTGGGCAGGATTCTCTCTTGGGTAGACGAAAACCACATACTATCCGAGATGCAGGCTGGGTTCCGTACTGGCACAGGAACAATGGAACAAGTTTTCAGACTCCTGTTACTGTACTGGAAGGTGGTGGTACTGGGCAAGGGCAGTCTTTATTTGGCCTTTATAGACCTGAAGACTGCCTTTGACCTTGTCCCCCGGGAGGAACTCTGGAGGGTGCTGTACGGCCTTGGGATGCCCCTATACATCGTGGACCTCCTAATGAAATTGCACAAAGCCACCTATGCTCAGGTTAGATGGGGCTTGAATGGGGAGAAGACTGACAAGATCAAGGTAGAGAGGGGTGTACGGCAGGGTTGCGTCCTAGCACCCACCCTTTTTTCGCTTTATGTGAATGGGGTGGTTGATTACTTGCTTGAAGTTCCAGCAGACGCCCCCACACTCTGTAATGTTAAAATCCCAACCTTGTTGTTTGCTGATGACACCCTTCTCATCTCGAAAACTCCCCAGGGCCTCCAAAAACTCCTGAACCGGTTTCAGGACTTCTGTGTAATGAGAGGTCTCGTTATAAATGTACAAAAAACTAAATACTTAGTTATGAACCCTCCCAGGAAATTGGGGAGCCCCCCGATTCTGAACTCGATCCCGCTGGAAAAAGTTGCCGAATTCGACTACTTGGGAATTCGGCTGAGCGATTGTATGAGTTGGGTACCCCATATCACTAAAATGACACTGGCCCACAAAAGGGTGGGGGGAGCCTTGCTCAAGGAGTATAGCACATCATCAAAACATTGTGTATCACCAATCATTGATATATACAAGGCTAGAGCGGTACCTGCATCGCTTTATGGAGCAGAGCTATGGGGTTTGGGCTGTTTGGAGTCTCTGTCCAAAGCAGAGAACAAATTCATTAAAGATTTGATGGCACTCCCGATGAGCACTCCGACTGTACCGATGCTTATGGACGCAGGTTGTAAACCAATTAAAGACCTGGCCCGTCTGCGGCCCCTCTTACTGTGGGCACGACTTTGGAGAGTCCCGGAACTTAAATCCTATGCAGATGGGCTGGCAGAGATAATGCATTCGGTTGGTTGGTCAAAGATCAAGTGGCTCAGGGACATTAAATATTTGCTTGGGGAACTAGGTCTGGACAACTGTTGGCTTACTCACTCAGCCCCTCCAAAGGAGATCCTGAAGAAAATATACTGGGGTTGGGTGTCTACTAAGCTTATGAGCAACCAACACCACTGCAATTCCACCGCAGTATACTTAAGGATTAAAGATGTCACTGCCTTTGAACCCTTTTTGGACATCATCACCATTCCAATGGATCGGGCTCTGTACATCAAGTTCAGACTAGGAACCCTACCTCTAGCAGACCTCCTTTCTAGATGGAACTTGCAAAATCAGGTATCACGCTTTTGTGCCCTCTGTTCTGATTGTTGTGAAACTGTGGCGCACTTTCTCCTTGATTGTCCAGATTATGCGCGCCCAAGATCTGTCTGGCTTAAACCTCTCTGCAACGAGTTGGGTATACGCAAGCATTCTGAGGCCCTACGTATTTTATTGACTAATACTGCCCCCCCTATTGTCTGTGCTGTGTCCAAATTCTTAAAATGGGCTTGGTTGATACGTCTTAAAAGACTGTCTGTATCAATTTAATGCTTTTTTTAACTAAGTTATCTATTTATTCTGTTTTTACTATAATGCTTGTACAGTCTATGAGTTCCGATATGTCGTTTTTATATATTTCTGTGTAATGCTTTTATGATATACGCATATCGAAATAAAGCTATCAATCAATCAATCAGAAAAATATGAGCTCTGTCCTAGTGGCTCTGTTACCCCCAGTGTACAGGAATACGTTGGTAGTTTTTGTAAACACAACTTGACAGAAATTTGCTAAATCTTCAGTTGGGACACTGTAGCACCCTCCGTTTCTGTGTCCTCACCCTATGCCTGTCTTTGTCAAACTTTTGTTTTTGTCCTGTTACTCTGTTCCATCTTCATCCCACTGCACACAACCGAGGTGTGCTCTTCGATCCTTTGCTTCAGTTCTTCCGTCCGTACTCTCCAGTCATTGACAGTTGTCAGTGTCCATTGCACGGCGTCCTGAAGTCCGGTCTGTTTCTCCGCTTTCCTGGAGACAGAATTCGGACTCTTACCCTTGTCTCTACCCAGCTAAAATGTTATCTCTCTTAGTCTCCCTGATCACTGTCTTCATCCTCTTCAGTCTGGGGGGGGGGCTTGCAGTGTGTGTGGGGGCTTGCAGTGTGTTGGGGGCTTGCAGTGTGTTGGGGGGGGCTCGCAGTGTGTGGGGGGGCTCGCAGTGTGTGGGGGGGCTTGCAGTGTGTGGGGGGGGCTTGCAGTGTGTTGGGGGGCTTGCAGTGTGTTGGGGGGCTCGCAGTGTGTGGGGGGGCTCGCAGTGTGTGGGGGCTTGCAGTGTGTTGGGGGGCTTGCAGTGTGTTGGGGGCTTGCAGTGTGTTGGGGGGCTTGCAGTGTGTTGGGGGCTTGCAGTGTGTGGGGGGGCTTGCAGTGTGTGGGGGGCTCGCAGTGTGTAGGGAGGCTCTGTGGGTGTGTGGGGGGGGCTCTGTGTGGGTGTGTGTGTGGGGGGCTCTGTGTGGGTGTGTGTGTGGGGAGGCCTCTGAGTGTGTATTGGGGGGGCTCTCTGTGGGTGTTTGTGTGTGTCATTTGCGAGAGATCAAGCTAGTGGCATTGTAAATGACAATGCCATTTATTTATGTTAAAAAAAACATAAATAAAAATATTGTCAAGAGCAATGCCAATAGCTCAAACTTTAACAAAGGCAAAACCATTGCATTGTAAATGCTTGTTGTAGATTGGAATTATTATAGATTGTTCCCAGGTCTGGGGAAGGGTAGTTTTTATACTATAGGCATTTATAGATTCATGTGTCTGTGTTTCCACGTTAGTTCTATAAAGCCAGACCTATTGGTTTTGTTTATTTGTTTAAATTCAGGGATTGCCACCCAGTACGTGTGGGCAGGGGTAACAAAGAACTGGCAGCACTGCATTGAGGGAGAAAGGGAAGCGCTCCTGGGAACCTCCACGTATGAATAGAAGGGAAACAGCCTTTACAATGCATGCATTACTCCGCATACCTTTACCCCGCTTTTTTATACCGTGCACACTTTTACAATTCAGGGCTTTACACTGCAAACTGTCACAATGCATTCCCCAAAGTAATGCCCCTATGGAGTTAGAATAATAATTGCATTGTAATGGGGAATGCGTTGTAACGGAGTGCATTGTAAAGCCATGCATTGTAAAAGAATTTGTGGCGTAAAGACTGCGGGGTAAAAGCATGTAGGGTAATGTCATACAACCGAATAGAGTTGTGAAATCGATAACACCATGAGATTATGGTGAATGGACTTCAGATAGGATTATAAAGGCCTTCTCTCCTGAATCCACACACGGACAGCACCTTTGTTTTTCAGGTTAGGAACATTTATAAGCAAACTCCAGTTTATCTTGAATTGTTTTTATTTTTTTGCAGGGGTGTGCACTCTGTCTCTTGGTGTAAACAGTAGTTTATGGTTTGGTTGGCACTGGTGGCCCATATGCCAGCTACTAAAGAGAAAAGTAGAGAAGCAAAAGTATCACTGTGTGAAATAAGCAGTTCAATGTAATAAATTAAACAAATTCTATATGTATACTGTCAAATCTCAAAAGAACTCGAATTATCTACCCAACAGACAGGGGAAAGTGTCCATTCCTTCTGCATGCCTGGATACCTCACTCTGCGCAAGTGTGCTCTAAAGCACATAGAAGTTACATTAGTGCATGAGGGTGTGCATTACAGTGTAAAAGAATGAAAAGTATGGGAAACAAGGGGAAATGTGTAAAACACAAATGTAAAACATATTCGCATCTTGGAGAATCTTCGGGGATGTAGTTGGGAATGCAGAGCTGCTCTTTTGGAAGACTTTGGTCCTTCACTTAAATATATTTATAGGTCGGAGACTCTTTTCATTTGAAAACTTTAAAGTAGGACCCATTAAGTACGTTTTTAGGCCAAGCCTAGAACAGCGCATGCGCTGCTGCTGCTCGACTTTTAGTAAGGGGATTTTCAAAGTACTACCCACAAGCTTTTCCTGGCCTCAAGCTTGCGTGCATGTGCGCGTGAACGCGTGCATCCGCCATCTGCCTTTCTTATCGCCTTGTTTTACAGTTACAAGCCTTCATGGCTCATTAAGTGCTTTCATCTTTGTATTTACTACATAGTTGCATCCCGAGATCTATTCCAGCATTGCTTTGACGTGCCACTAGAGGGCACTATAACCCCATGAATACTTTTGGGTGCACCCCTCCGCCTCTCGTTTCCGCTGGGCTCAGTCACCGTACAAAATGCCCATTATTTCCGAGTCCATTCTTTCCGTGTGTTTCTTTCTTGTACTATGCCCTCTCGCCGATTTTTTAACAGTGTTGTCTCTGTCTAGCACTGCTCCACCGACCCAAAACAAGAGATCGAGGCTTGTTTTTTTTTTTTAAATGCGTGTAAGACGCTGCCATTTAGAGCTGCTTCGTCCCAGATATTTAGCCTTCCAATTTATTTAATGTGATGCTGGGTACGTCCAACCTCCCCTTTCCAGTGGGAGTTTAATTCACTTAACTTTCTGCATACTGCATCTCAAATTAAACTAATTAAGCACTCCGGTAAATTTATCAGAAAAGTTGACATACACATTCTGGTTTGCACACCATAAGTCTAAAGACTTGAGAAGAGTCACCATTTTTATCATAATTAGTTTCCCAATATCATAAAGAGATAGGTCATTCCCTCTCTTGGACAGATAAATACTGTGCTTCGTAAATGTAGACACCTATAAGTTATGCAGAATTCAAGTAATTGAACTTGCTTGAATATATTCGAGTTTCATTAACTCCTGAATGCAATCCCTTAAATACGCAAAGGCAGCATCACTGCGGTAAACCAACTGGCCAAATTAAGAAATCAACACAGAGCCGTGCTCACTTGTGATTCTGTTCCTCCTCAGCCACACAATTCTGATCATTATTGCTGAATAAAAATAGAAGAATCATGCACACTGAACTAGGACCACTGGATAATGGATTTGTTGCTAAAAAGTGCTACTGCCACCAAATATCACCCAAGGTTTAATAATATCACACCAGGGCATGAGCATTGCATGTATGATCACTATTGCTGTATAACCTTAATGGAATCTAATTGTACATTAGTCTACACACCGGAAAAACATACTCATACGTCAGGTGTTTCAAACCTATCTGAACTCTTAATCAGGGCATCTTCCTCTTAGGGAATTATACTCTGTCTGGTGTAGATGCAGATACCCTGCCCAGACCCTGTACACTGGTCCAATTACTTTTAGCCTTTTTTGTTTGTGATTACATTGGAAATAAGGGTGAGCCCACTTGGGCTGAATGACAAAAAAACACATTGAAGGGGGATCATAAGAGTATGACAATTTGCACTGAGTTTAAAATATTATGGTGGACATTCTAAAAATTGATATTAATGGGATATGACAATGTCTGTATGTCATTTTCAAGTACACCGACAAACCCTATTGATTTGAAAAAATATTTATTTTTCGTTTATCATTATGAGTACAATCAGGTGGAGCATCGGTATTTGTATTGAAACAAAAATGGTGTCCTCCATTGTGAGCAAGATTCGGGAGGTAACCACAATGTGTCAAGCCTTCAGACCTTCAAGGAAAGTTCGCGCCACCTCTTTTGCAGACCATGTTGGCAATCCGCCACTGAAAATATTACCGACGTGTAATCCTTTCAGTGGTACTAGGTGACACCCTCATATAAGTGAGGAGGTCTGGAGCTATGTTTGTGGAATATATAACACGAAACACAGCTCCAGACCTTCTCACTTTTACATAGGGTGCCACCTATTGACATCAGAGCAGTCAGTAATCCCAATGAACACCTCTACTTCATACCATCTATTTTCTCTACAACTTTTATTTCATACCATCCAAACAATTAAGATGCGTGTACTCAGGGTGCTCTGCAGTGATGTGACGTGAGTTGTCATAATAAACTTTTTATTTTTGGGGAAAACTGCCTCAAACTCACACCTCTTTTGTTTACTCCTAACCTCACTTTACCTGCTCCCTCCCTAAACCCAATATTACTTTTACTCCTCTTTACCCCCACGCATGCTAAAAAACCCAACTCCTAAGTCCTAAAATCACCCATAGCTCCCTTTATCATACCCCCAAAAACCCTCAAATCAACCTTAGGCTCATACACAGTTTACCAGAGATTGCGTTTTCTCACTTACCATCAACTATCCCTTTCCATCTCTTCCCAAGAGAAAACCAAGAATAGTTTGCAATGTTCTTGTATTCTTCTTTGTTTTCATCACTCTGCTGCCTCCCCATTCACTTTTTCATACCACACTCTTCTGGACTAATATTCCCTTTTACAACCCATCCTGTTTCGTGTTATATCTGCTACATCTCACACACCATGCTCTCTCTTACCACATCCACTTTGTAAACAATTTAAAACAAGCATTGGCATAGCCAATAGGTCTCGCCTTTGGGACCTTATAAGTGCTTAGCCATGCAACAGTTGATGTTGTTGCACCAAGGATATTGTGCTGCATAACTAAATACTTATAAGGTCCCAAAGGCGAGACCTATTGGCTATGCCAATGCTTGTTTAAATGGAAGCATATGGGCGGGTACTAGGTAAAGGAAGCCTTCTTGTGTGTGGGCAAAACATGGCACGAGATAAGGGGCTGGGGGGTGGAGGGGGAGTGCACAGGTCACAGGATGGCACCACTAAAGGAAAGAAGGAATGAACTCGCATCAGTCCAGGTCCTGTCAGAAGCCTCACGTCGAACCATAGAAGCCACAACTCTGGAAGCACAGGGGTAAACTGAGTACCCTACCAACGTAGCCCACGGTTCAAGCTGTGTCCTACCGAAATTGAGCTCCTCCCTCTGCAAAGTACAGGGTGCCCCCCTCCGGACTTAGACAAGAGCTCTCTGGCTAGGGTACTGTGTTGAGGGGATCTCCTGGAGCTTGGGGCCCACCCGCACCGCGTGGGCTGCGGGGAGCGTATGTTATGCCACTGGGTTCGAGCTTCTTGTCTTCAAAGACTAACCTCAAGACACTCACCCCTCTTCTGTTCACGGGATTAAATAACCACAGTTGGAGAAATTATATAGTTGTCGTCCCCACCATTTGGACTCTACTGGTGCACTTCTGGAAAGGAATGAGGTGACTAGACGTTACTAGAGTGGAGAGCAGACCATACACGGGGACTTGTATGCGTCCATGTGAAAATTCTTTCAGATATAAACAAAGGAGCTCTGTGCAGACAGGTTGCAGGAATGGATATGTCAGTTCTTTAAAACAAGAACTGAGAGCTATTCTGTTGAATGCGCCCCTGTGAGTTTAAACTGCCGAACCCTTGGAATGGAGCACTTATGATTAGGCAGACTTTGCAATGTGATGTCACGAGGCCAGACTATATGTAGAGGGGAGGCCTCCAAGTCAGCACAGAGAAAAGAAGAGGCCACAGTTAGTGAAGTGCGTTGGGGTCGCCTTTTCAGATTGAGGCTGGATCATTTAATAGAGGACTTTAAGTGGGATGAAAAAACTGGGGGGAGGTCTCGCAAGGGAGCATAGTTAAGGGCGTGGCTTATAAACACGTAAGCTAAAAATCTTTGCTTAGCATAGCGTGCCGCCCGACTGGTATTTTGCTGTTCCTGTCAGTGCAGCCAGTTATATAATACATGTAACTTTACAACTAAAACAAGCCAGGACTATTGGCTTTGTCAATGGTTGTTAGTTGCATAAGCTAAACAAGCAACAACTATGGCTTAGTTGTACATAATATTGAAAATACTTCAGTTGTGAAATTATGAGACAGTGAAAAAATGATGCCCATCTCTCCCTTGCCACGGTGCCACGCATCAAGAAGAGCAGAACAGGAGGTAATTCCTTCCTCTTGGCCAAGGCATGGAACACCCTCCCTCTCCACCTCCGACGGACACCAACACTCTCCAAGTTCATGAAGGACTTCAAGACCTGGCTCTTCAACGAATCGCCGTGAACATCCAGGAGCTGTGCCCCCCACCCCACAGCACCATGAGACGCTATTGGGTCAGTAGTTGTGCTTAACAAACCCTAATTGATTCATTGATCGAGTCCCTTTGATGGTACATCAAAGGTAGCGAAGGGGGTTACTGCTGCAGAGGGAAAACATTTTTTTGCACTCTTAGTGTGAGGGCAGAAATGGAGATCACGATAGGGAACCGTCTCAGCACCTGCTTTTGAGCACCAACAGTACCCAGCCCGCCTAAAGCCCTGATTTTTTATGACAATGTGCGGGTCTCAGCAAGAAATTGGATCATGTCCACGCCTTGCATTGCTCCCCCTCTTAACATGGAAAACGTGACTGCCTAGGGCAATGGTGACTGTTCACCTCCCTTTCCCCAGACTTCTTTAGACACTATCAGGTAGATGCATCAAGCATTTTTGCGAGCGCAAACGGTGCAAATCGCAAAATTCGGCCGTTTGTGCCCGCAAAAATGGTATTTGAGATGCATCAAGGGTTCATGCACTCGCAATTTAAGAATTTGCAAATAATTGCGAGTTCTTAAATTGCGACTGCATTTAAGGAATCGCAATTTGCGATTCCTTAAATGCAATGCATGAACCATTCCAAGATTGCGAATTCGCAATCTGGGGCCCCAATTTTTACCGCGAATTCAAACTACATGGTAAATAGCAAACACTTAGAAATATGCACTTTAGTGCATTTTTCTAAGTTGTATATTACACACATACATGTCCTTGGGACATGTGTGTGCGCAACACCAGTGAACATTACCATTTCAGGGGTGCAACAGGGTGTCCTTTGGACACCCTGGCACCCTTGAAATTGCGGCACATTTGCGATTTGCTAATTGCTAATCGCAAATAAGGAATGACTCCCCATTCATTCTTATGGGCCTTTAGGCCCGTAGGAATGAATGGGAAAGCCATTCCTTATTTGCGATTAGCAATTAGCGAATCGCAAATAAGGAATCAGTAGGAATCGCAAATAACATTGCGATTCCTACATGCATCCTGTTTTGCGAGTCTTTAATAGCGAATCCTTAAAATTCGCTATTAAGGACTCGCAAAACATAACTTTGATGCATCTGGGGGTATGCTCTCTCTCTGGGGAAAACGTATCTTACGTTCTCTTTTTCGCCATTTCTTTCACTTTCTTTCATTTTGTCTCTCTTATTCTGTTTCTCTTTTTGACTCTCTCTCTCCGACTCTCTCTCTAGCAGGAACATTAATCACAAGAGTAATCATGACATTTGAATTGCTGCCTGATGCCTCAGAAAAAACTCAGCAGCAGGTTCTTTTAAATCGTAAATTATTGCAATACACAGTACATTTTTATTTAAATCTATTATAGAGATACTCATCTTGGTGTAATGTGTCACTAGGTTTTACATCAGACACATAGACACAATAAATCATACTAGTGTGTAAATCATTGTACAGGAACTGGTACATAAGACAATGAGGCATATAAAGAGTAGGACCCACATTTCGTCTATACTTTGTAGACATTATATGTTAAGAGTAAATAGTTGACAGAAACGCAGTCAGGATAAAACACGTAACAAAATGACTGCCTTTGTCTGCACTAACAATACTTTTTTACTTCCGAAAGAAAACCTTCTTTGCAATCTTGGACTAACAGAATGTTGCCGGACGAAAGGAAAAAGCAACTCAACTTGCTGGTAATATAGTATAAAGTTTAATATAAGTGTGCGCGGAAGGTCAGTCAGCTCTATGGAACTGGAATCTGAGCTTCAATTTACAATAGAGCAGACAGTTTCTTTTATACATTTTCTTGAGCGTGAAAACGTATATTAGTGTAATCAATTAGGTATTTACTTAAGCACAACATAATATCCAAAAATAATACTTTATACAAAAAACAGCTTGTCATGTGTCTAAGGAATGGGATTAATGTGCACGTGTTAATTGGTTGTGCTTCTACACTACCATTTGTTCTTACCTTATCACGGCCAGGGCGACTAACGCTGGAATCTGGGGACCACGGTTCGATCCCCGGCTCCGGCGGCAGGTCAGCCCAGCACCATGTGACTCTGGGCAATAGCTCGCTTAATCTTCCCGACGGCCCCCCAGCGCCTAGAGACCCTTACGGGTGATTGTGCGCTTTACAAATGTGGACTTTACTTTACTTTACTTTATCTCTTTGAAGCCTAGCAATGCTCTACTTCCTACATGCCTACCACTCTGCAAAGCCTACCCGGTGCTAACTTATCTATTTATTTTCTCAAAGGTGTACTCTGGCAACACAGGTCTGTAACTTTCCATTTCTGCTAAGTCTAAATATATTTCTCTACTCTATTGAAGCTCGCGTCTACTTCCCTTCCCCCGGGACCTGACTCCACTTTGTGCTGCTTTTCTATTTTACCATTGCAGATAACTTAGGCCTGTATTTCTCCTTTAATGTGCACATCTGTGCACGGCTTTCTATTGATGCTTTCATTGACATGAGTGGGCCTCCTTCATTTTCTATGCTTATTATAACATTCCCCCTTTAGTTGAAGTTTCAACTATTTCCTCACCTCTCCTATTGCTTGGAGTTATCAACGTGTGTACATTCTCCTCAACATCCCACATTCTATTGACCAACCTACTAGTGAAAATCCCTTCTAACTTCTGACTAGCCCTTTTTTTACAGCATACTATCACTATCTGGAGGACACAGTACATTTAAAGCAATATCACAAGAACAGGCAACAAGACCGTAACTGGTTCGGTTCAGAGAGCAGAACGGTTCCAACCTCAGTCATGGTGGTTGTGTGCTGAGGACGTAACCGTTCCGTCCTCTGCACACAACCAGGAAATCCCTCTGTTGTTTCTTCTTTTTCAGCCTCTGGAGCTGGGAAATAGCTTCCCCAGCCGCCCGAGGCAGTTATGTTCTTTCCAGTGTAATGATGATCGCTAACTTGGCGCGCTGACATTATTACATTGAAAGTAAAACTGGAATAAGCTTATCGGCTAATTTCCCTGTCTCTGATTCGGTGCGCGTGGGGCTTTCTCAGCCCGTGCACCAAAATACACAGGAGCGGTATCATTGGAAAGGGGAGAATCTCCTGTTTCCAATGGTACCCTTCCCAAGTGAATCCCTGCTTGAGGATTGCCGCAGGAGGGCGATCTCCAAGCAGGGATCCACCACTAGGCACCAGGGAGGGGTAAGCAGCCCCTTGGTCTAGGGCCTTTACACGCCCCAAATGTTTCTGGACATATTCTATATTTCTGCCCACTCTGGGGGAGGGAGGGCAGAAAGCATACTAGGCACAAGGTTTTTTTTTTTTTAATATGTAGAGTTGGGGGCTGCCTAACATTGGCATGCTAATGCCCCCACCCCCCAACACAAAACAGACAGTCTTTCTGTCCCCCTGGGGCCCAGATGGGGGTAATTACTCTAATATGCCACCAGGTAGGAGGAGGCAGAAAGCCAATTAGACACCAGGGATTTTTCATAATCTAAGCAGGGGTGGGGGATGCCCACAATGGGCATGACCATGCCCCCTCCCAAAATAAACGGAACCCCACCCGGAGGTGCAGAAAGCTCACTAGGCACCAAGAATTATAATTTTTTAATATGCAGGGGTAGGAACCGCCCAAAATGTCCTGCACCCCCCCCCCCCCCCAAGCACAAATGGGACTGTTTTACTGCCCCCCCCCCCCAGGAGCATATTGGGAGTATTACCCCCGATCTGCCCGGTGGGGCAGGAAGCTCAATAGACAACAAGGATTTTTTTTTACAAAAGAGGGGTGGGGGCTGCCCAATATTGGCATTGCTGGCCCCCTTCCCACATAATCAAGGACTGAAGTCATTCTGCCTCCCCTAGGGGGCAGGTGAGGCAATAGCCATAAATCCACCTTCCCTGGGGGACAGAAAGCCCACTAGGCACCAGGGACAATTTTTCTTCTTAGTGTAGGGATGGTAGTGTAGGGATGGAGCTGTCCAGAATGAGCATGCCAATGCCCTAGCCCCTCCCCAAAAAAATAGGCACAGTCTTTCTGTCCCGGGGCATATTGGGGCAATTTTTTTCTTGTGCAGGGGTGGGGGCTGCCCTGAAGGGGCATGCCAATGCCCCCACCAAAAAATGGGCAGAGACTTAGGGACAGATATAGGCAACAGCCCCTGATCTGCCCTAGGGGGACGAGGCCCACTAAAAACCACTGTGCGGCCACCACATTTGACTTAATGTAGGGGTGGGGGCTACGAAAAATGGGCATGCCCCCACCTCACAAAAAGAAATGGCCATGGTCTTTCTGCCCTCCCGGGGGGCAAATGGAGTTACTACACCCTATCTGTTCCCCCCATTGGGTGGGGTTTGAAAACCCACTAGACACCAGGGGTATGTTTATGGGCATGTCAGGGAGTAGCTCCATAGTCAAGGGTCACTCTCCCTTTTTTAGGCACACATTTCAGCTGCAATCCTAAAACCAATGGATACCAGGGAAAGGTGTTTGTGTATGTGAACTGGAGTTTGGCTGATGATCTGCATATACTGGCGTATGGCTGTCTGTGTGTGTACTGGCATTTTGCTGGCTGTGTATATGGACTTGCACTTGGCTGGTCATGTGTGCGGACTAGTGCTTAGCGGCGGTGTGTGCAGTCTGGCACTTGCCTGGTGGTGTGCTTGGACTGGTGCTTGACTGGCAGTGTGCGTGGACTGGCGCTTGGCTGGCAGTGTGCTTGGATGGCGCCATGGTGTGTGTCATGTCTTGCATGGATCTCCCAGCGTTTAATCCTCAAATTTAGCTAAAAAGTCACATTTTCCTCATATGTCAGTGTGGGAAATTTGAAGGATCACTGCGCTGGTACAAATTTCCTACCACCCAGCATTTCCCTCGATCTCTTAAAAATGATGCCTCACTTGTGTGGGTGCTCAAAGCAGAATAATTCTAAAAGCTTATTTAAAAATCATGCTCTTATGGACACACTTTGGTCCCCCTTCACACTCTACATGTTTTTGGCATTTCCCATGACTACCCCGGATATCTAGTTTTCAGTAGTGTCTGGGTTTGGTAGGTTTCCCTAGATTTTTTTTAAAAAAAATTCAAAGGTCAAAAAGTTTTATTTGCATAATTGGTTAAAATTGTTACAAAATTTGCATAATAAAATAACAGTGCAAAATTTTAAAATGCTGAAATTAGTGTCTCTCGGTCTCTCTTTTTGTTGGGGACTGGGCATATAAAATCCAGGGATTAGGGTCAGCCTGTTGTCCCGCCAGCTGGCTGGGCCTCCTGTTCTGTTCATTCTAGGCATTTTCTTGCTTCTGCCATGAATTTAGCTCCACGGCATGCCAGGATTGTGGAGGAGCCTCCAAGCCAGCTTGTGACTGCATGTCTGCAGGAACGGATATTTAGCGCGTTGAATATGGGTTTCATTAGGAGTAGTCTCTGACTAATCAGGGCCGGACATATACAGAAAAGGTGGACAAGGGTTTCAGATTTGTAACCGCAGAGGCGACATTGTTTCGTCTGGTGAGACAGTTTCCAAACCGGTAGTAAATCCTTTGAGACATGCATCCCCATCCGGTAGGCTGTAAAGGCCTTTTTTAGATGACCACTGAAGTGGGATACCAAATATGCTTGTGGTTGTTGGGTTGTGAAGGAGTTCATGATGGTCCAGGCATGCCGACGTATTGCCAATAACTCTTTGTGCTCCAAGAAGGATTTCCTTTTTGCTGACAAATTGGCTAATTTACTTAGCCTTGCTTTGTCTGTCTCAGATTTACAGACTGCTTCCAGCTCCAACTTTTCCACACTGAGTTTCAGATACTTTCCCCAGGTGTTCGGGGTTTCGGTTTCCCTAGATGACTGCCGAGACCGGCACCAAAAACGCAGGTGGCCCCCCTGCAAAACCAAGTTGTTTTGTGATCAATAATTTGTAATGCCTCCACAATACATTTTGGGTCCTTCCCTGTAGCGGGCACTTGGCCCACCCACACAAGTGAGGTACCATTTTTATTGGGAGACCTGTAGGAATGCTGTGTAATAGGTAATGTTTGCCGGCCCAGTGATCCCAAAGCTTTCCCAAACAGAAATCTGAGGAAAATGTGATTTTTTTAATCTAAATTTGAGATTTGCAGGGGATTTTCGGTAAGACAATGTTGGGGATCCATGCAAGCCACACCTACCTGGGCACCCAGGATATTTAGTTTTCAGAACTATCTGGATTTGGTAGGATTCCCTAGATGGCCGCCGAGCCTTGGACCAAAAATGCAGGTGACCCCCTTGCTAAATGGCATTGTTTTGGGATCGATAATTTTTATGTCTCCCCAATAGGTTTTGTGCCCTTCCCTGTTACAGGCAATTGGCCCACCCACACAAGTGAGGTAGCATTTTTATCGGGAGACCTGGGGTAATGCTGGGTAGTAGGAAATTTGTGGCGGTGATCCAATAGCTTTTACACACAGAAATGTAAGGAAAATTAGGTTTTTTGGCTACATTTAAGGTTTACAGGAGATTCTGGGTAAGAACATGTTGGGAGATCCATACAAGCTACACCTCCCTGGACTCTCCTGGATGTCTAGTTTTCAGAATTATCTGGCTTTGGTAGGTTTCCCTAGATGGTCACTGAGCCCGGTTCTAAAAATGCAGGTGACCCCCTTGCAAAACCAGGTTGTTTTTATGATCAATAATTTTGCTGTCTCCCCAATAGGTTTTGGGCCCTTCCCTGTCATGAGCACTAAGCCTGTCCACACAAGTGAGGTACCATATTTATCGGGAGACTTGGGGGAATGCTGGGTGGGTGGAAGTTTGTGGCTCCATGCAGATTTCTGAACTTTCCATCACAGAAATGTGAGGACATATGTTTTTTAAAATACATTTTGAGGTTTGCATGGGATTATAAAGCCACACAAGTCACCCCATCCTGGATTTCCCTGGGTATCTAGTTTTAAAAAATATACAGGTTTGCTAGGGTTCTCTAGGTGCCAGATGAGCTAGGGCCCAAAATCCATAGCTAGGCACATTACATAAAAAGGTCAGTTTTCAGTGGAAAAATGTAATGTGTCCATGTTGCATTTTGTGCTATTTTCTGTCATTGGCACTAGGCCTACCCACACAAGTGATACACCATTTGTATCGGAAGACTTGGGGGAATCCTGGGTGGGTGGATGTTTATTGCTCCCTTCCGATTGCAGAGCTTTCCATCACAGAAATGGGAGGAAAATGTGTTGTTTAGACACATTTTGAGGTATACAAGGAATTCTGGGTACCAGAAACGGGTGAGAGGCAAACAAGCCCCCCATCCTGAATTCCTCTTGGTGTCTAGTTTTGAAAAATGTACAGGTTTGCTGGGTTTCCTTAGGTGCCAGCTGAGCTAGGGCCCAAAATCCACAGCTAGGCACATTGCAAAAAAAAGGGTCAGTTGTCAGTGTAAAATGTGACATGTCCACATTGCATTTTGGGCCATTTACTGTTGCGGGCACTAGGCTTGCCCATACAAGTGGAGTACCATTTGTATCGGGAGACTTGCAGGAATGCTGGGTGGGTGGAAGTTTTTTGCTACCTTCATTTTACAGATCTTTCCATCACAGAAATGGGAGGAACTTGTGTTGTTTAGACACATTTTGAGGTTTACAAGGGATTCTGGATACCAGAACCTGGTGAGAGACACATAAGTGACCCCATCCTGGATTTTCCAGGGTGTCTAGTTTTAAAAAATGTACAGGTTTGCTGGGTTCCCATATGATCTGGCTGAGCTAGGGTCCAAAATCCACAGCTAAGCACAATGCAAAAAAGGGTCAGTTTTCAGTGGAAAATTGAGACGTGCCCAAATTGCATTTTGGGCCATTTACTGTTGCGGGCACTAGGCCTACCCACACAAGTGAGGTACCATTTGTATCAGGAGACCTAAGAGAATGCTGGGTTGGTGGAAGATTGTGGCTCACACAGATTCCAGACCTTTCCATCACAGAAATGTGAGGAAAATTAGTTTTTTTGGGTTTTCTTGACAAAGTTTGAAGTTTGCAGGGATTCTGGGTAACAGAAATTAGTGGGAGCCACAGAAGTCACCCGGTCC
This sequence comes from Lissotriton helveticus, assembly GCF_964261635.1. NCBI lineage: Eukaryota > Metazoa > Chordata > Amphibia > Caudata > Salamandridae > Lissotriton > Lissotriton helveticus. The sequence continues at coordinate 636,369,156 of NC_136068.1, read as the reverse complement.
TGGATTCCCTTGGGTGTCTAGTTTTCAGACATGTACAGGTTTCTCTAGGTGCGGGCTTAGCTAGGGCCCAAAATCCACAGCTAGGCACATTGCAAAAAAAGGGTAATTTTCAGTGGAAAAATGTGATGTGTCCACGTTGAGTGTTGTGCTATTTTCTGTCATCGGCACTAGGCCTACCCACACAAGTGAGGTACCATTTTTATCGGGAGGCTTAGGGAAATGCTGAATAGTATAACAAGTGTTATTACAAATTGTCTATCTATGCATTTCTGCCTTTCAAATGTAAGACAGTGTGTGAAGAAGAAGTCATTTTTAAATATGCCCTCTAATTCACATGCTATTATGAGTACCCACAAATACAGAGATGTGCAAGTAACAACTGCTTCCAAACTCTATATCTCATTCTTATTTAAGAAATACATAGGTTTCCTTGATACCAATTTTTCACCCTTTATATTTTACCAATGAATTGTTGTATAAATGGTACACAATGAAAAGACATTGCAAGATGCAGCTCAGTTATTGGCTTTGGGTACCTCAGGTTCTTAGTGAACCTACAAGCCCTATATATACCCGCAACCGGAAAGGTCCTGCGGATGTAACAGTATCTTGCTTTAAAAATTCTGCCATTGTCAGGAGAAGTCACAGGAGAAAACGTAGTATATGTACACATTGGAAACCCAAAGATCATTAGTGACTAAGGGTACTTGAGTAATTCTAGAGATATTGGCCTCTTAACAAAAAATAAAATATATTCATTCTGGATGCAAAACTCAGTTCCATAAACAGATTCAATGATCAGAGTTTTCAATTTTATCACTAAAATTTGAACAAAAATTTTAATTACCCCAGCCGGAATAATTTCAAAAACCAAAGATCAAGAGAGCAAAAAACACAATGAACTGAAACAAGCAATTGGCAAAAAAACAATAATGCACAGAAAACCAGGTGTTAAAAACTGACAGCAAAAAACATATACAGGCAAGCAGTGACCAACATTAATATAACATATTTAGGTCACCTCTTATTAAAAGCAAAACACTACTTCACCCAAAAACAAAAAACTAGCATAGTGTAATGGGTCAGAGTGTATGATGACGACGTTTCGATACGGTAAAAATATGGGATCATCATCAGGACTGAGGATCAGTTGCCTTGCATGGTATCGTCGGCATACACTGACCCGTATATGTCTATATGATTTTTGTTGTCAGTTTTTAACACCTGGTTTTCTGTGGATGAATGGTAGAATGCCTCCAAAGAAGATTTGCGCATCATTAAATAGCCTGTACTCTTGCAGGACGCTACCCAAATGTAGCACCATGGTGCCAATGGCCATGAACGTATACTGATACATTTATTCAGATGGCCTTTCCCGACAGTCGTGGGGCTGGGGTCTAGAGGAGTAATTATTGTAGAGAAGAGTAGGTCGCAATAGCCCTAAAAATCGCTACTGCAATCTCTTAGTTCTCCAATTTTTTTACATGTACCTCATAATTCCTTTCTTATCCGTTGCATCTAACTTCCCTACTAGTTCTTTGCGATCTGTCAGGACATTCATCCCATCTGCTAAACTCTTTTTCATAGTACGTAATGTTTGCCTAGAGTGCTCCCTGTCTGACCTGCAGTGGTTGCATCTGCGCTCGTATTCTACTGAGGAAAAGATGTAACAGACACATGGTAATATTTGGGGGTGCCTCCTTAGACGAGGGGTGTCTCCAGTGAAACGTGGAATCAAAAAACAAACAAAACAAGAAGAATTAGAGGTTTACATACCAAATAATACCTAATAAACGAGCATGAATAATATGTGACACATTCTTTTCTTCAGGTATTGCTCTCTGCAAGCGCATAATAGTATTACATAATCCCATACATGAATTAAAATACTATTTCAATCTAGCCACCAGCATAAGAAGGTATAGAAAGAAAAACAAAATAGCAATACATAACTGTCCGCTAGTAGAGTCGACAAAATACTCCATGTGCGCTTTGAAAGGAGACATTGCTACTCTTGTGTTTCGCTATCCCCCTCTTGTTCCCCTTTTGTCTGTGGAAGTGTTTGAGGAACGGCAGGATCTATTTGCACGTCTTTCAGGTTTCCTGCCATCCACCTTCACAGCAATAGGGTGCTTGTCGTCACTGAGAAGAGACCGCTGTACTTCAAATCTTTCCAATGGCGGATGAAATTTCGCACATAGACTTTTTGGCCAATCGGTATCAGACTGATCGGGGCTGAGGCTGTCTTCTCTGTTTGCAATACCTGTTTAGAGAAGAACTTGACAGATTTCATTAACTCAGACAAATAACAATTAATGTATTCCCCTCAAACTTCAGCTGTTTTATGGGCATCTGTATTTTGCCTCGCTATTGTTAATGGGGTGGACATGGGATGTCCTGTCACTATTTGGTGTGGCATTAAATGGTGACCACTTCCTGGCTGTTTTCTAAGGGCATACAAAGCCAGTGGTAAGCAGTACAGCCATTTCTCTTGCAGAGAAGCACATAGTTTACTTATTTTGCTCTTGAGGAGACCATTCAGGTGCTCCACTATTCGATTACTTTGGGGGTGATAAACAGACGTCAGATGATGTTTTATTCCCAAGGCGGTGCAAATGTGTTGAAAGATTGCATTAACGAATTGAGACCCATCATCTGAGCGAATCGCTTCTGCCACACCCCATCTCAGTATCACCTCTCTCATTAGGAAGTTAGCAGCTGCTTTAGCATCATTATGTACGTAGGGTCCTGCCTTATACCATTGTGAGAATGGACAAACATCTGCTATAAGATACCTATAACTGGAACATCTCTCTATCATGTCAACAATTGGGTCCCCGTGAGGTCCGGGCCCCCTGCTACGTGGGGGCTGCGGTGGCCTTTGTTGTGCCACTGTGTTAGGGATGTGGACTCGGCCTGGGGATAGTGGCACCATTCCACTTGTTGCCCTTAAGAGCTCCGTCAAAGGCTGCTGAAAGAAACAAAAACGTTGGGAAATTCATGAACAGAGCTGCAGTAGAGTTGAGACTCAATGGAATCTGCAGCTTCACTCACTTCTAATCAATACCTTTAGCTGAGGGCCTGCAACTGAGGAGGGAGATGGCTGAGGGGAGAATTGTAGGTTACTGTATATGTTGTCACATGTATAGCCCAGTGCAACCAACCTGTACTTGGATTCCAGATCTCAAGGCCTCAATCTTGGCTTCATGTCTGCTGTGACGGATTAAGCCTTGTACTTTTGGCCACGTTCATTCTCAGACTTGACCCAGTGCCAAAGTGTGAAAGACAGAAAAGGGACAAGGAAGACAAAGATGGGAAAACAGAGACAAGGAGACCTGTTGTGCTGGAACAATTTTCAGAGCGGGCGTGCTGCCATCAATGTTACATCACCAAACTCATAGGGATGCTGAAAAATCAGTGTGTCAAAGAACAAGTGTAGCATATGAGCCACAACCGTTGAGCAGGAGAATGGTGAGGGTGTGGTATGTAGCCGGTGACGCATTTTGGAGCACACTGTTGCAAATATATTACTAAAGCATGGCGTGGTAGCTCACTGTCATTTATAGACAGCACATTTTTCTTGGAAATCACCACTAAATTTGCATAGATATGCAGTTCTAGGGATAAAACTCAATTGAGCACAAACAACGTGTGGAAACCGGAATTCCGTTCACATTAATCATTTGCACAAAACTAAGTAAATTGGTAGTGTCGTGACTCATTTTGATCCTATTAAAAATGTCTGTTTCCATCACACTTCAAAATTATTATTTTTTAAAGTACTATATTGGTGCTTTCTTAGATGCTGATATATTTAGAAATATTTGTACAGTCAACATATAGGTATTTTGACTTTGTGGTGATTGGAAAAAATGTCATCCTACAGTCTTTCCTTTTACGCTCCATGTACTCCAGCAAGAATGTCACATAATTCCCTTTACAAAATCCTCTTACTCTGTAATTGGAGAATGAAAAGTAAACACCAATATCCAAGGAATAAGCAGCTATTTGTCAGAAGACACAGGGCCTAATTTCGACTTTAGCGGAAAGGGAACCACCGTCGCTTTTTGGCGGTCCACCCACCCGCTTTTCTGGTGGTCCGACTGCCCCATAACAATGTGAGACTGAACACCACCACTGCCGCATTTCTGCTACCAGTCACATGTTTTAAGCTCCAGTGCATTCAGGATGGGTGCGCGCACTGTTTCTCTTGCCCAACGTAATGCAAGAAAGCAGTGCGGCCGACTGCCTTAAGGCACTGTAAAATGGCGGGCAATGGCTCCCGGTTTATTACCAGAGCCGAGCGTACCGCCGCCATGACTCTGCCACCCAGACACCTCCAGCCCAATGGAAATCTCCTGATATGGCGGGCATGGGGCAGTGGAGAAGAACTGTCTGATGAACATGACCACTCTAATCCTATAGAGCAATGGTTCTTAACCTTTTGACTGCTATGGACACCAAATGAGTCATTCCTGAAATCCGGGGACCTCCACTGAGTCATCATTGGAAGCAATTTATTTGGTTTGAACCTCAAACAATACACAAAAATATAAAAGCAAGTATGTATCAAACAAATGCTCATATTTGAAATATTTAGCCTAATTCACAATTAAAAATAATAAAAGTTCAATTATAAACTAATAGCGGACCCCCTGAGTAGGTGTGGTGGACCCCCAGCGATACTCTGACCACAGGTCAAGAACCACTGCTTTAGAGTGTGTATCTGAAAGGTTTAGGGCCTAGAAAACTAATATTTTGAATTGTAATAATAGCTAATAGATTGTGCGAGGTCTCAATATCATCTTATAAATAGGCTGACATTAGTCGTGCTAACAGAAATGCAGCAAGGAGGAAAGCTTTCATTCTGATGTTTATCAGTGGCAGCTGCTACTTAATGGTGGTGGGGGTCACGGGGGTGCCTGGTCGCGAGGGAGCGGGGTCACAGGGGCCCTATCACGGGCGGGGAGAGGGAATGAAAAAACCCATTAAAAAATCACTTACCTGCCTCCCAGCCACCGCCTCTCGGACCTCTTCGCCCGCTTTCAGAACTCCAGGGGCAGGAAGCATGAGCAGGAAGTACCCAGGCTTCCAGACCCCCCTAGCCCATCACAACGCTGCTGATAGCAGCGTCGTGATTGGTCTGGGTGCTGTGCTTCGGGGCACAAATGATAACTGGGAGCCTGAGCATGTTCTCCACCAAGGCTGTGCATTACAGCCAGGCTCGGACTGACCGTTGCGGGCACCGGGCAATCCCCCGGTGCGCCGCAAGGGTGGGGGCTGGTTTTGGGCCCCTGGGGACCGTGTTTGTTACAGGCCCGTTTTTGCAGCATAGCTGCAAAATCGGCCCTGTAACAAAATCGGCCGAAAACCGGCCCTGACAAACAGCTCGGCGGCATGTTGGGGGGGGAGGGGGCGGCCGGGCAGTTTGCCAGGGCCGGTTTTGGTTCCCAGTCCGGCCCTGATTACAGCCTGGTGGAGAACATGCCAAGTGCGCATGATGGTTTGGCCTGCTCCAGACGGCTGGCCAAACCGTCATGCAAACTTAGGAAGTGCAAACCACTCCTCCCCCTGCTCTGTGGTCATTTCAATCCACCCCTCCTCTACAGAAGAGTACTGAAAAATAATAATTTTATAACATGCTGCTATAATCATTTTATTTTTCTGTGGAGCGCCGCCCCTGATGTTTAGAAAGGTGCGTGTAGTGTGAAACATTGCAAGGTTGTCCGGCTGAGCACGGAGCTAATGCTGAAGGAAGGATGTTTTGATACAATGGTTCACCTTTCTTATACGTCTCTGACTGAGGCATTGTTCACTCAGTGATGCAGATGCAAGAAGCTACACAATGACTTCCTCCCCCTCTCACCAAAGAGTATCATTGAGGGGAAAAGATTTTCCTCTAAGAATTTGGGAAGTGTAGACACAAAAAGTAGGTATTTGTAGAGAATGCTGAGAGCCAGGTATACAACGGTAGGTCTGAAAGCTTCATAGAAGCATGCCGGGATAACCTATGGCTAGGCATAAAATAGTGAGGGAAAGTACTAATTAATCAATACCATAATTAGGAGGCTGATAATAATAGAGATTTAAAAGTTAGATAGAGCTTAGACAAATTATTACAGATAATAGGAACGGTGATATAAAATGTTTTCGGTTTTTCTAATGTTTATCTTGTTTTATATTATGGCTGCTGACATAACAATAATAGTTTTCCGCATTCTAATACACAATGTTTTGAAAGGTTATTATATATAATAAATAGCCAAACATTATGAACACCAATTGCTGTGTGTCAACCTATTTCAGGTGTCAGGTTGAGGGTCTGTGCAACTTCATATAACCCCTGGCAGCCATGATTGACTCGTAACACTCAGGTGCTTATTTATGAGCCCCTTGTGACACTTTTGCACCGCTGTTGTGTCACAAAACACAACGTCATAAACAATGCACCACGTTGCGCCATATTTACAAAGTGGCTCATCTATGTAGATGCATCACTTTGTAAACCCCTGCGCTACATTATACCTGCATCAGGTATAATGTATGCAGGGTAGGCGTTCCCCGCAAGAAAACCTTGTAGAAGTGGTGAAGCGATATCTATCCGATTTCACTGCGCCACTTCTAGAACGCCACAGTGTCAAAACCTTTCCCCTGCCTCATAGCAGGCGTAAGGGTGACGCAGTGCTATAGGGACAGGCCGCCCCAATTCACTGCTGGAGTTGCATCATGCTTGCAACACAATTGCAGCAATGCTTTACCTTTGCGCCGATAGATACGTCAGGATTCCTGACACATCTGTCACTCCTTGCAACACGGAGCGCCGTACACTACAGTAATTACAGACCCTCTATGGTGTCACAAGGAGGGCGCAGTGAAAAGTGTTGCATTGCTGTTTTATCGCAGCGATGCAACACTTTTCATAAATGAGGCCCTGAATGATCCTAACTCGCTATAGAGAACGGTGAGAGACACCTGTCTGTGGTCCTTAGCCCTGAAGGTGACAGCAATAAGCATACACACACCTCTTGGCGATAAGGAAATCTTTCCAGGTGTGCCCTTCATTTTTTTGGGGTGTTCACATCATCTTTGCATGCTTACATTTTTTTGCCTTGATTTAAAAAGCTAGACCACGAGTCCCAGAATGCAGCAAGCAGCGGATTTAAAAGTCTGGTCAGACTGATCGTCCCACACATGAGAAGGGATCAGGAGGCAGATGTGCAACAATTCCAATAACACAGATTAATAGTCTAGTGTCTAAACTGCATGCATTTTTCTCCTTCACGTATCAATGAGTTTAAAACCATGTATTATTCAAGATATTTGCTCCAAAAACCACTGTTGCCTAGGTTTCTTATCTTGATGGGGAAACCGCCATTTTGAGTCATGATTTGAGTTTACATATGTTGTTATCTTCCACCGTGACAGGCCAGATGACTGCAGGTGCTACAAAGTTGATGCATGCTAAGTGCGGCACTTTCGAAAGCACTTTATCCTTTTTTGCATCAGCACACTGTATCCTGGGACTTTCCCATTCCAGCTATGGGGTTACAATTAAGATATACATAAATTTGTTTGGCATGAGAAGTTAAAGTATACAAGTGGGGCATAGGGGCATGTGAGAAGCTTGTCCTCCCCAGACCTAAGTAGATGTGGTTTGAATTTACCTTAGACACCAGAACACATAAATGTGTGTAAAGGTTCAACATATTTCACTGGGGACTGCCCAGTCCAGGACCCTTTCAATAATGGCTGCCGGATGTGGGACCTGGCAGGACTCCCCTCATTCCAGCACTGCCTCCAATAGATACCTGTGTGTCACCTTAGTAAAATATCCAAAATCCCTGAAAATTTTAGCAGTTTTTTTGTGCGTGTGTGCTCCTGTGTATCTAAATTATATTTACCATTTCAGTACTCTGGCATTAATTCTGAAGGTATTTTATTTCTGCGCACACACCTTTTGACTTTTAACTGACACAAGAAAGAAACACAAGAGACATTATAACTAAGCATCGTGCTAAATAACTCTTGTTATTTCACTAGGCATGGGGTTTGCAAGAGGTGATCTTTCCAGTGGGTCCCATCCTATCAGAGTGGCAGGATTTGCCAGCGGTATTCATAATAGGGCTACCATGCTAACCAGTCATGTAACATAATAGCAATGCTTTCCTGAAATTAATTAAATATCGACTTGTACAGACAGAAAATGTCGAAATTCTAAAGAAGGACACCAATTGAGCCATTGTTATTGATGTTTTACATGCCTGCTGGGCGTACAGTAGTATATTTCGCGCAAACACGTTATTTTAGGCACATGCCCAACTTGCTGCAAAAATGGCCAACTTGCTGCAAAAGAGAGGAATTGCTCCCACGTACCCTGATGAGGCCACCATTGCAGTTGGCACTGCCCTCAACAGTGGCCATTTTGTTCAGGAACAGCCCTGGTATTAAATAATATTTCTGACAAAAGTCCCCATATGACAAGACTCGTTTCCATTAAACAGCAAAATATTTATTATTCCAAATTGATGTTAAAGTCTCATACATTAAAAAGTTCTGACATCATAAAAACGTATCCTAACATCCAAAAAGCAGTTTATGGCACCTGGGGTGGTGGGCACAATAATTCAAATATATAATTTGAGACTGACTGCTTGTAGTCAAAGAAGAGACACCTTGACGGTCTTAGCTCAACCTAAGTGCACACAGTCGAGAACCATCACTTATTGTACATCCTTTTTGCGACGGCCATTTTAAATTCGGGGGGGCAAAGACTATTATCAATTAATAACAGATGCCCGGTATCTTCTTTCACAGCAAAAAAGGCAAAAAAAATGAAAAATAAAATGCCCTGTAGGTGTAGAGACCCCTCCCCAATCAACTAGTGAAATATTATTATTCAAAGGGATTCGTGTGTCAGAATCTTCTGCAAAATTAGCCATGGCAGGGTTTTTACAATCCAGGAAATTACAGTGGAAAAGAGCAGTATTTAACAAAAAGAGCAAGCATTTTCCCTGAGCCTTTAAATGGTGCGTTAGAAGCTGTTAATAAACAAGCCCGTTTTTTTTATCAGCTTCATTTAGGAGGGTGATAAAATATGAATTCGATAAAAAAAATATCGAAATCATTTTAGGAGGTTTAGCTAAATTGGATTTTTTAATGAAAATGGCTTAGAAGGTACACATGATTAAATGTTGCTTTCCACTGAAAAACCATGGGCGCCTTTCAGCAGATAAAGAGTTTTGCTGAAATAGCATGCAGTTTTAAAGTTGCCCCCCTCCCAAATAACCCACAAAGTTACCTGAGTGGTGTCAACAACGGTCACTCAATGGTCTATTGCGCATGGTTTTGTTAAGGTTCTGACACCCTCGACAAAACCAAGATATGACATGTGCTAGGAAGGAAGGTGGGCGCGTCACAGTTGCCATGGCAATGGTGGGCTCACCTTGCCATAGGACCCCTCTCCGTCCTGGCATTTATGAGACCATCTTGGTGATGTGTGTATCTGCTGTAGTGTGTCCATGGTCCCATGACTGAAGAACACACACAAATAAATACAGAAAAAACATTGTAGAAGGGCTCCAAGCACAACATCATTGACCACATCAGGTGACCACAAAGGTGAGGGGCGGAAACTACATTCAGTACAGGATTATCTCCATGATCGCTTGGCATATGTCTGATGGAAATCCTTCCTCCCTTCATGGTGGGAAATGTATTCCCTATCCCATTCCCCTGTCCTCCATGCTAAAATCAGATCATCTGTTTGCTGTCCATGCCTCATCCCTCTGCAGTCCAGATCTCCCCTGATGTTGGATTTCATTGCTTACTCATTCGCGGTCACACATAGTCCTGCCTTTTGAGGCCCGCTGGCTCTACTGTGGTGGGGGCAGGTGGGGCTGAGTGTCCCTTCTGCTGCTGGTACGGGTCACCCAAAGTTGGACAAGAGCAGGAGAGCAGTGCCCCACCCAGCATTAGCAAAACGCTGCCGCCCCAGCCGATGTAGAGTGAAGAACCCAGCTCGCGCTTGAGGGGCTCGGCCACCAGCGGGTTGTAGAAGTCATTAATGATACGGATAGCCAGCCAGCAGATGGGGATGAAGCCGAGGAGGCCGGAGAGGAGGAAAAGGATGCCAGCCATAATCATGATGCGGGTCTTGACAGACGCCTCGTCCACACACTTGGTGCATTTGGCCCCGATGATGCTGACGAAGAGGCCGATTATGGCCAATAGGATGCAGATGATAGTAAGAGCGCGGGCTATCTGCAGGTCCTGGGGCAGAGCCAGCATGGAGTCATATGTCTTGCACTGCATGTGGCCGCTTGTCTGTACAATGCAATTCATCCACAGCCCCTCCCAGATGATCTGTGCCACCACAATGCTGCTGCCAATGAAGGCAGTCACCTTCCACATGGGCAGAGCACAGGCGATTACAGAACACAGCAAACCCACAATGCTAAGGGAGACACCCATCATCTCGCGCCCAGCTGATGGCATCTCAGGCAGAATGGGTGCACTTATCTCCCGGTCACTCAAAGGAATCGAGTGAGCAGAGGAGTGCAGTTTACTTAGCCAAGTCTAGTGAATCTCCTCTTGGTGCCAACATGTGCTAATAGATGGGCATGCACTGGATCACGACCGGTCTTAGGAATATGCTATGTGTGCCAACAAACAACAAAATAGGCACAGAGATGAGCAACTGAATTTGAAAGATCCAAAGAATCTCCAGTGGGTGGCATCAAGCAAGTGGCTTTGGTGAGGCACACTTGACCTAGGCTAGTTTAAGTGGCAACAAGGAAGCAAGTGGGTGCTTAAATGTTTATAAGATCTAAGTAGGCTCAAAGGAATCTTTGTTAAGTGCCAGAAAGTGGGGCGAGGCACCTCAGTCAGAAACAACGCGTCCAAGGAATATAATTTGGGCATCAACAAGCGAGAAGGTGAACTGATGTTCACTCACTGAAGATGGTAAAGTTCTATCTGCTGAGCACGAGCAGGAGCTTGCAGGGATTTTCACTCGATGAACATCCTTCTAAGGAACCTTCACCGAAGACCAACAAGAAAGCAGTTATAGGTTCCTGTTGTTGACTCAGATGATGTTTGGGAGTTTTTTATTGCTGGTCCCAGTCATGGGGTTACACACATTTTCGTGGTGACAGGTTCTGGGAGTTTTTGATTACTGCCACCACATTTCATTGAAGGGTCCATATTTCCTTTGGTTCCAGAGTTGTGGATCGTTGTTGGTCACAGCACGTCGAGGCTATTAACAGTTGCTTGCTCCAGGGGCTATTGATTTGCCGATCATCTCTGTGAATATTAAATTGTTTTTGTTCCCAGTGAATGTGGGCTGCTGATGATCCAGGTGGTTGAATTGTTTGACTTTCCTTCAGCAGAAGTGATTGATGGTTTCTAATTGTCTATGGTGTTAGTGGCTGAGATTATGAGTTGTCTTCAGTCCTGGTGGTGGGGTATTGCAACCGGTTTTTGGTCCTTGCAGTTAAGGGTGTGATCCAAGTGGTTGGATTCCTGGAATCACGGATAGGTTTGCCTCCAGCTGAGTGTAACGATGGTTGGAGATTGTCTTATGTTCCAGTTGCTGAGTTCTGTTGGTTGCGTGTTGGCTTTTGGCCCCAGTAGTTAATCGCCGAGGTTGTGATGTCTCCTACAGTCCAGGTTTCTCATGAAGAGTGTAGGTTCTGCTGCTCCTAGACTCCAAAGTTCTGTGCCCAGAGCATGCAGGGTCCTTTATAGAAGCATGCTGACGGGAGGGGCAAACAGTAGGTCTGTGGTGGGGGAGGAGGGCTTCAGGGCATTGCAGATTCTGGGATAAACAGAAAAGCCCTCCCTGCCTTCGAGATCGTTTTTGACATGGTCTTTGTTCATTGTTTTTTGTTGTTGTTCTGGAGCTGGCTTCAGACCGTGATACGGGGGAGTAAACTGGGCAGAAGATTGGAATGAAGAATGTGAGGAAGAGGAGGATGGATGGAGAAGGAGGGAGGGAAACAGCGCACGGCTGTCCATTTGCTGGGATGGTGAGGCATCAGGGCTGCTCCTGCCTGTATGGCTTGGCTTCCTTTGACACGCTGGACCACACCACACTGATAAGACAGAATGGGCCTCGAGGCACTGTGCAGGACAGGGCCAGCACCATGATAAGGTGCGAGACTTAGAGAGTGGTCTTGGGCTTACACCAACCCTCACCACGCCCCCACAGGTAATCAATATGGAGTCAATGGAAATATTTGGGCCAGTATTATAGACAGGGACACTGGAATTATGGGATTGTGCACCCGCTGCGATTTTCGCATAATTATAGGTTTGCAGCACTTGCCACATAATCCATCATCTGCTGCAGAAGCTGCAGAATCTGCAGATTTTAACCAAAAAACTGTGCTTCTAGTTCAAACAGTTCAAAAGTTAATAAAAGCACAGCACCACATGTTTCTGCGCAGTGTAAGGCCTTTTTCAAAGGTTGACTGGTCACCTTTCTGTTGCTTATTGCTATATTTGGGTATTAAACGGGTACTAATGAGGTGCACCCAAAGCCCAGACAGTGTTAACAAGTGTAAAAAGTGCTAAATAAATGTAGTAGTACTATTAAAAAAAATTGCCACATTATGCAGAATAATTTGCCATTTCTTGCCACATAATTTGCTCATCCCTGCCGCATAATTTGGCCCTCTCCTGTCGCATAATTCCAGTGGCCCTGCTTATAGAGTATGCCAATGGTGCAAACCACATTATCGGGGTGAAAGACACTTTGCTCCATATAAGCATGGGGACTCCTGAAAAAGAATGTCAATAGCTGAATGAGAACCTACACCCAGAGACTCACTTTCTAGAGATATCCGACTGAAGAAAAATAATATTGAGTTCTAGAAATCCTATTCTAATTCTAGATTTTGCTCTCAGGGACATTAGAACTCAGTCTACCCACTAAGTACTTGGTTCAGTAGCGGGCGGCTGCCTTATCCCGTGGTGATTGTGGCACCGACTTTACAGACTGAAGCGGAAAATTGCACAGGAGTGTGTGTAGGCGGATGTATGACGTTACAACGCATGCATTTACATCGCATGCCTTTACAATGTAAGTATTACAACGCAGTCCATTACAACGCATAGTGCTTTTGGGCGCTGGATAGTGAATAGTTTAATTTACTATTCCAACTCCAGTCCCCGTGGACACTAGGGAAGGTTATTGGATAGTAAATTAACCTATTCCCTATCCTAGAGCGCCCCCCCCCAGAGCAATGCGTTGTAATAGTTTGCGTTGTAATGGTTGCGTTGTAAAGGCTCTGCAATGTAAAAGTTGCGTTGTAAGTGTTGTTCACCTGTGTAGGCATCACTAGTGCTGCAGGTGCAGTGCCACCGAGGCCCAAGGGTGTGAGTGGTCCCTCTGCATCTCATTATGGCTGGATTTACTGTGCTAGTAGTACTAGCTGTTCCTAAAGAGGAGAGGAAAAAAAATAAACAGAGTCCAACCTATTGTGGTTGAAGTGGAGTCTGGGCGTGGTCTCTCAATACAATCGGGTTTGAATGGAGGTGGAGGAGTTGCTCCTTTTTAGGACTCGCGCCTAGCAGTGCACTGCACAGCGTGAGATATTTAGGAGGTGAAAAACAAGGAATCTAAGCTAACCTAGGAATCGCACATGCTCGTGCGTGTGCAATTCCTATTGTGCTACGCGATTGGCCTTTGCGTGTGTCTTTTTATGAAAGACTGCGCACAATTGGCCAGAAGCGGGCGCATTGCTCCACCCATGACTTATTGTTTGTTTGTTTAAACTTTATTGTTCAGTTAATTAAAACCATAACAAAATTTCCTTTGCACTTGTGACACAATATTAAAATTTAAAATTAGTTAAAATACATCTTCAAAATTTACATCAAGATAAAATTCAAATAATCATTTTAAAAGGACAAAGAAAATGAAGTTTCAGAAAGTCACAGTACAGTGTTAGAGGTATTAGTTATTTAACAAGCGTTTTTCAAAGGCAAGCAGAAACTTTACAATCTTACAGTTAATTTGTGTGTCCGTAGAGTCCAAACAGCCTATAATAGCTGACCTGCAGGTGCGTAATCCCTTAGTCATTCGCTCCTGTTTCAACTTAGTACAGTGACAAATAATGTGGATTATATCCTCTTTGGTGTAATCGCAAAGCCGACAGGCAATAGATCCTGTGTGTTTCCAGGCTGGTGCATCAGCCAGCGTTGGGTATTTTCCGAATCTTAGAGCCATCAACCTTTTTTTAGTAAAAACTGACTATGTAGAGTCCAAATAGAGCGCCGGAGTAAGTAGTTTGTAGCTGTTTATTTTAGCCCAAGAATGTGAGCGATGGGAAAAGATTTCTTTATCAATAAGTAGAGAATGTAATTTAGCGGCTTTGTTTATTACCTGTTTAAATGTTTTAAATGGCAAATTTTTGGGTGGTACGTGTTAATTCCAGTGCTTTCATCAGGAATTTGGTTGCCTCTGATCTTGTTCCCATTTCGACTTCTTGCCACAAGAATTTGTTTAAGTTGTTATCAGTGGCGTTCATTTGGATGTATGACGTTACAACGCATGCATTTACATCGCATGCCTTTACAACGTAAGTATTACAACGCAGTCCATTACAACGCATAGTGCTTTTGGGCGCTGGATAGTGAATAGTATAATATACTATTCCAACTCCAGTCCCCGTGGACACTAGGGAAGGTTATTGGATAGTAAAATAACCTATTCCCTATCCTAGAGCGCCCCCCAGAGCAATGCGTTGTAATAGTTTGCGTTGTAAAAGTTGCGTCGTAATGGTAGTGCGTTGTAAAAGTTTCGTTGTAAAGGCTGTTCACCGTTCATTTTGATACGGTACCAGGATTTAATGCACGTGTATAGTCTTCCCACAGACTCGTTCATGAGACCAAATTCTAAGCGCATTTGCGCTGGTGAAGCATCGCGAGGAAGTTGAAAGGCTTTCTTATAAATTTTGGTAATCAGACTATTCAACAAGGCACCATCCTTACCGTGCATTGCAGCGCTTGCGTATGTTAGGGTGGGAAGGGCTTTAGCTGCAATTACCGTTAGTAGTGGTTTGAACGAGGGGCCCTCTAGTTTTTTGTACAAAGAGCTAAATGCGAAGATAAAGGCTCATCATGGCTTATTGGTGTCTATTACGCGCTTAGTGCGCGTAATAGACACCAACAGGCCATGGCTCGCAGTGGCGTGCGTTTTTTTTCAAGCGGAAGTGAAAGCGACTGCTTTCCCTGCCGCTTGTTTTTTCTCCCACTAGTTCTTTTCGATTATACTCTGCTGCTCTGGCATTACCGCTGTAAAATGCAAGCTACCAAGCTGCTTTCCTTTCTGAACTATTTCCATGAACGTAAGTGTTTTTCTGTGACAGACAACATGACAACATGTGCTGTTAAAACTTGTGTTAACAAGATATGAGCCCCGGTGTTGAGGTAACGGGTATTTAGGAACCCGTTTGGTGCCAGGGGATAACACCCGAAGACCTCTGAGTTCTCCCTTGTTCCGGACCACAGAAACACTGAGTCTTCTAGTCGCAGTCAGAGATCGAATTTTATTGGTAGCTACCAAGTAACAGGTGTCCTAGAAGCACGACAAACACGGGTCATGTGTTCTCAGGAGACTGTTCGTTTTTACAGAACCAGCCTTCTCCTTATATACAAAAATAATAGCAGCAAGCAAGAATTCTTGAGTTTATGATATGGCTATACACATATTTCTACAATAATACAAAAGAGCGAAGTCATGTAGGCAAGCCCGTATTTTAGACGTCCAATTCGTGATAGATTACCCAGCCAGGCCCGGAACTCCCATCAGATATCGATGAAACCCCAATAAAGGAAGGCACCTCCTAGTCATAAAACTGGTCATAAACAGAGAGCGTAAAGAGGTGTGTATGTGTGTAGAAAACATGATCTGGATGTAGTGAATGGTTTGCGGCATGTTATGCATTGATGCTATCGTATTAGGCCACTGGGCTAGGAGCTGCCCAAACAGGTTCGGCTGGAGGCAATGGAGTCAGTTGGGACGGGTCAGGGGGAAGTCAGGGAAGGTGGATGTGTCCTTTTAGATCAAGCTCGACCTTTAATTGACTTATCATGAGGGCAAGACACAAGATGGATACCGTTTACAAAATGGAGTCTGAGGGGTCGGGACGGAAACTACGATTCAGGGGTGTTAGCATACCTCGATCATGACGCAAATGCATAGGAATGATGTCCTAATCATTATCGGTTCGTCGACACCAAATTCGTCATGGTACGTTGATGTTTCGGGACACGGGTATTGGACCTCGATACCGGGACAACAGTAGGGTCCAGAATTTCAGAACCACAGACCCTCCTTTTGCCCTCATATAAGGCAATAATTCATGTTAATCCGAGTCTAAATCTGTATGAAGGAATTCGAGGAGATGCTGCTGTAGCATCATTCTGTTGCTCAGTTCGTCCCTTGACACAGGCTTCCGTACACATGAGGTAGCACAGAGGCCACATATTGCAGGAGCGCACTGTACACACAGGCAGAACATAACCAGAAGTGCTAAGATCATCCCAATGAAGATCAGTGTTTTCCATCCCCAGGTGGCGATCAGTTCCCAGAACCACCCTAGTAAGGACCAGTCCCCTTTTTCTACGTGAAGGAACCAGATATCTCGTGTAGCTTAGAGATGGCCTGGTACACTGTCGGTGCGTTATCAGGGATGAAAATGCAACTACTGGATTGGATCACTCTACACACACCACCACGATCGGCGAGTATGATATCTAGGGCAACTCGGTTCTGAAGGGTCATAAGTCGATCCGACTGAAGCTCGGTCGTCAAATTGCCAAGGGCTCCGGCCGTTGTAATCACGGCGGATTCAACTATCCTTGATAACTGGCGGATATTCCTGCTGTTACCATAGGCCCCCAAAATGGCAGAAAACCCTTTGCGAAGTCAGCGAATTCCTGACCCGCGGTGTCGTCGTTGCTCACGACACCCCTAGCTGTCCTTGTCCGATGGTAATCTGCCCTGGCCGTGTAGGTGGGAGGCAGCAGAAATGAGATAAAACATGTACCTGAGAAGTCAGGGGGCAACCAGGTGTAGGCTTGGTCATGGCAGACGAAATACGTGCCTTTGGCTGCTAATAGTATAGGGGAAGTTCAGGAAGCGAACACATATGTTTCCGTGCATACACTCTTTCCTAATTGTGCTTTGGGATCCCTGCCGATACCTTGTAAACATAAGTGACCTCGGTTGGGTACTATCCAAACTGGGCGGGATTTCTTTGCTGTCTGGCTCTTACTCAGGTAAACCCCATATTTAGTTACGTTCCAACGAGTGTACGGAGTGAGTTCATCTTTGGGAATCGTTAGATATGTGTCGAACTCTCTACTCATATTTCTTATCCCTGCTACTAGTGCCTTGTTACTGGAATCACTCTCAGTAGAACGGGTCGGGTATGGTTCTAGGGCGAATAGGAACATGGTCTGGAAAGCCCACAGAGAACCAAATAACTGAAAGGCAGGATGAAGTATGGGATACCCTTATCAGTCGTGTGCGGCATGAGTCCGCATATCCAACAGTTCGATGTGTTCATTATGGACTGGTGTTGGTGTAGAAGTTGAATGAATGAGTTATTTACAAATTCGAGTCTTCTGGCAGACTCGTGTTCAGGTAGAGGGTGAAAGGAGTGTGTGGAGAGAGTGAGAGGAGGAGTTGGCCGAGTGTCATTTGAGAACAAGGAAACTTGAAAGACGAATAGAGTATAACCAGTCAAGAACATTGCTGTGCTACACAACATAAAAATACATATTATCAAAAACCTTCTTTTGGCCAGTATCGTGCATAATTGTCTTTCAAAGTCCGTGAGTCTGGCAGGTCTCTTTACCCTAGGAAACTCCATCCTCTACTTGCTGCCCGCGGTGGTAGGTTGATTCTGCCAGGGAGTGCGCTCTGTTCAGTCCGGGGTAACTCCCTTGGACCAACCAGAACCGTTGACCTAAACGTCCCCAGTTGCACTCCCCAGACTTCAACCGCGACCCTAGCAGCAGAACCGGATGGCGGTTCGAAAATCAAAAATGAGCAAGTTCCCTGGGCGAGAGAGCTGAAAAATCAAAAATAGTTCTTAGGGGAAAAGAAAATCACATTAGTTTGCTTTTATTAGTCTCTTTGTTTAGACCTTAAATTGTACCGTCGTTTTCCTGGTACGGTGTGGTCTTCAAACAATGTCTCAGGTTCGGTAGTGTCCAACTGCATAGACGGTGGCACAAGTCCTTGTAAAATATGATCACTCTCCTTTTCGGTACCAGTTTCTTTCAAACGTGCATTGCTGAAAGGGAGGAAGCGAGGTATGGATTCTGTCTCAGAGTCGGCAAGTCCTTCCTTGACCCACCGGTCGTATGGGAGGGGTAGGGGGACCCGTTTACAATGGGTCCCGTGCACCCAGCTCTTTTTGCCTTCCACCCGAACAGCTGATCTCGTGGAAAGAAGTACCAGGTACGGTCCGGTCCACCTCGGCTGTCCGTTATTTGTGCGCTGGAAATTCCGCACCAAGACCCACGTGCCGGGTTCGATGGAGTGACCTGGATCGTCAGAAGCTGGCGGAGAGGAACTGTGAACCTGTTGGTGTAAAACACGCAATTTAGTTGTTAATTCGCACAAATAGTCAAGCAGTACGGGGTGCTCTATTTCGCTGAGTTTCTTTGGCCTTGGCACGCCCCAGACGTTGGCTGGGCGGCCAAACACTATCTCATGAGGACTAAGTCCTAACCTGGAATGGACGGTCATCCTGTTTGACAAGAGTGCTAGGGGCAAGGCGTCAGGCCATTTAAGACCTGTACTGGCTTGGATCTTGGCTAATTTGAGCTTTAAAGTGCCATTGTAGCACTCTACTAATCCAGCTGATTGGGGGTGATTCGCAGAGTGAAACTTTTGTTGTATGCCTAAACACTCACACACTCTCTTCATCACGCGTCCTACGAATTCACTTCCATTATCACTCCAGACGATTCTAGGCATACCGAATCTAGGGAAGAACTCTTTGACAAGGGCTTTGGCAGTTGACAAGGCAGTATTGTCCTTAAGGGGGTACACTTCCACCCACCTGGAGAAAGCGCAAACAACAACGAGCACATACTTCAGATTGTTGCACCTCTCCATGTGAATGAAATCGAGCTGCAAAACCTCGAACGGATACGTTGGAGGCGCAAAATGACCAGCTGGAGTTGGGGTTCCCCTACCGGGATTGTACTTCAAACACACCATACAGTTTCTGACCACATTCTCTGCATATTTCGGGATATTACCATTTTGCCATACTGGGGCCAATAGTTTACAGATTCCTCTCGAACTGATGTGCGCAATTCCATGAGCCATTGTTACTACTGCAAGTACATATGCGTTAGGTAATAGCCATCGCTGGTGTTCTGACAGTTCGACCCAACAACCATTCGCGTCTAATCTACCTTTACTTTCTCTCCATTCATTCACCTCTTTCTCAGTTGCCTCGGCTTGTATAGATTTCACGCTTTCAATGGTGTCCTCACACATCCCTACATCCGTAATCCATCTAGCGGGACCTACGACATACATCCGACTCATCGTGTTCCTTGCAGTCTCTTTCTCAACCTCGTCTGCAAATGCATTCCCGCGGCCAACATCATCCTGAATCTTTCTGTGGGCACTGCATTTCACAATTGCAACTTGTAGTGGCAGGGTCAATGACTCGAGGAGTTCATTAACTAACTGACCATGTTGTATCTTTGCACCATGTGACGTAAGGAACCCACGTTCACGCCATAATCTCCCAAAACTGTGAGCCACGCCAAAGGCGTATTGGCTGTCAGTGTACACATTCACTCGCTTTCCTTTCGCTAACACACATGCTCTGGTAAGTGCAATCAGTTCTGCGGCTTGTGCAGAATTGTGGGAAATACGCGCGGTCTCTATAATGGTGCGTAATGTCGTTACGGCATATGCTGCAGTCGTATCACCATTCGGCAGCTTGAAACATGAACCATCAACCCATAAAGTATCGTTGCATTCAGGAAGGGGAGTGTCCTGTAAGTCTACTCTCCCTTTTGTCTCTTCTTCTGTCCTAAAACAGCAGTCATGGTTATCAATCTTGTCTGTTTCTGTCGGAATGGGTAATAACGTTGCGGGATTCAGTGTATCACACCTCTTTATGTGGATGTGACTTGCTAGCAGTGTAAGTTCGTAACTGGATAGTCGAGCGCTAGTAAGATGTTGTGTCTTCGTCCTGTTTAGTAAAATGTCTACTGCATGCGGGACCATAACGATCAGAGTATTATTCATGACTAATCCAGCGGACTGTCGAATGCAGACAGCTGCTGCGGCGGTGGCTCTCAGACAACTTGGTAGTGCCTTAGCCACAGGGTCTAGAGTTGCCGAAAAATACGCGCATGGGCGCTGTCTGTCCCCAAAATGTTGTGTTAAAACTGATAATGCACAACCTTCCTTCTCATGGACATATAATGTAAAAGGCTTACTGTAGTTGGGGTTTCCCAACACAGGAGCCGAACATAATTCATCACGCAACTTGTGGAAACTCGTTTGGCAATCTTCAGACCAGGGCATAGGATTTGGCGTGTCTTTGCAGAGTAGTGCCAGCAAGGGTTTAGCTAGTAGTGAGAAATTCGGTATCCATTGTCTACAGTACGATGTAATGCCCAAGAAGGCCCGAACATCTCTCTGTGTCCTTGGGGCACTCAGTTCTGCAATTGCCTGTATTCTTTCTGGTGTCAGTCTCCTTCCCTCCTTCGACAAGATGTGACCTAGGTAGGTTACTTCTTGTCGGCAAAATTGGAGTTTGGAAAGAGAGACTTTGTGCTTCATGTCACATAAGTCACGTAATAATGATAACGTAGCTTTCTTGCAAATCTCTTCAGTGTCTGCAGCGATCAGCAGATCGTCTACGTACTGAATCAGAGTTGAGCCATTCGGTAGAATAATCGTGTCTAGTTGTGTTTTCAGGGCCTGACTAAATATTGATGGGCTTTCACAGTAGCCTTGAGGAGCACACTTGAAGCGGAAGCTTCGTCCTCCTAAATTGAAGCCAAAAATGTCTCTACTTTCCTCGGCAATCGGGATGCTGAAGAAAGCGTTCTTCAGGTCAATCACCGAGAAACAAGCTGCTGAAGCTGGAGAACCATTGTCAATAAAGCAGTAATGTCGGGGACAACTGGAAACTGTGGGATAACTACCTTATTTACTTCTCTGAGGTCAATCATGAACCTGTACACAGGCGGTTGTAAAGGATCAGCGCTTTAAGACGGGCAGAACTGGACTGTTACAAACATTACCTGTTGTCTCTTCGATGACATTTTTATCGATCAGATCATAAACGATCGTCAACAATGCATTTTCGCATTCGCTAGATATTTTGTATTGGGGAATACGTGGCAACCTAACGTTGGCTTTCAAAGTTATGACATACGGTGCTATCTCCAAACGACCTACATCATTAGAGCCATTAGCCCAAAGTATATCAGGAAGTGATAACAATTCAGTTGGAATATTGTCCTTTGACAAATACATTGGAGAAATGACTTTCTTACCTAAAGTAAGTTGTACTCCCAAGGGGGAACAGTACAAAGTCGCATATAACCTTTTTAGCAAATCCAAACCTAACAAATTTTCACCGCAACCTGTTGTAAGAATGAGGGGTGCTTCTAATTCGCACGGGCCAATAGAAAGCGATATAGGACTAGAGATCGGGTTTCTAACAGGGGCGCCAGAGAAACCTACTGAAACATTCATTTCGCCAGACAAAGGTGCGCCAGGAAGTTTCGAGTGCATGATAGAACTTTTTGTAGCACCAGTATCCAGCAAAAATGGCTCTGACACTCCCGAGGTAATTACCTCGACATAAGGTCCATTCTGATCTACTGGAACTGAAACAACTCCCTCTCTTCGTCCATGGCTGTCCTAGCAATCGTTACCCTCATTTTCGTGTTCGGTGTAATAGTCGTCAGCATAGTACTGAGCTGACCTAGACGATGCATTATTCTGTTGGTCAAAGCTGTTCATCGAATTCTGAGGCGGAAAAGAAGTTGTATTCTGGGTGAAATTTCCACGGCCCCTACCTCTAGGGGCATGTTGAACACCTCTTCCCCTTACACCTGAAGCACCGCTCAAACGTCGCGCAAGAGCCGGACAATTACCTTTAAAGTGACCCTCTTCCTTGCAATACGCACATTGATTCGGGCCATAAGCAATACGCTGATGGGAAAACTCGTTTCCTTGCGCGTTTCTCGAATACTGCTGTTGTTGTTGATAATTGGGCTGACTAGCCGTACGAGGCGGATAGGCTTGCTGGAGAAGAACTTTAGTTTTTAAATCTTTTGTCTTTTTGTCTACTTTATTTAGCTCGTCTTTGCGCCTATTTTCATAGTACTGGGCTGTAGCTAAAATTTGCGCTGACGTAGAGACAGCCCAAGCACTCTCTGAATCTTTCAGTTTATTACACAGTTCAGGAATTAAATTATGTACTAATTTGTCTACAAACAATCTTTGACCACCCTCGGTAGCCATATCCTGACCACTATGATCGGTGAAAGTCTCCTCAAATCTTGTGAAAAAGTCAGACACATTCTCATCTTTCTTCTGCTTGCACGCAGATAGCTTGTCCCAGTTTACGCGTACTTCAGGCATTATTGTTTTCATGTACGCGATAATCCTACCGGGAAGTTCAGCTATTAACGGCTCAGGTTTAAAACCACCTATTTGTCTAGCATCCGTAGCGGTAATGTTCGCCCATGAGTCACCTAGTTCTTGGTCATGGTTCGTATGACGGATTTTGCTCCATAAAGGATGTGGAACAACGTTCCCAAACAACATGTCTACATCCACTAAATTCATTATACATGAGCTTGCAGTTTGCGATAACTCCTTATAATACCCAGTCGGGTTTTTACGAGGATCAGGCAGTGTCTGCTTGAGTGCTGAGACTTCGGATCATTTCCAGGGGACATGTACCCATACAGGCTGGAAATGAGGCAGAATTGGTGGATTCGCATTCGCATCACCTTCCCTCCAAACCGGAGGAACCTCTCTCATGGGGTACTGTCTCGCTCTTTTCCCACCTGGTGCATCGTCTTCGTGACATGATCTAGAGACGTTTCCCTTACTCCTATAAGAGAGCAATAACTCTATCGCTTTCTCAACATCTGCACCTATAATCATACCTTCATAGAACTTAAAGCGTGTACGCCATAGTTCGTTCATTGTGCATTTGGAATCATTTGTCTTCACATCTTCGCACAGATATACACACATTTCTTCTAATACGTATCTCTGGGTGGGTGTATTCCATTGACGGAAAACGTCCATAACAGACTGAACATCATATCTAACAGTATCCGTAATCCATTTACGGGCTAGTTCATTTAGCACTCTTCTTTCCTCGTAATCAGGCAGTTGACTACGGGACTGTCTATGTTCTGTTTTAGGCGTTGTTTTAGGCGACCCAAAGAAAGGTGAAAACAGACTAGTGACTGTACCTGTCACTCTTTGTCTAATAGAAGGAGAACCTTGCGGAGGGGTAAGTGCATCGGAAAAAACAGACTGAGGCAAAGAAGAAGTAGAGGCAATAGCAGAGGAAGTTGAAGTAGTAGCAGACGTAGTATCATAGACAATAGCTGGAGCTGTAGGCAAAGTCGTAGAAGTAGATGGAGTAGGTAGCAGAGAAGGCGGCCTTTGAGAAGGCTGTGCCGGAGAAGTAGGAACCAGCTGAACAATAGCTGGAGTTTGTGCAATAGCTGTGTTCCGTGCGCCGGGGCGCGGTATAGTAAAATGCTTTGGCGTTGTAGTAGCGTCTAACGCATACGGTGGAGGTGAGCTTAATAAGTGGGACATTAATGGATCTTTCTCGGATCTCTCCTCTTGACCTTGTCCCTTATTTGGTAACATCGGGTAGCATTTATCTACTGCTAGTTTCTTGCTCCTAAGCATTTGTTCGTTTTCCTGCTCTTCCTCGTTATCCCTGTATTTTATGGCAGCTTGCACCATCGACATTCCTCTTTTATTCTTTTTTGCTAATTTTATTTCTTTCTGTTTGGCTTCTTTGCGCCATAAGCGGAAAGAGTCAAACATCGCCGGCCGGGCTTTTCTCTTGAATAATTTGACCTCTAGGTTATCTAATATTTCTGAGTCGAAACTACCATATTGGGGTCATTTTAAAACACCATCCTTGCGGGTGTATTTTATCCACACTTCATTATATGTGATGGGACCTACGCCGTGCTTCACATAGAGCTCATATGTTGGAGTTCCAATCGGAGGAACCGGACAGGAATCCTCTAATCGGGAGTCCTTACTATAACCAAGACAAAACAAGTTTCCAAGTCTGCTAAAACCAGGCATCTTTGCTCACTAGTCTAGCTTCAAACTTCAAAGGATTATCTGTTACGATATTTCTTGTGAATACACAAGTCCTTCGGCTTTGGGGCTTGCAAGTACCAAATCAAAGCGTATCTCAAGGATTCCAAAAACTAAGGACAAACTAAGGACTGGGAGACGCTCCACTTATACTTAACTGAAGTATTTGAAGATCGGTGACGTCGCTAGAAGACTCGTCTATCGTTTCGCTCTACCAAGGATCACTGGGTCCAAAACAAGGCGATAGTCAGGGCAGCAGTCCTTCGTAGCCGTCGGGACGCGGGGAACCTCGCAGCAAAGACCTTCGGAACCACGTCGACATACAGGGGTCGCTGAAGTGGCTGGCTGTCCTCTGGAATTTTCACACGAAGCTCCTCACGAACATCTGGCTTGGACCGTTGCCGCTTGATACCGCCCCGAGTTGGGCGCCAACTGAGGTAACGGGTATTTAGGAACCCGTTTGGTGCCAGGGGATAACACCCGAAGACCTCTGAGTTCTCCCTTGTTCCGGACCACAGAAACACTGAGTCTTCTAGTCGCAGTCAGAGATCAAATTTTATTGGTAGCTACCAAGTAACAGGTGTCCTAGAAGCACGACAAACACAGGTCATGTGTTCTCAGGAGACTGTTCGTTTTTACAGAACCAGCCTTCTCCTTATATACAAAAATAATAGCTGCAAGCAAGAATTCTTGAGTTTATGATATGGCTATACACATATTTCTACAATAATACAAAAGAGCGAAGTCATGTAGGCAAGCCCGTATTTTAGACGTCCAATTCGTGATAGATTACCCAGCCAGGCCCGGAACTCCCATCAGATATCGATGAAACCCCAATAAAGGAAGGCACCTCCTAGTCATAAAACTGGTCATAAACAGAGAGCGTAAAGAGGTGTGTATGTGTGTAGAAAACATGATCTGGATGTAGTGAATGGTTTGCGGCATGTTATGCATTGATGCTATCGTATTAGGCCACTGGGCGAGGAGCTGCCCAAACAGGTTCGGCTGGAGGCAATGGAGTCAGTTGGGACGGGTCAGGGGGAAGTCAGGGAAGGTGGACGTGTCCTTTTAGATCAAGCTCGACCTTTAATTGACTTATCATGAGGGCAAGACACAAGATGGATACCGTTTACAAAATGGAGTCTGATGGGGACGGAAACTACGATTCAGGGGTGTTAGCATACCTCGATCATGATGCAAATGCATAGGAATGATGTCCTAATCATTATCGGTTCGTCTACACCAAATTCGTCATGGTACGTTGATGTTTCGGGACACGGGTATTGGACCTCGATACCGGGACAACAGTAGGGTCCAGAATTTCAGAACCACAGTGTGTTTAACTTGTTATTGTCAAAGGAGTTTGAGCATAAGTGGCGCTCCTGAGTGGCAGGCAGTGGCTGATGGGACACTAGGTTTGGAGATCTTGGGGATGCAGTGTACGGGGTGTCCCCTTGCTCTGAGGGCAGTGCTCTGGCTTTCATTGGCCCTGGCCTGGCGTCGCTCGAATCTAAGCGTGCCCGTAGAGCAGTGGTTCCCAAACTTTTTTGACCTGTGGCTCCCTTGACCCTATTGGCAGATGGCCAAGGCTCCCCATCATGTCACTTTTTTTTCTAACCGTTGGGGGGATGTAAGCCCGACCTCGGAAGTACTTACAGTTTTCTCCCTGAAATTAATTGGGATGAAGGCGATGAGTATTCCAACTAAGTGAAGTACAAAGAACAAGGTGATGGTTGGAATGCTTGAATTAATCTCAACCACTGGCAATTACTCAGGCCGCAACCCAATCCATCGTTTTTTTCACCACCATGCCACCTCAGTAATAACTGAAGTAAGCCCTGTCATGCAAAGTGCTGTTGCCAGTGAAGAAGCAAACCCTGGGCATGTGCAGCGAGGCCGGCGATTGCCAAAGTCAAGTTTTGCAGCCCAATTTTAAAGCTCTGAAACTCAAAGCTGTCAGAGCCAAGCAGCATCCTAATTATCAATGCTGCTTCCTCTATAATGGCACATGAATTAAAATGTGGGCTGCAACACTTGGCTTTTTGGCACTTCCTGGCCTCCCTGCACATGCACTGCCCCACTGCCCACCCTGATCCTCTCAGACACTGAGTCACCAATTAACTCTCGCTTGCCATGAGTTGTGAGAAGATGATACTCATATTGTAAAAAAGACAAACTGCAAGCCCTGGAATGCTCTACTAAACACTAAAATAGAGCCAAAGAGCAGCTAAAGGCGTGCCTGTTCTTTGCATTAAAGGAAGCTTGCATAATTGCAAACCTTGCTGTATCTGTATATGGTCGGTTAATGACGCTTTGTTAAACTTTCAATTATGAAAAAGCGAAAGCGTCTTCTATGCCCTCATCCATTTCGTTTCTCCACCTCTTGTTGCTGCCTTTCCTCTTCATACATTCTATTTCGCCCCTCTTTCTGCCTTTATGTCCTGCTTTCCTTTTCTTCCCCTTTGATTCTTTCACACTTTGT
Organism: Lissotriton helveticus; assembly: GCF_964261635.1. NCBI lineage: Eukaryota > Metazoa > Chordata > Amphibia > Caudata > Salamandridae > Lissotriton > Lissotriton helveticus. The sequence goes on along the minus strand of NC_136068.1, from coordinate 636,342,298 downwards.
TTTACCCCCGTGTCTTCCTTCTTCCACCTGCTGCTTGCCCTTGTTTTCTCTGACTGAAAGTCTTGGTGTCACTTTTAGTTTCTGCATTTCTCTCATACCTCTGCTGCACTCCTCTTCCCAGATATAAAACATAGGTTGCCCAGTCTGGGGTGATTTAGCAGCGTGCAATCCATGTATTCCAGGTACTTCTCTGTTTATATTTCTTAAGTGAAAATGTGAGCAGAAACACACTTTGTTTGACTGTTTTTAACTCCACAATCAGTAAAGATGCTAATTGTGCAGCAGTAAATAACCCAAATTAAAGCAGAAATAACCACATCAGACCGCTCAGAATGAGTTCCAAAATCTTTATCCCGAGTTCAAGGGAAGCTTTTCTGAATCAGACAAAAGTGGAGAAAATGTAAGTGCGTTCAGTGGTTCATAACACTAAATTTTCTCTTGGTGAAATACATCTTCAGCTGTAGGAAACAGCTTCAAAAGGTAGCATCAGTTCCAGATAAGGTATACTACTCATATTATTTGGGAGGCCTTACTCTTGTCACTAACATCGGGAAATATACTGAGGGAAGGAGGAACTGCTTTCACTGAGGCTGAGAAACATTCGTCCTGCCTGGCCTTGGCTGATGGTCAGACTAAGGCCGGGAAACAAATCCAGGCTGCAATGTGGCCTAGTTCCACAGCGAGGTTGCCCACTGGGATTTCTTTTTTTTTTAACCTAATAAATTCCGGCAAAATGTTTCTTCACAGAACAATGTGCAGGAACAGCAGCCAACATAAACACACTGGCTTGGGGCTCACAAGTTTTTTCATGTCCCCTTACTGTGCACTTAACCTTAAAGCAAGGAGAATTCTAGTGAGCATACAACCTACTTGTAAGTTGTGAAGAGGGTCCTCAGAGGCGCAGCTGAACTCGAGCAACAATAACGCTCGACAGTCTGTTGGCTGCTGCATATGTGGAGGCAATGAGAAAACACATCCTACGCGCGTGTAGCGGATGTGCTCTCTTGGGCCAAATCCTGATTCCGGATTACAAAGGTAGCATTTGTAACTCCCCCGTGTGTTGCGCTGCAGCTTAGTGTAATTTAAATAAGCTTCACTTGCTGCCTTCAGGCTGAGATGTAGTTAATTGTTAACGTTCTCACAATTACATGATTAGAAGCTCAAGCTTCCTCAGCACACGCTATCTTTCCCACATTGTGAGTGGCGCCCCTGGCTACTCCTAACGGTGCACCGGGGTGCTGCGGCGCACAGTTTGGGAACCACAGCCGTAGAGGCCCTGGCTTGTCCGCCCGGGTTTCCGTTTTCCAGTGGGCCGCGGGTTAATCGCGGTCATTCACCCTCACTGCCACGAGGAGAGCTGAGCTCGCGCCCTCGCCTGCGCCGTTGCCGCCGCCTCTGCTCAGGTATGGATGGGCTCGGGTGGGGTTGGTGGGGCCCGGTATGGTCAAAGGGGCAGTTGGGTGTGAGGGGGCATGCGCATGGGCACCACCCCAGGGGCGATAGCGTGGGTGGAACTGCGGTCTGTGAGACGGCAGGTGCCGAGGCAGAGCTCAAGCACCTGGGCAGGTGAAGAAGTGATGCTCTCTCTTGAATCTTTTGAGAGGGAGGTGAAATGGGTGTGTTGTAGAGCACCATGCTCTATCACTCCAACGCAGTGGTAGAAGTGGGCGGGATCGGAAGGGCACGGCGTGCCCCTACTTTAAAAAAGTATTTCAGTTTGTTCCCCTACTTCTTTCTTTCAAAAAATCGTCCAGGCAAAAATAGTCCTACTTTATAACAATAACTTTTTAATTCAGCTTCCAGGGGCTGCTCGCACTTCCCTGTTGAACTCCAGAGGCTGCAGCAGCCCCTCCCTGAGCTCTCACAGGCTGTGGGCTGGGCCATTGTCATTCCGAATGAGGCCGATTAATCCCTTTCGCATGACAATGCGCCCGCCTTCTGCCTTTGACGATGGTGTGCCGATCTTGTGTGGATCTGGAGCTTGAGGGATGGTGTTCTGCGAGACAAACCCCCCTCCATTGAGCGTCCTGGTGTGAAGACCTTTTCCCTTTTAGGATACTGTGTCATCAGTGAATTAAATCGATCGTTTTTCAGGATATAATATGTCTTGTGTAAAAACCTCTAGTCCAGATCCTCCAAATATACCACAGTTTACAAAGTGCCCTTATTGTCTGATTGTTCAAGTTTACAAAAAACCTCTAACGCGATGCACACTAGGTGTTAACGCAGTCTGGTGGAAGACGCACACGCAGGGAATTTGTGGTACAACGCGTTTTCCTGTTTGCAATGAGGTCAGAGTTAGTTATGACAGAGGAGCTTTCCTCAAACAGAGTACTCTGGGGAACTTGCCCCCTTGTGTAATTTGTCCATGTTGTACACAGAGTGAACAGGGCAGGAACAGTGACGGGACAGAAGAGGCGACAGAAAAGGAGAGGTAATGGGGCAGGAGAGGTGACCGGGCAGAAGTAGTAATGGGCAGGAGAAGTGACAGCGTAGGAGAAGTGACAGCGTAGGAGAAGTGACGGGCAGGAGAAGTGACGGAGCAGGACAAGTGACGGGGCAGGAGAAGTGATGGGTCAGGAGCAGTGATGGGACAGGAAAGGCCATAGGAAAGGAGAGGTGACGGGGCAAGAGGAGTGATGGTGCAGGAGTGGTGATTAGGCATGAGCAGGAGTGGTAACTGGGCAGGAACAGTGAACAGATAGGGGCAGTGAACGGATAGGAGCAGTGAACAGGGAGGAGAAGTGATGGGGCAGGAGCGGTGAGGGGGCAGGAGCGGTGAGGGGGCAGGCGCGGTGATGGGGCAGAAGCGGTGACGGGGCAGGAGCGGTGATCGGGCAGGAGCGGTGAACGGGGCAGGAAAAGTGACAGGGCAGGAGAAGTGACGGGTCAGGAGCAGTGATGGGACAGGAGAGGCCACAGGAAAGGAGAGGTGACGGGGCAGGAGGAGTGATGGTACAGGAGCGGTGATTAGGCATGAGCAGGAGTGGTTCCTGGGCAGGAGCAGTGAACAGATAGGGGCAGTGAATGGATAGGAGCAGTGAACAGGGCAGGAGAAGTGATGGGGCAGGAGCCGTGAGGGGGCAGGTGCGGTGATGGGGCAGGAGTGGTGCCGGGCAGGAGCGGTGATCGGGCAGTAGCGGTGAACGGGGCAGGAAAAGTGACGGGGCAGGAGCAGTGACTGGACAGGAGCAGTGACTGGACGGGAGCAGTGACTGGAGAGGAAGCAGCGACTGAGCAGGAGCAGTGACTGGGCAGGAGCAGTGACGGGGCAGGAGAGGCAACAGGAAAGGAGAGGTGAGTGGGCAGGAGTGGTGACCGGGCGGGAGTGGTGACAGGGCAGGAGGGATGACCGGGCGGGAGTGGTGACCGGGCAGGAGAAGTGACCGGGCAGGAGAAGTGACCGGGCAGGAGCGGAGAAGCGACGGGGCAGGAGCAGTAACGGGGCAGGAGCAGTGACAGGGCAGGAGAGGCTACAGGGCAGGAGAGGCGACAGGGCAGTAGAAGTGACGGGCAGGTGATGTGACGAACAGGTGACGTGACGGACAGGTGACGTGACGGGGCAGGAGAGGTGACGGGGCAGAAGAGGTGACAGAGCAGGAGAGGTGACGGGGCAGGTGAAGTGACAGGGCAGGAGAAGTGACAGGGCAGGAGAGGTGACAGGGCAGGAGAGGTGACAGGCAGGAGAGGTGACGGGGCAGGAGAGGTGATGGGGTAAGAGCGGTGATTGGGCATGAGCAGGAGCGGTAACCGGGCAGGAGCAGTGAACAGGGCAGGAGCAGTGAACGGGGCAGGAGCAGTGAACGGATAGGAGAGGCGACAGGGCAGGAGAGGTGACAGGGCAGGAGAGGCGACAGGGCAGGAGAGGTGACCGGGCAGGAGAGGCAACGGGGCTAGAGAGTTGACCGGGCAGGAGAGGTGACTGGGCAGAAGCAGTGATTAGGCATGAGCAGGAGCAGTCACAGGGCAGGAGCGGTGTACAGGGCAGGAGCAGTGAACAGGGCAGGAGAAGTGATGGGGCAGGATAAGTGACTGGGCAGGAGAAGGGAGGGGGTAGGGAAATTGACGAGGCAGGAGCGTTGATCGTGCATGAGCAGGAGTACTGACTGGACAGGAGTACTGACTGGACAGGAGTACAGACGGGGCAGGAGCAGTGACGGGGCAGGAGCAGTGACGGGGCAGGAGCAGTGACGGGGCAGGAGAAGTGACGGGGCAGGAGAAGTGACGGGGCAGGAGAAGTGATGGGGCAGGAGAGGTGACAGGCAGGTGAAGTGATTAGGCATGAGCAGGAGCAGATAACGGGTAGGAGCAGATAACGGGCAGGAGCAGATAGCTGGCAGGAGTAGTGAACGGGCAGGAGTAGGGAACGGGCAGGAGTAGTGAACGGGCAGGAGTAGTGAACGGGCAGGAGCAGTGATGGGGCAGGAGCAGTGAACGAGAAGCAGCAGTGACAGGGCAGGGGAAATGACAGGGAAGGAGCGGTGATGGGGTAGGAGAAGTGACCGGGCAGGAGAAAGTGACAGGGCAGGAGAAGTGACTTGTACTTATGTTCCTTGCCTTTTTAGGTCGAGCCTGGAATACACGCATCCGAAGGATGCGGGTCCAGGTGGAGAACTATAGCTAGCTGACTCGGGGGAATGAAGGACAAGAAAGTGCCACGCGCTCTCCGGCTGGATTTCACTGCGTGCACGCGCACCCACACTCACGCATGCGCACATCACAGCCACACGCATACACAGCCAGACGCACACACACACCCCCCTGTCGCCGCACCTACACGCACACGCAGAGACACCCCCACACACACACCAGCGCACCTACACTACTCACTTACCGCCTCAGCCGCCTCTCCTTACTTCTGCTGCCATCGACTCTGTGGGCGCGGGCTTCTCGCAAAGTCGGAAGTCCCGCCCCACGACTGCCGTGAGCGTGCACATCCCAAGACCGGAAGTTCGGGAGAGTGCACGCTCACGGCTTGTTTTAAAGGAGCAGTCACCATTTCTTTGCTGTTTACATATATGAAAAATAATCCAGTCTATTCATGGAAACATTGAGATAACACCGTGTGACGTCGTCACGAAACAGTAAGAAATGTAATTAGAGGGAGATAACAGAATGCGTGACGCATTTGTAGTTTGAAGCGGGGCAAATAACACAACAGAAAATAACACCCATTATTAATCACTGAAAATCGTGAACAAATCATTCGTGAACTAAAAGCCTGAAATTAGGCCCCGGCCGCCCACTTCCTCCAGGTGCGTGGTGTTCTTTAGGGGATCGAAAACTTCCCGACCGTCCAGTGCTGAGAAAGGCAGGTAGGGCTGGGGCAGAATGACGTCAAGCTTCTCTCACCTCCCCACCCACCAAGAGGGCTGGCGCAGTCTCCACAAAAAGGTCAACAGCACATTTGTAATGATTTGCCGTTTCCCTGTCAGCACGGAGGTGCACATGGGTTCAAGCATATGGGGGCGGGCGAGGAGAAGTGGGGGGGGGGCACTTACAGGTGTTGGGCTTTTTGGGTTTGTTGAGTTGAAGAGGAAGGAGGGAACATGCAGAAGAAAACGAAATGAGTGCACGTCTTTAAATATCCAGTGGCTAACCTAACACCGCCTCGTCAGTGAAATCTAGCTCTGCCCGGGCAGGGGGTGGGGCGTCTGGGCAGGGGGAGTTGTTCGGTAGTGGTGGCCGGGACGGGGCGCCTGAGAACAGGTGACACCTGTTCCAGGAAAAAAACACAGATAGGAAAGAAGAAGTGGATGTCGTCCACGTGGAGCACATGTAGATGTAATTGATTGTTTTCAGGGAGCTTGTAGATGCCTTAGACTGACAACACTTTAGACTTAGTTGACCCGCGTAGACATGCTGCTAGCCGATTATCGTCCAGGGATGACACTTCAAAATATAGTTGGTTGTCTGTGTACCAGGGGCCATCTACCACTGGCAACGCTTTTAGATTGCATTACAAAAACTATAGGTGTCACATTTGTGAAAGTTAAAACTATTGGCATTGTAAATGACAAAGCTATTCATTTAGCTATTTTCAAAACCAACACATAAATAAAAAAAATTTCATTTACAATACCAATAGCTCAAACTTTCCTAATGCGAGACCTATTGCATTGCAAATGCTTGTTATTTATATACTATTGCATGACATCCACTGATGTGTCTGCAAAGTATACCTGTTGAGTGGTGACCGGGCGGGAGTGGTGACAGGGCAGGAGTGGTGACCGGGCGGGAGTGGTGACCGGGCAGGAGAAGTGACCGGGCAGGAGAAGTGACCGGGCAGGAGCGGAGAAGCATAGGGGCAGGAGCAGTAACGGGGCAGGAGCAGTGACGGGGCAGGAGAGGCTACAGGGCAGGAGAGGCGACAGGGCAGTAGAAGTGACGGGCAGGTGATGTGACGAACAGGTGACGTGACAGACAGGTGATGTGACGGGGCAGGAGAGGTGACGGGGCAGAAGAGGTGACGGGGCAGAAGAGGTGACGGGGCAGGAGAAGTGACGGGGCAGGAGAAGTGACAGGGCAGGAGAAGTGACAGGGCAGGAGAAGTGACAGGGCAGGAGAGGTGACAGGCAGGAGAGGTGACGGGGCAGGAGAGGTGATGGGGCAGGAGAAGTGATGGGGTAAGAGCGGTGGTTGGGCATGAGTAGGAGCGGTAACCGGGCAGGAGCAGTGAACAGGGCAGGAGCAGTGAACGGGGCAGGAGCAGTGAACGGATAGGAGAGGCGACAGGGCAGGAGAGGCGACAGGGCAGGAGAGGCGACAGGGCAGGAGAGGTGACCGGGCAGGAGAGGCGATGGGGCTAGAGAGTTGACCGGGCAGGAGAGGTGACTGGGCAGAAGCAGTGATTAGGCATGAGCAGGAGCAGTCACAGGGCAGGAGCGGTGTACAGGGCAAGAGCACTGAACAGGGCAGGAGAAGTGACGGGGCAGGATAAGTGACTGGGCAGGAGAAGGGAGGGGGTAGGGAAATTAACAAGGCAGGAGCGTTGATCGTGCATGAGCAGGAGTACTGACTGTACAGGAGTACTGACTGGACAGGAGTACAGACGGGGCAGGAGCAGTGACGGGGCAGGAGCAGTGACGGGGCAGGAGAAGTGACGGGGCAGGATAAGTGACGGGGCAGGATAAGTGACGGGGCAGGAGAAGTGATGGGGCAGGAGAGGTGACGGGCAGGAGAAGTGATTAGGCATGAGCAGGAGCAGATAACGGGTAGGAGCAGCTAACGGGCAGGAGCAAATAATGGGCAGGAGTAGTGAACGGGCAGGAGTAGTGAACGGGCAGGTGTAGTGAACGGGCAGGAGTAGTGAACGGGCAGGAGCAGTGATGGGGCAGGAGCAGTGAACGGGAAGCAGCAGTGACGGGGCAGGGGAAATGACAGGGAAGGAGCGGTGATGGGGTAGGTGAAGTGACCGGGCAGGAGAAAGTGACAGGGCAGGAGAAGTGACTTGTACTTATGTTCCTTGCCTCCCCATTCTGAATTTGCGCCCATGCCAGTTGGCCACCCTACTCTGCAGTGCCCATGACCTCCTCCCCCTTCCCTTCTATCTAGGGGCCTGCAAAGCAACACTGAAAGGGCCCTCAGACAACTGTGAATTAACTGGTGACACAACAGAGCAGAGTAGACTGTTGACAATGCAATATCGGCCCTTGATTAACAGTGGATTCCAGAACAAGGAGTGTAAAATCCTCTGTGTAGAGGATGCTGTGGTGCAGGGAGGCACACAAACTAGTTTATTTTAACAAACTGACTACACTGAACGGGGTACCTGTGCACCCAAAACTTAAAACACAGTGATCCATGACATTTATGTCCAATAAGCATACATATCTGCAGTACTGCATTGAAAAAGGTAACAATGCCGGACTGGCCGTTCCAGGCATCAGGCGTTTCCCAGGGCGACTGGAAGGGTAGGGGGTCAGTTTAGTTTGGGGGGGCCGGTTTTGTACAAGTGCAGGAGTTTTAAAAACACTGCAAAGTTCTTTGTATATTCAGCAGGTTTCGGTCAACAATAGAAGTGCCAAGATAACTTTGGTGATCAATGTACCTGCTGGAGAGAGATGGGAGCATGTTTTGTCTAGTGGCTGTTTTACTCACCTAAGTTAGCGCAGAGGGGTAATATGCCTGCTGGAAAGAACGTGTACCATGCATATCAAAGAGCAATATTTTATGTGCATAGTTCAGTGGGTACTGCTTTGTGTTCACTTCCCGAATGAAAGGACACTTGAATACATATGGCCTGGCAGTTCGGGCTGGACTGGTCCCATTGGGCACAGGATCAAGACTGATTTGCATATGGCTGGGTCCAAACTGGAATGGCATGGTGAGCAAAAAAACGATGGATTCAGGCCCAGATCTCTGTACTGGGGTGAATGTATGACATTGTTCTGCATTCTGTCCATGAGTTGTTCTTTTTGCTATATTATGATTGAGCAGCTAGCTGGCTGACATGAATATAAAGGAGCCTTTGTGGGTTTCCGTGAGTCTAGATTCTTCTGACAGTCCCTTTCTCTTCTGAGCCCTGCTTACCACATGTGTACAGGAGGAGCCCTGTATTCATGTCCTCAATGTTTGAGACAAAAAATACTCATGGATTTCTGAACAATGAGAGTAAAAGCATTAAGGGAACACGTTGTTCCTGCTTATATTTCACACGCTTTACATAAACCTGTATTCCCCTGGAGTGTTGGCTTTTTCCTGAATTAAACCTCAAATAAACATGTTTATCCATTGTTTGAATTAAATAACGTTATAAGCTGTAACTGGTCAGTGAAATGCTAAACGTACTAAAAACGCCTCCCACTGATCCAATTTTTGGTTATTCCCGCCCCCTGATTCTGCACCACAGTTCCCCTACTTTTTTTCCCCACTTCGACCACTGCTCCAACGGGTCTATGTTTGGAAGTGCGAGGTTAGGCAATTGCACTCCTCACACCACCATCTCATTTTTGGTGCTGGCAGTTAGAGGTTCCTCGTTCTGTTTAATTTAGCATTTCTCAGTTTGAGGGTGTCAGCCTAACCTCACTGCAGCATCACTTCTGTGCAGGGCTCGAGTCGGGGTACCACGCGGGTGGACGGCATCCCCCCACTTATTTTACAGGGTGGACGCTGTCCTCCCTGCCAAACAGCTGTACTTTGCCTTTTTGGCCTCTCTTGGACGAGATCGGAGCCACCTTTCGAGACGTCACTTCCTGTTGTGACGTCACTTCCGGTGACAGCGCCCCCCCCCCACTTCTTTCTTTAGGACTTGTGCCCTGCTTCTGTGGTCCACGGGGATGGGGGTGGTGTGTCACAAGAGGACGTGGGAGACGGTGGCAACACATTCACCGGCTGTTTCCGGTGTGGAGGGGCTTGGGGCTGGGGAGAGGGTTATCTTGCTCCATACTCCGAGTGAAGAAATGACAGCGCCCCATGCGCTCGCCCCCATGTTCTGCAGGCACCTGACAAGCACCATTTGAGTGAGTGCCCAGCCCCTTCTGCCCTCTCAGCTTTCACTCTGCTGACTCGTGTCCATTGTTGCTTCGCAGTGGATAGAGATTGGAGGCATGGGGTATTGGGCTGGTTGGGATAGGAGGGGACTGTGGCAGCAACAGCTGTTGAAAAGTGATGGATGGATAGTCTTTTATCTCGACGTACCTCCCGAAGTGCCTCTTTGTCAGCCATGATGATAGTGTTCGTTGTTTTAGCACATGGTGCCCCCCCCCCTAACGCTGCAATATGATCTGCATGCCACCGCCTCCCACCCACGACCTCTTGCTTTATACCTCCTCCCTCCATCCTTTAAAGTGGGTGTCTTGGAACGTTCACATGCCCATCCACGCCTGTTAAATGATCTAAAGGTACCAGAAATGGCGTAATGTATTCAGACAATTGTGTAAACGGATGGTAACAGGCTGCTAGACAAAAACGGGTATCCAGAAGCGACTTTCGAATTACTGGAATTAAATATGCAGTGTGAAACATTGCACAGAAGATATACTTTTCAAGTGCGATCGAAAGGGCAATTTTGAAGGACGTGTTCGAAAAAGGTGTGATGTGTTACATTTTACAATATTTCCAATCTGTGAAATGATAATTGAGGCATTCAAGGTCTTCCAATATTGGAAAGACGCTCACTTTGCAAGTTGGTACTTTTGGTTTCTTGATGCTCTGTCTTAAAATGGCTGAGGGTGCTCCAGTCTTCTTTCTTGCCTCAGGGCACCCAATATACATAGTTTCACAGCCGTGGTCTCCTTAGAGAGAGCCTACACCACAGTTAGACGACCACTTCCCGCAGTGTGTCCATGACCTCTTGAGTGATTCAGGGAAATGAAGTGGCATATTATCAAGGACCGGTGTTAAAATTATCGCCGTTTTATCGGCAGGAAACTGCCGACAAAACGGCGATAATGGGCTTGATAATACGCCTTTGTGAATTCCCATAGAAGCCCATGTTCTTGTGTTAACATGGACTTCTATGGGAAGTAACAAAGGCGTATTATCGAGCCCATTATTGCCATTTTATCGGCAGTTTCCTGCCGATAAAACGGCGATAATTTTAACACCGGTCCTTGATAATATGCCCCGATGTGCGTAACCAGTCGACTGCACATTTGCCGTTTCTTCCTTACCGATCAGGTTACAGTGACTTACTGGAAGGGTTTAGTAGCATGTTTTGGATAGATCGTAGTCAGTAATAACATGCTTAATTTAGGGTTGGAGGGGGGCTAGTGAAAAAAATCGAGTATATAAATTGATTCCTCTTATTGAAATTGTTAGTTTCGGCAGGAAGGATTCCCTGCAAGCAGTTCAGAGATGATGTCCATGTGCTATTCAGCATTGAGATCTCCTCGTGGTTGAGGAGGTTGATAGCAGTGGAACAGAGAACCAGTGGGCGTGAATGTTTAAGTTCTTGAGTAAGATGTAGAAGTGAACTTTACTTTGAATAGCAATGCTACTTGGATGTTGGGAGAATAACTGAATTCTCCCGAAATGTTCTTTTTGCCAGTATACTTTGATATTTTACAGTTGGTATTTGCAGTGCTTTAAATGGGGAAAAATAGTTCAGGTACTCATTTAAATGTGGTGAGTGGACGGGGCCAGGGGCGTGGCCAAAGGCAAGGCATGACATACTTGTTGACTTCTATACTAGTTGTAGGACATACCAAAACACGAGAAAAAATTTTTATGAACAAAATAGGTTGTCGGTACACAAAACAAAAGAAAAAGGCAGTGATATGTTAATATGTCCTTGTTTTGTAATATTTGCAGCTTGAATACTGTTGTTTGCTGTAACTTGGCACAATACTGTATGTTCTCAAGCATGCAGATAAACAGAAAGAAACAAGCAGATGTGCACACATAAAGCATTCCACACATTTCTTTTAATATTCCCTCAAGTGTCTCGATTTCCTCCCTCTTTTTTCTCTCACATTAAAACACGTTCAGGTAAATAGACAAACATAAGAGGACACTCGCAGAAGTATAGGGTGGGATTAAAGCCATTTTAGCCTCGTTACCTTCCATGGCTTTCTTAATTGCACTGTCACTAGGCTGCCTCGATTCCTTGTAGCACAGCATGATGGTGAACACCTGGATATCATGCAAATGAGCCCATGCTGAATAGTTCAGTGGTGCTTGGCTCACAGCTACAGAAGTGTTTTGGGTGTCATAGACACGTCACCAGCACTAACTGCCAATGCGCCTATCCTTTTATGAGTACTGGTACTCTCCTCGGCAGCAGAGAAGTGCTGGTACTCAGAGTTATAAGGGATCAGTGTGTTTGTACTCCGTCAGTGTAAAATGTGTATTGCTCCTGCTCAATAGGCAGTTTTTGTTGCTGCTCTGCGTCCGTTTGTCCCACATAGACAGACATCTCTCCCCTCTCATCTTTCTCTCACACTCACACTCCCACTACCCACTCTCATCTCGCAATCCCACTGCCCTCTCTCATCCCTCCCTCACACAAACTGTCTCCTCTCTATACTGCCTACTCACACATGCTACCTCCCCATACCTCCTCATTCTTTGCACTAGGCCACCTCTCGCCTCCCCCGGTGCCCCTTCCACTTGTCCCTCTATCTCTTGTACTCTTTCTCACACAACCCTCTCGCACACACTACTTCTGCCTCTCTCAAGTGGTTGACTCAGGTTTTCAAGCAAAGTTTCTATACCATAACTTTTCAAACTTTCTGTCCCTCCAACCCACGCTCTCCTCCTCTTCTTAGGGTGTCTTCTGCATACACAAAACTTCACTCTTTATGCGTCAATTACCTGCTCTCACCTTCTTTCTATCTTTCTCATACATATTTCTGCTCCTCTGTCTCAAGTTCAATAACTGCTCCCTACACAAACTACCTATCCCTCTCATTCTTCCTTTCTATCTATTCTCTGCAGCTCTCACCACTATCTATTCACCATGGCATACAATTCCACTATACAAATACACTAGACAACACACAAATATACAACTAACAAGTTGAATACAACTTGCATAATTCCACTCTAGTCCACACCACATACATCCACTAAACTTCAATACACACAGGTAAAAAACATTATCATTTAGAACGCCAATAGCCCCAACTCTCACAAATGCGAAACCTATTGCATTTCAAATGCTTGTTGACTTATTGCCCTCACACACCCTTGCAAGTGTCATGCTTCATCATCGGTCATTGCTCCTCGTGGGGGTGGAGCTCCTGTCCTCCTAGGGTCCACTAGGGGGCTCTGTATCGGAGAGCTTTTAAGGAGACACCACAGTTGTGCATGTGGGTGTGTGGGCCAAAAAACATGAGTGATTGAGATAAAATTCTCTTCACGGTGCCCAGAAACAAATTTATTCGGGGGGTCAGGAAGATGAGGTTAAAAAAAACCTGGGGAAATGGAGCACCTCCTTGGAACAAATGTAGAGGAGGAATGGATGAGTGTCTTCCTGCTGCTCTCAAAATCATGACAAATAGGTGAGAAAAGTGTAAGGTTAGGTCAACATGTTTCGCGCTTCATGTTGGTCCCTAGAGGATCCAGGAGCGCTTCGTCAGGACCGTGAGGTGAAAAATAAGTGAAAATAATACTAGGAATCAGGGAGAAGACACCCTATATTCCTACTGCACCTATAGTCAGGTTTCAATGCGTCTAGGCGCTAGTTGGAACATCTAATTCGAGTTCCATTACCCAGCCCCTATATTAGGAATGATGGGCCACTTCGGCAATCCCTGTGGTCATGAGGATAACTATATTCAATCTCCTCAACAGAAGCCCATTACTTGCCCCACCACTGGGGAATAGCCCAGACAGTGTAAACAAGTGTAAAAAGTGCAAAATAATGAAGTAATACTATTAAAAAATTGCCACATTATGCAGAATAATTTGCCATTTCTTGCCGCATAATTTGCTCAACCCTGCCGCATAATTTGTCCCTCTCCTGTTGCATAGATCTATTGGCCCTGATTATAGAGTATGTCAATGGTGCAAACCACATTATCGGGGTGAAAGACACTTTGCTCCATATAAGCATGGGGACCCCTGAAAGAATTTCAATAGCTGACTGAGAACCTACACCCAGAGACACACTTTCTAGAGATATCTCTGACTGACGAAAAATAATATCGAGTTCTAGAAATCCTATTCTAATTCTAGATTTTGCTCTCACGGACACTAGAAATCAGTCTACCCACTAGAGAGGGATAGGTAAAGAGAAAGAGAAAAAAAGAAATAGAGAGAGAGAGTGAAACAGCCCTGCCTTCTTCCCATGTTGCTCAGAAGTACAATGCAGATCACTGCTGGTCAGAGGTTGAGGTTGCAGAATCCAGCTGGGGATTAGGTCCAAATTAACCACCCCGCCTAAACAAGTAAACAGCCGTGGCCCGTGTAGGTAAGATCAGTGGGGCCAGGTGGGGCGAGATTTCGACAGACGATGATGAGGGAAAATAATTACTTATTTAATTTTCCCACAAAATCCCCCTCACCCGGCCCCACCACTCTTACCTGCATGGGCCGCACCTGCAAGTAAAGAGACCACCCTCTGGTCCTGGCAGAGTGAGCACAGGACGATGGGTGTCGGGTAAAATCTTTGAAGGCCACAAATGGCGTCACGCTCTCTTCTTCACTTTGGTTGGCGCAGCGTAGTGGTTATGGTTTAGGCAGTGATTGCTCCCTCTCCTGCTTATGTGCAGCAAGCCAGTGGTAACTTAACAGTGATCGAGTTGGCAGGAAGACCAGCTTCAGCGCAACAAGCACTTCCTGCATTGCTTTCACACCAGTCTAGACATCTGGGCTGCCCTTTCCAAGTGGGCATAGTGTCTAGGCTCCTCCGGGCAGTCTTCTCCTGAAATGGTATATTCTGCTCCCATTTCTCAATAGGCCAGGCAGCAATTCCTACTAAACAGACCTACAGCAGCTTATGCAGACTTTCTAGGAGAAGTCCTCTCATCTCTGGGAGGCTGGCTGGCAGCTACACTGGCCCTGGATCTCATGGATTTGTCTGGTATTATGCCACCTTGTCAGTCATAAAAAGATCTGAAACCACATGGGGAAGTTTCAGTCCCACTTTTACCATCAAGGTGCAGACAGACAATGTTGATTTCTCTGTCCGGTTATCAGAAGAGCTCAAAAGCAGGTCCCTTTCTTACTGTATCTTTCATCTGCAGAGCAGACACAGTCTTTATTTCGGATGATGGTTTCTACAGCAAGCAGCGGTGAAGGGTGTCTCCAACTGAAGCTCCAAAAACATGAGCACAGTCATGTACGAAGACCTTGAACCTGGCAGCTATCAGCCTTTAGAGTAGCACCTCTGAGAGAGACAAAGAGGCAGGCCTTGCCTGGATGATTTCCTCTACATGAAATAAGAACACTGTCTCCACCTCCCCACACCTGCCATTAAGCTAAATGGTGGTGCTCATTGCAGGCCTTTGCTAAAATAAAAGTCAATGCTGCATACCTAAAACAATCCTGTCTCAGTCCTCCCACAGTTTACTCTCTGATACCCAACCCAAAACTACATCAAGGCTCAGAAATGCCAGCAATACAATTTGCCAATATGAGCAGGTTGGCCCTCAGCCTCCATCTGGTGACATGCTTTGATAGAGGGCGATTGTGAGGATTTGGGTGCATTATATGGTATGACTGTGCGACCTTACCATGGAATACACTCACAACAACTGTCTTGGGTCCAGTCAGGCTTGTTTGCAAAACCTTAAGCTCAACCCTAGGTAGTTATGGCTTTGATTAGCAAGGCTTGAACTTAGGGAACTAGTGCAAAGCATTTAATAACCCCAAACAGCCACACAACACAAATGAAATATGACACAAATTTATAAAAATAGATTCTACTTTTCTGAATTTTTGGAATCCAAGATGAGCAATATGTAGTGGAGGGTTCCAGAGATACCGATTTTTAAAGAAATCTTAATTTCCAACCACAAACCAATATTGGCAACCATAAAGTTTATCAACTTTTGAAGAGTTTGTAAAAGTTAGTTCTACTTCTCGGGCCTGGCTTGGGTGATTATATTCGACAGGGAGAAGGTCTGATGGATCAATGGGGTAAATCTGGACAGTTACTTAGCCACCAAAGTGTTTTTCGTTGAGTGGTCCTGATTCTGCGGATGCTGGAGAGAAAAGATGCTCAAGGAGGTGTTGTTCCAGTCGACAGGGGTGTCTTTAAAGTTATTCCTCGGTCCACGGGTCAGGTGGGGTGACTTTGGCCAGAGAGTTTGGGGGTCCCTCGAAGTCCTGTTTGAGACCATAGAAGGCCAGCTGCGGCTGTACTATATGTCTCCGTGTACCGTGGTCCTAGCAATATTTGGGCAACCAATCTGGACTCAGAGGACACTCCTGGGTCTGGCTGACTTCCATGCAACTCTTGGCTGCTGAGAATTGGTTTCTTCGGATGCCCAGCGACAGCAGGTAGCGAATCTTTCTTAGTGGCTACTAACTTGCTGATGAGGTCTATGTCCATTGTTCTGACCCTTGTGCGGGTTTTGGGGGATCAGTCCACTGTTCTCGTCAGTCACTCTTTTGGACTGTTGCATGACTTTTCCCTGAGCCACGAGCCACAGGTTTTGCAGGTGAAGTCCAGTAGACAGTGCAGCTTCTCTTGTGCAGTCTAAGGGACAGATGGACAATCTTTGGTGCTCCCTTCCTGAGTTGGGGGGCAGTGGTATGTTGGGGGATTTGATTGTGAGTCTGTGTGTTGTGCACCCAGCATGCACATAAGCACTACTCTCACGCTTTTCCCTTCACTTACACAGGCACACTGCTCACCATGCAATAACACAGTAACAACCCACTCCATACTCATACAGAAACAGACCCCTACCCCTGTTCATACAGTCACACCACTCATCCTGAAGTAAATCAGACACAGTTTTTTACCCTGCACTTATATAGGCACACCACTCATACTGCACGCATCCAAAAACTCACCCACCCTGCACTCACACAGGTAAACCGCTCAACATGCAGTCACACAAACACCACTCACACAATTCTCATATATACCAAAACCTCGCCTGCACTCTTCAATGCACAAATACAGCTCACCCTGCATTTTCACAAACACACTGCTCAACCTACCCTCACTTAGGTCCCACAGATGCACAAATCACACATCTTTCACTCACACAGGCATTGTAAATGTACCCTGCATTCACAGATGTGTAACTTATTCTATACTCACTCAAACCCTCACTCTTCGTCTCGCACAGTTGGACTGCCATCCCACATTCACCCAGACACTACCCTCACACAGGCACATGGCTCACCCGCCACTCACACAGGTTAACTTACTCTATTCTGATACAGACAACCTTTCCCCTGCAACTAACCAGGCAAACTGCTCATCCTGCACACTCACATGCAGACCCCTGCACTCACAGACACACTGGGACATTCAGAGACTGCAGGGGTCCGTATTAGGGGAGAGAAACAAAGGGGCGGAGTCCACTAGGTACCCAGACTTGGAGAAGGGCAGCCCAGCAGAGGAGCAGGGCTATTTCACCCTATACACATACTTCAAGATGGTTTAGGATTACTTCACCAAGTAATTGCAGGAATAGCCCAGCTGAAGTCATCGAATGACATCAGAATGACTCCCGGAAGATCTTCCTTTTTGACTTGGGGCAGACTTTGAGCCACCAGGGGCTGAACATAGCTCTCCGGCAGCTCCCTGGGCTGATTGGCTTCTACAGCACCAGCAGGAAGGAGCCAATGGCAGTCCTCATACCATTCACCCTGCAGATATGCCTTCTACCTTGCCCTCCTGTGAAGTGAGTGGGGCATATATATAAAAGAAAGACTAAATAAATGGGGGCAGACGTTACACAGGCTTAAAGGTAAGCCTGTAACATGTGCTGAAAAACGATGAAAAGAAAAATAATTTACAAACTAAAGTGTCATAGAGCACAATATCTGAAAATAATACCAAGCGCTTTCATGAAATGTGCAAGCTGATGCGTCAGTGATGCAATAAAGTGGTTAGTCTCGGATATTGAGGGGAAGTTGAGGTTAAAACTTTATAAATAGCTCTCGAAAAAAAATCTAGGGGTGGAGATTGGTTCAGAAGAGAGCCCTTCCCTGCCAGCTGAAAGTTAGTGAGGTTTGTGTATTTAATGTCATTGTTTAGGCGGAAGATATACCAAGTGTGGTGGTTGGGTGTATTTTGTTCCACTGTCCCAGTGTTCATACCGTGCTGAAGATTTAGGCAATGATTCTCTGGGACGTTTGCAGTTTGCCCCTTCTGAAACATTGTGTTAGAATAATGGAAGTATGTAGTGCTGCCTGGTGCTTGATTTGTGTTGCTTTCTGCTTCCCAAGCAACCTGTGTGTAATATGACTTCCTTTGAGGCCTCAGTTTAAATATAGATTGTTGCTGGTTTGGTGTTCTTCACCAGTGGCCACACAGTTATTTCATGAGCTTTGTGATAGTGTCTGCACAAGAACTCAACGAGAGCTAGTAAATTACATCTCTCAACCCACTCCCATTTGGGTGACTGTATCCACCCTTGAACTCACCTTCACAAGCCACACAAGCAAAACGAATCCCATTGACTAGAATGGGATCACCCAGAATGACAACCTCCTCGCCACCATGAATGTTAAATCTCTAATGATTTCAATTGGACCACTCCCCAAACCCTCTTATTCTTACCCTTCTCAGTTGCAGCAGGGGCAGTGGCAAGCAGGGTTGTCACCTGGCCAGTTTTATGCCAGTATAACTAGTAGTTTAATGTCCATGCGGTACAAAAATTAAGCATATCACCTACAGCTGGTATTTTTTCACCTTTTTACTACATACTTTAAACAGCAAATTCAGGAAGAAACCAGTTTAAAATGTGTCCTAGAACTGCTTTATTGACCCCTCACACATAATTAAAGTAAACAAAGACAGAAAGGCTATGTTAAACGCGAATACAGAGGATTTCCTGTAAAATTCTACATAAATATCACATCCAGGCCGTTGTGAATCCTAAAACGTGAGCAGATGGCTGGTATTTTCCCCTGGATACGGTGGCAACACTTAGGGGGCTCAGAGCTTAAGGGGCCCACTGCACCCCAACTATAGATATTCTCACTACCCAAAAGGCAGCTATGGGGCAATTTCCATGCTAGAAAAAAGACCCATTGCACCCTCGCTACGCAACAGAATGGCCAATGGCGATTGGCGACGTCAGCAGACAATAAATAAGTCTACAGTCACCATCCAGATGCTCTGTTTCTCCCCTGAACACGGGCGGCTCCCCCACAATGGCAGAGGAGTGTCACCCCACTGGCTCAGAGCCAGCAGAAATAAAAAAAAACGATGTTTCATCATGGTTTTATTTTTGAGCTCATGGCTCAGCCAGTGTGTCCAGGGAGGGGCAGGCCGGGACATGGGAGGGAGGGGGAGGAGTGCTATGTGCACTCCCCTAAGTGCGCATTTGAGTTTGGCCGGCTGTCTCAGGCTAACCAAAACACACATGCGCACTTAGGTTTCTCTAACTCGGCTGTATTGAACAGTGGAGTATCTTTCCAGCCCGCTGAGGCCAATCGGATTGGACAGGGAGTCTGTGACGAAGTCACAGTGTCTGCTGGGACAAGGAAGACCAAGCACCGAGGCGCGACAAGGGAGGCGGCAGGTAAGTTTAACTTTTGTAAAAAAAAATATATTGGTATAATCCCTCGTCCCCCCTCCCCCGCGCCTCCTCCAGCGCTAGCGCCCCCTCCCCCGCCCCACCTCTTTTTGTATGTGACAGCCACCACTGCCTCTGAATGACACTCTTGGGGTGCAGGTCCTTGGAAACTCAAATGTGGAGTACCTGCTTGCTCTTGTCAACTTTCACTTCAACTCTCACTTCTTCCTCCACTTACCAAAAAAACAATACTGTAATAGGTACTCCCACTCAGAAACACCACTGGCATGCCTAGCTCACCCCACAAACAACCTCAAATTAGGCACTGGGTCTTGAGTAGAAACAATTGACTGGAAAAACAAACAAGCATTGGAAATGCAATAGGTCTCGCATTTGTTTTAGAGTTAGAGATATTGGTTTTGTCAATGCCCAGTTCTTTTACTTATGTGTTATGAAGTGTATGTATGTGGTGTGTAGTAGAATAGTGTGGGTTGAATTGGATTAGATGTGGAATTGTGTGGTGTGGAGTGGATTTGTGTAGTGGAATTATGTGGCATGGTGTGCTGTGGAATTATGTGTATAGTAATTATGTGGGATAGAGTGTACTGAGATTGTATGTTATGGAGTGCAATTATGTGGAATGGTATTTTGTGTTCTGGTATGGTATGTAGTGGAGGTTAATTATGTGGTGAGCGGTTGAATTCTGTGGTATGATGTGGAATTTTGTGTTGTGGATTGGATGTATGTGGTATGTAGTGTAATTGTTTTGTTTAGTAGATTTACGTGGTTTGGTTTGGAATTATGTGGTGTGGATTGGAAATGCGTGGAGTTGGATTGTGTGGTATGGAACTGTGTGAAAAGCATAGCATTTTTTGTGTTGAAAAAAACCCAATAGGTAGGAGCTTTGCTTTACATCTGTATCTTTGGGTTTAAAAAAAATTGAAAAACGGATGTCTGGACACATATGTGGAGCCTTAACGGGGCTCCTTGTCATTATGTTTATGGGCAGGATGCAGTAGCGACAGATCCCTTTGTCAAAAGACATCCTTCAATCGGAAAATGAGTTTAATGTATAATGTTTTATTTCGCCTCCCTGACTTCCTGGCACATGTGCTGGAGTCCATGACAAGAGGAGTGCTCCATAGAGCAGTCATTGCGGAGTGACAAGGGTGTGCTAAGTACGTGGAGTGCTCAGTAAGCAGGGCTGGTTCATGTGCTATGTAGCAGAAGGTGCATTTACGTCCAGGATTTCATTTGATTGCACCGGACACCACAAGAAAAACCTACATGAAAATTAGACCTTGTTTTTTTTGTTTTAATTACTGTTGTTTCTTTCTTGGTCATAAAACAGCACAGACGACCTGATTGCCTATGACCCAGTGGAAGCAAAATAAATGCTTGACGTTGCCCTGGGATTTAAACGGCCCTTCTGGGGTTCGAGTCTCGGCAACGACGCTCAACATCCTGTGATTCTTTGCAAATCACTTCATTTCCCCATACCTAACAAATGTAATGTAATGTAAAATTTTATTTATATCGCGCAGCAATCACTCCAATGGAGCATCTAGGCGCTACCTCCGGCAAAATACCAGATGACATAGTGACTCAGAGTTGGACCAAAAACAAAGGCATGAATCAAACTAGAGTTCTGGCCATGCTATCTTGCAGTTTGAATATCCAAGTTTTTAATTCTTTGCGGAATTCTGTTTCTTTATCCAGAGTCCTCAGGGCAGGGGGCAGAATATTCCAGGCCTTTGCACCCAGTACTGCCAGGGACTTTCCTCCACGGGTTTTTAGACGAAACCTAGGAACCACCAAAGTATTGGAATTTGATGATCGTAGGCTTCTGGTTGGGCAGTATCTCTTAAATTTTTTCTGTAGATATAGTGGTCCCATTTTGTGCATTGCTCGAAATGTTATAATCAGAGCTTTGAACAGGATCCTTTTTACAATGGGAAGCCAGTGAAGAACTTTTAATGCCCCTGAGGCTGACGATCTTTTTGGCCATTTTAGCACCAATCTGGCAGCAGCGCTTTTCACTAACTGAAGCCTGTAAGTTACTTCTTTATTTGTGCCAGCATACAAACTGTTGCAATAATCTAAGCGCGACGTTACCAGCGCTACAGCAACAGTTTTCCTCGCCTCCAATGGGAGTATGTCAAAGAATTTCCTCAGGCTTTTAATTAAGCCAAAGCACATTCCTGCCACTTTTATTGCCTGCTGCTTGAAGGCAAGATTGGAATCAAACGTGACCCCCAGGTTCCGAGCAACTATGGTGGTATGAGGCGGTATTTCTGCCCTTTCTGGCCACCATTGTCTGGGAATAAAGTCATTATTAGGGCCTAGCGGAATGATCTCTGTTTTTCCTGTATTACATTTTAGGTGATTCTTCCGCATCCAATCGAAGGTGGCAGTTAAACATTCCTTGAATGTTTCTTCCCATGACTGGTTGTCTCTATCCGTAACCAGTATTAACTGAGTATCATCGGCATATGCTACTACATCTATGCCAAAGGATGATATTAGTTTAATCAGGGGCGCAGTATAGACATTAAATAATGTCGGACTAAGGCTGGACCCCTGGGGTACTCCCATCGTCTGATGTTTTTCCGTGGAGGTAAATTCCCCCAGGGTTACCATCTGTCTCCTGTCCCTTAGGTAGTTTTCCAGCCACTCTAGTACCGTCCCCTTCACGGCAGATGTTTTTAGCCGATCTACTAGGATGGCATGGGAGACCGTGTCGAAGGCCGCCGACAGATCTAATAAAATCAGGACGTCCTTCTTTCCTTGGTCTAGGGCAGTACGAATGGTGTCTGTCGTATACAGTAGAGCCGATTCTGTTGAATGCTGGGCTCTAAACCCCGCCTGATTGGGATGCCATATCTCGTTGACTTCTAAAAACCTGGTCAGCTGTTTATTAACCAGTGATTCAGCAATCTTACATAATGCTGGGAGAAGTGAGATAGGTCGCAGATTGGAGAGGGTCGCAGGGTCAGGGACGGGTTTTTTCTGTAAGGGTTTCACTGCCGCAAGTTTCCATTCCAGTGGCACATTGGCCGTGGAAAGTAAATGATTTACGATTTCGTTAATCATAGGGTTTACTTCATCTACCATGAGATGCAGGAGTCTTATGGGACAGGGGTCAAATGGGGACCCAGATTTTGTGGTTAAGATTGTCTGCTTTGTTTCTTCCAGACTAATTGGGTGGAAGGTTGCTAACTGGTTCATAGTTTCATCAGCACTTCCACTTTCTCTACTGGGTTCCAGAGAGGGAATTTCAAAATCTTTAGTTAGACCCTGTACTTTGTTCTCAAAATAATCAGCTATATTTTCGCAGAGGTCTTTTGAGGGTGGAATTTCCTGTGTTAAAAATATGGGTTTATTAAAATCATTTACAATGTTGAAAATAAATTTTTGTTTGTTTTTAGCAGCGACTATGGCAGATTCGTAAAATTTCCTTTTTGTTGATTTAATTCGTGCATGATAGGTACTTATAGCCCTTTTATATTTACCCCGCTCTTCCATGCTATAGTTTTTTCTCCATCTGCGTTCTGCTCTACGGAGCTCCCCCTGTGCTATTTTTAATTCTTGATTGTACCATGGAGCTGATTTTTTCTTAGTATTCTGTTTTCGGGTCCTGTTTGGCCGACCTGCCCTATTTTTTAATTCAACCATCCATTCTCTCAACCATCTGAATGTGTCCTCATGTAACAAAACTGGTGCTCATGTAAAGTGCTCTGATACCCGATGTCTCGGTTCTAGTTCACGCTATATAAAACTCTATAAATAAATTTGATCACATGAAGGTTTAAGGGTATACAATGCGAGAGAGGGGTGGGGGGTTGCAGCAACAACAGACAATGTGGGCCGAGACAAGTGAGGAGGGAGGGAGCAGCGTGGGCAGACTGCTTAAATGCTCTCTTAGAAAGTGATTGGCCAAAAGTAAACAAAACAAGCAGAGACTTAAAACCAGTTCCAATTTTACAATGAAATTATTATAAGTGGCCATAACGCACAATGCGCTCTTTGTTCCTCGCAGACACTGTAACTTTTAGTGTGACATTGTAATGGGGTTGGCAGCGTTTATGGTTATTTTCTTGTGCCGTCCTGAGGCCCATGCAGTATCAATAATTATGTTTAGTACTGCTACGACCCGCCCCCAACAAGTCTGACTACGCTGCTAGGTATCTCTGCCTACAATATTATAATTTATATTATTTGTACGAAAGGCTGTGTGACCGCTGGCTGTAATGGGAAGCAGAGTAAACAAAACATGAACATTGATTAACACGGCGCCCAAAGTAAATAAAAAAACAAGGCGAAAGGACTGTAACGGAGAGCGCGTGCTGCTCATAATAGAGAATGTATTTTAGATGTGGTGGATGGGAATTAGTGCCGTGCAGGAATGGGAGTTAGTAATGCTGCCATATAAAATAAAAGTAACGTGTGCATACTCTGTGGTGGGAGGTGGTGTTGGGGGAAGGCACAGGAAGATTAAGTGAATTGGAAGCAGCTCCCTGGCGAGGAAAGAGCGGAAAGAAAAATAAACATGCTTAAGAGCAGTGCTTTTACTTAATAGGTAATTTACTTAGCCGTAGCATGTAGCTGGCAACCTTTACACAATTAATTGGACACTCCTGTGGCTATTTCACGATGAGATGCACACTCCGGGGTGGGAGAGGGTGTTGGAGGAAGGAACAGGGAGATGAAATAAAGTGTAAGCAGCGCCGTGCACTGCGGTGAGGAGAGGGCGGAAATAAAAACAAATATGCTGAAGAGCAGTGCTCTTATTTAATGGTTAATTTAATTAGCGGCAGCAGGTAGCTGCTGCCCTTTAGAAAGAGAGCTGCACAGGCCTGCGGCTATTTTACGATGGCATGAAGTGTTGTTGGGGGAAGGCACAGGAGATAAAGTGAAGTGGATGCACCGCCATGCATGGTGGCGTCGAGAGGGCAGAAAGAAAAACAAACATGTTGAAGAGCAGTGCTCATATTTAATGAGTAAGTCACTTACTTGTAGCATGTAGCTACCGCGCTATACACAGACAGTTAAACCCGCCTGCAGCCATCTCACGTTGCATGCACACACCGGGGTGGGATGTGTTGTTGGATGAACGCACGGGGAGCTTAATTGAAGTGGAAGCAACCCCCTTACAGGACCGGGCTTTAAAATGAAGCGCGGTGTGCCGTGCAGGTCCTTTAGCAAGCAAAAAAAAAATGCAGAGTCCGAGATGATGGTGAAGAAGGAGCACTTAAATACAATAAATACAAGCAGTCACCATTGTGCAAATGAAAACAAAAGTGCTCACCGACTAATGACGAGACAGTGTAACGCCGCAAGTAAAAGATCCAGTCCTGATGGGCGGTCCCAAAAGGAGACAAAGCGGTAAGAAGGCAGGATTAAGAAGCCTCATATTGAATCGAAAGCCAGCATTTACCATGGACGATGATGCCAGACAATGAAAATTATGGGTGGAGCTTCAACACCACTTCTAAAAAATACCCCAATACAGCATGCCTCGCAAAGCGAGCAGTGCATGCGCTGCAACGCTAGGCTCGACCTAAAAAGAAAGGACGATATTTCTTCTTCAGGTGAAAAACAACCCCTAAACTCACAGGAGAGGTAAGGGCTTTGGGGCCCCCTGTGACTGATAAATAGGTATTCATTCAACTTCACATCAAAGAGAGGCGGGGCTCCCTGGCTGGGAGCATGCAGAGGACACACTGGAAAGGCCAACAGATAAGACAACTTACCCTGACTCACTCGTCGACCCGGAAGCAAACACAGCCTGCCAGACACAATGACGACATCAGGCATCAAGTCAACAACAGCAAACGGTGGCTGAAGTTAATTCAAAGAAGGAGAGAGACACATGGAGAGACACACTGAGAATGATAAGCACTGAGAATAATAAAAAGCGAGAGAGACAAAGCGTGCATAAGTAGATGAGATATACTGAAAAAGAGAGGGGATGAACTGTGAGAGATTATAGTGAAGTAGACTGAAGGAGATCAATAAGAAAGAGAAGAGTCAGAGATATACAGAAGGGAGGTCTCCAGGGATAGTGGAGGGAAGAAGGGGGCGGGAGAATCCACACAGGGCAGTGGTCTTCAAACTTTTTAATGTTGTGCCTTCCCAGGGAATTAAAAAACTCACCACCCACCCTCAACATTTTTCACAATTATTCTAATAAACTGGTAATGTTTAAATAGGTCTAGACTTATTTAAACATGCCAGTTAAGTTTTGTTACTGTTTTAAAACTGCAATCAAATACATGATTGCCAAACATACTATTCTGGTCAGTCAGGCCTTACTAAAGTGTAAAAGTACCCACAGTGTGATTATTAGAAATGGGGGTTTTGAAGGATATTTGGAATCCTTTCCCTTTTGAGATCCTCTACCAGCTATGATATAAATGACAAAAGATGTTAGTGATGGCCCATTACAGAGTGGCTTACCATCGCTATTTTTTTTCTTCTGAAAACAAAGCACCGTTATCAACGTAATGCCTCTTTTGGCCAGAGCCTGACACCCTCCACCCGCACCCCCAGCCCCCCAATCACTTGAGACCCCATGCATGTTGCACGGCAGCGGCATCTTAATGATTTTGGGGGCCCTGGGCCAAGCATATTTTGGAACAGCTTTGAGTTTATGATCAAATTACAGTTTGATCATGTTTGCTGAGGCCACATCTCTGACACTGCACAGGCAGACTTGTCCACATTCTAAATGGGTTTCCTCTAATGTTCTGGGATAGTGATGTATGCTTTCAATATTGTAATATTGCAGTAGTCTCTAATATTATTGCAAACTATCTCTGGGATCTACTGCCATTTCTCATAAAAGGAACTTTTGTATGGATGTTGCATAGTGTTTAAAAGCAAAATTTTTCTGCAACACATCTGAAATAGATTCCCACACATTGCCATACCTGAAAATGGATTTAAATCTGTCTATGTTTAAAAGTCATTTGAGGTCATCAGGGCAGGACTGTGTGAAGTACAGAGCCAGATCTATGAGGGGGCCCCATGAAAGGCCCAGGCTCTGTGCCAGAGAGCACTTTGCTCATGCCATAAAACGCCTCTGCTGCATGGGCAACCGTGCAGGCTGTCACCGACCATCTTTTTTTTTGTGTGCAGTTTTTATTTAGTGAGACTTATAACCGAAGGTATTGGAGCTCATGACATTAGCACCAGTTGCGTTACCCAAGGATACCTTCATTTTTTGTTAGGCACGGGGAGATTAAGTGGTCGACGCAGAATCACAGGATGTTGAGCTGATGTGGAGACTCGGACTTGATTCCTCACTTCCAAAGTCGTTAGCTCTGACCATTATGCCACATCCTCACCGCATGCTTTTATGGTCAGCAGGCCTTGCGCACTTGTTTCCATCTTTAAACCACATCTGTGGTAACCCCAGGAGCAGCAGTGAGTAGGCGGAACAGTTGCGCAACTTCACAAAATTACACAAGACCTGCACCTCAGACAATGACGACACAAAACAGCACACGTTAAATTATACCACATAAACCGGTGTCTGCTAACGGCCCGGCAAAATACTTACCAAATTTGCCATTAAATGCAACATTTAAAATACTGTGCAATGACTACACAATATCCTACAGCGTTTGCAATTATAACATTCTACATTGTCCATTATAATGCATATCATGGGGCCTTATTTATGAAGGCCCTGCGCCGCCGGTGCGTCTCTTTTTCCCATTTTAAAAGTGGCGCACCGGCGGCGCAAGGCCTTCATAAGTAACACCACCAAATTATATACCGACAGCAAAGGCAACACAGAGTAGAACTTGCCAAATGACAGAAAAATGCTGATCTTCCACGCTAGTACACACTTGTAAGAACATACAATGTACAAATAAATAAGAATAAAACCACAGAACAAAATCACATTGGCTTCTGAGTGTCGGACTATTACATAGAGTTTCTTAAACCTCACAGATATCTTCATGTTTAATGAAGGTAAAAATATTAATAAAAGCATTCACAACACAAACACACGTCATTTGTCCATCGCAACGAAGAGAGGCACCCCCCCACCCCCACACGTGCACACAACAGGCCCACGCACGCCATTTTCTTTGGCCTCCTCTGAGAATGTCTCCCTACGTTGTACATTTGCCATACGCACCTGAATGCGTCTCTCACGCCGCTTTGGCTTCCTTTCCTGCCCCCTCCCCGTGACCGCCTCCTCTGCCCACCTCACAGATTCAGACTTAAATGAGCTTTATTGGCCCGTCAAGTTGCCCCATGGTTGTCCGTTGTTGAACTATGGAAAAACCCATCAGTTCGGGATCCGGCATTGCGTGAGGGCTTTCCTCTCAACTCCTCCATTGCTGTTTCTGCCCTTTGTTACCATTCCTGCTCCACTATTTTTCTCCCTCTACTACCTTTCCTGCCCCTTGATGCTACCCTCATGTCCTCCCCTCTCTCCTGCATAAAAGTTTTGGTTGCGCCCATGCTCCAGTTCCAGTTTACCCTGTCCCCAAACCCCATCCCTGGGCTGTCCACAATATTCCAGATGTGGCCCGCACCTTTCCACAAACAATACAATCGATAAGACCCAGGGCACTAGTCGGGGGTGCACGCAGATGGACGGCGTCCATCCACCTTTTTCACACCTGCAAAGATGTTGGGCCCCACTAATAAAGATTCTGAATTCGTCCCGGTGTAATTTCCAAACTTCAGGACACATTCAGCAGCGCCTGAAAAGTTGTTATCTGCTTTCGATCCCAGCAGGCGGGACGGGGCTCACTCATTTTTAGCTCCAGGTGGCCATTAACAAAGGCTGAGTCTGAGAGGGCATCAGGCCTCCTTTTGTTCCAGTCTCCTGGCTGGCAGCAGTCAGGAGCCTCACACCTAGAAGCAAATGCAGCAGAGGGGAAACAAAGGCTCACACCTTGGGGTCGATTAGGATTGCGGTGAATCTGCATCCTCCGGGCCGGCGGAAGCCACCGCCAAGCCACCGCCGGCCCGGAGGATGCGGATTCACCGCTGCGGTAAATGAAAAGACCCCCCGCCACATTAGGATGGCTGGGGGGGTCATCGGCGGACGGGAAGACCGTCCGCCACTTTTCCGTCGCGGTCGCCTTCCGACCGTGGCGGAAAAGCTCTAATATGGTGGCGGTGTCTATCAGACAACGCCAGCCAAATTAGGATGAGCTTCAGGACATGCCTTTCCGTGGCGGCAATGCCGCCACGGAAAGGCACACGGTGTTTTTTTTGGGGGCCTGTTGCGGGCCCCCAGGGTGAAGGGGGGGTGGGGGTGCACATGGGGGGTACCTGCGGTGCCTGCCGCTTTGTGCATGCAAATCATGCATTTTTAACCTTGCTGCTTCAAGCTGCACCCTCCGCAAGGTTAAATATACGGGATGTGACCGCCAGGGTGGCAGTCACATCCTAATTGCACCAGAGGGACCGCCGCTGCCCCTGCGGACGGTCCCTCCACCTCGGGGGTGGCGTACGGACGCAGGTCCGTCCGCCATCCTAATAGACGCCCTTGTTAGCACTTCAAACATACTTAAGAGAGGGAACTTTTCACTTTGTTCAGTCCCTGTTTATGAAATATGCATGCACTGCAAGAACATCAGTTGTGTTTATCTTTCCCAGTATTTGCACAAAATAAATAGCATTTATACAGTGCTTACTAGCCCTGAGGAGGCGTTGTAATAATTTAAATATCACTATTTTTTCTTTTAAAGCACTATGGCTAGAGGAAGCTTTACGCTGGCAAAATGCAACATTGTTTTATGTGTAGCGTACACAAGTGTGAATCTTCTGCCTAAATCAGGAGGAATTGCAAGTATACTCGAAATGTGCTCAAATATACTCACGATACACCTGCTAAACAAGAATGTGAGGGCTTAAGAGCTGATATCACGTCTTGTGATGCCACTTCCTGTGATATCACATGCGTCACGCGCCGCGATGTCATGCGAGCTGATGTCACGTGCTGTGATGCCACTTGCTTACCGATTAACTAGGTTAGTCCCCCCCACTTCTTTTTTTAGGACTAGTGCACTGATAAGAGCTCTAGAATTGGCTATAATGGTCTAGAATGATCTAGAGCAGTGGTTCTTAACCTGTGGCCCCAGGTTCCTGGGCGTCTGCAAGACCTTCTCAGGGGGCCCACAACTGGCTAACAAAATTTAGAAAAATTAAAAATTAAAGAAGTAAAATTAATTAAGTGTATATAAAAAAAGAAGCAAAATCGAAAATTTGAAACCTATATTTGATTCTGAATTAATTTTTTTCCCAATATTTGAGCATTTGTTTGGAATATACTTGTTTTTATATTTTTGTCCATTGTTTTGAGGTTCATATCATAGAAACTGCTTAGGCCAGGTATCCCTGGTTTCCAATAATGATTCAGTGGGGGTTTCCGGATTCTAGTAATGATTCAGTGGGGGTCCACCCCAGTGAAAAGAACCACTGATCTAGAGCGTTCTGAACACAGCTTCTAGAACTAGACAGAACACTCAGGGCGACATCTTTTAAAATGTCCACAATACTCTGCGTGGGGCAATGGACAGAGTACTGTGGATGTGTTCTCTAAAGACGTCCACGGTGCTCCGGGTGAAGCATCTAGAACCGGACAGAGAACGCTGGACTAGGTATCTCTAGGAGGCCAGTTTTCTCAGGACGAGGCCAACTGGACCCCTTATCTTCAAAGGTGCCCTCCAGAACTGGACTCCGGACTCCAGCTGAGCCCTTCAGAACTGGAACCATTGGCCCAGAAACGGAGTCTGAAGCAGAGGTGGCTTCCAGAATTACGGGCTATTTCTGTCCCAGTGGTAATCAGTTTGTTTGTAAAACTAGAGAGAGTTAAAAGGGCGTAGGAAAAAAAGACGTCGCGTGGCGGCCTGGCTCTCACGTCCCTAAGCAAACCAAGCAACGGCCCTCCCTCTTCTCTCGCAAGAGGTACCAGTTCTCTGGTTAGAGGCGGATAATTCAAAGAAAGGTGGGTTTGGTGTCGGGCAGGGCGTACAGGCATGTAGTAGCATAGCAAGACACAGCGGGCCTAGGACAATCATTTAAAATGGGGCCGCATCATCTAGCAAGGCAGACAGAGCTTTAATTGAGGGGCAGTGGGCACCTCAGACTCCGGTGCTACTGCACCCGCTGCACAACTGATAGCTCCGCCCAACGCCCATGCGTGCACGCTAAAGACTTTACACGTCTTGATCTGTCACGCATCTGTGATCAGAAGGCGAGCGCTTACCCGCCTGAGGTCACATTATATAGCTGCAGTGCGGGGAAAGCGGAGAGACGCGGGGATGAGGGGAACTGACCATATGTTAATGGGTTAATATGCCAACGGCAGAGATCGGAGTGGAACCCGCAAGTTAATACAAATATATATTATTTTATTCAGCGCGAACCAGGCAAGCGGGAAGGGGCGATAGTAGATAGGTCGGTAAAATAGGAAGAGAAATGTAAAATTAGTTTACTAGCCGTATAGAACAATGCTATAATATTGTTAACACGTTTTGTTCATGTGAGGTTTTATATAGTGGTATAAAAAGTTGTAAGAAGATACAAGCATTTGCAAAGTCAATAGGTCTGCCCGTGCAAGAGCTATTGGCTTTGCCAATATGTTTAACAATGCTGTACACCAGAGTGGCTGCTGTCAGCATGGCTAAAACGTTAGTGGGGTAAAAGACAGTGGCTTGGAGTCAAGTGTCGTAAAGTGGAAAAGAGGGAATTGTTATGAAGTTGCATACAGTAGAGTTGAATAGAGTGGAGGGGAGAGAAGTGGAATGTCGTAGAAGGAGTAGTGTGTCATAGAGTGGAAGGACATAGAGTGGAGTGCAGTGTCAGAGGTGAGTGGAGTGGCATACAGTGTTGCGGCGCGGTACAGACTATATAGTGCCAATATCGGCCCAGCCCCAGACCTTTCTTCATACAACACACCACTCCACCAATAACCGACACAACACAAGTTTGATGGAGAAAGTTGTTGCAGTTTTATTAGCATATACATTATGCCCATGTTGGGTTATCTTACGGGTCGATCCAGAGCAGGCCGCCTCTCGCGACCCGCCCACCTGATGAGCCATAACCCCCTGGGGTGTTAACCGCGGGGGTGTTGTCAGTTTTGGGGGAAGGTCTAACCCCTCCCCTCGGCGGACCTCTATTCCGCCCCTTGCTCACGCCCCCCCCTCAGGGGGCGGAGCATTGTGGCAACCCCCGGTTGCTCAGGTCTACAACCGCCCGAAGGACTAACGGTGCGCCGTCGGTCCTCCAGGATCCATCACAGCGTGGTTCTCCCTGGGGGATAATTCTGCTCTCGCACCCACCGGTGCTCCTGTAGAGGGTACCCCTCTGTACCTTTCTGCATTGGATCGCCCTGTAACTCCGCCATGGCTCTGGGTGTGGCCGCCGCCCCCCCCAGAGTCCCCCCACCTACTAGCTTCCTATTAGTACAACCTGCTGCTCTCAGTGCTTTCCGCTATATCAACCAAGGATCGTCATATCAATTTCGGGTAAATGAACCCCGTCTACATCAAAGCACACAGTGCATTTGGCAAGTAGCAACCCGAGCCTGATGAAACAAGTTCTACTATGCTTCAGGCTACTATGTCGGGCGACACTATCCACCTCTCATTGGCGCCAAGGACCTATTGCACTACAATTGCAATCACCGGCCTCCTTCGGCTCGGGCAAGGACAAGTCTGCTCTCTTCCTCAGCACTGCCAAGCTGGCACGCAAACCAACATCCTTCTCACTTCTGCCGCCCTCCGGACAGGGAACTGTGACAGTGATGTCCATGAACTTCACAACTAACTGCCAACTGTGCTTTGCAGGTGTCCATCTAGTGTGCCATCCCCCAGTCTGTTCCTATACTGTAATGCTGGCTGACCAGCAACCAACAAGCCCCTATCAGGTGAACAACACCACTGCCACTGGCATGGTGTCCCCTGTCTAGCATGTGGCCTTACACCCTTACTTAGACCTACTGGGGACATATTCACCATCAAGGTCACGCCAGGCGGCTCACTCCCCTGACGCCGACCCTACTGTAGGCTAACCAACTCCTCGCATGTTTAGCCTCACTGGAAAGACACGTAACTTTCAAACCCATGGGAACCTAATTGTAAGACCATCACCTCTCAACTATGCCTGCCAACTGCGTTCTTGGTGTCGGCTTAAAACGCTGTGTAGAGGATCTCCTCATGTTTGACACTTGTACAAGACGTCCGCCTGTGCCTGGCCTTCAATGGACCCTGTGCAGCTTGTAACAAGCCGCCTATACAACTGTATATACAAGTTGTGCAACTAAGTGAACTAATCCTTCCACGCTCTTACTTCCTGGCATGTGCGCACTGCCAAAGGAATCCTTACTTTAGTACCTGAAAACAACTAAGTAGATACTATCTAGGTGAAAGCTTACCCGAACACCTAGCCACGGGCCCTCCACTGTGTGACAAACCCTGTTGTTGATTTTTAGCTGTTGAAATTGCCTGCCCCCTACAGAACCCTTCACGTAAAACCAACCAAACCAAACTCTTACATGGCCAACTATGTGCCAACATGTGTCCCATGAAATACAAGTTAGAGGCATACCGTATCAGCCTGATCCAAAGTGGATGCAGAGCTGAGAGGTCTTAGTGGGATCAGACTGGAGGAGGTATGTGAGTGGCTAATGCAGGCCCAACATTCTGTGCAACCTGATAATGCATCCCCATAGTGCCAATGGGCCAGAGTAAAGGAAACTGGCAACGCTGTGGTACAACTATGTGATTGTCTCAGCGTAGGCCAGGATGCAGCAGTTGATGTGAGGCTTATGCCGGCCCACTAATCTGCAGGGCTATCCAGCTTGTTCAGGTAAAGTGCTGAATATTGCTTGGTATATAGTCGCTATGCCAATTGCCTCCCTGTAATTTACAAAAGGAGCACTTCACTACCACAGTCGATGTTGTTTAGTTGCCCAAGATGAAGAAGCCACAGTTAAAGCTTTCTTGCATAGCCAACCACGAACTAGCCACCCCCTTCAGAGCTACAAGCGTAAAACTGCTATGTGTGACATTTCCATATTATAGTGCACGATGAGTGACATTGAAGGACTAAGAAAACACTTTCTTGCTAGTACACATCATTGAAGATGAGGGAGACCCAATGTCAGAATTGCGCCCCTCAGACCCGCAAGCATTCTAGGCAGACCAAGGTTATCAGGCTGCTTTTGTCAGACATTCCATAGCTTGGAGTGTGCATGTGTAAGGCAGTAACCTATGCACGAAACCTTGGGCGTAAAAGTGCCTGTTCTTGAACGAGACTGCGTAGCTCAAATGGACAGAATATCGCAAAATTACACAGTCAGTCAGAACTGCCTGGCCCCGTGAGACCGGAGATTTTAAGAGTAGTCCTCCATGTACCCCACAATGAGGACCCGCCCAGTCGTCTACCATTCTACCCATGAGGTTACCTGTCCAATCACCTGGGAGCTGTAGCCCGACAGAAAAATAAGACTTTGTTGCTGTTTGGTCATTGCCCAAAGTTGTTAAACAATTACTGTGGGTATCGTGGAAGAAAACAAAATTCCACCATCCTGAACTGATCAGCCTGTGCCAAGGGAGTAGTCCCAACAAGGGTTTTATCAATGTGCTACAGGTATCAAAGCCCGCTACCGTCCCTCAGTGGATGGGGCCTCAGATGTTCAAACTACTAATAAATTATTAGAGAACAAACGGCACAGCAATCCCTTAATGCACATGAGATGCATGATATGCCCAACTCAACCTGTTGTTGAGCTGAAAACACATTTCCCATTATCTTTCGCATGAGTGCATGATTAGCCCCTGTTCTGCCACTGCATCCAGCGCGAACACCCCAATTATTGCACCGTAAAACACCTTGTCCAGACTCAAGTAAGAGAGAACATCCAATTCTGCACAGGGCTGCCTAATAAGTCCCCGCTCCCATTTACTATCCATGTATTACTTCCATGAGTGAAACCAGCACGCGTCCCACACCCCGGATAGTAATGACAACTGGGGAGAACATGGGAATCCCAGACCCTAACACACTGCCCCCAGTGTGCTATGATCCTTATACCTGTTGATAATTCAGGTGGTCCCCCATGTGGGTGGGGCTGTTCTCGTGCGCGGTTCCTGCATTGGAGACAGAAAACATTGATTAAAATGTCCCCCCCCCGATCCACGATCAGCATTCTCTGCAATGAGACATGGCCCTCAATGCCCCACACGCTACCCAGGCCATTTGGGGTTCCGAGCACTAATAGTCAGCATTACCTGCACCCTTCCACAATTAAAGATGGCCTTCCTTATTAACTGAAGGAAGTCCATTCATAAACGAAACACTCCTCTCCTTGGCTTTGAAGGTGTCTACCCAAGTGCTTAAATGACGTTTGATTATTACGTGAGACTGACCGCCTTGAATGTACCTCACTTGTACTATATGCGCTAATGTAATAGGCACCCAAGACCCCTTCTCCTCCTGTGATGCCCAGTAAAAACATCTTCTTCTATCAGCTCTTGTTGAAACTCGCTTCTTGTAACTTCGCATAGCTATGTACTGAGAACACCTATGGGAGTAACTGTTCTGTCCCCCTTGAGAAGCGTTCTGACCCCCAACGAGCAAAGTCCGTGCTCCAACGCCGGCGCCTAGAACTGCAGAGACCTGCAATAAGCTACCTTTCCCTACACTGTCTACTCGGCTGCGGGCCTCTAAAATGAAGCTCGGGTCAGTCATTCCACGTTCAACTGAGTGATTAATTCTGTTCTCGCTCCCCAAGAGTTTGGCTTCAAGATGATAAGAGATACTGCACTAATAACCACATGCAAGGCCCCATTCCCCCTGGTAGGCCCGCAATGTTCTTGTGCAATGGGCTCTCCAACTCTAAAAATTATTCAAAGTGTCCAATATTTTAGTCAGATCGTGAAATTACCTTGGGCAGCCTGGTTGTCCTTAGGAAGGACCGGGGGTGGTGGCGTAGCATATGCCCCCTGTGATGGGACCTCACGGGGGTTCGCCACCGAATTGCTTTGTGTCAGCGGCAAGGATTCCAGGTGGGGACTCTCCTACAGTGGGCTTACTGATCCATTTGGGCCTGGAGGGAGCGGCATCGGTACTGTTCTGGGTATCAGAAGATGGGGATTCAGCCTGGAAACCAGAATCCCCTGGCTCTGGCATGTTCATCAAATTCTGTGCCCAAGCAAGACCTTTAAGCTTTGCTATCTCCATAAAGTCTGCCCACACTGCGTCCTGGGAGGTGCCCGGCAACGAGTCGTCCACCTGGGTATTTTAGTGAAAGAGGGGAGGGGAACTTTGGCTGTCCATTCTCACTTCTGTTCGCCCACGGGATATTACAATGGTGCGACAAGGCGGAATGAATTTTTTTTGCGATTGATTCGGAGGAAATCAGCGAGGGAGAGCGAGAAGGGGCTATGGGGGGAAATAGGTAACGTTAGTTGGCGCACTTGTAGGTGAAATTTACTAGACAACACACTGACGTGTTCCCTCTCCCTTTCTGTGTGCATGCCCCCCCCCCTCTGTGTCCACACCAAAGACTGGCCCTTCGCCATCTACCTGTCTCTGGCCCACCAATTGCCACCTGTGCCGCTTCCTCGTCCTTTGCGCTGATTACTTGCTTTGTATCCTTAAAAATAAAAGAAATTGTCACAACGTTCTTCCCATTCTTTAAATTTAGCTCTTTAATCTGTTGTGCTCCTTCAGCTTCCGGCGTCATGCCACCGTATTTCAGCTTCCTCTCAGCCAGTCCTCGCCAGCCGTACACGTACCATCCTGAAAGTACACGCATGTTAGTGCCACCTTAAATGCAACATATAACAGCCCCGATTGCCCTTCTAGTTACTCCCTAAACAAAACCACCAAGGGAAACTTGTGTTATTACAATAGCTCACACTAACCTAATGCGAGACCTATTGCATTGCAAATGCTTGATTAGTAAATTACGCTTCACGGCAAAGTGGACAAGAAACACTGTCTGTCCTCCCGTGCCTGCCCCTAGGGCGAGGCCTACTTGCACTCAGAAGGGGAGCAACCGCAAGGCCGCCCCTGATAGTAAATTTTCTTGACCACACGGCCCAGGATGTCTAGTGACCACGGGCATACCCCCGTTGCCTGAAATGCACAGGCGAGCTGCCCGACAGCTCGCAGTGGCCCGTGGTCAGAGGGCAAATACAAGGGGCGTGTGAAGGCGCGAGGGCAAACTACGCTGAATAGATCGCGGGGGGGGCAATAGACATCCCGAGACATAAATGCAAATTGCGGCACAAATTGTCAAGAACAAAGAACATGACAGGACACACAAGCGTCCAGCAACGAAAACAGGTGAATTGTGCTAATAAGGAACACCCGTTAGTCAAAAGACGGACACACGGAGTGGTCCAAGAGACGCGGGAGGTGGCACGAGCATAAGGAAATCCTCCTTACTGGAGCAAACATCCGAAAAGAGTAGGCATTCCCCCGGACACCATCGGAAAATACAGAACATTGAGGCCAAAATAGGCTCGGACCCTGTACCCCAGCGCTACGGTCAAGAGCTATATACACCCTCTACTTCCTCACAGGGGAGTCAAAATGTCCGGCCCATGTCCCCGTGCCAGGGGACTCGTCGTGTCGCTAAGATGGCCGCTGCCTGCCGCCCTTGCCCCGTGAGCAGTGACCAAGCAGCCTTGTTCGCTAAAATGGCCGCGGTATGGCGCCCATGTCTGCGTAGTCAGTGACCTAAGACTGCACGGACCTAAAATGGCCTCTACCTGGTCCCGATGACGGCGTGCTCCTGAACAGATGGCCCCAAACGACGATAGCAATACCCAACTTCCAGGCCGCAATGGACACTGAGGCCGCTAAAGGGGACAGCACGATGACGCCCTAAAGCCTGCAGGGAAAGAGAGGAGGGGGCCTCCATTACCATCCCACGTGCATGTACTGTCCCCCAATGGACACCTCCAGTCCCAAAGACTCCCTCCAACCAACCTACCGCACGTTGGACGTTGGTGCTAGCACAGGGGGACCGCATAGCACCCGAAGGTAAGGGCACAACAAAACCCCGTTAGCTAGGAGATGGGACGATAATGGCACGGGCGACCAAGTGCTGCGCCACTAAATAAAGGCAACCTAAGATTGGAGCACAATGCCGTCCCGCCAGATGCGCCGCCCGACTCCGGGCCAACCCCCCACCCCCGCAGCAGACACTGGCCGTGGAAACAAGAACGGGGAGAACGGACCCGCTCCGAAATAAAACTGACTAGGCAGAGCATGAAATTAAATAATCGGCTAGGTAGAGCATCGCAGAGGTCAGTGCCACACAAATAATACAGGAGAGAGCCACCCGACCACCGGGATCGCGACAGGGCAGACGAGTCTCTTCCCCTCAGCGCTGGTGACATAGGAGGGGGGGGTGAGGGCACATGCGAAGGAAAGACTGGCCTCCGGCAAATATAACCGCCCAATAAAGTCCAGTGTGGGCTCCAACCACGAGGACAAGGGTTCAGCGAGGCCATAGGTGCCGGAGCAAAGAGCGAGCACCAGGCAGGAGGGAAAACACTCCTTGGGCCCCGGCCGCAGACGCCGCCCCCTAACTCCCGGCCCTAGAAGACCCCGGCCCCTTCTCCCCACATGAGAAACAAGAAGACCGCTGCACACGCAGCCTACCTCGTCTCCCTCAGCACACCCTTCCCTTCCCCCCCCCCAACAAGAGAAGCAACGCGGTGCAGCAGGGCGACACACGACACAAGAGAGCCCCCCCCCGCCCCGTCGAACGGACCCCCCCCCGCACCCCCCTTCGAAAAACCAACCACCCTGAACCCTGCAACAAACCCACAACAACCCTCCTCACCTTATGCGAAAGAAAAAGGCAACGGGCTGTCACCCGCTCAGGGCCCAGGCAGGGGAGGGCGAGGGTCAGCGCGGGCAGCGGCCAACGAACAAAGAGGGCGCTTGACCCTCGCCCCCTGGGCTATATAGTCACCCCTCCCCCCAAGACACAGGAAGTGACCTCACGGGGGGACCACTGATCCCCCCAACCACTAGACCGCTCAGGGTCTGTGCCATCCTATGGCACTAAGGGTGGCCGCCCTCGTAGGTGGCCACCTTTGGTGTCCCGGTGCAGCCAATCAGAGCAATAGGAGTCGCCCAGAGGGTGTTGTGTAGAGTGGAGTAGATTAGAGTGGGGTAGAGTGGAGTAGATTGTCATAGAGTGGAATGGCAGAGTGCGGAGTGAAGTAGAGTGCAGTGGAGTAAAATGGCATGGGGTAGAGTGGAGTAGAGTGCCAGTGGAGCAGAGTTTAATGGAGTAGAACACCATAGAGCAGAGAATTGTGTTGTGGAGTGTAGTAGAGTGGAATGGAGGAGAGGGGCACAGAATGAAGTGGCATAAACTACAGTGGCGCAGAGTAGATTACAGTGGGGGAGAGTGCAATGGCATAGAGTGCAGTGGCATACAGTGCATTGGTTTTGAGTAACGTGACGTAGAGTGCAGTGATGTTGAGTGGCATAGAGTAGAGTGGTGCAGAGTAGATTTTCATAGAGTGCAGTGGCATACAGTGCATTGGTTTTGAGTAACGTGGTGTAGAGTGCAATGATGTTGAGTGGCATAGAGTAGAGTGGTGCAGAGAGGATTACAGTGGGGTAGAGTACAATGGCGTAGAGTGCAGTGGCGCAGAGTGAAATACAGTGACGTTATGTGAAGTGGCATAGAGTGGAGTAGTGCAGGGTAGAGTGCAAGGACGTAGGGTGCAGTGGCATAGAACTCAGTGATGTAGTGGTGCAGTAGCATAGAGTGCAATGGCATAGAGTGCAGTCATTCAAGGTCATAGAGTGCAAGACCATAGAGTGGTGCACAGTGGAATGGTGCAGAGAGCGGTGACAGAGTATAGTGGTACAGAGTAGAACACAGTGGCGTAGAGTGCAGTGGTGTAGAGTATAGTAGCGTGCAGTGGCGTAGAGAGCAGTGGCATAGAGTGGAATGCTGTAGAGTATAGTGGCATAAAGAGCAGTGGTGCAATGTGGTTGGAGTAGGTGCAGAGGCGTAGAGCGCAGTGGTTTTGAGTAAAGTGGTGAAGAGTACATTGATGAAGAGTGCAGTGGTTTAGAGTACAGTAGCATAGCATAGACCGCAGTGACAGAGTAGGTAGTTTCAGAGTAGAGTGGAGTGGTGCAGGGTAGATTGCAGAAGCATAGAGTAGAGCGGTGTATAGTAGAGTGGTGCAAAAGTTTATTGCAGTGACATAGTGAAGCAGAATGGAGTAGAGTGACATGGAGTGCAGTGGAAGAGAGTGCAGTAGCATAGAGTAGATTGTTTCAGAGTAGAGTGAAGTGGTGTAGAGTGGAGTAGTGCAGGGTAGAGTTGAGTGGTCCAGGGAAGAGTGGAGTGGTATAGAGAAGTGGCGTAGAGTTCATTGGTGTAGAGTGCAGTGCTGTAGAGTTAAATGAGGTAGAGTGGAGTAGCGAAGAGTGCAGTGGTGCATAGTAGAGTGGAGTAGAGTGCACTGGCATAGAGTAAAGTGGTGCAGAGTAGAGAGGCATACAGTGTAGTGGTACACAGTTGAATAGAGTGGCGTAGAGTGCACTGGCGTAGAGTGCATTTGAGTGGTGTAGCGTGGTGCAGAGTAGAGTGCAGTGGCATAGAGTAAAGTGGCGCAGAGTAGAATGGCATAGAGTTCAGTGGCAGAGTGTGCAGTGCTGCAAAGTAGGGTATCATAGAGTGCAGTGGTGTAGAATGGAGTGGCGTAGAGCACATTGGTGTAGAGTGCAGTGGCATAGAGTGGTGCAGAGCAAAATGCCAGAGTGGAATGGGGTAGAGCGTCATAGAGAGGAGTGGCGTAGAGTATAGTGGCATACGGTGGTGCAGAGTAGATTGACATGAAGTGCAGTGTCGTAGCGTGTATTGGTTTTGAGTAAAGTGGTGTAGAGTGCATTGGCATAGAGCGCAGTGGTATAGAATAGAGTGGCAAAGTGTGGAGTCCTGTAGAGTGGAATGGCGGAGAGTGGACTAGAATGGTGGAGAATGGAATAGAGTGGCGTAGACTGCAGTGGGATAGAGTAGACTGTTTCAGAGTAGAGTGAAGTGGCATAGAGTGCAGTAGTATAGAGTAGGGTAACGTAGAGTTTAATGGTGCAGAGTAGATTCGAGTGGATTGGTGTAGAGTGCAATGGCATACAGTTGAGCGATGTAGAGTACAGTGCTGTAGAGTGCCATAAAGTAGAGTGGCAGAGAGTACAGAGTATACTGTCAGAGTGCAGTGGTGT
Organism: Lissotriton helveticus; assembly: GCF_964261635.1. Classification (NCBI taxonomy): domain Eukaryota; kingdom Metazoa; phylum Chordata; class Amphibia; order Caudata; family Salamandridae; genus Lissotriton; species Lissotriton helveticus. The sequence continues at coordinate 636,301,952 of NC_136068.1, read as the reverse complement.
ATATTAGAGTTTGATGGAGTGCATTGACGAAGAGTGCAGTGGAGCAGAGTAGAGCGGCATAGAGTGCAGTGGTGCAGAGAATAGTGGCGTAAAATGCAGTGGCGCAGAGTAGAGTGGCATAGAGAGCAGTGGCGTAGAGTACAGTGGTGCAGAATAGAATAGAGTGGCGTAGAGTGCAGTGACGCAGAATAGAATAGAGTGGTGTAGAGTGCAGTGACAAAGTACAATGGCGTACAGTGCAGTGGCATAGAGTATAGTGGCATAGAGTGCAGTGTAGGCCTGGGCGTTAAAGTCCGTTCCACTCGTGGAATTTGCAGAATTTCGCGTTCCGCAGAGAACGCGGGATTGACAAAAATTCCGCTGCTCCGCAGAGTTTTTTGCGTTCGCGAACAGGAAAAAAGCATTATGAATGGGCGGAACAAGCAATTCCACGTGTTCGTGGAATTATAGCGTACTCGCGGAGATTGTTTACCATTTTGCGGAGCTTTGCATGGCGCGACTATGCAAATTCCGCCCACCCCTGCAGAGTAGACTGGTGTAGAGTGCATTAGTTTGGGTAAAATGGTGTAGAGTGAATTGGCATAGAGTGCAGTGGCGTAGAATGGTGCATAGTACAGTGGAGCTGATGGAAAATGGCATTGGGTGCAGTGGTGTAGAGTAGATTGTTTCAGAGTAGAGTGCAGTGGTGCAGATTAGAGTGGTTTAGAGGGGATTTCCATAGAGTGCACTGATATGCTTTGGAGTGATATAACGTAGAGTGTAATGGCATTGTGTACAGTGGCATAAAGTGCAGTCTTGCAGAGTAGGGTGGCATTGAGTGGAGTGGTGCAGAGTGCAGTGGTGTAGGTTGAGTAGTGTGGGGTAGAGTGCATTGGCATAGAGTGGAGTGGTGTAGAGAAACATAGAGTGGAGTGGAGAGAAGAGTATAGTGACAGTGTGGAGCAGAGTGGCATAGTGTGGAGTGGTGCAGTGTAGATTGCAGTGGAGTGGTGTAGAGTAGAGAAGAGCAGGGTAACGTGGAGTATGCATGGTATAGCTGGATTTTCTACTCAAGTGACTGCAAAATCAGCTTGAATGACTGCAAGGTCTTAAGCCCCACATGGTGATGTTCACGCAGATTTTTCATTGCAGCTCATGCTTTTGACTCTAAATTGCAGCATCGTCCAGCATTCCGTCTGTCAATTGTTTCTTTTGCATATGTCGCCCTAAGTCGGAAGGGTATGCGCATACATGGGTCCCGTGCTCACTACACCACTGGATTCAGGCAAGCCTGGCTGATGAAGGGTGATTCCCTGAACCCGGTCCCAGGATGCTTGTTTCCGGTCCAGGGAAGACCTGGCTTGGCCGGTCGGGCTGGACTGTTCCCACAAGGAACAGGGTCAAGACTGATTTGCATGTGGCTGGGTCCAAACTGGGGTAGTATGGAGAGCAAAAGAATTATGGATTTAACCCAAATCCTTGTGACTGGGGGTGAATGTTTGCATGGTCCTGCATTCCGTCCATCAATTGTTTTTTTTGCATATGTCGCCCTAAGTGGGATGGGTATGTCCAGACGTGGATTTCGGGCTCACTACACCACTGGATTCAAGCTAGCCTGGCTGATGAAGGGTGATTCCCTGAAACCAGTCCCAGGATGCTTGTTTCCGGTCCAGGGAGGACCTGGCTTGGCAGTTCGGGCTGGACTGTTCCCACAAGGAACAGGGTCAAGACTGATTTGCCTATGTCTGGGTCCAAACTGGGGTGGTGTGGTGAGCAAAAGAATGATGGATTTAACCAAGATCCTTGTGACTGGGGGTGAATATTTGCATTCTCCAGCATTTCTTCCGTCAATTGTTTCTTTTGCTAAATTGCAGCACACAATACATATTTTGCAGCCGTTTACCAGACCCTCCAGCTTTTCCCGATTTCGCGGTTCATGAAAAAATCGCGAAATCGGTCGACTAGCGCGATGGCCGCGATATTTATAATTATTGCTGCGAAAATTATAAAAAAAAGTGTCATCAAAACAAACAATGCCCTTTTATTGGCTGTTCGCGCACACGTCACTACGTGCCGCCGTCCAGCCGTCGAATACCTGCTGCCTCCCCCGTGGCAAGATCCAATCCTTTAGCCTATTTGGCTTTGATGTGCAAATGTGACTACTGGCGCCTCGCTCGGTCAGTCCCACGTGAACAGGACTTTTAGGGAAAGAAAAAGCAATTCAAAGTTTGCCTAACATACAAAATGGGTGCACAGAACACAGCCTGCTGCAGACGGCCCTGCTGAGAAAATGTGAGAAAGTCTGTAGGTGCAGTGCTGGAAATGGCAAGCCCGTGTTATGATGTATGCTGCTGGCAGGAACTGGAAATCATGAAGTTGTTTCAGCAAAACATATCACAACCTGAGCCGGTGGTTGAGCCACGGTGTGTGGTGGGCGGCATGTGACTGGAGTAGCTGCAGAACTGTGTGTTCTCCGCCAGACAGAAAGAAGGCTGTTAATAAGGTTTGAGGCTGCTATTTCATCAGGCCGAATGACATTCCCTTCAACTGCGATTGGAACTTCTAAGATTGTCGAAAAACCTGTCTGATAGTGAGTGGTACGCACTGTGATGCCTATTTAGTTGCATTGTTGTAGGGGGGACGATGGGGAGGGGGGGGGGATTAATGTGTTTACCATTAACTGAAAAGCAAATACGAATGGTAACCTATCTATATGGGAATTCCAATGACACTGCACCTAGACTGCAAATCTCTTAATTCAAACTAAGGGGATAGGATAACAATTATACAATTCCCAGAATTACATTTTGGGGATTCAGCTTTATACGGGAGCTTTTTAAATTACAAAATGCATCACTCTCCCATGTCTTTGTGAGGAATTTACATAGAATGATAACTTAAATGCATTTCATTGCTAATATATATTAATGTATTTCGCATGTGCAGAGTTATGACATTTCACAAACTTCCTTTTTGTTTACTTATTGTTCTTATGTAATCTCTTGTACACTTTACCACTCGTTTTGCACTATACTTATGGGAAGTCTATTGAGCATCGTAAAATCTGCACGTGTGCAATAGCATATTAACATACTCAAATAAATAGGTGCACATTTCGTACACGGCAAAGTGTGATAAGTGTGTTTGTAAACATTTATGAATGTGTGATTTTGCGGGTGTGAACTAAATTTCTAATGCAGGTCTCTGGCCACTCCTCTGATACTCCTATTTGGCCTAGGTTACAACCCCTTGAGACATACACCACTACATCTCTGCTATCTGGATATAATGTAACGTTTGAGCATGCATTACCTCGTCATCCACTTCCTCGTCCTTATACTTTATGTCAGTAAGGAGAATCTGCCTCCTTGAGACTAGAACCCTCTTCAAAAGTCTTTTGACATTTTTGAATTCAGTCATTTTCTCTCCACCACAGTGCTTCCCAAATGTTTTAGAACCACAACCCATGTTTCAGTAGGACAAACTTTTGCAACCCACCTAGCATCGATGGACATGGGGCGGGTGATTTTTTTGTAAAGCGTGTGTGGTAGCTCATGGTCCTTTACAGACTGCACATTTTTCATTGAAATGGTCACTACCTTTGCCAAGACATACAGTGTTACTGATAAATCTATATTACACACAAATGACAGTGCGCAGAAATCACGTTTTGAATATTTATTATTTGTGCATCACTAAGTATCTTAATTTTTTCTGATTCCCCCCTGAGATATGCCCGAGCACAGATGCAGTGAAAATCAAATGAGCCCATAGGCTCATTTCACTTTTCAAGGAGAGACATGTCAATGGCATCCTGACCAAGTTCCTGGAAAAAGATTGTATCTTGGACATAAGCCAAAATGGTTTAGGCCAGCGCAAAGCACAGAATCCAAGCAACTTTGCACGCAGATCATCAGTCCTGAGTCTGCTTGACTTGAGCATCACATTTGATACGGTGTCTCACAGAAGTTTACTTGAGCATTACAGGACATTGGCTTAGGGGGGAGGGTCTGCACTGTCCTGGTTCACCAGCTTCCTATCTAAGCACTCTCACGAGGAGCAGATTGGAGCTGTGCTTCTGTAGAGCTGCAGACACTTTAAACATGCCAGTTTCACAGTGGAATTCCCTGTTGAATCAGTTTACATTGATTTAAGGCTGAAAAGGAATGATAACAAGTAAAATAAAGTGCCGCAATAATGCAGCTACATTTTCATTTCTGTGCCGCTAAATTTCCATTTTTGTGCTACTAAATTTGCAAATCTATGCCACAATATCCTGGGGTGTCTGATTTACAGAACTCAGTGGAATCTTGCAGTATTTAAATGTAACTCAGTGAAATTCCACGGAGTAAAACTCCTTGAGTTCCACTCACGCATTCTTTGCTCCCGTTCTTTAGGTCGAGCTGGTGTTAGCAGCGCGAAGCGCTGCGTCCAGCGAAAGATCTTTTGTTATCCACCTCCTGGGAAAGTGGGACAGGGGATGGGCATGCGCAGGCGATTTCCCCATGTGTGCGCGCACGTTCACCCATGTGCTGTGCACATCTCCTGTCCCAGATTCCCAGCAAGTGGATAACACACACACACTAACACACATGCGCGCACAGACACACAAGCGCGCACACACACAGACACCCGCACACGCGGACACACACACACACACATACACACACACACACCCCACTCACCGCGTCTGTCGGACGGTGGTGGCCTCTGCACGGGTTAGTAGGCGGCGGGGGCAGGCACTGGCAATGTGCTTCGAGCCCCCTCCGCTTCTCTCCCCAGACTTGTCGCGGCAGAGGTCCATGCCCAGCAGCAGGCGGGGCTCTCCCTTAGCACGGGCGCCCCGCTGGGTCACACGCTTGCTCCCTTCTCTTCACAGGTGCGCGGGGTAGGCTCCCGTCCGCTTCCTGTCTGTGCTGGTGGCCCAGCTCTCAAGCAGGCAGTCCCGGGCAGTCCCGCCTGGCTTCCTGTGTCTCGCACACGGCAGCCGAGCCGCGGCGGTGAAGTCACAGGGTCCGTGGCTTCTTGTTTGTTACATTGGCAGCCCTGGGACGAGTGAGATGGAGAGGGAAGGTGGGGGCCCCCACTGAGCGCAATGTGATTTTCTCTTTTTCTTGGTTTTCCTAATTAAGATGCTGCCACCTCAGCTATGAAATCCTTCCCCGAAGCTACTGCGTTGATAAACCATCACAGCTCTGACCCGTTCAAGCTAGGGAGTAGCTACAATAAACTAATGAACTCATTAAATTAAAAATGATAGATATTAGAGGAAGTAATGTACCGAGGGATGTTGAGAGTGGGGCTTGCATGTGCATCAGCCCGTCCCACTTCCACTCTGCGCCTTCCAAGATGTTATCGGCGAATTGCGAACAAAAGAAAGCATACAGTATGTTTCATCCATTCCATAGGCCCGGGAGAGAATTTATGGGATGTTATCAACAAATTGTGTTGTGGTGTACAAGTCTAAAGAGTATACTTTGGGAGTACTTGTAGAAGCGAGCCATCCGGATGACAATAACTGTTAATAAAGTATGAATAAACAACTTCGCTCAATATAGTAATAGGCCAGGCATTGGGGGAGTGAGAAAGTCTATTCAGTCACTTCCGCCATTAAATTGACCTTCCAATGCTACATAAGAAAGAATCTGGCAATAACCATTGGAACAAATACCGGTGGGATCATCCTGATGGCATCTGCACACACTCAAAACCGGTAATTATATTCCTCTCTCTGCATACTGCATACTGTGTCATCCTCCAATGCCCTTCCCCTTTGCACACTAAACTTTGGAAGCACACAGTGGTCATTTGGTGCAGATTGGTCAGTTGGCGAGGAGTGAGGTAAGTTATAGCAAGAGTCCCGAAAGAGTGTTTTTTGATTTCTAATGAAAAGAAATATAGGTAAATTCAGCTTTAAAATAGAAAAAAGAATCTGTATGAATGTACACATATTTTGCGGCAAGCAGTGCTTGCTTTCACCACCACATCACTCAGGGACACCACCACATCACTCGGGGACACCACCACATCACTCGGGGACACCACCACATCACTCAGGGGCACCACCACATCACTCAGGAACACCACCACATCACCCATGGACACCACCACATCACTCGGGGACACCACCACATCACTCGGGGGCCCCACCACATCACTCAGGGGCACCACCACATCACTCAGGGGCACCACCACATCACTCAGGGACACTACCACATCACTCAGGGACACCACCACATCACTCTGGGACACCACCACATCACTCAGGAACACCACCACATCACTCAGGGGCACCACCACATCACTCAGGGACACCACCACATCACTCAGGGACACCACCATATCACTGAGGGACACCACCACATCACTCTAATACACCATCACATCACTCAGCCCACCACATCATCACTCAGCACCACAACAGCACTGTCCTTGCTTGCTACCAATAAGCATTGCCATAGCCAATAGGACTCGCATTAGGAAAGTGTAAGCTATTGGCTTTGTGAATAACAATGCTATTAATTTATATATTTTAAAAGCCAACACATATTTTAAAAAAAAGTCATTTACAATATCAATAGCTCACACTTTCCCAATGCGAGACCCATTGCATTGCAAATGCTTGTTGAGCTGCTATTTCCTTTGTGTTCAAGCAATCTATATGAGTGCTTTTGTTTTCAGACCGTCACCCATATACACGTCCATGTAGCTTTTATTCCCTCCCACGTGTAACTCTTCCATGTTGCTTCTTTTCCCTCCCACTCCCAACCCTTTACTCTACACCACTGCATTCTTTTCCACTGCCCTCCCTGACATTGCTCTCTTTTCTGCACCACTCTACTTACACCATTGCACTCTACACCACTCACCTCTACACCGCTCTATGCCATTACACTTTAAACCACTCTGCTCTTCTCTGCACCACTCTACTGTGCACCATTATACACCACTGCACTTTATGATACTCTACTCTGCACCAGTCTACTCTATGCCACTGCACTTTACTCTGCACCTCTGTACTTTATGCCACTGCATTGTACAACACTCTACTCTGCACCACTCTACTCTGTGTCTCTGCACTCTACTCTGCACCACTGTACTCTGGACCACTCTACTCTAAGCCATTCTACTCTGCACCACTCCATCCACTACAAATGATGCCACTGCACTCTACAACACTCTACTGTGCAACACTCTACTCTACGCTACTACACTCTACACCAGGGGTACTCATAGTACGGCCCGCGGGCCGCCCGCGGCCCGGCAAGCCTTCCTTGGCGGCCCGCGGACCTTGCAGACATGTACCAGTTTAAAAAAACAAAATTCTCGAGTGTCAGTAAACACCACCGGTTGCAGCAGCCTGGACTCGGAGAGGCTCTGCTCTCTGAGGGCCGAGAGATTCCAGCCATAGAGTGGAGCTGCAGGGGCCTCAGAAGAGGTGAAACAGAACACAGCCTCATTAACACATTAATGGTCTTTAAAGACCTGTGAAATGCTCCGGGCGCGGCTGTGCGCTCGTCAGGCAAGCTGTCTTATCCCGGGCTGACAAGGGGATGGCAGGGGCGTAACACAAGCCCCCCGCAGCCCCCGCATTGCGGCCGGGGCCTGCGCTACAGGTGCCCCATCAGTGAGCCAGCCGGCACCACACACCCGTCAGGTATTATTTAAGAATGAAAAGGTTACGCACATCGCCCGCTGTCGTTCTTTTCACCAGCTAGTTTCAGAGCTGCCTGCACCCAGGTATACTCGTGTCCGCTCTGGCATGTACACCCTGCTTGGCACTACGATGTGGTAGGAGGAGCTCCATTCAACAAAACAGTGCGAGTCTGGTGCACAGAGTTATTGTTTTTTAATGACATGATGTCATAATCATTTCGTGGCACTGGTAATGGCGTGTTTTAGCTTTTTTTCCAGGCTCTCTGGTGGAAAATCTTGACAGACACTTGTGCTTGTTCCCAAAAGCAGTTTACGGCAGCACGTCCAATGAGGCGTCTTCCAGTCTGCCACAATTTCCTTTCTATTACAGTACTTTTGTTAAGAACTTCAGTTCAGTGTATGTCGTCTTTAACCAGCAAATGTTAAACGTTGTGCCAAGTACATCTGCACTTGAAAGAATTACTTAAATAACGTGCTTCACAACAGGAACCAAACTGCCAACTACAACTCTGAACACTCTTTTTTTCTTATCACGGTGCTGGACACAGGCACAGGGAAAGTGGAGGGCCGGAGTGTGCGTGTGCTGCTTACCAGCCATTACATGGCTGTCAGAGCGCGACTTGCAGAGTTGCTAAAATGCATATTTTTAATTTTACCAGCCTTGCTGCCCTTTGCCCCCAAGAAGGCATTGCTGGGGCTTGGTGGGCTCCCGGAAGGGAAAGTCAGGGGAGGGAGAAAGAGGGAGAGACAGGGAAGGGCGATGGAGGCAGACCTGCCAAGTGTCACGCATCAGGCGTGACACCAGCGCATTTCCGTGTGGTAATCCGCATTACCGCACTGAAATGCATTGTCACGCATATGCGGGGTGTCTCAGCACTCTGATTGTGAAGTGCTACCACGGTAGTAGAAGCTGTGCTCCATTAGGAGAAGCAGCATGAGCCTAGTGCGCTGCTGGCAGCATGCAGTGGACAAAGTGTGAACTATCTGACCTCCGCCTGCTGCACACCTGGTGAAGTATTGCAAACTAATTCATATTTTGAGAGTCCGAGTTGGAAGGCACCCACCGCGCTGCGACCTCAGGGCTGGCTGCATTCATCAACCGAGTGAGTCTCACTCTCTCATCCCGGCCGTGGTGCAGCCTTACATGACTTGGCTGTCACAACAAACGGGTCGCCGAACTGACAGGGTCCAGGTACGTATACATTCCGGGCAAAGCTGGGTGCTGATAAATAAAAGCGAAGACAGGGCAGCTGTTATAGTGTGAGGCTGTTTATCGACCGCGCATGTGATTCGACAGCTCTTGTGTACAGGACACGGGCGGAATTTATTGGGTTTGGAGGCGGCAGTTCTCTGCTTGTTTCTTGTGCCCTGCACTCCACGTCCAGACCAAGCGACAACGCGTTGGGGCCTTTTATGTAACTGGTGTTCGTTGGCAGCCGTGCCCGTGGGCAGCATCACCCCCTGCCTAATGCCTCCTTAGCCAGTGTGATGCCGGGTATCTTGGTGTTATGCATGTAGTGAGGCGAGCTGCTGGATTTATTTCAGTATGTTAATTAGTCTCCCCACTTCAGCTGGCGTGGAGAGGCACCCTGAAACTCAGGCGGCCTCTTGGCACAAGTGGAGCTTGCCCGGTGAGTGAGGCAACAAAAAAAACAGGGAGAGCAGAGCCGAGCCGAGCCGGGGCCGGCCCTGACTCTGACTCTAAAAGCCTGTGCACAAGCCTAGCCTTTCAAATATTGCCACATAAATCATGCAGCAGAGAGCTATTCACAAACCGTGGGACTCGTTGCACCGGACTGCTTTTCAACAAATGCGCATAACTGTGACACTAATAAACATTTGCATATCATTGTAAAAAAACGTGTAAATATTGAAAATGAGGAAAAATGTAAAGAAGGGAAGTGACAGAAGGGCATTAGGGACCGTAAGGGAGAAGTGGAGGGATGAAAGATATACGGAAGGACATAGAAATGAATTGCTCAAATACAGAAGGAAAAAAGGTAATGTTAAAGCAGCGCTTTGTTTTTGAAAGTTTCTCAGTGTCATGTGCGAGTTTTCAGTATTGAAATGGAAGTCAACAGATGCTGTTTTGGTCGCACATGGCACTATCACGGACAGTTCAGAGTTTGGTGAAGAGACCCTGGAGGAGTTGTGCACTACCGAAGAGTTTACAGATCTCAATAACGGCACCAGCTGCAGCACAGTACATACATAAATGGGGGAAAGCTTTCAGCTCACCACACTCAGTGGATGTATGACGTTACAACGCATACTTTTACTCCGCGTACCATTACAACGCGGTATTTACAACGAATACCGTTACAACGCATAGCGCTTTGGGGTGCTGGATAGTGGTAAGTATAATTTACTATTCTAACTCCAGTCCCCGTGGACCCTAGGGAAGGTGTTGGATAGTAAATTAAACTTACCTCTTATCCTAGAGCGCCCCCCAGCGCAATGCGTTGTAATGCCATGCGTTGTAATGCCCGCGTTGTAATGGTAGTGCGGAGTAAAAGTTGCGTCGTAACGGGTGTATACCCACTCAGTACAGTTGTGTTTGTTAGAGTAATTATGTGTGTCAAGACAAGTGTTTGGCGGAATGAGATAGTGAGTGTTGGTTGTAGTTGCCAAGTGTGGTGGTAATAAATCTCTGACCTTCTTCACTAATCCTCTCTTTAAACTCAGGAGCTAAAGATGTGATGCTACGCCTCCCCAGCACGGGTGACACGTTTATCAGTGGTACTTACTTTCCTTTCTTCTATAGGTTCATGTCAGATGACATATACTTAAGAATTGGAGTGCGAAGCAATAGAACTTAGCCATCAGTTCCAGTACACTATGTCAGCATTATATCTCCTCAGACACCCCCAGCCAACGCTTAATTTGAGCCTGTGGTTGCAGACGGGGCCCACCAACACTAATTTTTGGAGGCCAGCACTTATTTCTCTTCATCATGACTTTGACCCAGAGTAAGAGAGAGAAAAACACGCAAGGAGAAAGAAGGAGGATAGTATTTAATATGCTTCCCTCATCTTCATTGCTTGATTTTTCTTGCGAGAAAGTGTCACTCATAGTCGCTGAATGTCACTCAAAATTACACAGAAATTATGAAAATGTCACACATGAGCAATCTGAAACCTTGGCAGCTATGTGGAGGGAGAGAGAGGGAGTGTCAGGGGAGGGCGAGGGAGGGGAGAGAGGGAGAATCAGGGGAGGGCGAGGTAGGAAGAGAGGGGAGGGCGAGAGAGGGAGAGACCGGGAGGGAGAGTCAGGGGAGGGCGAGGGAGGGAGAGACAGAGGGAGGGAGGGAGAAGGAGGGAGGGAGGGAGGGAGGGAGGGAGGGAGGGAGAGAGACAGAGGGAGGAAGACAGAGAGCAGGAGGGAGACAGAGGGAGGGAGACAGAGAGAGGGAGGGAGACAGGGAGACATGGAGGGAGGGAGACAGAGAGGGAGGGAGACATGGAGGGAGGGAGACAGGGAGACATGGAGGGAGGGAGACAGGGAGGCAGGCAGAAAGGGAAGGAGGGAGATAGAGAGGGAAGGAGACCGAGAGGGAGGGAGACAGAGAGGGATGTATGGAGGGAGGGAGACGGGGAGGGAGGGAGACGGGGAGGGAGTGAGACGGGGAGGGAGTGAAACAGGGAGGGAGTGAGACAGGGGAGGGAGGGAGACAGGGAGGGAGACAGAGAGAGGGAGGGAGACAGAGAGAGGGAGGGAGACAGAGAGAGGGAGGGTAATGGAGAGAGGGAGAGAGAGGGAGAGAGAGAGGGAGGGAGACAGTGAGGGAGGGAGACAGAGAGGGAGGGAGACAGAGAGAGGGAGGAAGGGAGACAGAGACAGAGAGAGAGAGGGAGGGAGGCAGGGAGACAGGGAGGGAGGCAGGGAGGGAGACAGGGAGGGAGAGAGACAGTGAGGGAGGGAGACAGGGAAGAAGGGAGAGAGAGGAGGGAGGGAGACAGAAAGAGGGAGGGAGACATAGAGGGAGGGAGACAGAGAGGGAGGGAGGGAGACAGGGAAACATGGAGGGAGGGAGACAGGGAGGGAGACAGAAAGGGAAGGAGGGAGACAGAGAGGGAAGGAGGGAGACAGAGAGGGAAGGAGGGAGACAGAGAGGGAAGGAGACAGAGAGGGGGAGGGAGACGGGGAGGGAGTGAGACAGGGAGGGAGGGAGACAGGGAGGGAGGGAGACAGGGAGGGAGGGGAGGGAGGCAGAGAGGGAGGGAGACAGTGACGGAGACAGAGAGGGAGGGAGACAGAGAGAGGGAGAGAGAGAGGGAGGGAGACAGAGAGGGAGGGAGAGAGAGAGGGTGGGAGACAGAGAGGGAGGGAGACAGAGAGGGAGGGAGAGAGAGGGAGGGAGACAGAGAGAGGGGGGAGATGGAAGGAGAGGGAGAGGGAGAGAGAGAGGGAGGGAGACAGGGAGGGAGACAGAGGGAAGGAGAAGATAGAGGGAGGGAGACAGAGACAGAGAGAGAGAGGGAGGGAGGCAGGGAGGGAGAGAGGGAGACAGGGGGGAGGCAGGGAGGGGAGACAGGGAGGGTGGGAGACAGGGAAGAAGGGAGAGAGAGGATGGAGGGAGACAGAGAGAGGGAGGGAGACAGAGAGAGGGAGGGAGACATAGAGGGAGGGAGACAGAGAAGGAGGGAGACAGAGAAGGAGGGAGGGAGGGAGACAGGGAGACATGGAGGGAGGGAGACAGGGAGGGAGACAGAGAGGGAAGGAGGGATACAGGGAGGGAGACAGAGAGGGAGGGAGACATGGAGGGAGGGAGACAGGAGACATGGAGGGAGGGAGACAGGGAGGCAGACAGAAAGGGAAGGAGGGAGACAGAGAGGGAAGGAAGGAGACAGAGAGGGAAGGAGACCGAGAGAGGGAGAGAGAGAGGGAGGGAGACAGAGAGGGAGGGAGACAGAGAGGGAGGGAGACAGAGAGAGGGAGGGGAGACAGGGGAGAGGGAAGGGAGAGGGAGAGGGAGGGAGAGAGAGAGGGAGGGAGACAGAGAGGGAGGGAGACAGAGGGAAGGAGACAGATAGAGGGAGGGAGACAGAGACAGAGAGAGAGAGGGAGGGAGGCAGGGAGGGAGGGAGGGAGACGGGGGTGGCAGGGAGGGAGACAGGGAGGGAGGGAGACAGGGAAGAAGGGAGAGAGAGGAGGGAGGGAGACAGAGAGAGGGAGGGAGACAGAGAGAGGGAGGGAGACATAGAGGGAAGGAGACAGAGAAGGAGGGAGGGAGGGAGACAGGGAGACATGGAGGGAGGGAGACAGGGAGGGAGACAGAAGGGAAGGAGGGAGACAGGGAGGGAGACAGAGAAGGAGGGAGACAGAGAAAGAGGGAGACAGAGAGGGAGACAGGGAGGGAGACAGAGAGAGGGAGGGAGACAGAGGGAGGGAGGGAGACAGAGGGAGGGAGGGAGACAGAGAGAGGGAGAGAGGGGAGGGAGAGAAAGATAGGGAGGGAGGGAGAGAGAGAGAGAGAGAGAGAGTGGGAGGGAGGGAGAGAGAGAGAGAGAGAGAGAGAGAGAGAGAGAGATGTGTGTATGCTGGATCTGGTGGGTCAGTCGACGAAGACGTCTGCTACAGGGGCCTGTGTTCAACCTCATGGTCACAGTTTTTTTTGGCTCTAGCCCCGCCCCCTCTCTCATTGACCCCACCCCCACCGGTGAGGCCCTCGGTCACAAACCACACTGTAAATTTGGCCCCTGAGAGAAAGTTTGTGAGTACCCATGCTCTACACCACTGCACTTTATGCCACACCACTCTACTCCACTGCACTCCATGCCACTGCACTTTTTTCTGCACCACTCTACTTTACACCACTGCACTCTACACCACTCACCACGACACCATTTTATGCTTTTGCACTCTACGACACTCTGCTCTTCTCCGCACCACTCTAATCTCCACCATTCTACTCTGCACCATTCTACACCACTGCACTTTACGCCACTCTACTCTACACCACTCTATTTTATGTCACATCACTCTATGGCACTCTGCTCTTCTCTGAACCATTCTACTCTATGCCACTGCACTCTACACCACTCTAGTCTACACCACTGCACTTTAATGAAGGCTTCTCTACTCTGCACCAGTCTACTCTATGCCACTGCACTCTACTCTGCACCTTTGAACTTTATGCACTGCATTCTACAACACTCTACTCTGCATCACTCTACTCTACACAACTGCACTTTATGCCACACCACTCTACTCTAGGCCACTGCACATTACGCCAATCTACTTTGCACCATTCTACTTTATGCCACTCCACTCTAAGCCACTATGCTTTACGCCAATGCACACCATACCACTCTTCTCTACACCACTATACTCTATGACACTTTTCTTTGCACCATTGCTCTCTGCCTACTGCACCCTATGCCACTCTAATCTACTCAGTACCACTCTAATATATGCCACTGCACTCTATGCCACTATACTCTACACTACGCCACTGCACACTATGCCATTGTCCGCCGCCCTTATCCCCATCCATGTAGCTTTGATTTCCCCCATACTGCCCCTTCCATGTTGCTTCTTTGCCCTACCACCCCCACGTCCCTGTACTCCACACCACTGCATTCTACTCCACTGCGCTCTACTCTATACCACTCTACTTTACACCACTGTATTCTTCACCACTCACCTCTACTTCACTCTGCGCCACTGCACTGTACACCACTCTGCTCTTCTCTGAACCACTCTACTCTATGCCACTGCACTCCACAACACTCTGCTCTTCTCTGAACCATTCTACTCAACGCCTCTCAACTCTGCACCACTCCACTTTAAACCACTGCACTCTACAACTCTGCTCTTCCTTAGACCATTCTAATCTATGCCACTGCACTCTACACCACTCTACTCTGCACACTCTAGGCCACTGCACCACTCTACGCCACTACACTATACTCTGCACCACGGCACTCTGCGCATTTGCACTTTATACCTCTGCATTCTACAACACTCTACTTTGCACCACTCTACTCTGTGCCACTGCACTCAACCCTGCACCACTCTACTCAAGGCCACTGCACTGTATGCCACTCTACTCTGCACCACTCCACACCACTGCACTTTACACCACTACACTTTATGCTACTGCACTCTTCGACACTCCTCTTTAAAACCTTAACCCTGTAACCTAACATCCACTAATCTCATCCAGCCTATCTCTCTGACCAACCATTCACCTCAAACCACATAGCTCCCACTAATGATTACACCTAACTGGTATTAAAATAATTCTATCACCAAGTAACTGGAGTAAATACATGCAATTTGTTTTCTTGCGAGCACATGACTAATTACAGTAACCACTGGGTTAGAGTAGCACGCTACTCACCGTAAAGAGTTTCAATGCCTCATCAGGAGTAGTAAGGGCTCTATA
The DNA here is from genome assembly GCF_964261635.1 of Lissotriton helveticus. Taxonomy (NCBI): domain Eukaryota; kingdom Metazoa; phylum Chordata; class Amphibia; order Caudata; family Salamandridae; genus Lissotriton; species Lissotriton helveticus. The sequence continues at coordinate 636,286,927 of NC_136068.1, read as the reverse complement.
ATCACAATACTCCACTCAATTCTGCATCACTCTACACTCCTTTACTCTACTCTGCACCACACCACTCGACATCACTGCACTGTATGCCACTGCACTCTATGCCAGTCCTCTGCTCTACTCTATGCCACATGTGAGAGATTCCCCCCCGTGGTCACTCTTTACTTTATCTTGCGATCAATCTCATCAAATTATTTCATTAGCCTTCTAATTCATGTAGGTACAACACCATCCACAATTTTCATTTTTTAATTTTATTTGTTTTTATTTTTTCTGTAGTGTATAAAAAATATATTTTTTCTTTTTCTACTTTAGTTCATTTCTTCCATATACATCAGTAACATGATTGGTAGTACAGATTGAATTAATTTATAAAAAGTGCATTACATCATATCAAAAAACATTTGTAATATCTACCTAAATCAGAAAGTTACATAATACAAAACATCACCCTGATATATACACATAAATCACCAATCACACTTGCACAGTCATACAAATTCACACTTATACTACTCTCAGTCTTCTCCCAATCATAACCAGATCCTACAATTGAGGTAACACAGTTGTTGCTTGTGTGTAATTATACGCCAGGTCTACGTGCGTTTCGGTGGGGTAAGACCACCTTCCTCAGGACCAGGGTACAAAAGTTTTATTCCTTCCTCTTTGTGTATATACAGGGTACCTGAAATTACAAACAAAGTGTAATGTACCTAAGACTTAACTTGGAAAGAAGGTCAATTACGGCAATCTACATTTCTTGTCATAATACTTATTTCGTACATTAGCTGAAAAACACCACATTGCATCATGGACAATCAGGCTGTGAGGTACAGGCATTGTATAGCGAAATTATTCCCAATGCTTTATAATTCATCTGAAAATACGACTACAATTGTAATTGGACCCTAAGAGACTATTTCCTAATCATAAATACCAGCGTATACAGATATAATAGTGTCTCTTTTACATAAGATTACTGTGACTCCAGAATCGCAATGAGCTCTCACCTAGTCTTTGTTGTGAGGGTATCTGCATATCTTTATGCCAATAGGGAAACTTTTCCACTGTTGTAAGCAAGTGTATAGTTACATCCTAAAAGAAATGGTGGAGTATATGTATTAAACATTTATTAGCGGGGTTTGTATGACTATAGTATTGGGACAAGGGGCAAAAGCATACCTTAGGTTTATTGTAAAGCCTCAATACGAAGTATTATTTAATTCAGTCTATTTTGTCTGGCAAGACGTCTCCTGGTAAGGTCCCCGTCGTAGTGATCCCTAAGTGAGATAGGTACATCATTGTATAGTTACATCTTATAATTCACTTTGATGACAAAGGTTGTGTTACAGTAATTTGTATTAGGGACCAACCTTTCATCTAAAGAGGGATTTCCAAATACTTTAATCTTCTTTTATGTTTGCAGCGCGGAGCCCACTGTGTATTTCTTATAGACGTTGCACTCTTTTAGTAGTTCAACCTAAAATACGAGATATTGTATTATCAGCCCATCTCTATATATTCAAGGTCCACAATATAAGTCTAGGCAAAAAACTATTCTTTTTCCTTTATAGGCAAAAGAATTCCAGCAATTCAAAACGACTCAGATGTCACCTACATTTTAGTTAATTCTAATAGTCCTATCTACATACACTCGTTCGGGGATGCATTTTGTAGATCGTGCAGCTAACCTCTCTGTCACACGTAATTATATGGTGTTTTGCCCTATGCAACAGATAATACTCAATATTATAATTGGTGTACCCTACGTTTGACTAGTTAGCTTCATGCTAGCCCACCCTCTAGGACTAGTCTTATATGGAGGCATAAAACGAGGTTCTAGTTGAATTCAAAGTAGCCTAGTTCATTTGCTATGAATTTCACTACCGCTATCCAGTAATGGTCTCTACTAGTTTATATTCATACCTTATTTTCTCCGATGGTATAGCCGCATACGGTCGTCTTGCCACGTATCGATGTTACTGCAGATAGGGGATTCGTACCTACGCTCGAATGATTTAAATAGGGGCCGTAAGTATGTGGGCCACGAAATTCGGCGTCTGGTCACCCGGAAGTAATTACCATCAAGTGTAGTTCGGATCGAGCATGGGCGCCATGTTGAAGTGGGTTAAATTAGGTTAGAACATATTGTTACTTCTTAGGTAAATTTTGTTTATTACTTTATAGTTAACAGAAACCCATCATATTTAGGTGGGTTCCTGCACAACGATATTTTAAATAAAGGTTGACAATATGTGAGATTCAAGATAACCATGTCTAGTAAAACAGGGGTGGCCCATTATCGAGTGAACTTTAGGTCATTTCCTGTTGGCCAGAACGGGCGCCATGTTGGAATGGGTTTAATTTATTTATTTAACATTAGCAGGCAGGAATATACATTTAATGAGCAACAGCAAATGAATTTGACTCTATTTATAGCGAGATAGTAAATTATCCATTGTAGTTTTCAGATATGTGTCATATTAAGTTAGTTTACCAATTTAGTTGTAAAATATCCTATTGCTAGATAGATGGTTTGTAATACATAGAGCATCCTCCATATCTCAAATATCCTGTTATAGGACAGTGAGTTTGTAATATATAAAACTCAGACTTAAAATAGGTAATGGATAATGATCTAATTATTAACCAGATCTAAGAATTGACACAGTCACAGTAGTCTTATGTAAAAGAGACACTAATATATCTGTATACGCTGGTATTTATGATTAGGAAATAGTCTCTTAGGGTCCAATTACAATTGGAGTCGTATTTTCAGATGAATTATAAAGCATTGGGAATAATTTCGCTATACAATGCCTGTACCTCACAGCCTGATTGTCCATGATGCAATGTGGTGTTTTTCAGCTAATGTACGAAATAAGTATTATGACAAGAAATGTAGATTGCCGTAATTGACCTTCTTTCCAAGTTAAGTCTTAGGTACATTACACTTTGTTTGTAATTTCAGGTACCCTGTATATACACAAAGAGGAAGGAATAAAACGTTGTACCCTGGTCCTGAGGAAGGTGGTCTTACCCCACTGAAACGCGCGTAGACCTGGCGTATAATTACACACAAGCAACAACTGTGTTACCTCAATTGTAGGATCTGGTTATGATTGGGAGAAGACTGAGAGTAGTATAAGTGTGAATTTGTATGACTGTGCAAGTGTGATTGGTGATTTATGTGTATATATCAGGGTGATGTTTTGTATTATGTAACTTTCTGATTTAGGTAGATATTACAAATGTTTTTTGATATGATGTAATGCACTTTTTATAAATTAATTCAATCTGTACTACCAATCATGTTACTGATGTATATGGAAGAAATGAACTAAAGTAGGAAAAAGAAAAAATATATTTTTTATACACTACAGAAAAAATAAAAACAAATAAAATTAAAAAATGAAAATTGTGGATGGTGTTGTACCTACATGAATTAGAAGGCTAATGAAATAATTTGATGAGATTGATTGCATGATAAAGTAAATATTGACCACGGGGGAATCTCTCACATGTTGCGTTGTTATTTTCCTCTCTTTTCCCTGGTCCTGAAAGTATTATTAGAGGGGGTCCCGTTATTTATGCTTTTGCATTCACGGTTTTTGAACTGTGGGATTTACAGTTATATTTAGGAGTGGAATTAGGCTTCCTTTTCATTATTACATTGCTTTGAGACATCTGTGCATCGGGAGATTTGTGCTGTTTGGTACCATTCCACTAACTCATTGACTTGTTATCATCTCTTTAAGAGATTCTTTTTGTAAAATTACAACTCTAATTAATATTGTCAACCACTATGGATAAACTCGAAACGTTTGGGTTCTCAGACGAAGAATTTTCCTCCCTGTTAGGACTAGTAAGTGATGTGAATAATACTACTCCTACTACCTTAGGGGATAACAGCGAATGGCAAAATCTTCTAAATCTAAAGAAAAAACTAAAACGTATAGAATCACATGCATTTTACATGCTTGCATACCTGAAGGAAGGGGTTATTCCATCTGGCCTGAGGGTTTCGAAATGCCCCCGCCTTATTTGTTGAAATACGCAAGTTTCTGGAGCGGTGGTCACTGATTTCAAACCGCTGCTCCAGAGATTGGATGATGTTAATCATCGAAATAGCGAGAGACATTATGATTGCCCTGAGTAAAGAGATCCAAGACTTGGAAGAAAAGCTACAAGCCTCTAACGCTGTGGATGACGCAAAAAATAAACTTGAAAAGATTCAATCGGAAATGAAAGATTTTGATACTTATCTAACAAATAAAAAAACAGAAAAACTTAAAAAAGATGTCAGATGGTTTGCAAAAGAGAAAATTTACCCATATCTAAATCCAAATTACTATCAAGGAGGAAATCAGGCTAACTATAATCCCAGCTCCAGTTACGATAACACCTATAGAAGAAACTATACAAATTTCTCAGATACTGGGTCTTCTGAGTCTGACACAGATAATTATCAAGATGCAGGGAGGGGACGTTACAACTCTAGACCCCCATTTAGAGGCAGACAGGGATACCCGAACACCCACACCCGGGTTTTTTGTCGAGAGGCCCATACAGGGGCAAGAACGTACATTGGCAACAGGACAGGGGGGGACATCAAATGATGAGCCCTCAACCTCAGCAACAGTACGTAAAAACACGGAACCAACAGTACTGGTGGTAGACCGAACTGTCGATATAAGAGATGACGAGCCATTGGATATAATCCCAATATACAACTTATCCTCTGAGAATCTTAGTAATGACGAAGTGACACTATTGAGTAGGGGTTTATCATTTGTACCCTGCACTAGTTTGAACAAATTTAAACTTCATGAGGACTTATTCGCCTTTTTCCGAAAGGTCAGACTCAAGAAATTCTTCGAAGGAAGAACAAGAGGAGAAGAATGCGTCAATCTATCTGGCTGTAAACCACCCTCGAGCTTCACACCTACACTAGATGCAGTAGGGCCCGAAGTTCAAATTTTTGAACGAAAGGTACTACAAGACGTCACACGTCTTTTGACAGGAACCAATAGATCCAACTTCAATTTATCTAAACAGGAAAACTTAGCCCTTAAAAACATTGAGAGTAATAACAGTCTCATAATAAAACCATGTGATAAAGGTCGCGGTATTACCATCTTTGATAAAACTGAATACAATAAAAAGATGTTGGATTTATTGAGTGTTGAAGCACACTATAGACCGGCACATCCGAGAGAATTACAACGCCTCAATACAACTATAAGAGAAATTACAAACATCGCATTTCAGGAAGGATTCATCTGTGAAGATGAACTTACTTTTTTAAATAAATCCTGTCCGGTAGTACCAGCACTTTATGGTCTACCAAAGACCCATAAAAATGAAATCAACCTCCCCATGCGACCAATCATCTCAACGATTGGGTCAAATACGGAGCCACTGTCAAAATACGTGGACAAATTCCTGTGCCCTTTAACACAAAAATATGAATCATTTATCCGAGACACGGGAGACATGATCTCTAAAATAGAGGGTATTGTCTTTGATGCAACCACTGACATCTTAGTAACGCTTGACATTGAGGCGTTATACACCAACATCCCTCAATGTCAAGCGTTACAGGCAGCATCTTCTCTGCTGAATAGACACCCAGACAATAGACCTGACAGGTTTATATTGCAATGTCTGGAAATTGTCCTAACTTTTTTGACTACGATGGTGCCCTTTATAAGCAGATAAAGGGCACCAGTATGGGAGCTTCTTGCGCCCCAAGCGTAGCAAACACCTACATGGGAGAGTGGGAACTTAAAATGTGTATAATGAGGTGGCACCCTTTTTTGAGAATGTTCATTTATGGCGTCGATTTATAGACGATATTTATTTTGTTTGGCGTGGCACTGAAACACTCTTGAAGGACTACATTTTGTGGCTTAACTCTAGTGACCCGAATCTCAAGTTTACCTCTAATTACCACACAGTCAAAGTGGAATTTTTGGATATAGAGATAAGAGGAAATAATGGAATCCTAGAAGTAAGTCTGTATAGAAAACCAACAGCAAAAAATACAATTCTTCAGTTTGGGAGCTTTCACCCGCATTGCCAAAAAGACTCCATTCCGTTTGGCGAATTTCTTTGAATACGCCGAAACTGCACAAATCTAACGGAATATCAACGCCATGGTGAAGCATTAAAGATCAGACTGATTGCTAGAGGTTACCCTCATCGATTGATTCGTCAAGCCTTTAAACGGGCAAAATATTATGACCGGGATTCCTTACTGAGTGGCACCAAACGGAAACCCTCAGAGAGAATCACGTGTGTCATAAATCACTCATCCTTGAATTACAAGATTAAAAACATCATTAATAAGAATTGGAGTATATTGGAAACAGAAGAGAGCGAAACCTTTACCACCAAACCTTTAGTGGCCTATAGAAGAAATAAAAACCTAAAAGACCACTTAGTCCATACCAGAAATAAACAGAAGGTAGGCTATACTCAGACATCCTTAGTATGCCAAAAAACAGTTTTGGGCAACCACAAGTGTGGATCATGTCACGCTTGTGATGCAGCAATTCTAACCGACTCAGTGGACTACAATAACTTCAAAATTACACTAAGGTCTCTGACAAACTGCAGAAGTAGTAATGTGATTTACATTATTCTGTGTCCATGTGACCTCGCTTATGTTGGTGAGACCGTGAGGGAATTTCGGACGAGATTCAGTGAACATAAGTCGGCAGTTAGATTAAAGAAAACATCAGCACCTTTAGTCCAACATTGTGTAGATTTAAACCACAATGAAACAGAACTACGTTGGTGTATTCTTGAAAAAGTTCAACTCAAAATGGGCCAGTCAATGGAACATACTCGCAAAAAACGAGAGAGTTTTTGGATTTTCCAATTTGACAGTGTACGTAGGGGTCTAAATGAAAATATAGCCTGGTTCGTAACTAAACAAACTTAATATGACTATCCCTACTAAATACCTACTGCAATCCATAAAGAATGTACAAATTGGTCTTAATGATCTAATGTAACTGTCACCAATGTCTTCAATCCTTAAACCGTACATTCAATTCGTAGATCTGGTTAATAATTAGATCATTATCCATTACCTATTTTAAGTCTGAGTTTTATATATTACAAACTCACTGTCCTATAACAGGATAATTGAGATATGGAGGATGCTCTATGTATTACAAACCATCTATCTAGCAATAGGATATTTTACAACTAAATTGGTAAACTAACTTAATATGACACATATCTGAAAACTACAATGGATAATTTACTATCTCGCTATAAATAGAGTCAAATTCATTTGCTGTTGCTCATTAAATGTATATTCCTGCCTGCTAATGTTAAATAAATAAATCAAACCCATTCCAACATGGCGCCCGTTCTGGCCAACAGGAAATGACCTAAAGTTCACTCGATAATGGGCCACCCCTGTTTTACTAGACATGGTTATCTTGAATCTCACATATTGTCAACCTTTATTTAAAATATCGTTGTGCAGGAACCCACCTAAATATGATGGGTTCCTGTTAACTATAAAGTAATAAACAAAATTTACCTAAGAAGTAACAATATGTTCTAACCTAATTTAACCCACTCCAACATGGCGCCCATGCTCGATCCGAACTACACTTGATGGTAATTACTTCCGGGTGACCAGACGCCGAATTTCGTGGCCCACATACTTACGGCCCTCATTTAAATCATTCGAGCGTAGGTACGAATCCCTTATCTGCAGTAACCTCGATACGTGGCAAGAGGACCGTATGCGGCTATACCATCGGAGAAAATAAGGTATAAATATAAACTAGTAGAGACCATTACTGGATAGCGGTAGTGAAATTCATAGCAAATGAACTAGGCTACTTTGAATTCAACTAGAACCTCGTTTTATGCCTCCATATAAGACTAGTCCTAGAGGGTGGGCTAGCATGAAGCTAACTAGTCAAACGTAGGGTACACCAATTATAATATTGAGTATTATCTGTTGCATAGGGCAAAACACCATATAATTACGTGTGACAGAGAGGTTAGCTGCACGATCTACAAAATGCATCCCCGAACGAGTGTATGTAGATAGGACTATTAGAATTAACTAAAATTTAGGTCACATCTGAGTCGGTTTGAATTGCTGGAATTCTTTTGGCTATAAAGGAAAAAGAATTGGTTTTTGCCTAGAATTATATTGTGGACCTTGAATATATAGAGATGGGCTGATAATACAATATCTCGTATTTTAGGTTGAACTACTGAAAGAGTGCAACGTCTATAGGAAATACACAGTGGGCTCCGCGCTGCAAACATAAAAGAAGATTAAAGTATTTGGAAATCCCTCTTTAGATGAAAGGTTGGTCCCTAATACAAATTACTGTAACACAACCTTTGTCAACAAAGTGAATTATAAGATGTAACTATACAATGATGTACCTATCTCACTTAGGGATCACTACGACGGGGACCTTACCAGGAGACGTCTTGCCAGACAAAATAGACTGAATTAAATAATACTTCGTATTGAGGCTTTACAATAAACCTAAGGTATGCTTTTGCCCCTTGTCCCAATACTATAGTCATACAAACCCCGCTAATACATTTTTAATACATATACTCCACCATTTCTTTTAGGATGTAACTATATACTTGCTTACAACAGTGGGAAAGTTTCCCTATTGGCATAAAGATATGCAGATACCCTCACAACAAAGACTAGGTGAGAGCTCATTGCGATTCTGGAGTCACAGTAATCTTATGTAAAAGAGACACTAATATATCTGTATACGCTGGTATTTATGATTAGGAAATAGTCTCTTAGGGTCCAATTACAATTGGAGTCGTATTTTCAGATGAATTATAAAGCATTGGGAATAATTTCGCTATACAATGCCTGTACCTCACAGCCTGATTGTCCATGATGCAATGTGGTGTTTTTCAGCTAATGTACGAAATAAGTATTATGACAAGAAATGTAGATTGCCGTAATTGACCTTCTTTCCAAGTTAAGTATTAGGTACATTACACTTTGTTTGTAATTTCAGGTACCCTGTATATACACAAAGAGGAAGGAATAAAACTTTGTACCCTGGTCCTGAGGAAGGTGGTCTTACCCCACCGAAACGCGCGTAGACCTGGCGTATAATTACACACAAGCAACAACTGTGTTACCTCAATTGCAGGATCTGGTTATGATTGGGAGAAGACTGAGAGTAGTATAAGTGTGAATTTGTATGACTGTGCAAGTGTGATTGGTGATTTATGTGTATATATCAGGGTGATGTTTTGTATTATGTAACTTTCTGATTTAGGTAGATATTACAAATGTTTTTTGATATGATGTAATGCACTTTTTATAAATTAATTCAATCTGTACTACCAATCATGTTACTGATGTATATGGAAGAAATGAACTAAAGTAGGAAAAAGAAGAAGTATATTTTTTATACACTACAGAAAAAATAAAAACAAATAAAATTAAAAAATGAAAATTGTGGATGGTGTTGTACCTACATGAATTAGAAGGCTAATGAAATAATTTGATGAGATTGATCGCATGATAAAGTAAATAGTGATCACGGGGGAATCTCTCACATGTTGCGTTGTTATTTTTTTCTCTTTTCCCTGGTCCTGAAAGTATTATTAGAGGGGGTCCCGTTATTTATGCTTCTACTCTATGCCACTCCATGCCATTCCATACCATGCCACTATACCATTCTAGGCCATTCTACTCTACACTGTGCTATTCCACACAGTGCCACTCTGCACCACTGTACTCCACTCCACGCAATACCACTCTACTCTAGCCCATTTTACTCTACGCCACTCTACCATACACCACTTCAGGCAACTCTACTCCACTCTACTCTACCACACTCTACTTCACTCTATTCCACTCCACTCCACACCATACACTCCACTCAACTCCATGCCATTCCACTCTGTGCCACTCTAGTATACCCCACTCCAGTCTATGTCACTCTACTCAACTAAACGCCAATCTGCTCTGTGCCATTGCAAATTACACCACTCTACTTTAGTCTATGCCACTCAACTCTACTCCACTCTATGCCACTCAGGCTCCACTGTACTCCACTCTACACTTCACTGTACCCTATGCCACCCCAGGCCACTCTACTCACTCTAAGCCAATGTAAAGCATGCCATGCCACTCCAACCCACTCTACTTTACTCCACTCCACTTCACGTTGCTGTACAACATGGCTTAAAGACATTGGCAAAGTTAATAGCTCTTGCACAGGAGAAACCTTATGTTACACACAGTTTTGTTAAGATCTGCAAATTATGCAGCAAACAATAGATTATGTGGCATATATGGCTAATCCACAATTATGGCGAAAACACTGCAACCCCAAAGTCACATAAGTCTAGTGGCCCTGCATAACAGTGCACTCGATGCATTACATATTAAGAGGGATGAAAATACTCTGTGATCTGATTGCAACAAGGAGTGTGTTAAATCTCACCTGTAGTTTCGGCAGGAGCAATATGCAAGGTCTGAAGAAAAGGTCCCAGCTTCCCTTACCCATAAAACATACCCAACAAGATCAAAGCAAGATTAAGAAGGGGGAAGAGGGGAAACAAGGGAAGAGGAAGGCAAATGTCCCACGGTGTATTTCAATGAGGAAGGTAAGATTCAGGACAGTTCTATGTGTTCCCTGCATGTCAATCGCAATCTATGTCGCTCAGCTCCTTCTCCCTTCCCACAATCAAGCTGAGGCTTCCGATTTCTAGACGTAAATCCTCTCACCCCTTCCTCATGATTACCCAGAGAGTCAACACTGACAACACGGACACCAAAATCCACTGTATCAACGACAAGCTCCCGCCGTCTAGAGACGTATCGCCCCAGAACACCCTCATTTCCTCGACCGAGGAGATGGCGCTACGTCTTGCCCTGCTAGAAAACCAGCTAAAACGTATTACTAAGCCTCAAAGAAATCACAATGAACCTCTCCTCGCTCCATAGGCCCAGACAACACCCACTCCCGACCCCCACCACTACCAACAACCAATGCCTAAGGAAGTCTAGGGCTCCATGGCCCTGTTGGAACACAACCCCACTCCTTGACATGTCACAAAGACCCAAAAGAACAATAGCTGCAATGTCCATGTGTGAAGCTTTAGACCTTGCCTCCTCCTACAATACTTCCCCGACTGTCACACCTAATCCACAGATCCAGGTCATCACCGGATTTAGAAGGGACCGCTCTCCACCCAGTTCTCCAAGACCCCCAACATGCTTCATGACCATTCCGAGGGCCCCCACAACTAAGAAACTCGCAAACGGAGAGACCAACACCAACTGCATGCTTATTAACTGCAGATCAGCCATGAAACATGCCACAAAGCTAGCTGAAACCATCCTGACCCATACCAAACCATCCATAGACATTGCGTTCATCACCGAAACTTGGCTAAATTAGTTCTCCTCTCCAATCATGGACAAGCTTGTGCCCCCAGGCTTTGCAATCAGCAACAAAGACAGAAAACTCCACTGCGGAGGGGGCATAGCAATCATACATAAGAACACCCTCTTCGTGACGGAAACTGAAGCTCTAAAATACAACACGTTTGAATGTCTTACCGCCAACATCAAGACGAAGGAAAACAAATCTTTATCCAGCCATCTCCTCTACCATCAGCCAGGCAACAACTCTTCATTTGGAGATCACCTATCTGATCTGATATCTACCTGTGCACTCCGGGACTCCAATAACCTAATTCTAGGAGACCTCAACCTTCACTGGAACGAGGAAAACAACCTGCTGAAACATAACCTGAATGAACTCCTTCATAGCAACAACCTCACCCAACACTGCTTAGAGGAAACCCACAACAAAGGATCAATCCTTGATGCCATCATTGCCCAACCTGACACAGTCGCGATTGACCCCACCATACCCGTTGACTGGTCTGACCATCACATCATCCTATTCCACATCAACCATACGGTCCTATGCCAACCCCCTAATCAGGAACACTCCTACTCAGCAAGAAATCTAAAACAGATTCCCATGGACGTTTTGGAAGAAAGGATAATTTCTCTCCTCCCCATCTCCGCTGGCGATCTTTCCACTACAGAGCTCACGTCCCACTACAACTCCACTATGATCAACATTCTGGACTAACTAGCCCCCTTAAAACAAAAAAGAGCCAGGACCACTCCCTCCAGATCCTGGTTCAACACTGACATAAACGACGAAAGGCGATAACTCAGAGCAACAGAAAGACTCTGGCAGAACAATCCGTCCAGAATCCTCCTGGACCAACTCAAAGCAAAACGCAAGAAATACACAGTCCACATCAATCGTGAAAAAACTTCCTTCTTTCGCAACGCCCTTGAAAACGCTAAAAACAGACCCAAAGAGCTTCTTTACCCTCATCAGGCAACAAACTTCCAAGCCCTCCGTATCCTCAACACAGGCCTCTAATGCCCTGTGTGAGAACTTTGCCAACTTCTTCAACGACAAAATCTCCAAGATTGAGCTCTCCTTGGACTCCATCTGCAACCTCGTCCACAGGAGCCCTTCCCCAAGAGCAGAGGGTAACACAACCAATCGCCCCCCCAATCAGTGGAACTCATTCAACCTCGTATCGGAAATTGAGATAGTCAAACTGATCTCTCCTCACATGCCTTGGACCCTATTCCTACCCAACTGGCCAAGAAGGTTAAATTCTCTCTAGCACCGCTCTGGACCAGGATCATAAACAGTTCCCTGAGCTCTGAAGTCATTCCGGATTGCCTCAAAGTTGGCCAAGTTACTTCTTTACTGAAAAAAACTGGCTTGAACACCAAGGATTTGAACAACTACAGACCCGTCTCCAATCTTCCTCTCCTGGCCAAAACTATGAAAAAGTGCGTTCTCCTTCAAATGACGCAACACATGGACAACATCAACCTCCTGGACCCCCACCAATCGGGCTTCAGAAAAGGGTACAGCACAGAGACAGCGATCCTTAATATCATAGATGATATATACAATTCCCGTGAAACTGACCAATGCTCCTTACTAATCCTCCTGGACCTATCGGCAGCCTTCGATACGGTGAACCATCAACTACTCATTAAGGTACTCAAAGAAAGGCTAGGGGCCGAAGAGGTAGTCTTAAGCTGGTTCGGCTCCTTTCTCCAGAATCGCTCTCAAAGAGTCAAAATCAAAAACTTCTCATCGGACCTTCACACTGTCAGCAGAGGCGTCCCTCAAGAATCAGTCCTCTCCCCGCAACTCTTCAACTTATGCATGGACCCCCTCACCATTATACTCAAAAGATCCAACATTCCCTTCCACCTTTATGCAGATGACACCCAGATTTATCTTGAAACCTCCTCCATTGAAGACATCTAGAAACTCAATGACACTCTTAGAGAAGTCCAACACTGGCTCTCTCTGAACCACCTGAAATTGAATCAAGACAAAATTAAAATCCTTCTAATTTCCAACAAAACAGAGAACCCACAAGTCGCAGAATGGCTAAAAGCAATTGATGCTCTCAACCACAATCTCTCCCTGGCCGACTCCGTGAAATCGCTGGGAATCACACTGGATCCTGAACTAAGCATGGACAAACACATCAAGAACACTGCAAAGAGTGCTTTCCTCAACCTGAAACTACTCAATAAGATAAAACCCTTTATCCTGACCAACGACCTCAAGCAAGCGACTCAATCCCTGGTACTTTCCAGATTAGACTTAGGGGATGCCACCCTAATAGGCACAGCAAAATCTCACCTAGCTCCCCTCTGATCAACTCTTAATGCAGCTGCAAGAATATTCACCGGAGTAAAGAATTATGACCATATCTCGCCCACTTAGAGAGTTGAAATGGCTCCCAGTTGAATTGCGAGCCAGTTTCAGTACTGCCTGCCTCATTCACAAAGCCCTCCACACAGGGAAACCTACCTACCTGGCCTCCAAACTCATGAAGGCCGGTCAGACAAGGAGCCACAGGAGCTCCAATACTCTACTCCTCATCCCGCCGAAAACCCACAAACAAAAAAACGCAGCCTGATCGTTCTCTGGAAATGTGCCCAAAATGTGGAACTCCATCCCGGTCCATATCAGGACTGTCCCCTCCTTTCGAAAACTCAAAAGGCAGCTCAAAGACCTCTACCTGAATTGTACCTTCCCAAATGGATAGATTACAACCAAATCTCACAGCGTGCACACTACTGCACTATGACACTTTATAATCAAGACCTCCACCTCATACCTAGCCTGGCTCCTCCCCACTATCCCCTAGATCGGAAGGATGCGCGGCTGGAACTACGGTGCTCACTCCTACGAGACTATGTAACTTTCCCTCTATCGTTATACAACGCGCAAAGTCCTTTACTGCTCCCTGTGGCTTCCTTTTCACTACTGCTATAATATGTGTTTTCCTCTTTAAAAAATGTTGTAAAGACCTTCGGGTCTGGCTAGCGCTATATTAAACTCCTTAATAAATAAATGTAGACAACAGAATAAGAACATTAGGGAGGGGGGGAAGCAACCGGCCAGTGAGGGGCGGACATACCTGCGGGGAAGACGCTCGCCAACGCGCTTCTGGGGCCCTAATGCTGTAAGTCTCGCCGCCACTGCACGCCATCCTGCGGCTGGAGACTACAGCTCCCAGGGAGCTTTGCGGCCACTTCCTGCATCCGGCCACAGCGCGCCCGGAGGCGCTACTTGAGCAGGACGCTCCCTCCGCGTCACGGGATGCGCGCGGGTGTGCGCCGGGCTAAGCCCGGGCAAAGGGCGGGCCCTCTGTGGCCCTCAGAGGCCTGAGGAGACTGGACTGGGCCAGGGACTCTGGTCCAGATGAACTAGCCCCATTCATTCCACTTTTATTTACATCAAAAGTAAGACTTATATTTTAACTGGTGTTTTTCCTTTTTCATTTTCATTTTTTCGTATTTTACGTATTACTATTGCCATATAGATATATTCTGGTCCTCTTAAAGATACAGGATGTCCAAATCTAAAAATGATAAAACTGTTACAGGGCAGAGTGTCATTGATAACTATATGGTCAAAAAGGTTTCCCAGATCAACAGTGAACGCAGGGCTTCACTAGGGAAAGGGAGTACAATACCTAGCCTGGCTGACCAGCTGTTGCCCGCGGACGTTGTGATGGAAGCCAATAATGACAGTCTAATTAGCAGTGAGCTCCCAAATCCAATTGTGGTAAGGGCTGAGGTACATTCAGAACAGATTGAGCAACATGATATATCTAATGAGGAGAGGGATGATGTTCCTTCTGCTGTAAGGCCGGTAAGGTTGTGTAGGAAAATACTACAGAAAAAAGGGGGGAAGTTTGATAGAGTTGGAGGAGGTTCTAACTTGAAATCTAATACCGGCCCAGGAACTAACCCCTTTGTGTTTACGGGGGATAAGGATGACAGCACTAACGTTAATATTAATATTGAACAGTTCACTACCCTCATTAGAAACCTGGAGTCCAAACTGGAGTCAAACTTAGAGGAGGCACTTAGACCTCTGGTGGCCAGAATCGACACCCTGGTCAAAGAAGTGGACAGGCTCGGCGGCCTGCTTTCTCCCCAACAAAGGGATAGGGTAGGTCTGACTGCCCAACCAGAGGAAGTCAGGGTGACATCTGCTTCACAGGGGAAAAAGCTGCAGAATATAGGTAATGCTGATGTAGCATCTAGTATCGTGAGTAGTAGGGCTCTAACACCATTAGTTATTCAACCTCAGCTCAAAAACTCTAATTTGCAGTCGCAATCAAAACCAAATATTAGCAACAAAGTTGATTCTAGATACCACAGAAAAAAACACTATCTTAATTTACCACCAGACTGCGCTCCTTTTGTGGTGGTTTTGACCAATGTCCCACCAGTTGGTACACATCCTGCTTCACCATATGGAGAGTCACACACCTCTCTTAAAAACAAAACGGTGTCGTGGCTACACAAAAACTGCGGTTTTCCCACTGGGTATTCAGACCAGGTAATGGCAGTCAGGAGGGTGAATTGAGTGGGACCATCAAAAAAAGTGGGAAGTGGGGATTGCATTATGGTGAACTTCAAACACCCTCAACATGTGGCTACTATTTTATTGAGAGCATCTTCTTTAATATACAATGAGGAGAGTATATGTGTACGCCCACTAGGGTATTTTTATGCGCACTTGTGTAGTAAACCCCCCAACAAAGACTTATGGCACCCCTGTACGATACTCAGACTCCGCCTAATAATATGCGATTTATGTATAACGTTGCCAACTCAGGTGGAGCGGGAAATACTGTTAACATGCTTAATAGACCCAACGACAGTGGCCAACCCCAGCAGGGATTTTATGTCAACACACACAACAGATACGAGCCTCTATCGGGTCTGGAAATGTGTGACTGACATGAAATACCTGTGGGTTCGGGTATGACAATCCCTGAGGATTGGACACCCATTGCCAACTCACAGGATAGAAGTGGATCCAGGAATGTTATCTCATGGAATGTTGCAGGGCTGGCTGCAAAGATGGCAGATGAAAACTGGGTCACTTATATTAAGTAATTTAATGTGATTTGTCTCCAAGAAACATGGGATGTAGAGTGTGATTTGTTCTTAGAAGGCTATAAGGCTTTCTACGTACCGGCCATACCATCAATCAGAGGCAGGCCAAAGGGTGGCTTAGTGACATTTGTTTCCAGTTTGATTACTTCATCTACCCTTAGTATTGATGCGTATCAAGTTTGTATGCAGGGCGTAGTATTGAAGGGAAAGAATAATAGGGTTGGTCTGGTCAATTTTTACAATGCTAATATGGGATCTACAGCATCTAATCAAGTGGCTGTACTGCATGATTTTATTATCACGTCTATGAAGGATTACAGTCATAACTTAATGATCATGGGAGATTTTAATGTGCATCTGTGTGGCGACCCGCTGAAGAAATGTATAGGGGATCTGCAATGTGAACGAATTAATGGCTTACACTTAGAACACACAGTTGATGGGGAACTGTGTAACACCCTACTAGATAATCTGGATCTCTCTATGGGTCTTACAATCAGGGACCCGCTACGAAGCTGTGAAATACCTACATTCAAGGGGCATGGCAGGGGCACTTTTATTGACCATATGCTGTTTTCACAATCCTTGTTGCCCTTCCTAGAATCATTCGATATTGTTAATAGCGAGTTTAGTGACCATAACCCTCTTGTGATTCGATTAAGGGGATTTGAGATCACCAAAGGAGAACAAATCTGTAGGGAAGGAAGGATGTCTACTATAGATGGGAGGAGGCGACTTAAATGGACTATGGTAACCCCTGATCTTCTGTATAAGAACATCGAGGAGAATTTCTCAGAAGATATTACTAACTGTGTTAGGATAGGAGCAGATCCACAGGAGGTGCTAACTGCCTATCAAGATTTGTCGGGGAAGGTGTCAGAGCTATTAACGATTCCAGTTAAAAATAGTGTGGAGAGACGTGGCCCAAGGTGGTTTAACCACGATTGCTCCAAAGCGGCTCGTGATCTTAGGCTTGCTCTGGCAGCTTCTCCGAGAGTTCAGGAGAATGTCAGAGCATGTCGGAAAAATTACAAGTTTATTCTTAAAACTCACAAGGAGTATTTGAGAAACGAGGCATGGTGTGAGATTTTAACTTTAACAGACACTTAACTGCAGCTCCAGATTTTGGGCACTAGTTAAAAAGCCATTTCTGGTGGAAGAACCTGGGGATGGGCTTGAGTGCTGTATAGCAAAAGAGGACTGGGTGCGACACTTAAAAACTTTATATTGTTCAGAGGACACCTTAAGTGTGGGGTTAGCCACTGGGGATAGAGGAGGAAACATTAAGTTTGATAGTAGGGAGGGGGTCGAGGCCATAGAAGGATTGACAGCAAACAAGGCACCAGGCCCAGATGGGATCCCCCCAGATCTGTTTAAATCAAAGCCATCTTTCTGGGCTCCAATTTTAGTATTTAAAAAGGGAGATAGGGGTAGCCCCCATTGCTATCGGCCAATTTCCTTAATTGACGCAATGGTCAAAATCATGGGGAGAATTCTTCTACAGAGAATTACATGCTGGGCGAAAGATAACAACATCATGTCTATCTCCCAGTATGGCTTCCGTGTGGGGCGTTCAACCACAACCCAGTGTCTTAATTTGTTTCTCATCCTCAGTAAATATACTGTGGCGCAGAAGGGAACGGTCCATCTCGCCTTCATGGACCTGTCATCAGCCTTCGACTGTGTCAACAGGGGAAGGCTGTGGCAATACATGAGGGAGAGGGGAGTCGACAATGGGATTGTCGACTTCCTGGTGGATATGCACAATCACACCAGTGCTAACGTCAGATACTCTGCAAATGGTGACACCACTGATAAGTTTGACATAAAGAAGGGTGTACGCCAGGGTTGTGTCCTCGCCCCTTTTCTTTTTAACTTTTATATAAATGAACTGGATGCTGCTTTACAGATGGTACAGTCAGACTGTCCTAGAGTGGGCAGGCGGGGTATTGCTGTTCTTTTATATGCAGACGATGCTGTTTTAATTTCCAGAACGGAGAAAGGGCTTCAGCTGCTTTTAAATGCTTTTAATGCTTTTATGACCGACAGGGATCTACTGGTCAACAATTCGAAATCGTACATTATGCATGTTGGCCGCCAGTCAAAAAGGAAATTCGTTTTTAAACTTGAAGATGTACCTATTCCAGTTACAGAAACATTTTCATATCTTGGCGTTTTATTTGATTCCAAACTTAGCTGGGGCCCTCACCTGGCTAAGAAAAAAGGGGAAATGTTGAGGGTCAATGCTTCAATTTTTAATCTTGCAAAAAAACTGGGAAAGAAATGAGTCAGTGCAATGGTTAAATTGTACAACGCCAAGTCAGTTTCCACTGCAGTATATGGCAGCGAACTTTGGGGCTATGTATCAGGAGAACTATTACAGGTTGTTGAAAATACTTTTCTTAAACGCCTTCTATGTGCCCCCTCTAGCGCCCCTAACCTTGTAATTCATGAGGAATTAGGGCTACAGTATTTACGTGACAACTTTGCTCTAAAGCCACTGATCTGTTGGGTTAACCTGTGGTTAAATGAGGAGATACCTCTTACACACCAGATTGTGAGAGATCTTGTATCTCAGGATAACTCTATGTGCATCCCCTGGTTAAAATACTTGAAAAACTGTTTTGTAAAACTGGGTCGTTTAGATTTGTTTACTTGCCCCAGTGGGATTGTAAAGGGGGATGTAATAGCAATTAAAACAGCTTTCTGCAAGTATCAATTGGCTGATAGAGAGAGCGTGGAACTGTTAAAGCCAAGTGTCAGGAAATATGCTATGTTAAAGACATGTTCTAGCATAGAACCCTACCTGGCAGGTTCGTTTAGCTCGCATGAAAAATTTCTGCTGTCGAGGTTTAGATTTAACATCTTTCATCATCTTTTAATTAGACCCAAGTCGGATATTTTTAGAAAATGTGCAGCTCCCTGTGGCTGCGACAGGAAGTCTCCACAGGATATGCTGCATTTTATGTTTTTATGTAGGTTTTATGAATATCCCCGCCGTCGCTATCTGGTTGCCCTTTTAAGAAAACTTGCTTTTAATCAAATCAGACCAGCTCTTTTTTATTTACAGCTACTGCATCCGGACTGTGTTCTCCAAATAATATCGTTCCTAAAATTAGTTGTCAGAATGAGAACCTGTCTGGATCAATGACCAATGTAAACTTTTTTAACGGCTTAAATCACAATAGTCTTCTTTAAAATTACGCTCTTTTGCACCTTATTAGGCACTGTTTGCACTTTATAACCATCTAGTCTGTACGTATATTGATATAGGGACAAAGGAATTTTGTGTAATTAATGACTGTATATATGGCAATAATGTGTGTAATGTTTTTAAAATATTGTATATATGTACACTTTTATGGTTTGAAATATAACCGAAATAAAGTCTCTTTTGATTTGATTTGAACATTAGGGTTGTGTGTCACTATTCTAATATTACATTCAACTTACGCCTAGGTATCTATGTAGTAATTGAGTTCACTACCTGTTAAGCTCCCTTCTTACACATTTAAATCAGTGACTGTATTTACAGGAGCAGTGTGCAATCTATAAAACAGAAAAGAGAAATATTTTGTGTACCCAGTATAGTAGATTAAACAGAGGGGTGGAAATAAATGTAGCAGTGTAAACACCCACCTAAAATCAGGATATAGTAGGGAAATAAGAATAGCAAAAAAAAGGTCAACAAATACATAAGAGGAACAGAAGGCAGTAAATAATACTAGAGTTATTCTTCTTATTTAAAAAAAGAAAACATGCAAAAATATGCAGCTCTGTGCGATATTCATCTTATTAAATCCTCAGGAGATACTAATGAACTGCTTTCTTTCTTACAGCTTCTTCTTCAGTGCACACAAAGAAAATGGGATCTCCAAGGCTGTGAGGACTATGATCATATAAGTAACACTGAGTAAATATATAGAGCTAAGAGCAACAGCGCATTACCCCATTACTGGTGGAAGCAATACTTTAAATGTTGTTTTATCTTTTGCAGAATGCTGCCCGATGTATAAGAACAGAGCCGTGAACTTCGACACAAACCAAACAACAGGAACCAGGCGTAGCCACCGAACCAGGGGGCATATTATCAAGAACGCCGATAAAATTATCCCCGCTTTAGCGGCAGGAAACTGCCGCTAAAGTGGCGATAATGGGCTTGATAATATGCCCTTGTGAATTCCCATAGATGCCCAGGTTAACACCAGAACCCGGGCTGCTATGAGAATTCACAAGAGCATATTATCAAGCCCATTATCGCCGCTTTAGCAGCAGTTTTCTGCCGCTAAAGCGGCGATAATTGTATCGCCGTTCTTGATAATATGCCCCCAGGACCCAACGAGGGACGTTGCCTCCGACGCATCATGACCCGTAAGGAACAGGTAAGTGAACTGGAAGCAGAAGAGACGCGTGCGTCAACTAGAACGTGAAGATCTCTTTAGCTGGATCAGAGCACGTTTATGCCTGCACTGCTTCGCCTCCACCACAAAACAGGCCAGGTAGAGTAAGCCCGAAAGAGTGACAGTCATTTGAAGTTGTACAGTGTACTGATGGGGTTGGCAGGAAGACACACTGGAGAAAAAGAGTCTGACATTAGGTGAGTGTGGAGTTTATATTGAGAAAGGGGTGATCAAAAGAGAGGGTGAGAGCTATGATGCCAGGCCGAAAAGGTGCTAAAATGGAGGGCAGGTGACAATTAAGAACATGGGGCCTCATTTATGAAAGCCTTGCGCTACCGGTGCGTCACTTTTTCCCATGTTAAAAGTGACGCACCGGCGGCGCAAGTCCTTCATAAATAAGGCCCATGGTTTTCGAGAACTTTCTTGAAATAGTGTGAAGGATGGACCCCATGTCAAAAGGGATAGAAGCACATTCCGGATCCGATGGGTATTTCATGAGAATTTGCGGTGTAGTGTTGTCTTTTTCCTAAAATGAAGGGGATTAGTAGGCATAGGAGCAATTTACCCCTTAAGACTATAATGTCACCAGAGATAGTTATCTTCGATGTCAGATATATCTGGGTGTTCAAGCGTAGAGCTTTGAAAGCACTTTACAGGTATTCCTCGCTTCAAACAATAGTAATTTGGGGGATGGGGGTAGAATAGGAGTGATATGGTTGAACTTCCAAGTGTCTGAGACAAGCCAGGTGATAGAGTGCAATACAACTTTGAGAGGTGCAAGGCAAGAATTGGATAGTCCATTGAGTAGAGCTCTTCAGTGAGATGGCCATGGTTTGTACTGTTAGATTTATATTCAACTTCAAGAGGAACTTTAATGTTTTGTAAGATTCGCAGGTGAAGATTAGCGTTCCTAGCCTTGGTTATGATGTGTGATCTTGAGTAAGCTTTATGTTTAGAGTAAAACTGAGGTATTTGACAGTAGTAACATCTCTAGGGGAGAGACCCATAGGCTTTATATGGTTAGTCCATTTAGTGAGAAGTTTATAGTATTATTAGGGAGCGGAAAGAGAAATTCAGATTTCCGGGGGTTTCATTTTAGGTACATCTCAGGCATTCATGATTAGGCTCAGGGATGCAAGTGGTAAACAGGATGTGAAGGCTGTTGGTGCAAACAGAGAAATCTGAGTGCTGTAGACTTACTGGGGGAAGGAGATCCCAACCTTCAGTAATAGAACGCCCATATGTTGAAGATGCAAGTTGAAGAATAAGTGGGCAAGGATCCAACCCAGGGTTGCAACGAAGGGAACATAGATGATGTTGGATGTGGAATTACCAATCTTTTCACCCTGGTATCTGTTTGAGAGAAGGGATTTTAACCAGGAGTTAATTTCGGATACTCAGGAGGATATCACAATTAAAGTTATCAAAGGTTGAGGATAGGGTGAATAATTCTAAGAGCCATGGGTTTAATATTTGGGATAAAGTATCCACGTCATACATTATAAGGATATTTAGATCACAGGGTGTTCTGTGACCATATAGCAGAACAGAGTCCCTTCTTAAGGTCATGGCACTCCAAGATGATTTTCAATATGCTTTTAACCTATAGCAGAAGGTAAATGTTATTCATTAGAATACATGGTCACACCATCATCAGTTCAACTAGTTGCTTAAACTAATTTTTGACTTTTTGTATTGTTCTATCATATGAAAGAGACAGCATGATTGCAGGTGTGAAAAATAAAAGCCGAATCTGTAGTGAAAAATTAAACTCACCAAAAGCATGTAGTAATTTGTTGTAAAAAAGATAGAAGTATCAGTTTAAGGTAAGTCAGATACAAAAATGCTGTATCTCAAATTGTGTAAAAAATGCAGAGTGAGTCTATCTTTCCTGTAATGACTTACAGCATGCAAAAAATAAACATATTGCCTTAAATATTTTCTTTATGCTGGTCACTGTTCATTTTCAGAAACAGACCAGAAGATGAAAAAGACAGTTCTCCTTTTCGTTGTACCTGTAATTTTGACAGTGATCTGTCTTGTGGCATCAGACGTCAGCAGTACTACCATATTAAAGTTGAGCAGCAAAAGCATTTTCTTATTACAGGAAACTAGAGAAGTCACAACTGGACTATAATAAGAAGCTGGGTCTGGTGGCTTATTGGACGGATGTATGACAGTACAACGTGGTTGTTTTCAACGCGGTACTTTACATCGCAGAGATTACAACGCAAGTCGTTACAACGACTTGCGCTGGAGGGCGCGGATTTTGGAATCTTATAATTTTATATTCCAACACCAGTCCCCGTAACAGTAGGGATGGTGTTGGAATATAAAATTACAAGATTCCTTATCCCACAGCGCCATCCAGCGCAAGTCGTAGTAACGACTTGCGTTGTAATAGCAGCGTGGTAAAGGTTGTGCGGTGTAAACACCGCGTTGAAAACAACGTTTCCCTTATTGGACTAATGCATCCCTTGAAAGGGCCTGTGTTAGACCTCATGGTCACAGGTTCGAATCCCAGTAGATCCGCTCAGTTTTTAGCCTTGCAAGGTCAATAAAATGAGTACAGTTGGGCAAAAATAAACATCTGTTATTCAGCGCCAAGATACCAATTGTGCTGAACGTGGGCTTTACAAATACGCATTTTATGTGACTTTAAAATTAGAGATAATTTTTTTACACGACTTCTAGGCTTCCATGTCTTATAAAGAAATAAAAAGATGTAAAAGTATATCTACAGTCTTCAGAAGGCTTCTTGCAGTTTGCGACTGGACCAGAAATCTGATCTAAAGTGTCCTAGGAGATGGTTATTTAAAGGTGAAGTCAGGTTGGTTTACTACACATCTCTGAGGATCTTTTCCAGGAAAGGAAGGCCAGTGATGATGGGTCCATAGTCTTCATTCCAATTCAGGGTCAGTATCCATGTTCAAGGGACACATTAATGATTCGGTGAAGGATAAGGAGATTAATTTTCTCCTTTGCAAGGGATGAAGGAGTGGGACCAGCTGAATAGACTGAATAATAGTCTGGTGTCAATAATCACCTTATTGATCATTTCTGAGGTGACAGGCAAGAAAGTGTTTGACATGGCCCAGCACTTGTTTCTAGAAATGCTTAACTTTACATTTCTAGAAAGCAGTGAAGGACACCTGTCTTTTCTCCCATATCAAGTTTCTTTTCTAAGAAGTAGCTGTCAAAATTGTTGTACTTCATTTAATGAGGTTTGGTGGAGGAGGGCTTAAAGCTCTGTCTCTGAAGCATCTTCTTTTAGCTGACCTGAGGCTCGTTCAGCTCCTTTTTGAAGAAGGCCATGGCCTGTTAGAGGCGGGCATGCAACGATTTCCTTTCAGATCATAGTTGGAGCTGTTTGCTTTCTCATTTGGCTTCCATCCGTCTTCGCTCGGAGGCCAGAAGGGTTTTCCTCTTTTCATTTAAGCATGAGTAAGCATGAATTTTTCATTGTTTTGACTCGCACACCTGGCCGAGCCATTTAATGCCGACTATGTGCAAATCTAGAATTATATTCGAAGAATAGAAGAAATGTTCTGCATTAAGGCTTTGGGAGAGGAGATCAGGGAGTAAAGAGAATTTATGTTGATGTTTTTGAAGTCTCTGGTGATTTCCTGACTCTTGTTGAGGTTGTACCTTAGGGGCATGAGAGATGACATGGAGCTTTGAAGGGATGCAACCAGACAATTATGATTTTCTCTAGTGACTGTTGAAACTCATGTCTGGCAACAATCAGGTTGCAACAGGGATCAGCCCTTGTGAATGAGTGCAGCCAAGCCCAGAGTGAGGTTATATGCATCAATATATCACCACAATAAATATTTTCATGGGATGAACTAAACGCATCCCATTGGAGGTTCATGAGTTCTCCAAAAAATATGCTATTTTTTCCTTGGGAATGGATCCTGATAATACATTTTAAGAGTTTTGTTGAGTTAGAGGATATACCAATAGACAGCCATTTAAAGGGTGGGAAATCATATGAATTGAGGTACTTGCATGAGAGATGTTGTTGAAACTCCATCATCCATGTTTGAGGATCCATGCCTGCTTCATATTTTGCAGCCATCTGGTAGTAGTAGATCTACTGATGGTGGTAGGGATAAACTAGGTTTCCTGTACCACTACACTCACACACTGCCTTTGCAGGCTGCATGTTTTGGTGCAGAACAAAGTGAAGAGTCGACATGGCACACATCCATGTGTGTCATGCCTACAACCAATTGCCCTGGCATAGATCAGTCACCCCTCTAGGTGGGTGAACTATACCAGTGGTGAGGGTACAGGTGCATGAGCCCTATACCCCTACAATGTCTAAGTCCATTCTTAGAAATTTTAAGTGCAGTGGTGCCATTAAGAGTATATGGTGCTGAGAGTGTGTCATTATGAACTCCATAGCACCATAATGGCTACACTGAAAACTGAGAAGTTTGGTATCAAACTTCTCAGCACATTAAACCCACACTGATGCCAGTGTGGGATTTAATGAAAAATGCACACAGACGGCATCTCAGAGATGCCCCTTGAAAATGAACCCACCTCTAGTGTGCAGTGGAGAAGTGTGGCTCAAATGGTTAGAGCTGCAGACCCTGATGCAGAGGTCTGGTCCGGGACCAGGGTTCAATACCTGCCTCGGCAGGTCTTGGCCTCAATTTCCTCGGACCTGATAATTCTCGCCTCGTGCCTATTCTAATCATGGGTCCCACTCTGCAACTCTGGGCAATAGCTTGCTTAATCTCCACAATGGCCCCAATAGCGCTGGGATGCCTGGCTTCACCTTGGGGTGCCCAGGAGTGGACATTTCACAGAGAAAAGCCAGGAAGGGTTCCTAAGCGGTATACGGACAGCGCAGGGACACTTCCGTTGGAGGTAGCTGTGCGCTTTACAAATGCTGGCATTTAGTGTCCCGACTGAGTGGCTGCTTAGGCTGCCATCAACAGACATGTTTCTGGACCCCTGGGTCGAGAGCTGCTGCTCTCGGGGCCTGAAACAATGCACATCCTTGGACGAGGTGCCAAGTCTCCTCCCCCAGGATGGGCAGGATTCATGAAGGGGAACATGCCACCTTTGTGAGCTTCCCCGGATCACTTGCTGCTTTCAGCAATTGGTCCCCACTGGTTCTGTCCCCCACTTTGGGCGGGAGAATCGGTGGGATAAACAAGTGAGGAAGAGAGGTGTGCCCACCTCTGTCAACTCCACCCCTCAGGTGTGGGAGGCGAGGTGAAGCACAACTCTGAGTCCCCACCATCTATGAGGATGGGGGTACCCAACCAACCAGGGCCAGGCTCGTGCCCCCCTCCCACTGGAGGGTGGCACTATAGGGGGTGTACCCACCCCAGGGAAGGGGCCCATTGGCCCCTGCCCTCTACCTACCTGTAACGCCCTAAATCTAGTATTTAGAGGGCACCCTGAAACTTGCTTCCTCAGATCCAGAAACAACAAGAAGAAAATAAGAAGAAGGACCGAACAGCCGTGCAGAGCGAACAAGAGAATGACGCCCACTGACTTAGCAACAGCCCTACAAACTTGTCTCCCTTCTAACATGCTCCTGCGAAATCCCGGTGTGTCCTGCAGCCAGCAACCTCAAAAACCCCAGAGGACCTGCCTGCCTTCACTTCCAAAGACTGCTTCTCCCGTGAACACCTGATTTGTTCAGCTGCAACCTCTGGCAACTGCCGGAGACCGCAAATCCAGCACCCTCTGCACCCGCGGAACCCAGCCCGAGCTCGAGTGGAAAAACACCACGAGGAGTTCACCCCGGAGATCCTGAACCGAGATCCGGCAACCCCTGACCTGCCTCAAGCCTCCAGCTGATGCCTGCACTGTAAATCCAGAAGGCCCCCTAACCACGGCCAGGAGCTGGTAAGAAGATCTGACCCCAAAAGGCACCCCTGCACTCGACACCCCATGGCCTTGTGTGTCCAAACCAACGGTGCCTAACCAACCCCTAACTTCCCAACTTACCTCTCGAAGTGGTGGTCTCACCCAGAAGTCCTTTGTCTCCCTACCTGCAGTGCTTTTGCAAACCGGAGGTTCTCATGGGAAACAACAGGGCGCCCGACGTCAAAACAGAACTCTGCACCCCGCTGCCTCAGTGCTGCTGATGGTGCACCTTTTGTGCTACTTTGTTTCCCCATTTGCTCAGACCTAAACCCTAGGAGCTTTGCTCCCACAACCCAGTGGCCTGCTTGCCAGCAGCCACCAACCAGAGGCCCCCTATCCCCGTTGGATAACATTGGGCCTCAACACTCTTGAGGCCGCCCTAGTGCCTCTGAGGGTGTAACAAGACTGCATCACTGACCCTGGGGGACCCCTGAGTCTAACCCCAGACCCTTATCTCCCACAGTCGATAATTTACCTGTCAACCGATAACCTGTTTTTCCTCCATAGGATAACATTGACAATTTTCTTCCAAAAAGTTTCTAAGTGTGGAGTTTTGAAATCTAAAAATATTCTTTAAAAATAGCACGAATAACCAAAACGTATTTACTTACCCGTTTGCAGGAATTGTCCCAGTGCTGAATCTAGGTATCCAGCACTGAGTTAGAAAAGTAACCTCAAAAGTAACTTACCTGTAATTTACTGAAAAAGCCTATTCAATTCAATGTACTGTATTTGCTAAGTACTGCAACCTCCTGCATCCCCTGTAAATCAAACAAAGTATAAGTCCTATTGCATTTTCAAACTGTTCTACATTCAGCAACTTATTACTGTTACGTATTTAATGCTTACCTGTGCGAGGCTTGCTTGGTTCTAAAAATAAAACAACAGTATATATTTTTAAACAAAAACAATTGGCCTAGAGTTCAGTTCTTGCATGTGTGAATTCATTTGCTGATTGAGTGTGTACAACAAATGCTTAACACTGTCCTCTGATACTGCCTCACTGCTCGACCACTCTACCACAAATAGAGAGTAAGGTTCTATCTAACTTTAACCTCTGCCTACCTCTGTGGTCACCTGGACTCTATACACACTATATCCCATTTTGGTGTAGTATATATAGAGCCAGTTTCCTACAAGGAGTAGTCAGGATTAATATTGCTGATGTACAAGATTACAGGTTACATTAATTTCTGGTACTTGTGGTGTAGTTTTGGGTCTGATATCAGTAAGATTCTCGAGGCAGGCTGATCTGGAACTAAAGAAAGTCACAAGTCTAGGTTTCTGTATAGAGCAGATATTGAGAGCGATCACGTCATTACAGTCAGGGTCCATTGGAGCATTCTGAGGGTAGAAGTGGTATTGGGGAGGAAGATGGCAAGCTAACAATCTCTGTGGAGTTGTTGTGACTTTGAGGTTGGGCATAGGTTGTACTAGTATTGCAAGTATACTGACAGTGACAGGTCTCAAGGGGATGCAGACTCTTTCTGTTCCAGAAAAGCATTTCTTATCCATTTTCCCAGCTCACGAATTTCGACTGGATCTCATCTCATGGGTGAATTAAGCTCAGATCTGATGTAAACAGTTCAAGATTTGGTACTTTGTTAACCAGTTCATGGAGGAATGCAAGTTTCATCGAGCAGTTCTCGAGCTCATCCTAGAGTGTTTCTTTGATCAAGTGAAGTCGTACAGGGATAGAGGCTATGGAAGACGTGCAGCCCATGCATTTCTAGTGGTATCTTTAAGTGCAAGGGTTTCCAATATAGGGCCTTGAATCCATGCCAGCTTTTCAGTACAACCACTCACTATATAAATCAGTTTAATTTAGGTTACTTGTAAGCAAATGTATCGAATGTGGCTATCCTCAAAAACTGTAATTCGCCGAGCTCGCTGGGATCTGTGTTCAATATCGGTGTGTTAAAGTCATGTCGGGTTGTATATCTATTGGATAATCATGCTTTGGTGTTGTGTTTGGTTGCATCTTCATTGGATAGTGTTGCTTTTGCGTCATGTTTGTCTGTATCTACATAGTACACCCATGCTTTAGAGTCACATTGTGTTGATTTTACATTGATTACACATACGTTGGGATCATATTGGATTGCATCTGCATTGGATAATCATGCCATAGGGTCATGTTGGGTTGTTTCTACATTGGATACTCATGGTTAGGATTGGTTTGGCTTTATTTTCATTGGATAGTCATGCTTTGGGTTCATGTTGTGTTGTATCAACATTGGACACTAGTGCTTTAATGCTATCTTCGGAATACATACATTAGATCTACTATAGGGTCACGGTCGGCTGTGGTATGCCGTGATGTAACGAAACTTGAGGGCCCCCCCTGCAAAGTGCATAGAGGGCCCCACACGCTCTGGATCCAGTCAGGAGCTCTCAGCCACCACCCGTGCACAGCCCTGGAGGGGGCCCCGTGGAGCTCGCCAACCCCCTTCCCCGCACTGCAGGGGCTGCGGGTGCTAATGTTAAATCACCGGTGGTATGGCAGGAAGAGTTTTTGAGAGTGCTAGTTACAGGTCTTGGTGAAGTGTGTGATTGGGTTGTACTTGTGGGTAGGAGTAAGGCTAAGAGGCCTACGCTGATGGTATGGTGGTAAAACGTCATGTTGATGCTTGTAAACATTGGTCAGAGAAGCAGAGGTCTTGGTATACAATTAATTCTTTAGCCTGAGTATCCTGAGTATTTACAGGGAGAGGTGGTGGTGTGTTGATATTTTTGTGACTCCACTTCCAGGAGTGCACGAGCAGCTTCTTTAAAGGATCAAGTTAGGGTCTCCATTGTCATCGCAGTATCTACATGAATTTAGTTCTCTGAAGTGTCTGTTGTGGGAAGGGAATCGAGAGGTGGCATGAGTGCGGAAGGAGTCGTGGAAGTGCTAGAGCGGCCAATATACTGGATGGGAGACAGAAAGCAGCCAGCAGATCACACCACTTCGATTCCCAGTACGATAGCTCTGTGGGTTAGGCGCCTCCTGCAACGGCGCGTGTACATACGGCTATAAACAAATTATGAGCTCATGGCCAGACTTGGCCAAGACACAAAAGGATGATTGTTCCAGAAGGAATGCGAGCAGGAGTCTGGGCGCAGGCGTGGACAGCCTGGCCTCTGTAACCTCGCGCAGGGATTGCTGGGTGCGATTTTCCTACTCGGAGTGGAGAGAGAGCTGTGCCCAGGGGCATAGTTTCAGGGGGAGAGGGGCAGGGTTGGATTGGGATTGAAAATCGGCTCGGTCACGCAAAAAAAAATTCGGCCCACATTAGCATATTGCCTTTCCTCAAATGACTGCTTCAGCGTAATCTTATAAAAACAAAAAAAAGCGGGGAGGAAGGGGCGTAAAAGAAATGTACACGTTAGTTTACACTGCTGAAATACACCTGGAAACAAGTGAGGCCACTTCTACTCAGGCCCCCTGCCCCACTCAGTATGTGCACACATTAATGGGCCGGCCAGCGAGGCACAGGAAGTGACACTTCTGCCCGTTGCTAAACGGAGGTAATGAGCGCCCATCTGCCTATAGAAGGGCCTCTCCGGCACCCACTGGGCCGCTGGCTGTTCGAACAATAGAGACAGCGCCCAAAACGGCCCCCAGACTGCTAAAAAAAACCAGCCCACAGCAGCCCTCGGACACCGGCCCCTCGGGCATTTGTCCTAAACATGCCTCCGAATAAATGCATTCTTGGCTTAAGAGTTGAGTCTGGGGCCCTGAGTCGGGTCTTCTTTGTCTTTTGTTGGTTTTTTGTGTCCTTGTTTGACTGAAAGGTTTTAACATGTAATTACTATTTTTCTTTAAAGGAACTTGGACAGAGGCCCACCTAATGCAAATAAAGTATTGAACCTGTTCCTCAAGGGAGCAGTGTATTTAAAACCGTGGTCATCCCTCCACCCTGGCACGCTGTTTTCAAGTTGGGAAATTTGTGATTCACACCCACCCGAATCTCACTGACTAAGTAACACCCCTGGCTGTGCCACTGAGAAGCTTTACTGGGTGGTACAGCTGGAATCTGGGGGGAGGAGTGGTTTTCACAAGGAGAGCTGGGATTGATGCCCAGGCACTCCCTTGTAAATAACACCAAGGGGCGATGCCAGGTACATCCCGGTATCACTTCACGAAGGATCTGCCAGTGCTGGAAATGCCAAGTTTGTATCTTTTCCCCCCTCGCATCTTCTCTGACAAGCTACATAGAACTTTCTCTCCAATCCTGACACGAGCTGGATTCTGTCCCAGCCTCAGCAGCTTCGCAGAGGCCAAGGTATGTGTGTATCAATTGGGTAAAAGTGGAGCAGCACAGACCACAAACTAACTTTATTATGTGGAAAAGGCCACTTTATTGAAAACAGATGCACATCATAACAAAAACCTTTGGCCTTCGCCTTACAAAACTAAACCTCAATATACAACAAGCCCCCTACGACTGCTTACCCCCACTCCTAAGATTCTCACCCTTTTACACGATTATCTTGCAAATGTCAAACTACTACCCTGGTACTGAACGGGTGACCTTTAACTCCCTTATCACTTAACCTACATCTATTAACATCTAGCTACATCTTAACTTTTATTTCTTGCTTCAGCCAGGTGTATCCTTATAGACATCCCCCATTTTCCTGATTCACCTATGTTCCCAACAAAAATCTTAATCTAGAACCAAAACAATGTATCAGCCAACCACCATGCACCTGCTTCAAACGACAATATAATATGACCCCAGCCATGTGCACCTCAAATCAACGAAACCTCTTGTAACACTGAAAAAACAAAGAACTAAATACCCCAAAAATTGCAAAACAATTTTTCGGGAGGGGGGACGGGGACCATAACATTCTAGCACTCCGGCCGCCGTGTCACCTTCCCAAAATGGAGACAGTATCCCTAAAATGGCAGCATATATATTCGGCTGCCCAGCCCAATGCTTACAGCCCAAATGTATCCATTTGTAGCCTCGGCTGATCCATTCACCCAATATCCTTGGGGGCACACCTCCCTGCAGTTGGCAGCCCAGTAAAACCCATTGGTTGAAAGGGAAGCAGCACAGACCACAAACTCACTTTATTGTGTGGAAAAGGCCTCTTTATTGATAACAGGTGCACATCACAACAGAGAACCCTAGGCTTCGCCTTACAAAACTAATCCTCACTATACAACAAGTCACCTACGATCGCTTGCCCCAACTCTTAAGATTCCCGCTCCCCTCTTTACATATTCATCTTGCAAATATCTAACTCCTACCCTGGATTTGAGCTGCTGATCTTTAACTCCTTTATCACTTGACCTACATCTTTAACATCTAACTTTCTAAATATCCTATATCTTAATTTCTATTTTTTGCTTCATCCAGCAGTAACTTTATTGACATCCCCCATTTTCCTGATTCACCTATGTTCACAACAATAATCTTAATCTAGAACCATAATGACCTATCAGCCAACCGCCACTCTGGAAAGGCATCCCTTGACTTTTCTGACACCTCTCACCCTAGGACCCACTGCCTAATCTGTGAACGTTCAACGTTCTAACCAGAACCTCTTTCCCTTGAAATAAGTATAGCTCCATCCCGTAGCTTGACAAATGAACCCCATCCCCACTAAAGAATTCCAGTGCATCATATTTCAAATCAGAGTGTTCGACCTTGACAAAACTCTGGTCCCTGCAAAAAACCTGCATGTCCCTGTTAACCTTGTGTCTGGCCTTTTCTGTAGCAGCGGGCCTCTTAGCGTCCATCCATTCTCTCCTTCGAACAAATTCCATCCATATTACGATAATCCCACCCACTGCGGTTTGATTTGCAACATATCCTCCTTCATTTCCTTTATTAACACCAGTCCCTTAAATACCACCAGGTCATTTTCACCTAAGTGGATCACTAAAAGATCCGGACATCTATGCCTTTTCAACAGCCTGTTCAAACAATGTAAAAGCTTTCTTCATCTAAGTCCCCTCCCGTGCATTGTAATCTTAAACAGAATTTAGTCAAAACCGAGGTTAGCTCCTTGACCTTTTTGTAGCCTGCGCATATCCGCCCACTTAATTAAGGACTGGCCTATGATCCAAATAGTCGGCTCGACTGCCTTTGAACCAGCCCCCACACCTAAAAAAATAACATACGTAAGGCACTGTGAAATGTTCTTTAACCTTAACAAATAACACACCCGCCCCAAATGCATGCACTGACAAAAACCTCAGAAGACCACTTACCCAATTGCATGACCCTATCCCTGCCCCAACATCTTTTGGCTGCCTGCGTGGTCACACCAATCCTGAATGAATATGTGCCATAGTCACTTAGGGTTTCCCCCAAACGTATCAATGCCTTGCGCAGTCCACAAAGCATCTGAAAAGAAGTCACCTGCGCACCATTAGCCCGCTGAAAGACCTCGCCTTTTGCGTCCCCGTTGATTGCCCTCAGTTTATTGCCCCAACTCATGAGACACAGGCCCTGCACTGGGAATTTCTGCAACACCACTGCCTTCCCCCTGCCCCTTTGGTCCATCTTGGATTATCAAAGGCAAAGCTCTATCCAGCTAGCCGTATTCACTACATCCCTCCATTCCAGCCCACTAACCCCATTTTACCCAGCGGTTCTGACACCCAGAAAGCCCCAAAAAACATCAATGACATTTAGGCAGAAAACAAAATTATCTCCCCTCCTCCTGTGGCATAATCTCGGGCAGGGCCCCCAGTACCTTGCCGAAAAGGTGACTTATCAAGGGCTTTCTCACCTTAGTTCTACTACCCCTTTCCTTTACCAATCCTTCCAGCATCCTCCTTCCTAACTCCCCGGCCGATGGATCATACCCTCAAATGAGCTTGTCCATAAAAGCAGTCTCCACTAGCTTCCCTGCTATTGTGACTGGAGATAGGCCCCTGTCGATTATTGTCAATATGAACTGAACAACATCCTCTTCCCTACTCCAAACCTCAAACCTCTGCTGAGCACCACTGGTTATTAATTCCTCCCACACCTGCACACATCTGCAGCCCATGCAAGTAAGAGAAGTGGTGCTGGGTGGGGGGGAGAGTCGACAGACGATGACGAGGGAATATTAATTATTTATTTAATTTTCCCTTGTGATCATCTGTTGAATCCCCCCCCCCAACCCAGCCCCACTGCTCTTACCTGCACGATCCGCGGCTGCCTGCACATAAGACCTCCTGGTGGACTCCGCCAGCGACCTGACCACCAACTGGAGCATCCTTTTTTGCCTATGGTCCACATGTCCATCGACATAGGTGTCTTGACCTTGTCTGCCTCCGTGGCCAGCCCATGGAACATCTCCCACTGTGAAAGAGACAGAGCATCCGCAATGTCATTGTCCACCCCAGGCACATGTCTAGCCTTGAACGAAACATCATGTCTCAAAACCAGCACAATATTCGTAAAAGCTTGAGGACCTTGCAGATGGTTTGTTAACAATATATGTACTACTGCCAAATTGTCAATTCTCAACAATAACTTCTTGTGCACTAGTTCCTGATCCCATGGAGTCACCGCCACGACTATGGGAAAGAATTCAAGAAAAGCAATGCTTCTACATCTGTGTTTATATCCCTCAGGCCACTCCACCATCTCTCTTGCCAGTACAAACCGAATCCAAGCCCACTGCCTTTCAGGACGGCAGAAAAGGAAAAATAAAATGATTATAACGCAATGTTCTTTTCATTTTTTTTTCTGTGCTGGGGCGTTTTGTGGGGTGGGGCTAGGCTGCACAGGGGGAGGAGTGGAGGCACCCTCCTATGTGAGCATGAATGTTTGGCCGGCCATCTGGAGCCAGCCAAACATTCATGCGCACTTTGCATGTTCTCCACCCAGGCTGCATTACAGCCTGGGTGGAGAACATGCCAGGCTCCCATTTCCCATCTAAGTTCTGAACCATGGCACTCAGAATAATCACAACGCTGCATTGCAGTGTTGTGATTGGCTTAGGCATAGGGAAGCCTATCCTGCTTCCTGTTTGAGCAGAAGCCAGGAAGAGGACACAAAGGAGGGAAGAGAAGCGGTGGCCGGCCAGTCGGCCTGTCAGCCGGCAGGTAGTTGATGTTTTGTTACTTATTTTTTCTCCCCCCACCCCACTACTGCTTTGCGCCACATACGCAAATCCTCCTTCACGCCTGCTGCCAAACACATATTGTGATGAGGCTGCGAAAGCCCAGCTAGTGACCTGTTTAGCCTCCTGCACAAAATCCTTCCTGCCCTCAATACTCGAAATGCAAAATTCAAGTGGCCATGCAAGACTTGCAGTTGCATGTGCATTGTTTTGTCCACAGGTAGTCGTGCCTCCATGGATACTAAATCCAATTCAATATCTAACAAGCATTTGCAATGCAATAGGTCTCGCATTTGCGAGAGTTTGAGCTATTGGCATTGTAAATGACAATGCCTTTTCCCATCTTAGGTATCCCTACCCCGCAGGGGAGACTCACGAAGGCCAGAATAACGGACTGGACGGACAGTGGAGTGGAGGATGTAGGTGCGTTCTTCGGCGACGGTACCATGCTAGATCATTACTCCTTTGTACAGGCCACGGGAGCTCCTCCACGCCTCTACTTACTGCATGCTACCGTGACACATTACATTAGAACCACATGGGCACCACAAAGAACTGAACCCCCACAACATAACCTAGTACACCTCTTATACTACATGGGTCCTGGGGGGCATTTGGTACGGTGGTTATACACAGGGGTTCGAGCGCATGCAGCAATCACACTTACTTCCCTTAGAACACACTGGGCTGAAGATTCTAACGTGGAGATTACAGACAAAGCATGGAAATGTATGCTGGAACACCCCAGGAAAGTATCATGGAATGCGAAATTAAATTTTATTCAGACAATTGTCATTCATAGATCATACTTAACCCCTCACAGGATACTCTGCATGTTCCCGGACTCCTCTCATTGTTGCCCCCGTTGTAAGGGAGATGAAGCAGATTTTATTCATTTGCTGTGGTCCTGCCCTTGCTTGCGGGACTACTGGGGAGGAGTCCGCCATGCATTACACTAGGTGAAGCAACTCCCGGTCCCGGACGAAGCCCTGAACTGCCTTGTGGGCCTCCGTAGACGCTCCCGGATGCAGAAGGTACGGTTAAAATTTTTAGATCTGGCACTCATCTTGGCGATAAGAGCTCTTACAATGAGATGGAAGTCCCCTAGATACCCGGCGATTTCCACCTGGCAAGCTGATGTGCTTCAATGGGGTCGGGCAAAGGGTGCAGCCCTTCGCAAAGAGGAAGACAGGGGACTGAGGAAGCAGCCCATTTCAATGGAATGGGAGGCTATGATGCTTGAGTTGGAAGCGCTTGATTTGTCTCCCCTACAGGTTACCTTGACCCCATAACATACGAGACTACTATGTGACTCTCAATCTCTAGGCCCTGAGACCCGACCGTATACTGGCCTTGTAACGGAAACTGCATTCACTGGAATGCTACTAGTAACAGCACCTCCCCGATTGACGTAAAAGTTGATGACGGCCTGACCAGGAAATAGGGTGGGAGGGTTAGGGTGGGAGGGATAAGATAAGAGTTTGCACTAGTTTTGTTGGTTAAATGTAAGTGTACACACCGTTGTCTTGAATCTACGTATATTGCACAACCACTGCTGTTTTACAAACAATAACACAGAAGTATGAGACTCTTGCTTCTTATGTTCCACAGACCCATTCGCACAGATCCTATGTCTATTACATGTACTGTAATTTGGATACTGGGAAAGAAAAACAAAATGACTGTTTCTGTAGAATGCTTTATTTTCAAGATGTGATGTCACATGGTCTTTCAATAAAGTGTGTTAAAAAAAAAAGTTAATGACAATGCCTTTTATTTATGCGTTTGAAAACCTGTAAGCGGTGCGTAAACAAGCACTTCGTACTTATAGTCCTTTCTTATGAGAAGCAAAGCTGGCTGTCTATTTTACTGAGAGTCTTGCTACTCGTAAGCAAAGACTATACGTACTAAGTGCATGTTTATGCACCGCTTGTAGGTTTTCAAAACAAATTAATAAGAGACATTGTCAATTACAATGCCAATAGCTCCAACTCTCGCAAATGCAAGACCTATTGCATTGCAAATGCTTGCTGTAGCTGGCAAGATGTCTCAGTCAGTCATGCATTAGTTCTTTCAGTGATTGTCTTGCCATTCGTTAATTAGTTCTCTAGGCTTCTGGTTTATTTTAGATGTGATAGAGAAAGTTCACGTGCTATTCGCCATATCTCTTAAAAATGCTGCTATAAAAATAACGTGTGTAGTGAATAATTATTTTTAGATAGCCTTCTGCCCCTCCAGGGTCCTGGATTTTGCCCATGGTGCATTGTGAAGATTTTATCAGGAATTAAAAAAAATATATATATGACTTGTGACCTTAAGAGAATCTTGCACTTTCTGCCCTAGGTGTCCCCGGATTCACATAGTTTTAGTCACCGTACTTGCATACCTTGGTGATTCCGGGCAATAGCGTAGCAAGTTTACCATGGGCCCTGATGCAAGCAGAAAAATGACGCATTTGATGGCTGCACAGCAGCTATCAGGGTTCAGTGCCCTCGGGGCTTTGGGCGCCGGTGCACTGCACCGGCTGCACCATTGGTAGCTATGACCCCCTCCACCCCGTCGCTAGTTCAAAGCATGCTAATGAGCTTAATAAGGAGCCTCACTCTGCTGAACTTTAATTAACCAGTGTAGGAATGCATAGCCCGAAGTTTCCAACTGTATATTAAGGACTGGACATTGTGAGGGTCTTTGTAGTTCCCTTTTTGATTTCCCGAGGAATGGCGACTCCTCCTAGAAGCTATGGTGTTACCCTTCACATAATAAACATGTGAAGGATGTCATGATATGTTATCGCATACATTTTGTAAAGCACGACAAATACTTCAAAAGGTGTTCTGGCGCTAATGCCACATATCTATTTAAACGGTTCCCAGTTAAGAAATTAATTCTGGGCAATATTGGCAGTTCTTGATTGTAGATGATTACAGATTTGGAAGCTATACAACCATGGAACAACACTACCCTGTTACAGGCTAAAGAAAGAGCTCAGCATAAAGGGCTTCTAGGTGGGAAAACCCAGTAAAGAAAACTGCAGCACGTAAAGGGAGAACAAACAAAGACAAAAAGGTGAGCAATGAGGGCAACGAAAAATTGGGATGTAAAAGTGTTGCCACACAACCTTCTCTTCCCAAAGCCTCACCCTTTTATGGCTTAGGCAGGTTAGGACATCACTGGGAAAAAAGGTTGACCCCATTTTGGAGTAGGAAACTAAGACCCAAAAAATAAAACGGACAGAAGAAGACGACATGCGAAACAAACCTGCTCTTTAAGGAGAATGGTTTCCTTTAGGTGGCAGATGTAGAAAACCAGGAAGCAGCGCCTGGAGGGTCAGGTGACCGGCTGGCTGCACCGGGCTCACGGCCCCACATGCTGGTCCATGAACTAAAGGTTTGTGAGTGGCTCCCCTGCACCACAGCCGCCTGCGTGAAACAAAGCCACGTGCGTGCTCTTTTAAACCCTGTCAGCAGGAAGAGAATCAAAGAGACGAAGGCATGAAGGACAGGGGGGTGCGGTGAATGGGTTGCAGCCGGAGCTGTGGAGCTGGCTGTGCTGGAGGACGGATGACTTACTTATCCACCTAGGAAGAGCTGGACAGGCACCTCGCTGCCCTCACACACGCATGGTTGTAGACGAGCAGCCTCGGCTTGGTAATTAAATAAAGGCAGCTGTCTGTACAGAGCTGCGCATTGCACCTTTGGTTCATGAGAGTTGTGCTATGGAGTTGCACAGTTTGATCGACTTTAGGAAGTGCACAGCTGTGTTTGGAATGAGTTTTCTCTACAGTGCAAGTCTAAACTGCAGCTGTAAATGAGGACTGCGCACTGCGTTTGAAAAGCAGAGAGAGTGGGTTGGGGGCTAGAGTAGCGAGGGGAGGGAAGAAACAGAAGACGCGCGTGATGGCCCATCAGATAAGAGACAAGGGAAAGTGAAAGAGCGCCATGCATGCGTTGTAGGCACAGCGCGATGGTGCACATCGGCGTGGCCTGTGGCTCCTGACCAGTAGCGCCACCTGAATAAGTGCTGCGCGGCTGGTGCGGCACAGGGAGGGGGCCGCCAAAGCACCTAAAGCAAAAAAAAAAAACAGGGAACTCGGCGAAGCAGGCGCTGCTGGAGTTCAGCAGGTGAGAGCGAGCCGAGTCGGAGAGCATGGGCTGAAACACCGAAGGGAGGGAAAGCGAAAGCATGCCATGCGAGCCTTGAGGGAGACGAGTACCCGTGCACTGGCTGGGGGCGTCTGGTGCATGTGTGTGTTTGTTCTTGACGGAGACAAGTACACTTGCACTGACTGGGGCGGCTAGTGCGTGTGTTTCTTGGCCCACTTACTGCATGCAGCTGGCTTGCGTGGATGGAAGGGGGACAGGAGATGTGCACACCGTGTGGCTGTACGTGCATGTGCACCAGCTCCAATCGCCAATCGCCCTGCACGTGCCCATCTCCTGTCCCACTTCCAAGGCAAGTCAGCAACAATAGATCTCGCTGGCGACAGCGCTTCGCGCTGGGTCGCCAGGTGCGAGACCTAAAAAGGAGAGTACAGAGCTTGGCCCCATTGTCTTCTCCAGGGCCTGCAGTACCTCTAGTTCACCCAGGAACTCTTTAAAACTTGTCAACTGTTGTCAGCTATCCGCAGAACCGGGTTGACCGACAAAGAAGAAATCATCAAGGTAATGCATCACTGTCCCTTAACCCATTTGCCACATAAACAACCATTAAAGAAATGAGCTGAAACGTTCAAATAAAGCATGGGAGATGGGAAACCCTATGGGTTGCGTCTTGTCCATATACCATTTTAGTCAAACTGGATGCCCAACATCTGAGGATCCTCTGGATGCAATAGTAACAGCCTGAAGGAAGACTTAATGTCGGACGTCGCCATTTGGGCCCCCTCTCTGCCTGTTCTACCAATGCCCTAGCCACATCCACCGAAGAATTGAAGACCGATGTGACCGCCTCAGATATGAAGTCATTTACTGAATTCCCTTCCGGCCACGACAAATGTTGTATAAGCCGAAATGGACCAGCCTGAAAGCCTCCTGAAAACCATCACTCAGCAGCTTGGCATCCTCCCTGTTGCGATACTGGGCCAACCACCATTCCATACACTCAAAATAAAATTGCTGTACAAGTCCTTGCTAATGCTTCCGTGTTTACCCCACCCTCCCCGAAAGCTGTCTGCCTGATTTCCCTGCGTTGCGTCCACTGTCCTGTGTACTGCCTCTGTCCACTTCCCCTCACCCCATGGCATTGTACAAGGGCATGTCTACCTACACACTTCAAGCACTCATGCCGTAATCTGGAGTACTCTCTCATGCAATAACCTTTGTTAAAGTTCCAACATGTTCTTAGTGCCCCTCCCTGATTCTTTGCGGTTTCCCCAGCTCCCCCTCAGGTGGGGTGGGGCTGAAAGGGCGGAACACTAATGGAAGGCCACTTGTAGTAAATATGGTTGTTCCAAAATTAGCCAGGCCCATTGTTTGCGGCCACAGACTGTTGTTGATTTCCCACCATTTTGCCTTGAGGTCCCATGCTAAATGAGCACGGAAGTCTTTGCTGTCCTGAACTCCAGAATAACCCCTATAATTGATGTGATCTTTTCTGATCACATCCATATATTTGAACAACGACGCGCACCTTTCTGGGTATTTTTCGCGGTAGACACTTGTGAAAATCAAAAACACTGCAGTTCAGATCTTTATTGTCGTCGGCACTTTAGGCCGTTTTAACAATTTGCACTCTTCCTCCTTAGAATTGTCCTTAGCCCTAAGCTCCCTGTGCAGCAACTTCAGCATCTTGACATACTCCCCCTTCCATATCTTTTCTTTGGTTGCCAACATTAAGTGGGCGCTAAGAGGATTTGTCACCCCCATATAAGGTAACTTCCTGATCTTGAGTGCATTACTCTCCTTACTCCCTGCGTCCTGTGCATCTGTCTTTTCCCACCTTCCTTCCCCTTCTTCCTTATCTTGCGGTGTAGCCTTCTTGCCTGTGGCACCTCCTTCAGATGTCATTGCCGTCGTTGTGTCGCCACTCCCGGTCACCCCTCACGGCGCTCCCTGTGCCACTCCACTTTGTCATACCAGCCCCTGTTCCTCCGTTCCCACTCCTGCATCCTTTACATACAAACCTTTCACTAGTCCATTGTCCATGCTGCACCAGTCTCCCCCTGCAGGCACCCCAGTGGACACCCTCTCTGTAGCTCCCCGCCACCGCACTCTTAGCACCATTACCTGGCATTAAGGACGGCGTCTGCTCTGGATTCAGCCACCTAACCAGTTGTGAAGGCGTTCCACTGACCGTTCCAGAGCCTTGAGCTTTGATTGTGTGGCCATGCCTGTTAAACACTAGGAACAACCTTGTTATCCTGACCCCCCTTTCCCAGCATGCACCTCTCTACCACCACCTGTGTTCCCCCTCCATATGGGGCGTCCTCATCCACCATTTCACTTTCCTCCAAACTCAATTTACGTAATCCAACTGTGTAGCCATCTCACCAATATACAGCAGCCTGTGTTTACGAGACGCCCTGTGTCTCTTCTCAACTGTACCTTTTGTGCTGATGTAATGTCTGTGTGTCATCAGGGGGCCGTATTACACCCATCTGGCTGCACCCCAGCTTTCTGCAATTCCGCGTTGCGACCGTCCACCCCAGGGGCAGTACTGACCCATCCGGGTTGAAGCACTGCCGAACCCACACCAGGCCTTCATGTGGCAGTGTAGGATCCGTCCCACACTGGCTTCCAGATGGCTGCACTAAACCCTGCCTTCTCTTCTCCTCGGTGTCAACGAGCCTTACCAAGCTCTCCCAAGTCTGCATATCGGCTGTGATGATGAACCTGCAATTAGAAAGGGAGGTTTAGTTTGCCAGTGTTAACATCCCTACCTGTCTGCTTTCTATTTGTTCAGGCACTCATTGCCATCGCCCTGTAGGACCCAGCCCCTAAGGCCCACTCCCCTCATCACTAACCTGCTGTGCCTGCCATCCGTGTGATGCCACCGGTCTGCTGACCCCGGCCTCGCCCCTCCCTGTCACCACTGAGTGCCCCCCAGCCTCATTGGCGTGAATCCCCACACCATATCCTTGCACATATAAGTTTTGTGTGGTAGAATGTCAGCTGACCAGAGGTCAGCTATCCCCACGCCCCACTACCCACCCTCCCCAATGTCCTCTTCATTGTTTCCACTCCATTCCCACAGTGTCGCTAGCCTGGCTGACTCTGTGCCCCCCTTTGGGCCCTTTGCGGCACCTTCTTCTGCTTCTGTGCACCTCTAACCTGTCCTGAATGGTGATCTTTTGCTCTTCCCCTGCACCCACTTGCTGTCCTCTGACCAGCATGCCCTGAGCCCCAAGAGTGCCCTAACCAACCACCCTCCCTGTGACATCGGATCTTGGCGCCACGGCCATGCGCGTTCATCTTCCCCCTGCACGTCCCCCGTATCACACCTCTCAGCTCCCACCCATCGTAGTCCCCAACTACCCCTCAACCCCAACATGTCCTGTCTCAGTAACCCCCTCCTGATTCCACTTCAAACCTCCACCCCCCTTGTCCTTTACATTCTGCCGAGTCACCTCCCCACCCTGTGCCATATGTCTGCCGGTTCCCCCCTCCCTTCCCAAATCCCCCCTCCGGCGTTTACTGGCTCATTCCATGCTGAGTGCCAGCCATTTCGCTCCCGGCGCCACCCGCCGCCACCCTCAGCCTGTTTATGGGCTATGAGCCCATGGGACCACCTGCACTCCCCATCCCAAGTGGTCCTTCCCCCCTGCCACCTTCTTTATGGGCCCAGGCCCTAACGGACTGCTCTCCTCTAAAAAAAACGTAGTTACTCCTCCACCAGGCCACCTTCTTGTGCTCCCAGGTGTAAGAACCCAGGGCCTACAGGACCACTTTTCCTGTCATCCTTCCGTGCCCCCTCCCCTCCAGCACCTCCTGCTGACGTTATTTTTTTCTGTAAAGAGCCAGGGCCTGAAACCTTGGACTCGCCCTTATGGTCTCGTGGCCCCGGATGTCATGCCCTGGACCTTCAGCACTAGGACCCTGAGTCATGAGTGTGGGAGGGGGCCGAAACAGACACCACTTCCGGTCAAGAGAGCATACTCGGACACACAGACAGGAACGGAGCAAGGGGCAGGACGTAGGACGAGTGGGGCTGCAATGAAACAATAAAGATGTACCTGAGCGTAATCGATGATCTCCTGTCGTGATTGATGCTCGACGATACGACAACTGGCGACGAAGGTGGGATAAAAGAGCACACGTGTGTCTAGTGCCCGATACAGCTGAAAAGCGAAGCCAGGAGCCCACCCTGGTTTGCATGAGCAGAAGAAGTCACGGCGCGGGAGCCCACCCCGACCGCAACAGGAGCAGCGAAGCGTGAAGCCTGGCAGCATCGAGACGCCGATAAGCAAGCCCCGACATCCCCGAGTGAGCACGTCGAGCGCGAGGAACTGGGAAACATCGCGCGAGCTCTCACAAGAGCAGCCATCTTAGAGTCAGGCGGATTGGCCAATCAGCGCTGCAGAAGACCGGG
The DNA here is from genome assembly GCF_964261635.1 of Lissotriton helveticus. NCBI lineage: Eukaryota > Metazoa > Chordata > Amphibia > Caudata > Salamandridae > Lissotriton > Lissotriton helveticus. Next base: position 636,243,520 of record NC_136068.1, on the reverse strand, counting down.
CGGCGATTTTAAGATCAGGCAACGCCCGGATTGGCCACGAAATCGCTCGAGATTTCGGCGGCGATCTTAAAGTCAGGAAAATAAACTAATAGGGGAGCTGGAGATGAAGCGGCCATCTTAAACCCAGGAAAAGATTGAAAATTGAAGAAAAGTGCCGATAAGACCACAGAGGAAAGAAAATAAGCACCAACAACTACAAAGAAAAGCAGGAGGAAGTAAAAGATCAGAAAGGAAAGAAGAATTCAGAACAAAAGTAGCTAATAACAAAAAGAGAAGCAAACAAAAGAAAAAAATAGTTTAAAAAAAACAAAAAACAAGCACACGTGCCAATAAGAGCACAGAAGAAAGAAAATAAGCACAAGCAACTGCAAAGAAAAGCAGGAAGAAATCAAAAGAAGGAAAGGAAAGAGAAAATAAATTAATGTGAAAGAAAGGAAACAATAGAGAGAAGAAGGGCAACAAGCAAGTAATATCTGAAGAAGCATTGAAGAGGAGCTGCAAGCACAAAGATGACTGAACAAAGGAGCGAGAAGCAGAGCGCCCAATACCGCTGACCTCTCCCATTCAATCTATCAGAACAGCAAGTAGGGATCAGATGGGAGCGATGGATTAGAAAATTCGAGCGGTACATGCGCGCCACGGATGTAACAGAGGGCAAACAAATGGATCTGTTTCTAAATCTGGTCGGCGATGAAGTAGACGACCTACTAGTAACACTACCAGAAGGAGAGATGTCGACATACAAAGGGCTAATAAAGTGCCTCTCAAGCAAATTCGATCCATAGAGAAATGTTGACTTTGAGAGATATACTTTCACAATAGCATTTCAACACACAGATGAATCGCTGGATGATTTCGCGACCCGATTGCGCAAGCTAGTGACACACTGTGAATTCGACAAGTTCGACAATGAACAAGCGATTCGCCTGTGCATCATTGAAGGATGTCGTGACACGGACTTCCGTGCGAGGATTCTGAAGGAACCAACCTCGCTGGAGAAAATCTTGTCATTGGCAAGGGCCGAGGCAAGGGCAACGGTGGAGCGGGGCAAGGAACGGCGAATGGAGCAGGCACACCGCATGGCGGAGAACAACCGCACAAACAATTGGAAGAAAGGGCACAATGAACAGGTGACAAAGAAGCACCCTGAATCGACTTGTTACAGATGCGGACTTGAAATCCCACACAAAGGCGCATGCCCGGCAATGGGCCAGACATGCAGGAAATGCAATAGGAGCAATCACTTTGCCAGCGCATGCCTGGGACTGCAGTTCAGAAGTGAGCGAGGAAGACCGGGAAGACCGAGAATGACGACGAGCAGGCATGTCAGACACGTGGAAACAACAAACAGAAGCTCATCGGCTGAGTCAGGAGAAGACGAGGAAGAAGAAAAGGTAGAACGCCTGTACCTCATGTCCGACACTGTTGCCATGCCCATCGAAGAAGAGACGAGTCGAGAAAACATCCACCTGGTTAACAAAAATGAAGTAAGGAAAACAGAGACCGTGATCATAGGTGTGGGACCACACAAAACACGGTTTGTGCTAGACAGCGGAGCAACATGTAACATCATGTGTGTATCAGAATATGAGAAGATGGAAGTAAAACCAGTGTTGATGCCATCCAGAGTTGATGTAGTCACGTGGGGATCAAGAAAACCAGTGACGAACATGGGAAAGTTCACAGAGAACTTGACATATAAAGGCCAAACAATAATATCCTAGACTCCTACAGGGACTCGGGAAGCTAAAAGGACGACAAATAACACTGCACATCAATGAAGCAGTAAAACCAGTGGCTCAACATCACCGGTGAGTAACAATACACCTACAACCCCAAGTAGAGGAAGAAATTGAAGCGTTGCTAAGTCAAGACATCATAGAGCCAGCCGAGGGACCGACGCCATGGGTGTCGCCAATAGTGGCAGTGCCCAAGAAGAACACATCCAAAATTCGCATCTGTGTCGACATGAGAATACCGAACACAGCAATTGAACGTGAAAGACACCCTGGACCTCACCTCGATGACATGACCAGCTACCTGACAGGCACACGACGTTTCTCAAAACGAGACCTGTGCAAAGGATATCATCAGCAGGAACTTGACCCTCAGTCCAGATACCTCACGACATTTTCCACACACCTGGGTCTTTTCCGATACAAGCGTTTGAGTTTTGGAATATCATCGGCTGCTGAAATATTCCAAGAGACAATACGCCAAATAATAAGGCCGGTAAAAAACAGTCTGAACTACAGTGACGACATTCTGGTGTTCGACAAGTCAGATGATGAACATGACAAAGCACTGTGGGACGTATGCTCCCAGCTAGAACAAGCAGGGTTGACGCTAAATGAGGACAAGTGCAAACTTGGGCGAGACAAATTGGTGTTCTTTGGACACATTTTCTCTAAAAAAGGGATGCGACCAGATCGCAGCAAAGTGGGCATGCTAGAAAAAGCAAAACATCCAAGCGATGTTGCAGAAGTCAGGTCATTCCTCGGCCTTGCTAGCTACTGCGCAAGATACATAAAACACTTTGCCACAGTGAGCACGCCACTGAGGGAACTAACCAAACAAGGCCAGACCTTCATGTGGACAGAAGAGTGCAGCAAAGCATTTGAAGCGAACAGACAAGCAGTGACAGCAGTAGACCACCTTGCATATTTTGATCCGTTGCTTTGCACAGAATTGATGGTGGACGCCAGCCCAGTGGGGTTGGGAGCGATACTAGCACAACACAGACCAGGCAAAGAGTCACCAAGGTGCATAGTAGCCTACGGAAGCAAGAGCCTGTCCGACATCGAGAGGGCATACTCTCAGCCGGAGAAAGAGAGTCTGGCAGTAGTATGGACATGTGAGCACTACCACATGTTCATATATGGGAAACCATTCACAATACTAACAGATCACCAGGCACTAGTAACGATCTATGGAAACCCCAATGCAAAAATACTGACCCGAATAGAGAGGTGGGGAAGAAGACTCATGGACTACAACTTCAAGATCATACACAAACCAGGAAAAGAACACAACCCGGCGGGCTACATGTCAAGACACCCTCTGCCGCACGCACTTGAGGCAACATCAATGGCGGAAGAATACCTGAACTTTGTACTAAAACATAACACTCCGGCATCGATAAAGATGGAAGAATTGGAACAAGAAACGAAACGGGACCTATCAATGCAAGCGATCAAGACGGTGACAAGACAACAGAGGTGGAGGCATGTCAACAACAACAGCATCATGGAAGAAGGAGTGATCAAAGAAGAAATGTTGGTATTCAAAAAGATCCATGAAGAGCTCTCAGAGACCAAAAATGGAATAATGATGAGAGGAACGAGAATAGTAATGCCGGGAGCACTGAGGAGACAGACGGTGGACCTGGCGCATGAATCACACAGAGGCATGGTAGCAACAAAGAAAATGCTAAGGGAAAAGGTGTGGTTCCCGGGATTGAACTACATGGTAGAAGCAGGGCTGGACTGGGAACCAAAACCGGCCCCGGCAAAGTGCCCAGCCGGCCCCCGGGGGGAGGTCTGAGCTCTTTGCCGGGGCCGCTTTTCGGCCGATTTTGTTGCAGGGCCGATTTTGCAGCTATGCTGCATCAATGGCCCTGTAACAAAAAACGGCCCCCAGGGGCCCAAAACCGGCCCCCACCCTTGCAGCGCACCGGGGGATTGCCCGGTGCCCTCAAGGGCCAGTCCGGGCCTGGTGTGTATCCAGCACAGAAGTGACTTCTGCGCCAGTGCGCTTTCTTTTATTATACTATGAATATTATCAGGGGATGCCACCAGTTTTAATTTAATGTTTCAGTTTTTAAAGTGCACTGATACTCAACACTGGGACTTGGGATAAGGAACAACTGATAGCAGTTGATAACGCTTCTGTGTACCAAGACCTAAGTATTCCAGAAGGAGCATAGAGACGAAGTTGGCTGTGAACCAGAGATGGGCTCTTACTGTAGAGTAATCAAAACGAAATAAAGAGGACCTCATTATAAATAGATGCATGCAAAGGCAGGAAAGCAGGGGTAGAAAGACCAAAAACTGAACAAAAAACAACCTGCCTGATATATTAGTCATGCAAAAAGAACAATTGATGGACAGAATGTTGAACAATGTCAAAAATTCACCCCAGTACAGAGATCTGGGCCTAAATCCACCCAGACGTGGGTCTCTTGCTCACTTTGCCCCTGGATTCAAGCTAGCCTGGCTGATGAGGGTGTTACTCCAAAACCAGTCCCAGGATACTTGTTTCCGGTCCAGGAAAGACCTGCTTGGCAGTTCGAGCTGGACTGTTCCCATGAGGAACAGTCTCAAGACTGATTTGCATATAACTGGGTCTGAACTGAGGTGGTGATGTGAGCTGAAGAATGATGATGGATTCAACCCAGATCTGTGACTGGGGGTGAGTGTCTGAAAAGTTTCAGCGCTCCGTCAATCATCTCCTTGTGTTTGCTTTGTTTGCCCTAAGGTGGCAGGGTATGCCCAGATGGGGGTCCCTTGCTCACTTTGCCACTGGATTCAAGCTAGCCTGGCTGATGAGGGGTGTTACCCCGAAACCAGTCCCAGGGTGTTTGTTTCCAGTCCAGGGAAGACCTGATCTGTGACTGGGGGGTGAGTGACTGAAAAGTTTCAGTGCTCTGTCCATCATCTCCTTTTGTTTGCTTTGATAAACTAGTCAGGCAGAATCTCTTGCCATAAAAAAGGTCAATGTATTTGCAGAGGGGCTCCAGAATGGACCCACAACCAGAGACAATGGGTCGTCAGGGTGGCTTATCCATGTTTTTATGTACCTTGGATAGGGTGTATATCGTGTGACTATGGGGATTCTTTTTGTTCAAGAACCCAAACTCCAAATCACTGAAGTGTCCTTCATTCAGTCCTTCCAATGTGAGCTGATGTATCAATCTAGTAACCTCTGTGGTAGGGTCACCCTGTATTGATCTATAGTTCTCAACGACCCGTAGTTGTGTGGAAATCTCTGTGCTATAGTCCTCAATGTCCTGAATGACGATAGAACCCGTCTTGGCAGTGGGTTTAATGACTATGTCACCATTTCTTTTGAGGGATTCTAATCTAAATCGCTCTTCTTTACTTATGTTGTACCTGATATATATTTTGTTCTAAAAAAAATTCATGACAACTCGCAAAACCACTTGTTCAAATGCCAGTATCTTGCTAGATATGAGGTGTGTAGGTAGAGTAAACATTTATGGTGTCCTTAACTCTGTGTCAGACGACCTCCTATCTTGTGCAGGATTGGGGTTCTTATAAAAACAGTGGCAGAAGCGTACTTTCCTGAGAAACTGTTAAAGTTCAATTTTGGTGTTAAGACAGTTGGGGGGTAATGTGAGCACAAAGAGAAGCCTTAGGATGAAACCATTAGCTCTGAGCTAGTTACTGTATGTCTGGACATATTAATGATGGGAATAGTCAAATCACTAGGCAGTTCTACTACCTGTCCGACCATCTTCTGTGGCTTTGACTGTTCTGTTTGTAATATTCGTCCAAGGTGTAGGAGTATGTGATCTTCTTATTATATGTCCTAATATCCTTAGCTAGTTTATAAAGCTTTCTTGATTGGGTAACTGTATTAAAGCCAGCAATGGTCTTCTCATGTCTTTCTAATGCCCCGCCCCCGTAGCATTGCTGAAAGCACTATTCCCAAGAATCTCTTTCTTCTGATCAGTTTTTTCTTTTGTTATATTTTTCTCTCTGGCTGTTTATTGCTGTTATCTCCTTCCCAGTTATCTTCCTCGAGTTTGATCTTTCTGTTTAGCTTCCTATTTTGTATACTTCCATCACTGCTAATCTCTGTCTGTTTATCATTCTCTTATTTTGTCTATCTGCTTGTCTCCTTCTCTGTTGATTTATCTCTGTTATCTCCCCGTATCTGTTTATCTCTCTTTAATATCTGCATCTCAATGATGTCTCACTGTTTATTTCCATCTCTTTTAATCCTCCTCTGGCATTTTCTGTTTATATTCTTGTTATCGTCGTATATGTGCGTCTTCTTATATTTACTTGTCCATATGTTTAACCAGCTCTGTTTTCCCTCTCATTCTATCTCGCTTTGTTTATCTCATTTGTTTATTTCTCTCTCTGTTCCTCTTGGTCTTTACTTTTCCTTTTTTTTCTTTTTCTGCGTTCAGTCTCTCTGCATATCCCCTTTTCCTTGTATCTCCTTCTGGCACATTACTGTATCTTTATATTCCTTTATTACCCTCATGTTTTTTCATTTCCTTCTTTTTAGCTACCTTCTTACTTACGTGTTGCTTTATCTTACTTCCTAAGTATCTATATTAATTTATCTAGTGTCTGTTTATTCTTGTTTGTTAGCGTCCCCTGTTCATCTCCCTTTCTATTTATATCCTCCTGTTTATCTACATGGAGTTGAAAGTTCCTGATGAGACAGGACTGTGCTGCCCTGCTCCACATTTCAACAAAATTCTAAAAGATGCAGTTTGTTTTCCGGCACAGAAAACATATCCCCTAACCTGCTGGCTGATGTTCTACATGTTTTAGAACATGTTTCTTCTCAGCAATGTGCTGTCTATAGTGTTATGTTATTTATGTTATGTTATTGGAATTTATAAGAAAGCGCACGATTACCCGTGGGTGTCCTGGCGCTGAGCTAGGCCTAAACATGAGTCGGTGCAATCAGAGCGAGAAAAGCAAGGTCTTCAGGCCTCTTCTAAAGGAGGACAGGTTGGCAGCATTCCTCAGGTGGAACGGCAACTCGTTCCACGCCTTGGATGTGCAGGTGATGAAACGCCTCCCTCCCCAACTGACTTTCTTAAAGGTCGGTGTTTGGACCAATTTGGCGCCCAGGGATCGAAACGCCCTACCAGGAATATACCATTTAAACCTCTGCCTCAGGTGGTCAGGGCCAATACCGTTAAGGGCCTTGAAGGCAATACAGAGGGCCTTAACGCGAACCCTCTGTTTCACCGGGAGCCAGTGTAGCTGAGTTAGTTCTGTTCAAACTGAGACAAATTTAGGTATGCCTGACAGTAGTCTGGCCGCAGCATTCTGAACTATCTGAAGCCTATTAAGCAGCTGTTTATGGGCATTCAGATATATGCTATTGCAATAGTCAAGTCGTGACAATACAAGGACTGTGACTACCATCCTAAAATTGTCATCTGAAAGATAGGGTTTTATATGTTCAGTTAAGTATGCCTCCTTTTATTATTGGTGACTACTGTCCACATAATGAGGCAACAATAAAACTAAAGGTGGTGGAAACTGATCGATAGTAATGGGGTACAAGCCTTTATACCTATGGCCCACGGTGAGGGATGACACCAACCAGCCCTCGCTGAGAGATCTGTGCAGTCATTCATGACTGGGATTCTCTCTTTCCTCAGAATGTGAGGAATGTGTGCATAGTGTGTTGTTGAGTTCCTCAGGCGCTGGGGCGTGCCAATCTGGGGTAATCCATATACCTGTAGCCCTAGGAGGAGGGTTGTTCTCTTAGATAAATTCCTTTGCCCATCCCTGAACAGACTTTTACTTCTGAACCTATATTTTTGTGAGCCTGGTTTCAACCACTTTTTACTGCCATAGAGAGTCCTGTCTTTCTTATTGTGCTCTCAAATAGATTGAGAGTCTTTGATGTTGCAGGTGGGAGTGGAATTTTGTGCTTATTCGTGATTTCATAAAGTTTCTTGGGATGATTACTTTCATCTTCATTTCCTTTGTAATGAAGGATGCCTGTTTTGTAGGACTTGCTTCTGGATCTTAAGTTGAATACGTTTTTCTATCTATCGCTCTGAGAATTTTCCTCTCATCGTGTAATTCTTAAGAGAACCATTGTGGAGAAGTGTTAGTCTTCTGTTTCTTTTTGTTTGACTGTTGCTAACTCATCTGCTACTTCATTCATTGATGAATTGTAATTTACTTTTGGTAGCATCAGATTCAGTTGAGGAGGGTGTAGTGGACTGGGTGAGGGGCACTAGGACCCTGCACTGGGCAAGAAGGGCAGGAAGGCAACTGGACACCACTTCACGGAGTGATTGGGCAGTCTAGCAGGGCAGGGCACACGAACGGACGTGCCAATGGGGAGAGAATAAGAACAAGAAATAACACCTAATAAGCTTACCTGGTCTCCTGCGTGGTTCATAGGAAGCAACAACACGACAACTGGACATGAGGAGGTGGGACATCGAAGCGCCACCAAACACATGCACTGCAGTCCCTTGCAACCACAGAGAAACAGAACCAGGAGCCCACCCTGGTCCGCCCGCTGCAGGAAAGTGCTGAAGGCGAATAGCTGCGAAATCCGGAGCTCACCCGGTCGCAGGAGACAACGGAACCAGGAGCCCACCCTGGTCCAAGTGAGGAAGACAGAAGAATTGCCCAGCTGCAGAAGAGACGCGGTAAGAGGCCCCCCCACCTGCCTGAAGGCAAGCGGTGAACTAAGGAAAGCGAAGGCATCATGGTGCACCCTACCGTGTCCCGCTGCCGTCTGAGGAGCCCCGCTTTGCGCGTGGATTTAAAGGCGGGAACAGCCAATCAGCGCATAGGAAGTCCCGGCGGCCATTTTGGAAGGTCAGGCACAGGAAATCTCAGTCTTGCGAGATCTGGCAGCCATTTTATAGACAGGCAAATAAGCCAATAGAGAAAGAGGAAGGCCGGGAGGTCATTTTGAAGTCAGGCGGTGAAAAAAAGCGAAGAAAAGTGAAAAAAAAGCCAGGAAGCCAGTTTAAAGTGGAACACAAAGGTGTATAAAGAAAATAGAGACACAAAGGTGCATTAAAGAAGAGAATAAAATACAGAAAGTGCATGTAAAAGTGACAATACAGAGAGTAAAAGCACCGCTGTCGCCATAAGACAGAAAGGGATTACAGAAAGAAAGCCTGCACAGGAGCCACACATCAATAAAGAAATGGTTGACACAGAGAGCGAAAAGAAGAGTCCACAAGCAATATTTAGAAGACCGCTGCCATTCAGCCTATTGGAACCACAAGCTGACATCCGGTGGGAAAAGTGGATTAGGCAGTTCGAGCGCTACATGCGCGCCATGTGGTAGACAGCAAACTCTTGGACCTCTTTCTTAGTCTCACAGGGGATGAAGTGGAGGATTTGCTCTTAACATTTCCCAGCGAGCAAACAGTGACATACAAAGGGGTGGTACAGTGTCTCACAGTGAGATTTGACCCGCAACGGAACATTGACTTTGAGAGATACACTTTCAACACAGCGTGTCAGAGAACAGAGGAGTCCCTTGATGACTTCGCAACACGACTGCGAAAACTGGTCACTTACTGCGAGTTTGACAAGTTTGACAATGAGCAGGCAATACGACTGCGCATCAGTGAAGGCTGTCAATCTGTAGAGTTCCGTGCACGTGTCCTGAAAGAACCGACAATGCTGGAGGAGATACTGACCATGGCTCGAGCGGAAGCGAGAGCAACAGCACATGCCAAAGAGATGCAGCTGGGGAAGGAAAAAAAGTGGAACAGGCGAAACGCGTCACGGGAAATGTCAAGAAGAATGAATACCCGGTGGCCTCGCCCGCAAAGAGAAATTAACAAAAATCATGCTATAGGTGCGGACTCGACTTTCCGCATGTTGGTGCGTGCCTGGCGATGGGCCAGAGATGCAGGAAATGCAACAGAGACAACCATTTTGCAAGCGCCTGCATGAGTAGGCAGTTCAGAAGCAAGCGGGGCAGAGTGGCGCGACCACGGACGACTGACAGCCGGTACGCCCAGCACATGGAAACGGCGAATCGCAGTTCCTCTGACGAATAGGAAGAAACAGCAGCACCTGTGAGTGTAGCACGATTGTACCTCATGTCCGATGCCCCCAAGGTAGACCAAGTACCAGAGCACATTCATCTCATAGAGAAATAAAAAAGAAATTAAAATGCAACCGTGCACAATGAAGAAGGCATAGTACTCGGTTTGTGCTTGACAGCGGGGCCACGTGCAACATCATGTGCTCGTCAGAGTATGTGAAAATGAAAGTGAAGCCGCAGCTATCACCGTCCATGGTTGATGTGTTCACGTGGGGCTCCAAGAAGCCGGTAGAGAACATGGGGAAGTTCACAGAGACGCTAACATACAAGGAAAGATCATGCCAAGAAGAGGTACATGTGCTGAGAGGTGACGCCCCAGCACCGTGCCTACTAAGCAATGTCACGGCGCAGGTGATGGGTCTGCTGGCGATGACATACCACATGTCGGAAAAAGGGAACATTCTGCAGGAACATCCGGTCCTCCTGAAGTGCCTAGGAAAATTGAAAGGAAACAGATATCGGTGCACATCAACGAGGCAATCAAACCAGTAGCACAGCACCATCGGCGAGTACCGATACACCTACAACCGCATGTAGAGGGGGAACTTCAAAGCTTACTGGCCCAGGACATTGTTGAGCATGCGGAAGGACCAATGCCATGGGTGTCTCCGATAATAGCAGTCCCAAAAAAGAACACCTCCAAGATTCGCATATGTGTGGACATGAGGGTACCGAATACAGCAATAGAGCGATAACGTCACCCGAGCCACATCTAAAAGAGATGATCAGCAGTTTCACAGGAGCCTGTACATTTTCAAAGTTAGATCTATGCAAAGGGTACCACCAACTAGAGCTGGACCAACAGTCAAGATGCATTACCACATTCTCGACGCACATGGGCCTGTTTCGCTACAAGAGACTTAGCTTTGGCATCTCGTCGGCTGCAGATATATTTCAAGAAACCATAAGGCAGGTGATAAGGCCGATGAAGAACAGCCTAAATTATAGTGATGACATTCTAGTATTTGGGCAGTCAGTTGAGGAACATGATAGAGCACTGCATCAAGTATGCCTACAGCTGGAACAAGCGGGACTAACATTGAACGATGACAAGTGTGAACTGGGGAGAAGTGAACTGGTATTCTTCGGACACGTCTTCTCCAAGAAAGGAATGAGGCCGGATCCCAGCAAAGTAGAGACATTGAAAAGCATGAAGCCTCCCAAGGATGTCACAGAAGTGAGGTCATTTCTAAAGCTTGCTAGCTACTGTGCTCGCGACATCAAGGATTTCGCCACGGTCATCACACCACTCCGAGAGTTAACAAAGCAAGGTCAGAAGTTCTTGTGGTCACAGGAGTGCAGCTGGGCATTTGAAGCGATCAGAGAGGCCGTAATGACTGTAGATCAACTTGCCAATTTTGACCCGCTGCTATGCACGGAGCTGACGGTAGATACCAGCCCAGTGGGGCTAGGAGCGATATTAGCGCAGCTTCTGCCGGGGAGAGAGTCACCGAGGAGGATTGTTGCATATGCACGTAAAAGCTTGTCTGACATTGAAAAGGCATACTCGCAACAAGAAAAAGAAAGTCTAGCAGTGGTATGGGCGTGTGAACACTATCACATGTTCATCTACGGGAAGTCGTTCACCATCATCACAGATCATCAAGCTCTGGTGACAATCTACAGCAATCCATCAGCGAAGATGCCGCCACGCATTGAGCGCTGGGGCATAAGGTTGATGGAATATGACTTCAAAATTGTGCACAAGCCGGGAAAAGAACATAATCCAGCTGACTACATGTCGAGACACACTCTACCACAGTCACCAGAGATCGCATCAATGGCTGAGGAATATCTCAATTTCGTACTGAAGCAAAACACTCCTGCGCCAAAAACACTAGCAGAACTGGAGCAGGAAACATCAACAGATGCCACCCTCCGGCTGGCCAAAGAAACGACAAGGATGCAGAGATGGAGACACATCAACAACAACTGCACCTGGGGAGAAAAAGTAAACCTGGAGGAAATGCTGGCACTAAAGAAAATACATGAAGAACTATCGGAGACAGAAACAGGAATAATGATGTGAGGAACAAGGCTAGTGATACCAAGTTCACTAAGGAGACAGACTGTCAACTTAGCACACGAGTCACACTGCGGAATGGTGGCAACGAAAAAGATGTTAAGGGAAAAGTATGGTTCCCTGGCCTGGACAAATGGTGGAAGACACCATCGCGACGTGCCACATCTGTCAAGTAACAGGACAACCAGCTAACCCAGAACCGTTACAAATGTCAGAACTTCCACGGGCAGTGTGGACAACGTTGGGGGCTGACTTCTTTGGGCCACTAGACACGGGCAACTACCTGCTCTTGATGATCGATGAGTACTCACGATTCCCCATAGTGGGACACGTGTCATCAACGTCAGCAACAGCGACGCTGCCAATCATGGATGACATATTTGCGGCCTGGGGTTCCCCAGAAACACTAAAAACAGACAATGGTCCTCCAATTTCAGGAAAAGAGTTCAGACAGTTTATGTCCTACCTGGGCATTTATCACTGGAAGGTAACACCACTGTGGCCACATGCGAACGGCATGGTGGAGCGGTTCATGGGGAACATCAAGAAAGCTGTTCAATGAGCAAAGCTGACGCAGATCTCCATCGGACAAGCACTATGTCATAAGCTACGAGACTACAGAAACACACCACACAGCTCCACAGGAACATTTCTGGCTGGGTTGGTACTGGGAAGGACCAGCAAGACAAGACTACCACAGATAGAAGCAAAAGGGTCACCAGATCTGCAACATCGCAGCCAAAGACAAGGAAGCAAAAGAAAAGATGAAAGCGTATGCAGATGCAAGGCGGCATGCCACTCCGTCACACCTCAAAGAAGGAGACGCAGTGGTTGTGCGTCAGCGACAGCAAAGGAAATCTGACAGCGTGTTCTCAAAGGAACCTTTCATGATTATAAAAGTGAAGGGCCCGATGATCACGACTGCCTCAGAATATCACCGAATAACACAGAACAGTTCTCACTTCAAAGGACTGAAGACCGTGAATAAAAGTGGCCAAGGTGCTGCGACAGGAGGAGATGAAGCGATGGATCACAATGGGAAAGGAAAGTTCAAGGACGAAGAGTGATCAGAAGAACTACAGGAAGAAACTTGCCCGAAGAGAGCGAGCAGAAGACCAAAGAGACTTATTGAAGAAATGCAGTGAGGAATACATACGTGTTCGTTTCCTCACTGTAAGCTATCTCTTCTTTCTTTTTCTCACTATCGCTACAGTTTTCCTTCTCTCTTTTCTCTCTTCTCTCTCCTCATTTCTTTGTGACAAAAAGGGGAGATGTAGTGGACTGGGTGAGAGGCACTAGGACCCTGCACTGGACAAGAAGGGCAGAAAGGAAACTGGACACCACTTCCGGCCAGGAAGTGGTTTGGCAATCTAGCAGGGCAGTGCATGAGAACGGTCATGCCTGTGGGCAGAGAATAAGAATAAGAAATAAACACCTAATAAGCTTACCTGGTCTCCTGCGTGGTTCATTGGAAGCTACAACACAACACAGGGTAATGATTTTGAGTCCCTTTTGCTGAAACACTTATGATCATCCAAAGAATATTCTTGTTGGGCAGCAAAAGATTGCGGAAAAGGCGAATGGGATGAGAGTGAAATAGAGACACTGGATATCTAGACCTTGTTTATTCTTACCAAGGGACTCAACCTACACAGCAGAGAGGCATTGATATCTACAACAAGAAATAATTCCTACTTGGTCAGTGATATTACAGATCACTATTTCTACTACGACATTTGATATACCTTTTGCCAAACCCTTTATAAACCAGTTTAGCCGGAAAACTTCTATGAGAACAAGGCATTGAAAACCCTCCATGAACGAACAATTACTTTCTATCTCCTGGCAACGTGATTCTTGCTGCAGCAACTAAGACTCATGATTGCCTAGCAAGGAATGCTGTGTATTACAAGGAACTTATATTCCATAGATCAAAGATGGCCACCTCCTTCCAGGCATACACAGGTGAGAACGGGCCACGGATCATGGCATTTAGGAGTCAGACATACCCGTCAGAAAACATCTTATATTGGTAGGTGGTCTAGCAGAGCCCCAACCTGAACACCAGAATTAGCAAAAATAAATTAAGTGGATACGAATTATCAGTAAATTAATAAACATCTCAGCAATCAAAAGTGAAATATGGGTGAAAGATATATATATACATCACAACCAATGTTCATCACACATCATTAATCTATTAGCAAAATACCCAACTGAATTGATCTAATTGTCTTACATCCTGCTGCCTTAATCTGCAATATGTCATTATATTTGTAGAGTCATGTAAAGCCCCCTGTATACATGTGTGCCAGTAGGCATCAAAGAGCCCTGGTTTTTAGTAACACTCCCAAGCAACTAGTCAATCTGCTTGCCCAACCTATATAGGTAGCCCCTTTTATATCCTTTTCATGCATTAGGATCTATAGAGAACTTGGTGGACACCTGCACTTGGAAACTGTTACATAGGAGAAAAGACAATGCTCCTGGTAGTTTATTGGTAAAGACACAGAAGCTCCTGCTCTGTGTCTTTTTTATTCCACAATCACAGAACTTGGCACAAGGTCAAGCTGCATACAGATATTTAGGTATCATGAAATCTCTCTCTGACTTTTACAATGTTATCAGCAATAATATGTGCTAATTTAACACATGCTGTTTCTTTTTTTCACAAAAGTGAATCTAGAAGCCCACATTAAAGACAACTTGGATTTTTAGGCCTAGCACTTTGCCATACACTTAAATCCTTTTAGTGTACAAACGAGAACCATGTTAACATGTCACAAGATCTGTGGGTGTTTGCATAAAATATCGGAGAAAATATATTGTGTGGACGAAATATTGTGTCAAGAATATCGAGGACAAAAATATTGTGAAGGTTAGTTTCTATGGGTAAGCAGAGTTTTACTTCAAGGTGCGTAGATGTGAAGTTAAGAACAGTAAATCTATACTTACCTCCCTGCACTTGCATTCGCTATATTTTGGTACTCCATATTTTTGACACGATATTCTGTCAGACAACCGGCCTGTAGCATGTACCATTATCAAATGAAACAACGTCCACACTCAACATTTTCTGTGCATTTTCTACACCCTTTCATCCTTATCACAACTTTTTTTGTCTTCTCTATTGTTTTGCTTCTTTCCTTCTCTTTAAATTGAGTTCTTTTTTTCTACCTTTTTGTTCCCTTGTCCTCCCTCTTTCCTTTTCCTGCAGTTTCTTTTCGTCATTTCTTTCTCCTGATATACTTTTGCCTCTCTCCTTCTGTATCTTTTTTCTCTTGCAGTTTCCCAAGGCCCTTTGCCATTTTTAGGCCTGGCATAGAGAAAGCTTTAGTTGTCTTTTCAACCATGTGTAATCAAATGTATAAATGTAAACTGTAAACCTATAAATATACTTTGTATCAGTCCTCCATCCATTGCTCTGTTCAACTTTCATTGAGTTTTTTGCTTTCGCCAAAATCAGAATACTTCATGGGAACGTGGGTCAACCGGTATCACGCATCGGCTATCTTGAGTGAAGGTATTTTGCACAATTAAATGTGCACATCCATAGAAAAAGAAGTGCACTGCACTGAAATAGCTGGACGAATGACAATATACTTTGCAAATGTTTTATTTCCAGTTCTTTATCCCTTTGCATTCTTTAATTAATTGGTGTGTGTTTAAAGTAGGTCTTCAGATTACACAAATACAAAGCCAATGGTAAGTTTTCTTTGCCCCAATAAAAATTATAACTCTTTATCGTGCATTAAAACTGAAAAGTGTGATCCTGCCTGCAGGAAAGCTCTCACACTGATTCTTTATTATATAAGGTTTTGATAGTGAGCATAAGGAAGGCACGTTTAGGTGGTGCCATGTTTTATGATTTTGCTGGCATATGCTTGCAATAAATATGTAAAGTAAATTGAACAATTTACTTTTGCTAGGTTGGACAACAGATGTCAATGGAGCTGTTTACGCTGTAAATGTAGATCTGCTTGTGGTTGAGGCCCTCTGCCCCTGAAATGTTTATTTCTGGGTGGGTGATGATGAATGTATTTTGAGGGACAACTAACCGTGGGGAGGTGTGCCCCCTGGGTATATTGGGTGATTGGATCAGCCCAGACTACAAATGGGCTACACTTGGGCTATAAACGGTAGGCCAAGCAGCCCAATATACAGGCGGCCATTTTAGGTATATTGTCACCATTTTGGGAAGGTGACATAACAGCCGGAGAGCTAGTATTTTAAGGTTCATTTAGAGTTAATAGTGTTAGGTTAGTCTTATGGACAACAAAAGAGTCCAGGAAGCCATGCACCTGCTAGCAGCGGCAGAAAGCGCAGACTGGATTGTTCCAAGCGTACAGGTCTCTGCGTGTTCAGCATGTTGGCAGGTGGCTTTGCAACAGAAGGTAGGCAACAGGGGGTCACTTGAGAGGGCGGAATGCAACCCCAGGATCTGACTGCAGGGCGCCCAGCGGCCCATTCTTGAATTTACTGAAAGACGTGGGGATAAGCGCGAGTTGCCCAGGCAGTGCCGGGCCTAAGCCACGTGCAGCAGACAGTGGGGACCGCAGAGAAACCAGTCCCGCTTCTGAAAAAACGCACTGCACAGGCTGAGGGGACCGCAGTGAGGGCGGCCCTGCTTTTGCCAATAGACACAATGGCAGGGCCAGTGAGATGGTCGGTGTCATATCGTCGAGCATCAATCACGACAGGAGACCATCGATTATGCTCAGGTACATCTTTATTGTTTCATTGCAGCCCCACTCATCATATGTCCTGCCCCTTGCTCCGTTCCTGCCTGTGTGTTCGAGTCTGCTCTCTTGACCGGAAGTGGTGTCCGGTTTCGGCCCCCTTCCACACTCATGACTCAGGGTCCTAGTGCCCACGGTCCAGGGCACGACATCTCCCCCCTTGTTGCAAAACAAACATATTTGTGACACTACCTATTGTTACTGACAGAGAGATGAAGAGAGAGAGAGAGAGAGAGATTCTGCATATGAACCTCTTCACATCACATCTCTTCGATCAGTCCTCTTTGGCCTCTTGCCTTCCCTTCTCTGCCGTGTCTCTCCTTTGTCCATTTGTGCACATTCATCCTGTCTGGTTTCCCCCAGCACGGGTGTCTGCTTGTCTTCTTCTTCGACCTTCAATTCCTTGAAGTGTGAGCTGTTTCTTGTGATGTGGTAATGCCCTGCTGATGCTGTTATCATGGGCCCTTTCACTTCAGTCACCGTCTGCGGATCCTTCGAGAACGGGCTGTCTGACTTCCTCAGCTGTCTTTGCGGCACTACCACTTTGTCCCCTTCTTTTAGTTGTGTCGGAATGGCATGCCTCCTTGCGTTGGCGTATGTTTTAATTTTTGCCGTTGCTTCTTCGTCCTTGGCGGCAATGCTGCCTCGCTCTTTCTTTGCTACCTCCTCCATCTGCGGTATCCTCGTCCTGCTCAAACGGCCTAGCACTAGCTCAGCGGGGCACCGTCCTGTGGAGCTGTGAGGAGTGTTTCCTGTAGTCCCTTAGTATTTGGCACAGGGCCTGCCCTATCGATATCTGTGTCAGCTTAGCTCATTGTACAGCCTTCTTTATCGTTCCCATGAACCTTTCTGCCATGCCATTTGCCTGTGGCCACAGCGGTGTTATTTTCCGGTGGCGGATCTCTAAGTGCTCCATGAATTTTCTGCACTCCTCCCCTGAGAAGGGCGGACCATTGTCAGTCTTTAGAGTTTGTGGGGAGCCCCATGCTGCGAAAACATCGTCCATAACTGGCAGCCTCGCGTTTGCTGATGTTGACGCCACTTGCCGTACAATGGGAAATCTGGAAAATGTGTCTATTATCACTAGCAGGTAGTTTCCTGTCTCCAGGGGCCCATAGAAATCGGCTGCCAATTCAGTCCACACTGCCTTCGGGAGTACTGACATCTGTAGTGGTTCCGGCTTGGTCTGCTGTCCTGTCACTTGACAGACATGGCAGTGTGCGACTGCGGGCCGGACTGGCCATAGCGGACACCGGGCAATCCCCCGGTGCGGCGCACGGGAGGGGGCCGGTTCTGGGCCCCTGGGGGCCGTTTTTGGTACAGGGCCGTTTTTGCAGCATAGCTGCAAAATCGGCCCTGTAACAAAGAGCTCAGCGGCACCTCCAACCCCATCCTCCCCTCCCCTCCCCCCCACCCCGAGTTGGGAGGGGGGGTGCCAGAGCACTTTGCCGGGGCCGGTTTTGGTTCCCAGTCCGGCCCTGGTCAGAGCACCGGCAGTTTTTAGGTCTCGTGACCTATCAATGCGCATGCGCATTGAGAGAAGCGAGACTATAGGGCTTTAAACAAAGTTTACCTAACTGTGGCGATTTGGTGCTGTGCCCGTGCGCTTTTAGGTCAATGCGCAAGCGCATTGACCTAAAATGCGCGTGCACAGCATCAAATCGCCAGCCATCTGTTGCCCAGCTTGGTGCCCCTCCACCCCCTGCGGCATCAAAGGCTTTCACGGCCGGCCGGCCGTGCTTTCAGTTTGCCGCTCCACCCCCTGCGGCATCAAAGGCTTTCACGGCCGGCCGGCCGTGCTTTCAGTTTCAGGAGCCTGCATTGTTTTCACGGCCGGCCTCCGGCCGTGACTCACATTTCTCCTTCCTTCCAGCGCTGCCTTGTTTAGGACTTGTGCCCTGCATTTTCATCAATTTGAACATGAAATCCCCGACGCTAATCTGTGTGAATTACAAACAAAGTAAGGGCTAGACAGAAACGGCCCTGGAAAAACGGAATGCCTGCTTCTCACCGCGTGATAGATATTATGCAGACACTCACTGGGCTTTCCCCGAGCTGCGCTCGTTCGAGGGCCATCGTCAAATCTCGAGATATTTTATACATATTAGCCTCCGAGATGATAAACTGGCAGCTCTTGAAATACTGCACCTGAGCTCTATTGATGTGTGTGGCAGAATTGCAAATGATTTCGATGAAAAGGAGTTAGGTTGTAGCGACCGAGTATGTACACAAGCACAGCCGATTGCCGCACTAGCGCTCAGATGAAAGTTGGAGCCCTTTACACCCGCACTGATCGTTTAAATGATTACCAAATTCAGAGGTACACTGTACCTGAGCCAACCGTTAGCCACATATGATATGATGTAAACTTGTTCTATTCCAGTCTGTGGCGCCGTTTATTATGACTATGTACTTTATATGTCAAGAATGCATAGTTGGATTCGGTAATCACATAATACGATATAAACTTTTTCAATGCTAATGTGCGGTGTGTGCAGGCATGGTTTAGTTGAATTGTTATTATGACTCTGTACTCCCTATGGTAATTAGTCCAGTTACGAGCGTTTCCTTTTTGAGCTCACTGATGCTCGTTCCTGACTGCTCTATTTTTTGGACGCTTACGGAGTTCATAGGAGTGAGACCCATTAAACTATACATTCCATTTCCCCCGTAATAGAATTGTCACATACTGTATATTATTTTAAATGGTATGGTGAATTCAACTCAGTTGGGACTCTTCACCCGACTTTCATACACCGACAATTGTCTTACTCTACACACAGTGCCTCTAGGTGCATCTTTGAACTTTGAAACTTGAGTGGTTCCCAGATCATTTAACTTAGTCTATTGTCCCGGTCCATGAGAATCGGCCCGCCGTGACGCGGTTCCTCGCCAGCACTTAGCGGCTGCAAGCATTCGCGTGTCACACGCAGACTGGATTGTTCCAAGCGTACAGGTCTCTGCGTGTTCAGCATGTTGGCAGGTGGCTTTGCAACAGAAGGTAGGCAACAGGGGGTCACTTGAGAGGGCGGAATGCAACCCCAGGATCTGACTGCAGGGCGCCCAGCGGCCCATTCTTGAATTTACTGAAAGACGTGGGGATAAGCGCGAGTTGCCCAGGCAGTGCCGGGCCTAAGCCACGTGCAGCAGACAGTGGGGACCGCAGAGAAACCAGTCCCGCTTCTGAAAAAACGCACTGCACAGGCTGAGGGGACCGCAGTGAGGGCGGCCCTGCTTTTGCCAATAGACACAATGGCAGGGCCAGTGAGATGGTCGGTGTCATATCGTCGAGCATCAATCACGACAGGAGACCATCGATTATGCTCAGGTACATCTTTATTGTTTCATTGCAGCCCCACTCATCATATGTCCTGCCCCTTGCTCCGTTCCTGCCTGTGTGTTCGAGTCTGCTCTCTTGACCGGAAGTGGTGTCCGGTTTCGGCCCCCTTCCACACTCATGACTCAGGGTCCTAGTGCCCACGGTCCAGGGCACGACATCTCCCCCCTTGTTGCAAAACAAACATATTTGTGACACTACCTATTGTTACTGACAG